>NW_028274811.1:72988795-73633378 GCF_037043125.1 Eumetopias jubatus | reverse complement strand
TACATCAATGTAACTAAATAGATATGCATACCTAAATAGATCAATGTAATGTAATGAAGGTCTTGGTAAATGTAAGAAAGAAAGGCGCTATCCTTGAGGCTCACAGATCACTGGGGGAGGAATTTCACAAATAGTGTTGGGATCTCTGGTTATTTTTTATTGTTATGTTAATTACCATACATTACATCATTAGTTTTTGATGTAGTGTTCCATGATTCATTGTTTGTGCATAACACCCAGTGCTCCACGCAGAATGTGCCCTCCCTAATACCCATCACCAGGCCAACCCATCACCCCACCCCCTCCCCTCTAGAACCCTCAGTTTGTTTTTCAGAGTCCATCGTCTCTCATGGTTCGTCTCCCCCTCCGACTTACTCCCCTTCATTCTTCCCCTCCTGCTATCGTCTTCTTCTTTTTTTTTCTTAACATATATTGCATTATTTGTTTCAGAAGTACAGATCTGTGATTCAACAGTCTTGCACAATTCACAGCACTCACCATAGCACATACCCTCCCCAATGTCTATCACTCAGCTACCCCATCCCTCCCATCTGGTTATTTATTCAGAAAACAATCTGTTTAGATCCTTACCTCATGACATACATCAATATAGATTTTAGAAAAGTAGATTAAAAATATAAAGAGTTCAGCCATAAAAATAACAGATAATAATGGTGATTATTTCAGTTCTAAATGAAGACATTTCATTTCGATTCTTAAAACTAATGAGAGAAATCTCAGAGCAAAATATTGGAATGTTTAACCTTACGTAAAACATGATAGAAACATTGTAAATATAGCTAAGGTGTAAACAACAAACTGGAAAAACATTTATAACAAACGTTATTGCCAAGGATTTCAGTTCTGTGCTACAATCAGCATGCACTTGTTGGTGAAAGCCAATTATGCCTATCTTTTCCCATCTTTGTGTTTGGTGTTTTGGTGTTTGAAATCAATCATAGTGAGAGTATTAACACCATGGAAATAGGCAAATGCTACAAACCAAGTTTTATCCTCCAGAAAATATTTGACTGCTTATTGTTAAACATTTGCCAAGGTACCACCAACTCTTATCCTTAATTAATAAAAAAAATCTCATCAAATCAATAAGAATTAAAAAGCACTAAAACTCCAAAAGATAAATTGGCAAAAGACATTAATAGATGATTGACAGAGAAAATGCAAATGGTTACAGTCACTTTCACAAAGTGAAAAAAAGAGAAAGATCTCATTTCTATCCCATCAATTTAGCAAAGTTAAAACAACAAATCTCAATGCTGTCATGGGCACAGTGAAAAAGCATCCTCATATAATGCTAATGGAAGTGTAAGTAAGTATAAACTTTCCGGAAACCATTTTGGCAACACGCATCAAGAGCTTTTACAGTGTTCACACCCTGGAGTTCCACTTCTAAGAATATATACTATGGAAAGAAGCCAAATACAGACATACATTTATGCACAAAGATATTTTAATATTAAGATAATAATTTAGGAAATCATGGTGTAAGCACCATGCAAAGAACCTTTAATGACATATGAGAGTTTATGATATAATTTTATATTAAAGATTGTGCTTACAAATGTAGTCTCAGCCTCCTGAATGGAATATGTGGGAGGACTTGAGGGAAATAACTCTGGATGTTTGTAGAGATTGCCATTTGTTGGTGGAATTATGAGAATTTTTCCCCCCAAAGTTTTAACATTTTTTCCTAAGTTTTCACAATAATCTATAATGAACAAATATTGCTTTTATAAGTTGATGGGAAAAACACAAGAAAGCAATGTTTTATGTAAAATTATTTCTTGAGTTTAAATTAATTTTAAAATTTGTAATTAGCTGCCAGCTTGAAAAACAGATAATTTGATTATGAAAAGGAATAAGCAACTTAAGTGTTACAATTACAGTTGATTAAAAACAATTTTTTTCATTCCTTTCAAAAGCCCAAGTCCCGCTTCAGCTCACTCTCAAGCCCATCTTGCTGGGGCTGACCTGGCTAATGAGTTCAAGTTTTTAAAAAAATACTTATGTAGCATCTATTTCTCTGTAAAGTGCCTGGCACTCTATAGTCTTAGTTATTTACTAGAGGTAGCCTATCAGTTTCTTATTGATAATGTTTTAACTATGTTATCTACAGACTTTAAAATATTTTCTAATTCAGTTTACTACACAGACCAGTCCTCCTCATTTTCCCTATATATCCCAACCCCTTAACAGCATTGCAAATATTTTGAGATTTTACAGTTTTTAGAAAATGTTTTGTCCTTTTTTCAGAGCTAATCTACAACAATCAATTATTCTAGGAAAAGAAACTCTTAGCAAGATTTCTAGAGATCTGGAAACTTTCCCCCCTTAATGTGAAGAGTATTTTATTGAGGTATAATTAGTATGTATTAAAAGGTACAAATCAAAGTGTATATCTGGATGGATTTTGACAAATATAATCAACCATGTAACAGCCACCCAGATCAAAATATAGAACATTCTAGAAGCATTTTGATATTTCTGAGAATGCTATTTTCTTTTTAATTACCAACAAGTTTTGACTTTTAAACTGGTATCTTATTTTAGCACTAGTGCTGTACTTGATTTTGTCATTATCTCAAAAGCACTGAGTCGCTAACCTCTTGTCACTTTCTTAACACTATTATGCCTAGAAACACCTTTGACCACGTTGAGAAGTGCACTGACTTTTTAGGGGTCAATTCATTATGTGCTAAATACCAATAAAATACCTTCTAAAAGTTCACTAAGATTTTTTGATGATTACATGAAAAGAATCTTGGAGATTTAGATTAAAATGTATCTGACATACTGTTGAACAATTCTCTCTGCTGTCACAGAATAGACACTAAATGCTTTTTGAATAGAATTTCCTTCTACTCTTTGGCATAAATGAGCAGTTGAAAAGTTGAACTGTTTTCCTCTGGGGCAACATGTTGTAATCACTGTTGTAATCACTTAAACTTAAGCCATAGTGTCTCATTTCTATAGTTGAAAGATGATATTGGTGGTTGATAATTGTTGTCAAACGATGATGCGCACATAAGGATAATAAAGAACTACCTCAATATTTTGGCTGAGTTTTTTGACGATGCTGGTGATGGTATGAATGTGGTTTTCCAGTAGCTTCCTGGCAAGCAATTCCTCTTTTCGAAAGCCGTGGGTCCCCTGAAGACAAGCAGAGATGTCATCCTTGATGCGGAAGGCTTGTTCAAGGAGGAAAGTGATGGTGCGCTCCTGGTTGTTCAGTCTGTCTTCTAGCTGACTTCTCTGGGTGTTTGGAATCACAGGAAGGAACGAATGACCCCTGGTCAGGAAAAAGAAACAACACCAGGGGCGTTACAAGAATGAGTAGGAGGAGCCAGAAGCAGAACTTGCATCTTCACTTCTACAACAGTCTTGTCTCCCCTGTGAGAAGTTTGGAAGTTTGGGAGGATTCTAAGCCCCTGCCTGGTTAGAATCCTGGTTTGCATCTCATCTAAGAAGATCTGACTTCTGCCTTGGTCTTACGTTATGCATTTTTCACGTTTCCTAAGCAGGAATCATTTCATACTTTACCCGCTATTCTAACAAGCCAGTTGGATCCATATAAATTTAATGCCTGAAAATTCCAGATTGAAGAGAGTGTTGCCTTCTAAGGTGGGAGAAATGATAGCTCAAAGGCAGAGATTCACAAAAGAATCAGAAGTTCAGCGAAAAAGTAAACACAGTAAATTAGAAAAAAATCGAAAGGCTAGGGCTCGTTAGTATTAGGGTAAAGAAAAACGTAAGATCCCGATAGCCTCTACTGGCATTACTATATTCCTCTTTCCCTCCACAGATAAGCTTCTTAAAGGACAAGCTACTTTTGTTTTGTCCTTTGTTTTTTTTTTCCTTTATTGAATTTACTTTGCTTGTTTTTGTGACCTACTCTCTGAAGAAAGGAAATGAGTTACACAGTTCCTCAGGAGTAAAATTTCCTGGGCTCACTATGGTCTTGACCAAAATGCTGACCTGTCGTGACTGCTGGCTTCCTATCCTCCTCCCTCCTAAAACCTTGGAGGATCTAGAAAGGAAACTTAGAAAACTGTGAAAAACCCTTGTGCTGTGGGGGTTATTTTAAGCTGGTGAATGTGTACGGTAGGGTGGTGTATTGGGTGCCATTATGTGCCCCCCAGCTTCCTTTTTGGGAAGGAGGGGCTTATTTCCCCAAGCATTGGGAGGGCTGCCAGTTTGACAGACCTCAGCTAACAGCTTCTCTGGGAGCAGCCTTGGTGAAGAGAGTCACTTTTGCCCAGCGCTATGCCCACTTCCTGGGGCAGCTTGAACTTAGCGATAGGTCAGTGTGTGAGAATGAAGGTTTGGCACGCTTCATTCAACCTAGGAGGACGGTCCCAGCTTCAGAGCTCCCTGTGGAATCGTATCATGATACTTTTCTTTCTTCCCAATTCTGTTTCCTTCCCTTCCTGGCAGTGACCCCAGAGCACTCCATGTGAGCCTTCTGTTCCCCAATCTCCATCTCAGAGCCTGTTTCGTAGGCAAGCCAACCTCAGTCAGATGGCGCCTCAGGCCTGGGGCAAGAGAGAGCTCAGGGAGGCTAGGGGAGAGTCAAATGGGGAAGAAAGACTGGTGTAGTTCTGCTCTTGCTTCTTCCCCTTGATAGCCTTGGGACAAATGCTCTATTTGTGTGAAATTTCAGATTCTTGTTTAAGTGTCCTCAAGAGTCAGATCAGGCAAGGCAGAAGGCCTGCGTTGGTAAGAACCTGAAACAACAGTAACAAAAAACTTGGGGAGCAACTGACCTTGGGCCTTTGTTTTTACACCGTCCTACTCACAGGCCCCAGGGGTGGAAAAGCAACTGGTCTCCTACTGTTACTTCTTCCTGAGGAGCACAGGTGAAGACCTGACAGGGCAAGTTATTTTGTAAGACGAGGAGTGGTTGATTGTGGTTTTACTGTGCCTGGGGCTCATCCACACCCTGCCCCCTGAGTTTACTGAAGCTGACAGTCCCCAGGGAAATTAATTCATGGGCCAAAATAGCAAGACATTTGAGGAGCACAGTCTTTTCCAAAACCAACTAGCCCACAAATAATCTGCTGGGTTAGATTCCCATGTAAGAGAAATAGTAAGATATATGCAACAAGACATTTTTAATTTATATTTTAATTTTTTTTAAAGATTTTATTTATTTGCTAGAGTGAGAGAGAGAGAGCACAAGCAGGGGGAGTGGCAGTCAGAGGGAGAGGGAGAAGCAGACTCCCCCGCTGAGCAGGGAGCCCCACTCGGGACTCGATCTCAGGACCCTGGGATCATGACCTGGGCTGAAGGTCAGATGCTAAATGGACTGAGCCACCCAGGTGTCCTGACAAGACATTTTTAAAAAGGCTAGTAAACAATAGAAAAAAGGAAGATGTTAGCAGAATGAAAACATAAAAAAGTAAAAAAGTAGAAATATTAGGCATAAAAATTATAATAGTCTAAATAAAGAAAAAAGATGGGATAAATATGACAGGAAATAGCTGAAGGATGAACTAGTGATTTGGGAGACCGGAATGAGGAAATTTACCAGACAGAAGAAAGGGTCACACAATTCATATATGTCAGGGTCAAAATTTGAAACTCATCAGTGTGACTCCAAAATCAAATGTTAAGCTTAATTCTCCTATATTCCTATAATTCCAAGAGATAATAAGCAGAAGCAGGGGACACAATTTGATTAATGCTACTCATGGGATCTGTTAGAGTGGCAGCAGAAATGACACATAGACACATAGAAGTGTCCCTAGGCTCCAAATCCACTCTTTCCCGAGTTCTTTCTTCCTTTCTTGGTCCTGGCCACTATTATCTCCTCTACTTCTGTGTCTGAACAAAAAGTGCATCTTCTACATAGCAGCTAGAGTGGTCTTCTAAAAGTCTAAGACCCTCCAATGGCTTATCCATTTTCTGAGAATAAAATCCTTGCTCTCATTTCCAACCTCAGCTCCTCCCAGTCTTCCATCCATTCACTCTTATTCAACCACATGGATCTTCTTTCTGTCCCACAAACATGCCAAACTAGTTCCTCACTCAGAGCCTAGGCTCTTGCTGTTCCTGCTGCTTGGAATGCCCTTCCCTGCAGTCACTTCATGGTCGCCTCCTTCTCATTGTTTTTATCTCAAATCCAGTATCCCCTCCTCAGACAAGTCTTCTCCTCAGTCACTTTTGTTCTTTCTTTTTTAAAAATTATTTTTATTATTTGTCAGAGGGAGAGAGAGGGCACAAGCAGGGGGAGCAGCAGGCAGAGGGAGAAGCAGGCTTCCCACTGAGCAAGGAGCCCGATGCGGGACTAGATCACAGGACTCTGGGGATCATGACCTGAGCAGAAGGCAGATGCTTAACCGACTGAGCCACCTAAGCGCCCTTCCTCAGTCACTTTCTATCCTCATACCCCATTTCATCTTCTCCCCAGCATTTGTCATTATCTAAAATTATCTTCCTTGTGTTATTTTCTGCCCTCCATCACTAGAATAAAAACTTCCTGTGGGCAGGGGCTTTATCTAACTTGTTCTCCACATGGTCTCCAACACTGAGAAGGGTGCCTGACATGAAGTAGGTAGTCAATAAATATTTGTTGACTGTTTTTTCTAGCTAGACTGTTTGTTCCCTTAAGGCTGAGTTGTTGGAAATTGGGGGGGGGCGGGAATGGTGCCGTAAAGGTACAGGTTGGGAGAGCCCCAAGGTTTACAGTTTCTTCTCTTGGGCAATATAAAGTAGCCTCAGCCTCAGCCGAGGTGAAGCTCCTCTTTCCTTTCCCCTGCACAAAGAAGGCTTTGCTGAGGATTTCATTAAATTCCCTCTACCACTCATTTGGCTCAAAACGTTCTTCTGGAAAATTACCAAATGGAGCCTCATATATATG
Source organism: Eumetopias jubatus (assembly GCF_037043125.1). Taxonomy (NCBI): domain Eukaryota; kingdom Metazoa; phylum Chordata; class Mammalia; order Carnivora; family Otariidae; genus Eumetopias; species Eumetopias jubatus. The sequence goes on along the minus strand of NW_028274811.1, from coordinate 73,626,498 downwards.
TAAAATCCATTCCTCTAAAACACCAGCATGCTGACAGTGCTCCCCTGGATGGGCTGTGTGAGTCACAGGCAGAAGGGAAGGGGGTGTCGGGCCCTGCTGATGGTGACACATAGCCTAGTGGCAGACTGCACATTTACTTGCAATCTTCCTTGAGCGAGTGTTTTTTCTGGTCTCTTCACAACCTGCAGCCTGCATGTGCCAGTAAGAGAGTGTTTGGTCCCTAGACTTCCACCCCATACAGACACTTGTGAATGATGCTGCATTCCTCTCAAAATTGAGTATTTGTGTACTCTTAGGTGTTCCCAGTGTGGCACACATTGTTGGTTAACTCCTCGTAGCCACCCTGCCCACCCCCACTGCTTCTGCCTGATTTGGTTCATCCTCCCATCCACCATGTCCTTCAGTGGGGCACGTGAATCATGGTGGTCTCCTTCTGGGTTGAGATGCAAGTGGTTTAAGTAGAAGCATGTGAAGCAATTCTGGCCAGTCCAGTGAAAGGGGAAACCTCTTGTGGGGTTTCTGGGTAAGGTTTCTTTGCTTTCGAGAAGAGATACATAAGAAGGAACTTCCCACTTGTTTGCTGGATGTTGTCACATCTGTATGTGATGTCTGGAGCTGCCGAAGCCATCTTGTGATCATGAGGGAGAATAGGATGGCAGGGAGGAAGGATAGGAAACACCTACTTGATGATGTTAAGCCTCTAAATTAACCAAACTCTAGATTTATAAAAATGTGAGCTAATCAACCATTTTGGTTGGAGTTTGTGTTATGTGTAGCTGAAAGCACTGTATCTATAATAGTCTACCAATAAAAATGACAGTTGAAATAAAAAATACATCAGTAAGTATTTACTAAATATCTACTCTAGTCCATGCTTAATATACAGTGGTCTGTCCCTCAAGGAACTTAGTCTAATTCAGTATTTCTCATAAAGAAACTTGAACTAGTATGATGAGAGTGGGGAAGGGAGGGAAGTTGTTACAATGAAGATTCCTTGGCTCTACCACAGATTCGTTCAATCATGATCTTGAAGGTTGGGAGGGACACCGCAAGAATACATATTTGAAATAAACAGGTGTTTCTAAATGTCTTCTAAATATTGAGCGTCACTGATTTATTTAAGATGGGTCATGTGAATTAGTGAATGTTACAAGGCAGAATAGAATGTTACAAGGCAGAATAGAATGAAGTGCTGATGTGTAAAATAGAGAATGAGCTCTCAAGTCAAGTGGGTAGTCAGAAGCAGTTTGGCAAGGTGGTAGGCAAGATAGACCGAGGGTAGAATATGGGTTCCACCATTGACCAACCAAGGGTTTCAATTGAATTCATCCTTCAGTGGGGCTACCAGGCCTACTTGGCTGTATGGTTGTGAAGCTCTGTATAGTTCCTGTGAGAGGCACATGGTGGGGGTGGCGAAACCAATGCCACGGAACTGCAGTGTTATGAGGAGCCCACGTTCACTCACTCTTCGGGGGGGTGCTGTTGGCTGGTGTCAAGACTGAATCCAGAGAGAGTATGAGGCATGAGACAGAAGCCAGCAGAGGGGCCAGGGGCACGGGGCTGCCGCCTCTGCTCAGATGCCAGTCTGTGGTCCTGCCTGTCATGATGGGCTCCATGATGTTGCTGTTTGGTACACCGAAGGAAGCCTCTAGGGAGGCAGCACCTGCTCTATGCAAGTATATTTTCCTGCAACCCTGGGGACATTAACTGACTTATATAAATGATGGACTCTATGGTTTCTTTTAGCTTTTAAAGTTTATTTTTAGAAGTTATTTTACACTTAAACGGAGAGCATTCCTTTTTGAAATCTCTTTTCATGCTTAAGGTTTACTATAGATGGGGAGTTTTATTATTATTTGTTCATGATGCTTAATGAAGCACCAGATAATGCTCTGTTTAGTTCTCTTTACATGATTCCTGCAAGATAAACATAGAGCTCGTATATTTTTCCACTTCCATTACCGTAACAAAAGAGAAGACTGTTTTGTGATTGAGCTTTCTAAATCAACCACCAGAAAAAACACACATAGGAACATTCTCAATCTTCTAAGAAAGATTCCTGATACCTTGGTTCAAAGCCTGAGATCATCCAAATGGTTAAAAACTGAATAACAAGATGTGGCCACTCTGATTCTTTCAGTAAGTTAAAAACAAAAACAAGCCCACTGTTTCATTAGTATGTTATATCAGTGGGACTTATATCTAAATTTAACTGCGAAAGTAAAGAAATGTCTGAATATTCCAGACTAGTCCAGATGGAGCTACTAACCACAGGAGAAAGAATTCCCAGGGGGCCTTTTCAGAGAGCTATTTGGGCTTTCCATAAATCATTGATTATGGAGCTGACAACGGAATCTGAACAGATTTTCCACAAACTCCGAGTTCTGTTTCTCTGAGGCTCCGTGTGACTTGCACCAGCTGTGTCATTGCTGACAGATGCGTCGGCACAGAGAACCTCTCACTTCTCTGCCTGTTCTGTTCCTGTGAATAGAGCACTACATTTACTTAGGAGATTCTGATAACCGTCTTGGCAACCTGTAATACTCAAGATGCAAAAGTTTGAGAGCTGAAAGCCTTTTCTAGAACAATGATGAGAACTGAAGACAGTTTTCATTTTTGTGAAATCTATGATGACTAGCTCCATTCTTGGTGCCTAGAGTCCTGCAAAAAACGTACATATACAGTGACATTTTAGGGAACATTTTGAGACCTCACAAAAATAACCTGTAAGTGAATGTGGAACAATGAAATTGAAAAGATGTTTTCCATGGTTTCTCTGTTGCTTGTATCTAACCACCCTGGCAAATGGATTTTGGCAGCTAGAGAAGCCTCCGTTGCTGAGTTTTACGTAATACTGAATGCTCTAGGGCCCTAAGGGAGGCAACTCCAGTTTCATGGGTACAGTCTGGGAAGAGGCCGACCAAAGCCGATAGGGTTGTGCCAGTGCGAGGTCTGCATGGAAGAGCCTGGAAAGGACAGAACTCTAAATAGGGATGTAGCTGAGAAGAGATTGGAGAAGGAGACTGGTTGTGGATAATTTCCAGTGAAAAGTTATACTGTATGAGGGAAACACCTCACGTTAGTAAAATTTTCAATGAAATTCCAGAATGAATGATACACCTGGGGTGATTGGCTTTCTTGCGGGAGGCATTCAGGGGTTCCGGAGTGTCTGTGTGAATGGAGATGTGATAGGTTGCACTTACAGGCAAAGCGTGTGCAAACTGCAGCAGCAAATGGTTTTGATGATATTTGGAGTTCTTATTGCACTTTGTAGCATTTTTGTGACACTTTTCCATATTGCCTGGCTATTTTGGGGGAGGTGTATGTGTTGTCTATGGGAGTCTCCAGGGTAAAGAACACTATATTTGGAATCTGAAGACTGGGGTTCAGGCGCTGTCTCGGCCTTTTACTATCTCTAGCCTTCCTTGGGTTGCCCTTCCGTCCTTGCGTCGTCCTGTGGAGACCAGGACTCCCGCCCGACCCAACTGCTTGAAGGATATCAGTTTACTTAATGTACTTGGAGTGCTTTGTAATGCCAATAAGTGTCTTTTACATATGTTCTTACGATGATTATTAGTAATTATTAGATGGAATTACGGGCTGCATTGTCTCCCCACCAGAAGGTATGTTGAAGTCCTAACTCCTGGTACCTCAAAATGTAACCATTTGGAAATAAGGTCATTGCAGATGTAATTAGTTGGGATGATAGGGCAGGGTGGGCCCATAATCCAGTGTGACTGACGCCCCTATAAGAAGACGGCCATGGAAAGATGGAGACACAAGGAGACTACCAGGCAAATACGGTGGTAGAGATTGAAGTGATGCATCTAGAAGCCAAGGAACACCAGAGATTACCAGCGGTCACCAGAAGCGAAGAGAGAGGAATGAAACAGATTCTCCCTCAGAGCCCTCAGATGAAACCAGCCCTGCCGACACCTTGATTTCAGACTTCTGACCTCCCATTGTGAGGCAATAAATATCTGTTGTTTTAAGCTACCCAATTTATGAGACTGTGTTATGGCAGCCCTAGGAGAGATGGTACATAACTTAAGGGAAGTTCCTAACCCAGGACGAATGTAAGGAACTTATTATTACACAATCTTATTTCCATATAATGCCTATGGTCGACATGTCACTTCCATAAAAATTATTTCATTTCATCCCCACCACTACATAGGTAAAATTTTTCTCAATTCGGATGGAATCTGAGGCTTGGAGATTGGCAGTAACTCGGCTGGGAAACGTTGTAAGCTGCTATTTTTGACTCTTTTTTTTTTCCTGCATCGCAGCAACTTGGCTTAGACCAATCAGTAGCTCTTCCTGTTACATTGTGTTTTCTCAGGATACATTATGTATCTACCAGTCACCTTTCCTCTGCTTGGGTTGCATCTCTCCGTGGAGTTCTAAGGGTCCTCTCTGAGGCCCAGAGGCTGGAGGGGCTCCCTCTCTGCTCTAAAGAACCGAGTCCAGCCTCAACCTGACCCCAGCACAGTTCTCTCGCTTGAGCAGAAGCTCCTACGTGTGGCAAGAATCCAGAGGGCCTCCTGGGGGTTGGGGGAGGTACTGAGTTTCATCTGGGCAGCCCCTACCCTAACCAATATGGCAGGGGGGTTGCTGTGGGTCATGCCCAATTACTATAGCTGTGTCCACCCACAGCCAGAGTCTCGCCCATCACAGCAAGGGGCTAGAGATGGAATCTAGAAGATGCCAGAGACGAATAAGAGACTGCACTGAGGCTGACGGTGGTGCCTCCCAGGCACAGCTAAGATGCCGAGAGTCCAGGCTGGCCACACCTCACAGAGGGGCCCTCATGGAGGAAGACCAGAAGTCTATGGTCGTATCACATCTTTCATGCTCCAGGGATGGGCTGCAGGTGAAATGTCCCGGGGTGTTGCATGTGTGTGTATGTGTGCATGTGCACACACACATGTATTGAGCGGATTGCTGGCAGGGCATGTGGAAATCTAGACATAGATTTCTGGGTTAGAATCTTGGTCCTGTCATAGTATTGTGTGTGGACAAATATTTGACTCCTTTGAACCCCAGGGTCTTTGCCGTTAAAATAGTGACACTTTCCCTCTGTTAGGGTTATTGAGAGGATGAAGTGAGGAGATTACCATGGCCTAAGAGCTGGAAGCTTTAGCAATGAATATGGTCAGTGGGGCCAGGGAGCTGTGCCGGGTGCAAGAGGGTTTGCCAGGTCATAGAATCCTTGCTAACAAACCCAGAGTGCCCGCCTTCACAAGCTGTGTAGGCTGTTTTGAACTTTCTTTCCTGGGAGCTGGTTGCCTTCATGGATGGATAGGACGTTGCAAAATAAAACCCAAAAGATATCCAAGGTTACATCACCTAGCCCATAGAAAGCTCAACCAACAGTGTTTGGTCTTTCTTTCTCCTGTCCTTTACTGTAAAATATCTGTCTTCATCATATAGCAAGAAAAGCAGTGCATCACGGGGATATAATAAAATGTCTGCCATGGTACAGAGGGAAAACTGTGAAAATAAATACTTCCCAGACCCCTAATGCCATATTCTACTCACCAAGAGAGATCATCAATCATGTCTTATTTTGCCCATTTCACTTACTGATAGTTTTATGGATCCAAATTTTAAATACCCTTCTTTGGCTGTCAGCCAGACCCCTCATCTTCCCAGAGGGTACTCCTGAGAGAACTCACGAGATACCCACTGGCTGTAGCCCAGCCTGGACAACTCCTCAGTACCAAACAACTTCACTTCCCTGGCCCGGGGGCATGATACTTCAAGTTTATACTTTTCTCTTTTTCATTCCAGCCATCTTTGCCCCCATGCCTTGGAAACTTTGCTCTTCGCACACACGTCTACACAGCCAGCTCCCTCATCTCCTGATTTTTTGCTCACATCGGACTTCTCAGCAAGGCCTGCCTTGACAGGTTATCCAACAATGTGTATCTCTTCCTCCTGCTCGAATGGAATCTCCACGAGGCCGGGAGGCTTAGTCTGTCTTGTTCCCTGATGACTCTCTAAGTGCCTAGCACATAGTAAATGCTCAATAAGTGTTTGTAAAGTGAATAAAAGGTAAATAACCAGTTTTAGAAGACCAGAGAATTTTAGGGATGGAAGAGACCTTAGGAATTATTTGATTCAGAGGTCAGAATTTTTTTTTTCAGTAGGGTCAATTGAAGAAAAATAAAAAAGAGATTTATCGGCAGCATTTGTTTTCTATTCAAAATTAAATCCCATAGGGGAATAATCTATGTTCTTAAATCTTAGCCACTTATGTTATGACATAAAAGAATGTTTATGAGAAATTGTGAACAGAGTTGAGAAGTAGCAAACAGAGGTGGCTTTCTAATCTGCATCCTGGAAGTGAAATCTGGATCTGATTGTGAACACAGACAGCCCTTGGACTTCGGCTGCTCACCATCACTGAAAACTCCACCCCATTTTACAGAAGAGGCAGAGACTGCCCACAAAGAAAAGACATTTTCTTTTTCTCAAGGTCCCATAGCTAATTAGAGGCGGATTTAAGAGTGGACCTGAGGTGCCTGGCCTCCATGCCGTGCTCCTTCTGCCAGCAGAAAAAAAAAGAAGAAAAAGAGAAAAGACTTTGGTGCCTTACTGTTCAATCAAGCTTAAATAAGCATGGGCTACCCTGTCATTGTGAATCAACAAACACATGTGGCAATCATAATTATTTACTGCCTTTAATATAATGTCACCATAATTGTCCTATAAATGATTGCAAGCATTCCGCCTCCCCCTGCCCCATGGATTATTAATATGACCTAACATTTAACAAGTACTAATAATGTGTGGGTGTAGCTCCAACTGCCTGAGGCTGAGCAGAGCCCTGTAAGCACTCGGTCCTGCCAGTCTTTTTAATGTGCAAACCTTCTTCACAGCGTGAATCTTTGCTGGATTTTTACTTTTTTTTTGGTTGTGGTTAGTGTTTGGTTTTTTGTATTTCCTATAAATGTTCCCGTATAGATTTATAAGGCAGAACCTCTGCAAATATGTAATATATATTCAGGCAGTTTAATGAGTTGATAATGACTTTTGCTTGTGTAAGTACCTTGTTTGCATATCAATAAATTTGTTGCTGCTCACTGAGTACTATGGCTTGAAGGATGAAGCAATTTTTAAAAATTTGTTGTTTTTCTGTTTATTTTATTGGATTCGACCTGTCAGTATAAAGTATCTGCACTGATGATTGAAATGCCCGAGTACCATTTTGCTTTTCCAGTTAATCAGCTACCTAGGAGTCTGCTGCATGAAGCTGACTCTTAAAGATTCAGTTGTTCCCCCATGACTCTCCATTAAGTCTATCAACTATGGTTCCACAGGAATCGATAGTCAATGCACCGCCATAGGCTAGTACTGTAGGGGTAAGGTTATACCATCCCTGCCTTTAGAAAGCTTGCAGCCTGCTCTGGGAGATCACAGGGGAAAGATCAAAAACAAAACAAAACAAAACTATCTCAGGTGGTACCTAGAAGTTCTAGATATATGGCTTCGACCACAAGAGAGGGGTTTTGGGGGAGATCAAGGTAGAAATGAATTCCGGGACTAGATAATCTTCATTATGTTTTTGCTTTGAATTAGAGAATATTTCTCCCCCCTTGTCTTAATTTTAGTTTCTCTGGAATCCAAGAAATGGCAAAAATTTCCTTGGATTTCTTTTCAAGATTGTCACCGTCTTCCAGGAATTTGTTCTGTCATCTCCCGGGATGTAGGTCAGCAGCCTGGGCTAAAGAAATCCACTTGGGTTCATCTTGGAATTTGACAGATCAGAAGAATGATTTCTATTTTCCATTTAGCATGTGTGGATTCAGGTAGGAACAAGTCTCCCTTTCTTCCTCGGATGGCAAGGTTAGCTAATATATCCATGTAAAATAATTATTTCTATGCCTACCACATTCATTGTCCTTCACTCAGAAAAAAGTCACTGATCCGAATTGTATTTTTAAACATTAAAATACTGTATTTTTTTAAATTTTATTATGTTATGTTAGTCACCATACATTACATCGTTAGTTTTTGATGTAGTGTTCCATGATTCGGTGTTCGCATATGACACCCAGTGCTCCATGCAGTACGTGCCCTCTTTAATACCAATCACCAGGCTAACCCATCCCCCAGCCCCTCCCCTCTAGAACCCTCACTTGTATTTGTTTTTAAAGATTTTATTTATTTATTTATTTTGAGAGACAGAATGAGAGAGAGAGAGAGAGCATGAGAGGGGGGAGGGTCAGAGGGAGAAGCAGACTCCCCGCTGAGCAGGGAGCCCGATGTGGGACTCGATCCTGGGACTCCAGGATCATGACCTGAGCCGAAGGCAGTCGCTTAACCAACTAAGCCACCCGGGCACCCCCCCTCAGTTGTATTTTTAAACATTAAAAAAATCCTTTTCCTTTGTTTGGTTTCATTTTCCCTAAATTATGGCCTTATTGTCATATGAGCAAATACAAGTTATGGGCAGCATGAAAAGAGGGGCTGAAATACTGTGGCTGAAGTATTTGTGGTGTGCTAATTCAATTGGCTAAGGATCAGGGAAACTCTTAATTGTGAACAGATTGTAATAAAAATCTGTGAGTTTAAAATTTTTATCATCTTCATTGTTAAAGGTAATATAAAAAATAAAAATCCAGTATTTAGACTTTTCTCTTCTCATTGACTCATTTCATTTGTTTGCTAAATTTCTTCTGTGGTCATAATATATATTTTAGGATCAGAATTATTTTATCTTATTTTTAAAAAATCTTATTTATTTATTTATTTGAGGGGGGGCATGAGTGGGGTGAAGGCAGAGGGAGAAGCAGACTCTCCACTGAGCAGGGAGCCCAATGCAGGGCTTCATCCTAGACTTCCAGGATCAGGACCTGAGCCAAAGGCAGGTCCTTAACCAACTAAGCCACCCAGATGCCCCAGGATCAGAATCATTTTAAAGTTACAGTGGGTCCGAGGGATCTTCTAATCTAACGTCTTTGTTCGGCAAATGAAAGAACCAAAGCCAAGAGACATTATGGGACTGACTGAGGTCATATAGAGATGAAATCCCAAGTGCCCTAAAAACATTAATTGTTGCCTCAGACCAAATCCTCCCTCGACATGCAAAATAGAAAACAACTCAATTGAATATGCATTGCCTCTGTGATGCCACCTTTACCAACTGGAATTCAAGGGTCTTTCGGACACTGTATATGTATCAATAATGTGTCATATTCCCATGCCCACAGAGTTGTCCCTCTTCTGCAGACCTTCCCTGGATGAGGTCCAGGTGTGGCACTGTAAGCAGCAAAAACAGAATTTTCTCATGATTCATTTAATATACTTAAAAATTTCTGAGTTTTTATAACAAAATCCTAATAGATTAATTTGGTGTATTTTGAAAGTCATAGTTAACTCTATGTGATCTTTTCATATGTCATTCATTGCCTATGTTGTATGATTCATAATCTATAGGAACCTATGGAAGTTACTTAAAGAGGAGGCTATAAAATGGGCTTGTTTGGTCAAAGAGAACAGAATAGCATAGAGAGGGTCATCTTCTGAAGTTGCTTATGCAGTCTCTTCTGAAAGCAGAGAATCCATTTATATGAACTCAAAGATCTTAGGCACTTTAATCTCTAGCTGAATCATTAAATATAGTAAATAGTTGAAATGGGTTGCACTTTACAGACTTACGTGTCAACATACTGAACTAGATCTGTAGAATTCTTGGTTGACATTGTGGCAGGAGATAATCTTACCTAAAACAAAGGTCATGGGTTTAAAATGTATCATCAGCTACTTTATAGGTAAGTCTTACCGATCTTATTTTTATATAAATATTTTAATTTTAAACAAAATATATACTATAGACCATCAGCCCAGTTAAACTTACACATGCTCCATCTGTATTTCTAGAGACTAAAACCAAAATCAAGTTAGAGAGCTTCATTTCATAGATTGGTATCACAGGAAAAACTTTTTGGACAATTCAAAGCCATGGATTATTCTTAGAAAAATTTTAAGTGAAATATCCAATGATTATTGGATGAGTTACTAAAGGAGTTCTCACAGAATGAATTTACTCCAACATGCTAATTTCCGAGGGGAAACAACTAGTTTTCAAAAATGAAGTCCCAAACTAGAAATCTAGTCTATCCAGGTAATTTTGTTTTCTATGAAACCTGGATGTCAGATTATTACAGTCAATGAGAAATGAAGGCAGAGCACAGTTTTGTACATAACTTACTAGTGTTTAACATAGCTGGCCATATGAACTTAACTCATCCAATAACATAGCACTACTAGAAAGTTCCCCTTGTACCAAAGTTCATAATTTAAGAGCATTTCTCGGAGGAAAGAGACTGCCAAATGCACTCACTGTTTGACATATGCTAAAACTGTTTTAAACTCTAAAGTTCTTTATTTTTAAGATCAAAAAGAGGACACAGACTTATGCTCATTTTAATAGCCCATCACTGAACTGGATTCAATCGGGAGAGTATGAGTGGTATTTCGCCTCAGTTTAAAACTTAAAATAGTTTCCTGGGATATTTTTCTTAGTTTATGTTATTGTATATGATCATGGTGAGCAGAGTATTTAAGACCCACAAACAGAAATCATTCCTTTTGCAAAACTACCATGTCTTACTTCTTAATTAACACCCAAGAGACTTAAGTGGAAAGCTCTCTCCTCCAGTAAAACTTAAAAAAATAAAAAAGTGAGTTTATTATCAAGGAAGCTAATAAAGACCGTCTGACAATAGTTAGGCTCTCCTGACCCTGCCCACTTGGCGGTGGACAACCAGCATGGCTTAAGGTTGCTCAAAATGGAGCCAGTGACCGCCATGATCATGCTTTAGGCCCTCTCTCCCCATTGCTGAGTGGGATCTGAGGCTCTGAAGCCAGGTCTTCCCCTAGAGGATGGGTACACTGATCCACTGGGCACCCAGGGGTCCATGTTATGGAAACCATCCTAACTACCTACAGAACATGACTGGCCTTCTGCCCTGCTCTGTGTTTTGACTCCAGGTTCGAGCTGGAACAGAGCTGGACCCTGGGCTACTGGCCTACTCAGTGCTGCTCTTTCTTCTCACCTCTCCATGGTGACCCTGGCCTGGTCTGCCTGTGGTATTCCCTCAGCAACTGGCTGCTCCCTGGCCTTCCATGTTTGGCACCTAGGAGCCCTTTCATTCCCTTTTGTGGAATGAAAGACTATGAATATTGTGTCCAAGGACACTGAATTACTAGGTGATTGTCTTCTTCCCCCTTCTCAAGAGAAACAGTTGGATATATCTTTCACTTTTATGTTATTTTTAAGTCTTATGTTGAAGACCATAAGTAGCATCCTCTTAAAAACACAGCTACAACTCACATACGTTTAAAGTAACACGTTAGACCTGATAATGGAGGAAAATTTGGAAAAATATAGAAAAGTAAAAGATACAGAAAAAAGAAATTCTCATTGTAATTGTACTACCTACAGAGAGCAAAAGCTGTTAATGTTGCAGCCTGTTTGTTTCCTCTTATATGCAAATTTTGATGTATCTAACATAAGTTTATATGTAAATTTTTCTATCTTTGCTAACTGCATATAGGAGGCAGCTCTGTTTCATCTCTATTCCTACAAGCTAGGCTGTAATTATATAACAATTCTCACAAACAAGTCGGTGGCTCTTCATGGACTTTTTACATGTGTCAGTTTTCACCTGTTTTATAACAATACTTTAAAATGTTGTGTTCCTTTATCGCTTAACTGGAGCCTATAAAATACTTTCACATATATAATGCCCTATAAGGTGGGAATCATTGTCTTTACTGAAATCCTACCTTATTGCAGAAAGAATTTAAGATGATCATTTTTATAGGCAAGGAATCTGAGGATTAGAGAAGTAGCAGACTTCCTCAAGATCATATAGATGATGATAATAATAATCATATTCTAACAATTGACCAAGTCTCTCTTACTTACTAAACTCTTTATCTTAGTGGTTCATTCAAACCTCACATCTTTGAATGATAGGCCTAATTAGTCCATTTCACAGAAGAGGAAACAGAGAGGTTAAGTAATTGCTGCAAGTCACACAGCCAGTGGGTGCTACAGCCAACAGAAACCAAAATCCAGTGCTTGATACTGTGCTAGCTTTCCAGTGCTCTTTCCATCACCAGAGGCTGCATCCCCTGGTGAGGTCTAAAAATACTGCTTCTTTAAATGTTCTTTTTCACTGATGACAAGTACCAATAAAAGAAACCTATTTAGCTATTCTCTTTTTCATGTTAGAGATAAAGTCTCTATCATGCATTTATCATAGTTTCTTTTGAATCTTTATAAAAAATAATGATCAAATTTGTGTTCATATTTAGCCCTGCATATTAAAAGTCAGTCCAATGAATGTATTCACATATTGAGACCCTCTCTCTTTTCAGCTTGTGTGGTCACCAGTCACTTTGTCAAAGCAGAACAAACAAGAAATGTAGGTAGAGCGAGAAGATAAACAACTCTTCTAGGACTCCTTAGAACTCTCTGAACAATGCTAAGCTTTAAAGAAGCTGAGCAAAATATTGTATTTTTAGTATGAATGGCTAAAAGTACTTGCTTTCTTTTCTTGGTCATTGACTGAGCCAGGAAGGGGGCCATCAGTTTCCTTCGGCTGTTCCTCTGCAGCTGGGGAGGCACTTTTGTTTACATCTGTAACTAGGCAACCAGAATGCTAAATCAAATCAGGAACTAAGGCAAGTGGATTTTTGCCCTGGTGGTTAATTTTTTTTTTTTTTTAATTAAGGACAGTTTCTGTACATACGGTGAAGGTTAAGGGAGGCTTCTAGTTTATTTTACACTCCCCTCTTCTGTCCTCCCCTACATTAATTCATTAATTCATCACACCCATAGTCAGCTAGAAGAATTTATCATCCCAGGTACTTCCATTAGACATTAGGAAACTTTGTTGAGATGCAGCCACTTAGATCAAAGTGTTATAAAATAATAGGAAATGATTTCTTACTCTATTGTGCTCAAGCCATCCAAGGATCTCCTTTGGGGTTTAATACCTTGTTTATATGTAGTAAGAAATATAGGTAAGGTCGTCAAGAATGAGAACTTAGAGACCTTGAATAATCCATGAGATAAATACCTGAGCTCATGATGCTTGATTTTCTGGCTTTTTGATTTTTTGTTGATTTGACTTTTTTGAAAGGGAGCAGAGAGTTTTTTATTTTGTCTTTCAGAAAGCCAAAGCTCTGAGGAAACTTGGTTGCCATCTGACTAAAGTCTTTGTGTTTCTGGGGCATCTTCCCAGGGTGGCTCAGTACCATTGTGACCACAGGAAAGATCTGTGATGTCATTGGGGTTGGCCCTCACACTTTAGGTCAAGTCCCTGGGATTTCAGAGCTTCAAGGGTTTTTCTTAGTGCTCATTGTCGTAAAATCACTAGGTCCTTCACCTCCTGGTCCCACTGGGAGGGAGTGGGGGGTCTTTAGGCTGACATTTCACACCCTTCCCCTGATTTCACCTTCACATTTGATAGGAGACCAGTTTCCATCAAATTAGACAAAGAGAATGAACTGCCACGGAACTCCCCAATCTTCGTCCAAGTGTGCTTGTTCAGGAAGCTAACTCTTGTGGGCCACTAGAGGGAGTCTCACAAAGAATGCAGCAATAATGACAGGTGTACTGGGTCCCGGGCTTTAACTGAATTAAAATATTGAACTTTGGCTTTGTAGAGAAAATTTTGTCCAGTTACTGGGCCAAAAAGATGTTGATTGTTTCAGCTTTGAAATATTTTCCCGAGTTCTGTAATTGGAATCTGCAGATTTTGGTAATACTACCTGGCCCTCATATACAGAAATTATATTATTGGTTGAGTTATTTTTCAAAGTATGGTGCCAGGTTTGCCTTGCTCTGGGGACACGTAATGTTCAGGATGCCAAATGACAAACAGATCCCACAGATAAATACTGCCCATGATTTTTGGCTTCAACAGTATGTCTTCTAATGTTAAGCTGAGCTCTTAAAACTTAGAAATAACAGGGGTGCCTGGGTGGCTCAGTCGTTGGGCATCTGCCTTTGGCTCGGGTTGTGGTCCTGGGGTCCTGGGATCGAGCCCCACATCAGGCTCCCTGCTCGGCGGGGGGCCTGCTTCTCCCTCTCCCACTCCCCCGCTTGTGTTCCTGCTCTCGCTGTGTCTCTCTCTGTCAAATAAAAAACAAAACAAAACAAAACAACAACAAAACCCCCCACAAAACTTAGAAATACAGTATTTCGTGGTTTGTAAGCTGTCCAAAAGGCTCATTACACCATCCTGATCATCATTTTATCAAGCACCATGGGGGACTGCCACACCGTGAGTGACAGCAAGTAGCCATGGATACCAGGAGAGTGGGTTGGAACCCTGACTCCTCAACCGACTGGCTATTTACTTTGGGCAAAATTGCCTCACTTCTTCAAGACTCAGTTTTCTCATCTGCAAAGTGAGCGAATAATATTGATCTCCTAAGGTGGTTGAGAGGATTAAATGCAATGATACACTTAAAGTGCTCAGCTGAGTGCCAGGCTGGGAATCCACCAAAAGGTAGCTATTATTAGTGATTATTTCACAACGTGGCAATTATCCAAGAAATGGATACAGGGTCTGTGTGAGAAAGGAAAACTGTATTTGACCTTGCTAAGAAACTTCTTGTTTCTCTCTCTCCTTAAATTTGGCTTCTAGTTCTCAGCATTTGGCTAGAAAAATGGACTCCAGTGAAATGAGAATCTAACTTCTTTGTTCTCTAAATGGTTGCTCGAACAGTGCACATAACATATTTGTACCATTGGATTCCCACCTGCTGAATGCATATGTAAAATCCTTCCTGGACATCAGCAATCTTCCAAGACCTCTTCTAATCCAGGCCTACCAAGAATAGAGCCTAAAGCACAAAGGCCAATAATGTTCAGTTTTGATCTTGAAACCTTAAAAACGACATTGTATGTCTGATATTACTTTAAATATAGGCATGAGGTGGTGGTCAGTAAAGGGTTTGGTGAGTGTTAGGGTTCAGCTGAGACAACTGCTGTGTGTTGTGCACTCCACAACCCCAGGGGGCGCCTTTCACACAATAGCACTCTAGATTTTCATATTTGTTACAAGTTTTCAGGTGTATGTCAAGAAAATACCTTATTCTAACAAGCTCAGTATGTTGGGACAGTTTTCTGATATGTGGAAATAAAGGGTCTTGAGGAAGGGGCACCTATTTCTTTTTATTTTTCCCTAAGATTTTAAGATTATTTATTTGAGAGAGAGAGAGAGGCAGAGCACACAAGAGAGAGGGGGTTTTGGGGGGGCAGAGGGAGAGGGACAAGCAAACTCCGAGCTCAGCTCAGCACAGAGCCCAACTTGGGGCTCAATCCCATGACCCCGAGATCATGACCTAAGCCGAAATTCAGAGTTGGCCGCTTAACTGACTGAGCCACCCAGGCGAGGGGGCGCCCATTTCTAACTCACCACAGAAAGTGTACACGCACTAGGGGCAGCGCCGATCCTGGGTGTCTGTGGAGTGCCATGTCCTCAGCTAACTAGCTTCAACCAGCCCTGGGCCACAGCAACCAGTAGTCGCTGGCAGAGTGTGTCCTGATCAGCTTCCTTTTCCTGTATGTCACCTCCAACCTGTTATCTGGAGTGCCATTAGGCCATCCTTCCTGGAAAGACCTCATTTGGACCTGAGGACCTTTCATCATGCTATTCCAGTTTTACCTGCTTTAGTCTTCTAGTAATCTCTGATGTGTTTAACACTTAACATTTTAGAAGATGTTCCTCAGTTTCCATCTCATGATTCTTCCGAGGAAGGCAGTGCAGACACAAATATCCCAGTTTTACAGATAAAAATACAAGAAGGCTTGAGATGAGATGAAGTGATGAACATAAGTGAATGGTGAAACCCTGACTGACTAGTCTCCAAGTCGGCTAACCCTTAGCCTTGTGTACCAGCCCTCCTGGGATAACCATACTGGATTCTGCTAAGGGGTGAGTGTTCGACTTCCATTCTGAAGGAGTGCTCAACTCTGAGTCCTTAATGCTCCCTGGCAATTATATCACATTTCCTTTGTCCAGGATTCTCCTCCTCTCCTAGATGGTGCTCCTACTTTCCCTCAGCCCTCAAATGGCCAACAGCTGCTCCCATCCTCACTCTCGGCGCATGACCTTTCCTTTCCATTTGACCAAGAAAACAGAAATTATCAGAAGAGAATTCTGATGAGTCCACACGCTACGTCTATAGACCTACGTGCATCTCTGTCCCTAAATTTTGTCTCCGCTCCTGCTTCAACAAATGAACCATCTGTGTTCCTTGCTTAGGCCCATCTCCCAGTTGTCCTTAGGCCCGACTCCCTCTCAACTATTCAAGGGCCCCTCTTCCCTCTCTGCTAGATCATTGCCATCAGCGTACGCACACGTTTTTATTCTCCTTCTACCCATCTTAGAACAAACAACCTTCTTTTGCTCCTATATATTCTTTCAACTACCACTTTCGCCCCCTTTTCTGCACCGGAAAACTCCCTGAAAGGCTTGCTCTTATTTTTCTCTTTCTAATTTCTCTGTTTGCTATGGTCTACATTGTACCCGCCTCCCATATTGCTGATGCCCTAACCCTGAATGTGACTGTATTTGGAGATAAGTTCTTTTAGGAGGTAATTAAGGTTAAATGAAATCATAAGGGTGAGGTCCTAACCTGATAGGATGGATGGCCTTAGAGAAAGGGATCGCAGTCTCTCTCTGTCTCTGTGCACACACACTCTGAGGTAAGTGAGGACATAATGAGAAGCCAGGTGGAGGGTCCTCACCAGGAACAGAATCTGTCAGCACTTTGATCTTGGACTTACCACCTTCCAGAACTGTGAGAAATTAATTTCTGTCATTTCTGCCACACAGACTATGGTATTTTGTTAGAGCAGCCTGGGCAGACTAAGATGCTCTCGAATCACCGGAATCCGGCTTTCTGTCCCAGGCATCTTCCCCTAAAACTGCCCTTGTCAGAGTCCCCTGTGACTTCTCTGTTGTATGTCCAGGGGTCAGCTCTCCGTCTTCCTGTCACTTGCCCCATCAGCAGCATTTGACATAGTTGAGGGCTGTCTTTTCCTTGAAGCTTGTTCCTTACTTGGCTGCCAGGGCAATGCGTCTCCCAGGGCTCTGCTATTCTTTCTCATGGGCTTCTCATTCATCTCCCTCACCTCTGACTAGTGGATCAATGGTTTCAGTACTCTCAGAGCTTTCCTGACTGTCCCATGTCCTGTGAATCAGCCTTGAGCAAACCAGAAAAGCTGATCACCCTACCTGTGAGTGTTGTGCCCCAAGAGCTCAGTCCTTGCACTTTGACACTCATCTCCTTGACGAGCTCACCTAAGCTCATGGTTATAAGCCAGTGATCCCTCAGGTCCCCTTTCCCCCAGAGCTGCCACCCATACAGCCTCCCCCACCACAGTAAATGGCAACAGCTTTTTCCAGTTGCTTGGACCCCAAGCCTTGGAATTTTCCTTTGCTTCTCTTTTCCTTTCAAACTCAAGTTTTGCCCTGCCTTAAAAAAATATCCAGAATGGATCACTTCTCATTGCTTCCTGTGCTGCCCCACGGGTCCAAACTACCGTTGTTTTTCCGCTGGACTATTGCAATGGCTTTCTGAAACCAGTCTCCCTTCTGCCAAACTTGGCACCTGGAAATTATTCTCGACGAAACAGCCAGTGATGTTGTCAAAGAGTGATCAAGAAACTCGTCTGCTCAAAATCCTTCAATAGTTTTCCGTCTTGTAAAAGATGAGCCCTTTGTAATATCCACAAAATCTTTCTGAGGCGTATGTGATGGAGTCCTCCGGCAGCCATCTGACCTCATCTCTTACTTCTCTTTTACTTTCTTACTTTCCTCCAGCCACAGAGGCTGCCTTGGTGTACCCCTCCAACATCCTGGTGGGCTCTTGCCTCAGTGCTTTTGATCTTACTGTTGCCTCTGCTTACGTGACCTGTGACAAGTGCTGGCGGTATTTTGGTAGGGGTGGAATTAAATGTGTAGATTGCTTGGGGTACTATAGACATTTAAGAATATTTGTTCTTCCAATCCATGAGCATGGAATGTCTTTCCATTTCTCTGTGCCATCTTCAATTTCTTTCATCAGTGTTTCATGATTTTTGGAGCACGGGTCTTTCACCGCTGGTTAGATTTATTCCTAGGTATCTTATGGTTTTTGGTGCACTTGTAAATGGGATCAAATCTTTGATTTCTCTTTCTGCTGCTTCATTAGTGGTCTAGAGAAATGCAGCAGATTTATGTACATTGATTATGTATCCTGCAACTTTACGGAATTCGTCATGATCCCGGGATCCATGGAGCCCCACATCAGGCCCCACATCAGGCCCCCACATCAGGCTCCACACTCAGCGGGGAGTCTGCTTCTCCCTCTGCTCTGCCTCACCTGTACTCTTTCTCTCTCTCTCAAATAAATAAATAAAATCTTTATAAAAATAAAAAAATAAAACTACATACTTCGTATTACTGTCTCCTGCTGCATTTCCCCCTCGGTATTTATCTGTATCGTACACATTTTACCTTTCTTGTTGCTTTTCCTATTAGAATCTAAACTCCACAAGGGCAGAAATTTTTGTCTCTTGTTTACTGCTCTGCCTCAATGCCTAGAACAGTATCTGGCACATGGTAAGTGCTCAATAAGTATTTGTTAAATGAATGCATAAATGAAGGCCATAGGATGTATAGACAACATTCTACAGAGGAATGCAGAAATATAGGTGACTCCCCTCTGGGTTAATGAACGTGGCATAAATTGTTGAAGGAGTTGGCATTTTACTCGAACCTTAAAAAATGCATGACTGGTAGTTCCTAAGGTCTGAGTGGCATTCCCTGTGGTTTGACTCTTCTCTCTGCTGCCCTAACAGCCCTCAGAACACTTCCAGGGGCTCTTCCTGCCTAGTACACTGCACAGGCACTTGGAAAGAGAAAAGACCTCTCTCTCTCCACCACCAAATATTTCTTGTCCCATTCTCTTGCTGTCTGACTTTCCACCGGTGTCTGTTAGGAAGGATCTGATTAGGGGCGCCTGGGTGGTTCAGTCTGTTAAGTGTCTGCCTTCAGCTCAGGTCATGGACCCAGGTCCTGGGATCAAGCTCCGGCTTCCTGCTCAGCAGGGAGCCTGCTTCTCCCATTCTCTCTCTCTCTTTCTCTCCCTCTGCCCCTCCCCACTGCTTGCTTTCTCTCTCTCTCAAATAAATAAATAAATAAAATCTTTAAAAAAAAGGATCTGATTAATCCAATATGGACTTTACACTGGACGAGGGATGATGCCTTAGTTCAGGCATTTCAAACACTGGTGTGTATAAAACTCACTGGGGGAGAGCTTCTTAAGCCATAAATTCCTATGCCCCACCCCAACTAGTTTATAAACAAGCTCATTTTGATCCAGAGATCCAAGCACCCCACAGTGAAATACTCAAAAGGAACTAATTTCTAATGTTGATGTTCCTAAAGTCCTACAGAGAACATAATTTTGGTCAGTGGACCTCTTTGATCCTAAAAATTGCTACTGTATTCCCATAAACAATCATCTAACTGTCCATCTGTCTGTTCATCCACCTGCCTGCCCGTCTGCCCATGCAGCCATCCATCTAGTCCACCGTGCCTCCCTCTATCTTTGCCTTAGATCCTGTGTCTGTGTGAATTTTCCTACCTGGTAGCAGTGCTGGAGATTTCTCCTTTTGAAACAACTGCCTCAGGTCCTAATTACCATCTGCACTTCCCCCAAGGCCAAGCCACATCCTACCAGGAAGTCTGCCCTCAGGTGCCCACCAGGAATTTGCTCTCGTTCCTACCTTGTGTTTGTGTCTGTCTACGCCTCCTCCTCCTTCCACATGCCCGCAAGGCTCCCTTTTTCCATTCTTTGGTTTTCTGTTACCCCTTCTGTCTCCTTCTGTCTCCCCTACCCGTGAACAAACACCTTCTCCCCAGACACCTAATTGTAGCCAAGCTGCTATGGTGAATTCCCACCTCCCTTAGCTCTGTTTCCTGCCTATTATTCCCACTGACCTTTATCTGGCTTTGGTCAATAGCAGCCAAGTAAGTTGACTAACCAAATTAAGAAGTGCAATACCTTAAAATATAGGAACTTTGATGATTGCAATGACATAAAATGCCAAGGGGAAAAACACACTCAGGGTAAGTGGATTCATCTTTGTACCAGTCCATCACACACATTCACACATATAAACAGAGTCTCAAACAAACAAAAGCAAAACACAACCACTGAAGATACTGACAAAATCCCACATGGCTGATGATGCAGTACATAAGTAGGTAAGCTAATGATTCCAAGACAATGACAATTTGAGTGACAACTAATTGTATTGCTACCACATATAGGAACCATGAATTTTTGTGGAAGCAATAAAGCTTGTGCTCATTGTTAAATTAAAGAAACTTTATAATACTGGCAGCAGAATATTTATTCTTGTTGCTCTAATCCTATTCTAATTCCATTTCTCAACAAAAATCTCTTTTGCTGTGGGGACGTTTCTCAGCCTGCCAGGGAGGCCCTGAGTGAGGTTTGTGGATCCAGCAGTCTGCTCTAGATAAGTCAGCTCAACCTCCCTGATAGTGTCAGCTCACCAGGAACTGGCTGTGGTGGGCAATCATCCCATTTGCGGTCCTCATGATCTCGAGGAGCTCATTTTTGTTGCATAGTAAGACCAGTGTTCCCAACCATCCCGCCGAACATGAGCACCAACACTTCAAGGTGAACAGAAATATCTGTTTGAAAAGTATATTAATAGAGTCGAATCCCAAAATCATTGAATGTATTTTTGGCCCTAGACATCTACACATTTAGCCAAATGGCTCTAGGACAGAATTTAATATTGTATGTGTTTGTCTCATCAATAGAAAGGGTAATGAAACCCATAAGAGAAGTTTTCCTGTGCTCTGGGAATATTTCTTTGCCCCATCACTAAAATATATAAGATTCTGTTCTGTACAAAACTCACCTCTGAGTAACCTCTGGGGCCCCCACTTGCAATATGGGTCACATAGGCACATCTCCTTACAGTTATGATGCCTAACCTTGTTAAGAGTTTGGCCAGCTTCCCTCTGCCCTTCTTCAAGAATGATTTATCTTTGAAAAAATTACAGTAAAAATAATTTTGTCCGAGGTATTTTTTCTCAGAAATTTGTGATCAGTATTTCACAGATGTAGAATAACTAGACAAAACGATAATGTAAGGGGATAAGAGAAAGGTCAAACCTTGACAGGATGCTTTCGACACACAAGGTTCTCTCTGTGTGTATTTATATCCATAGTTCAGTTAATTCTCACAACAACCAAATGAGTGTAATATTCTATTTCATAGGTGCAAACTGAGGAATTTTCTCAAAGTCATATAGCAGTGTTTCTGACCAAGTGTATGTTTTTTCTACCTGGCCTGGATCCTTAACTTTGAACTCTCTCGATATTTTCATCCTTTTCGGCATACTTCTGCCCCTTGCCAGACACCTTGTGTTTTAGATACTCAGGTTTTCTGCTGAATCTCTTCAATCATTCATTCACTCATTTATTCTGTCAGTCAGCCATATAAACATTTGAACATTGCTTGGGTACCTCTAAGTACTTTTCTGGACACCCGGCCTACAGCGATGAGCAAAACAGGAAAAAAAATTCTGCCCTCACAGACATTCGAAAAGGGAGTGTGCAATAAGGACCCAGGCATTCAAGAGGAAGTGTGATCAGTACAATTATCGAGACTAGCAAAGGCATAGGCATCGTGGCAGCCCAGAGGAAGGACAAGCAGCCTGCAGGGAAGGAGGAAACAGAAGACTTCTTGGAAGAAGTGACACCTAAGGGGAGTCTTGTGGCCCTGTAGCAATTGCCCCCATTGACTGGATGAAGTATGTTTCTGCTCAGTGAATGCCCATCCCCATGGCCAGGAGGGCAGAGTGGCGGGAACGGGGAGGCCTATTCCCTGATAATCACAGCTGAGGCTGGATAGGTGAGTAGAAGCCAGATGCCGAGGGGTGTTGTATCTTTGTGGGCATTTGGGGAGTTTGGAATGTACCCTGTAGGTGATGAGAGCTGGGTGGTCACATAGTAAGTATTTACTGAGTCCTGGAGTGCTGTGGATGTGTTTAAATATTAAAACCCAGCCTGAAAAATTAGTCAATTTTTCTTTTCAAACAAAATAGACAAAAAATAAGCCTTGAAAAATTATTTTGTAAGAATTGGGGTGTCTCTATTTTATGCTTTAAATGTTCTACTCAATCTGCACTGTATGTAAAAAAAAAAAAAATATATATATATATACACACCAAGGTATACAGCAGGGAACACTTACAAACATCCCTTATGAAATAATCATTGAAAAAAATCATTATACACATTTTCATGTGTTTCTTTCTAGACTTTTTTCTATGAACACATACATACATAATTAGGTATATAATTAACATCATATTATACATATAATTTTATTTTCTAACTTTTTCATTTAATCTTCATTATATGTATATTTTGACATTTCACATATTTTTACATATTTTTTGAAAATAGTATTTTTTTATTATGTTCAATTAGCCAACATATAGTACATCATTAGTTTTGATGTAGTGTTCAGTGATTCATCAGTTTCATATAACACCCAGCGCTCATCACAACTCGTGCCCTCCTTAATACCTATCACCCAGTTACCCCAATCCCCCTACCCCCCTCCCTTCTGTAACCCTCTGTTCGGTTCCCAGAGTCCGTCGTCTCTCATGGTTTGTCTCCCTCTCTGATTTCTTCCCATTCAGTTTTCCCTCCCTTCCCCTGTGGTCCTCCATGTTATTCCTTATGTTCCACATATGAGTGAAACCATATGATAATTGTCTTTCTCTGCTTAACTTATTTCACTTAGCATAATACCCTCCAGTTCTATCCATGTGATGTTTAAGTATATCGGGGGCTACCATAATTTTATTCTAACTACCTTTTTAGTTTTGGACATTTAGATTGTAACCAACTTTCTTGGTAATGGAAATAATACTGCAATAATATTTTAAACAAAACCATTTTATATATTTCTGATTGTTCTCTAAGAAAATAATGGAACAAAGTTTTGGAATATTTATGAGGATCTTGATACACACTGTCAAGTTGCCCTAAAAAGAGACTATTAGATTTTTGTAAAGCAAATTGAAAATATGTCACAAGAGATGTAATACTTTTATACCCAAATGCAGAGACTGTACATCTTAAAATATATTCTAGGGAAATATCCCAAAATACAGAAAAAGACTTATATACAAACATATTGACCACAGTGTTTACAAATATTGGAACCAGCTTAATTGTCCAACACTGGGGAAATGTAAGAGTATTACTTTTGTTGGACTTATTTATGACAACCATTAAAAAATTTATTAATAATTATTTATGATATATAAAATGTACACATTATAATTGTTAAGTGGGAAATTGGGACACAAAATGTTATATACAGTTTGATTTCAACTATGTTAAGAAAAATTCCAAAAGAAATTTTATCAGAGCTTTTTGGGAGGTAGGATTATGCATAATTTTTTTTCTTCTTTCTAGTTTGCCATATTTTTATTAGCATGAATTGTTTTTATATTTAAAAAAGTGACTAAGGCAAGTCTTCTTTTGTTGTGCAATTGTGGCTTTTTTTCCTCCTCGATTTCCTTACCAATGTCAGTTTTGGGATAAAATTGCAGCCATAATTTCATTTTCTAATGATGTGCATCAATTTTAACATTTTCTTAAGAAGTTATACTAGAAATCACTAGGATCTCCTAGCTGCAGCCCTTTCAAGCCAGAAGGCTGAAAGTGCCTTCTCATTCCAGAATGTTTTCACAGACTGCACCTGACAGAGATAGATACGGGGTTTAGGATCAGGAATTCTCGTTGGGTTCCTGACTTGCCCAATTCTCTGCATCTCTTAGAAAGTAGCAGCAGAGAAAGTTCTTGCCTGATCTATTATTGATTTGTGGAGAAGTAGGGAGGGAAGCACTTTCAGAGCAGAATGTTTAGGTGCAGGCTGAGAAAGCACTTTTCATTCCAAATCCAAGACTCTATTTCTATCAGTCAATAATCTGTTCTAGATTGTAGTTTGTTTTTATTTTTTAAGAGGGATGGGAAAATTATTTGATGTGACATAAAACAAGAAATGTTTTGAGGGGAATTCACTAGGAAACTTTTAAAATTTTTGCAAGAATTGAGGTGCCCCTGAAATTTTTTTTTGTATTTTAAATTCAATTTCCACATACAAAAAATATATAATTTTAAATAAATATATAAATGATATTTATTTTAAGTGAAGTCTTTTTTCTTTCCATTTCTGATTCCTCCCTCTCCCAACCCTCTCACCCATGTGAGTGACCTACCACGTAGCCGTAGTGGGAGACCTTTATAACTTCAGAATATGTCGAGTAGTTTAAAACACCCCTTTCCCACTCAGATTTTTGGGTGAATGCTACACTTCAAATGTTAGCCAGGTTCAAAAGGACTACAGCTATGGCTTCTCATTAGTAGCTAGTCTGTGCTAAAACTATACTTCAAGAAGTGTTATCTGATTTTACATTAGGAATTTAAGATCTAAATATTGTTTTTGGCAAGTGAATAGATTCCTTTTTATGCTACTTCAATTTTAAAATGTTCAAATAGGTGTTCTATGCCTTAAAAAATAAAAAGATTTCCTGTGGGTATTTGCAGGGAAGGGCACAAGGAACTTTCTGGAGTGATGCAATGTTCTATATCTTGACTGTGGTGGTGATTACATAGGTGCATAACATTTGTCAAACACTCTTGAGCTATAGACTTAAAATGGGGCCATTTTATTGGAGGCAAACTCTACAAAAACAAAGTTCATCGGACAAAAGCATTTCTATTCACTTAAACTGTGGCTTTCGAACTTGCTGCGAAGACATTGTCATTTATCACTACAGTCCTCACCCTCCCCCATCTGTTATGACATGTGGGTTTCAGATGATTTATTCTAGGTGGCCATCTTAGGACTAGGGTGTGATGGAGAACAGAAGTGGCTTTGCAGGTGACAGGCGCCACTCAAGGAAATGTCATCAGAGCTGTTTGCATCGCAACCTCGTTCTGCCACAGAAGCCACTCCGCTCTGTCTTCTGCCACCAGCATCACCCAGGTGGTGGCAAAAGATGTAGAAGGAGGCAGTTCTTGATTTGGTGTCATGGGGACAGAGTCCAATGCTCTGTCTCGATATTTCTGTCTCTTCTCTCTCTCTTTCAAGACTGTATCAAACATGGGTCAGGCAGAGCGATAGGTATGAGTTAATAAAACAAACAGCAGGGGCACCTGGGTGGCTCAGCTAAACGGCTGCCTTTGGCTCAGGTCATGATCCCAGGATTCTGGGATTGAGCCCCGCATTGGACTCCCTGCTCAGTAGAGAGTCTGCTTCTCCTTCTCTCTCTCCCCGGGCTCATGCGAGCTCTCTCTCTCTCTCTCTCTCTCTTTCTCTCTCTCTCTGTGTGTGTGTGTGTGTGTGTCAAATAAATAAATAAAATCGTAAAAAAAAAACAAAACCAAAAACCAAACAGCACTACCTCTGAGCCAAGCATCTCTCCAGCTGCTCGTCCAAGTCTCTCTTAAGGCGGTTTTGGGCTAAACTTAATTATGCTTTTTATTCTATTGTTTACTTTAAACCTGGTGATGAATAAACTATACTACAAGAAATGGCTAAAGTACCCTTGGTTAAAGAGTACAATTTAGACTATGAAATGGACAAAGCAGATTATCTCATTACCCATCCTTGCCAACACTTGGCCTTATTGGACACCGTTGTTGAAGTTGTCTGTTGTCAGGGAGACCCAGCGTTCCATCTGCATCTTGCTTCCTGTTAAATGCTACAAACCTGGTGGTCGCGTGCACTCTTCACTCATATTACTAAGTCCCTTGGAGGGTCTGTTCATTCTGGCTCTAGCCACAGCTGAGGCCAGAGTAGTGTTCACTGGGGAGGGGACCGTGTGGGGCTGGGAAATGCGGAAGGTGGTGGCGGGGTGGCGGTGAGAGGGTCCGATGCAGAGCCGGCCTGGCCCGGTCAGGCGACGGCATGGGAGTGTCTGGGTGAGCCTGCGACCTGCGTGTGAAGCACGCTCTCCACCAAAATGTCTCCAGTCCCCTCTGTCTCAACCTTTAAACCATGTTTCATACTTACTTTTTAATATTCGCGAAGTCAGTTTAAGAATGCCATTTTTGAGAGACAATGCAAATGTAACCTAACATTAGGTTTTTAACAGTGAATAAGTGAATCTATGTAAATAACACTGAGTAAAACTTGACTAATTCAAATTCATTGTGTAGAATCCGGGATAGCTTATGAGGGTTGGATTGAAGTCTTTTTTTTTTTTAAGTAAAACAGTAGACAATTTTATTTTCACATTTCACAATACAAATGAAAATTGCTTTTTTTTTTTTTTGGTCCTACTACTCCCCTGCAAAAACTATTCTCTCTTTGCTGGGAAGGGGGACCAAGTCTTCCTTGTCCTGCTGTGAGAAAACGCCCGGAGTCACAGCACCATGATCTCCTGGTAAAGTAGAGTAAGTAATGTAAAATGAATATAAAGAGATTCCTGTCTCTCCTTATCTCTCTGGTCGAGTCATTCCTGGCTGAGTGGGCACCATCCTGGGACAGGCAGGAAGTCTCATCATTGGGGGCCCAACCATCATTGGCCTATGGCCTCCCGCAGGAGGCCTCATTCTAGGAGCAGTTCCCATCGGCATCATCCCAGGAGGAGGAGGGCCCATCATTGGCATCATGGGAGGGCCCTTCATATGGGCCGCTGACCTCATACCAGGGCGAGGAGGAGGTGGGATCATTGCCCCGGCAGGAGGAGGGTCAGAAAATGGAGTAGGAGGTATCTTTCCTTGTTGAAATGCAGCAGTTGTTTTGTCGATCAGACTCTGAGCCTGCTCTTCTACCCATTTCTGATAGTCTTTCACGTTCTCTGTTTCCTACCACTGCGGTGTGTCTTTCTCACAGATGGTGAGTCATGGGTGAGGAATGGGTCGCAGTAGTCACAACAAAACTTGGCTGTGTTGCTCTGCGGGCCACTGGCCATTCTGCCCCAGGATTGAAGTTTGTTTTTTTTTCTTCCAAGATCCAATTTATTTATTTGTCAAAGAGAGAGAGAGCGTGAGCGCACAAGCAGGGGGAGGAGGTGGAGCAGCAGGCAGAGGGAGAAGCAGGCTCCCCGCTGAGTAAGGAGCCCGATGCGGGACTAGATCCCAGGACCCTGGGGTCATGACTTGAGCTGAAGGCAGATGCTTAACCGATTGAGCCACCCAAGTGCCCCCAGGACTGAAGTTTTAGATAACTTTTTTGTAAACTCTTTTTAAATAGGTTAAGAGCCTAGATAATAATACTAATGGTATAAATAAAGTTGAAGAGGGATATTGAAGATACTTATGAGGAAAAGCCTCACTACTTTGAAGAAAGAAGAATGGATTTATGTATGTATATATGGTATGTACATATTTACTTATTTATTTTAAAATCTCTTCAAAAAATCCTTGGGAATTCCACTGGGTAATTCTTTGTTAGCCTAGTTTGTTTAAGTAATAAATGAATAATACATAACTACCACTGTATGCTTAATAGAATAAAACTACATGTTCAATAAGGTAGAGTTTGAATGTATTCGAATTGAGAGAAAGAGAACACAAGATGTTCACATTGTAACACTTAAAATGTGTAATAATGGAACTGAATAAATGATGAAAACTGCAGAAAGTCATCCGAATATCCAATAAGAGTTTGTTCTTAATATCTCTCCAGGTGACACACTGCAGTGGAAGGATCTGGAACCCAATGCCACACTTGGTGGTGGAGTAGAGGATGATATTGTCCCACACCAGCCCTCAGTCCCTGCAGGGGCCCTTCTCCTATTGGTTGAGTGTGGTGAGTATGCCTCAAGGTTGAGCAAATCACCTTTTAAAGGAAAATGCCTCCGTTATCCACTGAAGAGCATGCTCACTAGTGCCCTGGCTTTTGACAGGAGAGGAAAAGCCGGTGAGGGCTGGTTTGTTCCAGAAAGGGAGGAAATTTGCTGGGATGTGTGTGGGAGATTGAGAGAGTATCCAGGTGTGGAGCATTTAGGGCTTGAGGTGACCCGTCCTTCGCAAATCTTTAGTCCTTGCTAGATTCCTTAAATGCTGGGGGAGAATGGTATTTTCATTTGCTTATTTGGTTGTTTATTTTTGGAAACCAGTGAACAGTCAGGGTTTTGTGACTGGTTTACACCGGTGGAGCAGAGATCCAGGCACAAATATAGGAGCTAGACCTAAGAAGTAAGCCCTGTAGATTTCACTTGATTCAATTTGTGACAAAAAGTTGGAGGTAATGACTCCAGTCTTACGAGGGAGCAAAACCATGAAAAGTAGGGCAGACAATGAAAAAATTAGATCCTGGGTGACTTCGTGGAGCACTAAGTCAAGCATCTTTTGAAAACTTCCCTATTTTAGACTTTTCAGTTTTATGAAACCATACAATCCCTTTATTTTATAAATCAGTTGGAATAGGGTTGTCTGCTACTTGCAGTAGAAACATCCTAAGAGATATAAGTAATAAAAAGAGTATTACTACCCTGTGTGTAGACCATACTCTTCAGATCTTAGGTCAGGAAGCTGTGAGTCAGCCAAATTGTTCTGGAAGAAATTGTTTCAGGCTGGGAGGGGTTTCAACCCCACTGGTCACAAATAACAACTAGGTAGAAAGAGCCTAAATGTTCCATCATGAAGATGGCTGTGCCTCCCATCCCCAGGGGCCACCTGATTGTGCTGACTCTATGCCTAGTCTCTAGGTTACTCCCCTTATTAGAATGACTTACTAATAAGGCATGATAAGGGAGGTAACAAAGTGGGACATTCTGTGACCAAGACTTGAAGTTCAAAGGGATAGAAAAAAGAGGCTCTGGGGGTTGTTGGGAGGTGCTGAAGGGGAGGAGGGAGGGAGGGGAGGAGCCAGACTCCCCACTAGATCATTATCTTGGCCTGGCTCCAGCTGCTTCCTAGCTCCCTAGAGACAAGAGTGGGAATCACTAGAAAGGAGGTTCTGTTACCCTGGCTCTGCGCTCTTACCAGGAAAGGTGCTTTGAGAACAGAATGACCAATCCCAGTTTGTTCAGGACTTTCCCAGCTTTTGTCCTGAAAGTCTGAGTTTTGGGAAAGCTCCTGAGTGGTTGGTTGCCCTAGAGTCCTTTGGAATTTGAGGTGGGGTTAGTGGTTAGGGACCTTGCAGGAAGTGGTGCTCTCTGGGACTCAGTACCAGGGCAGGTCCAAGGAGGCACAAAGGAAGCAAGTTTGGAAAGTATGTTTTACGTAAGACATTGACTTTTCTCTCATTTCAAATTGGATTCTAGGATCCCTTGATCCAGAGAAAGGACAGAGCTGTCACTACTAAGGTTCCCGATCCCACCGAGGTTTCAGGAGGCCATTACACTCTTTCATTATAGTAAAGGCCTTCCAACACATGGGGTGAATCCCTGCCGATGTAAATTCAGAAAGAACAGAGTTGAAGGGGTAGAAATATCTACAGAATTGTCAGTAAAAGCTGTGGAGGTGATGTTGGAACAGGACACAGAAGAAGGGATGCTTGACCTTTGACCTTGGTGGCTTCAAATCTTCACTGGGACACTTAATAGTTTTGTTTTTTTTGAAGGAAGATATGTCATGGTCAGATAAGCTTGGGAACGACTGCCACCCTTTCTCCCCTCTCTTCAGCAGGTACTTTAGTGTGTCGAACTGCTCACCTTTGCTTACCCATTTCCCAACATTATATAGTTAGGTAATCTTATTTTATTTTAAATTGAAAAACATTTATTATCATCCCACGGTAATAGTGAGCCACTTTCAGAAATACTGCCCCAGAAAGTTTGTTTTTGAGAGGAGTCCCAGTGAAAAGCTCAGAAATGAATTTCCTTGAAATTTTTTAGAGGTACCACGGCATCTTCATTGGTGGACTTGTGTAGTGTAGCTCCCTTCCCCAACCCAGGGATGGGGCCAGGGTCAGCACCAACTGCTCAGGAGATGGGTTCTTCCACTAAGACTCAAGTTGGACATTGGAATACCTGGCCTTTCAGAAAAGAACTATCGTCTTATTTCACTGGAGCTCTGCATGACTGAATTTCTGTGAATCTTCTTTTTGAACAGACACTTAAAATCCAAATCTTTAGAAATGCTGCCAAGAGTTAAAAAGGCAAGTGTGAAAATTAAAGTGGCCATTTGAATATCAGAATATTTCTTTTTTTTTTTTTTAAGGATTTTATTTATTTATTTGACAGAGAGAGAGAGAGAGCCCAAGCAGGGGGAGCGGCAGGCAGAGGGAGAGGGAAAAGCAGACTCCCCGCTGAGCAAGGAGCCTGACAAGGGGCTGGATCCCAGGACACTGGGATCATGACCTGAGCCAAGGACAGACGCTTAACCACTTAACCGACTGAGCCACCCAGGAGCTCCCAGAGTATTTCAATTAAAAAAAAAAATGTATCACACAAAACAGGTGTTGAAATTCTTTCTAAAATTTGGATGGAATTAAGAATAAACATTATCATGTTGAGTAAGGACCCATTGGGAAAAGACTGCTATTTGTTTGGGAAAATGGTCAAACTGGTAAGATGTAAATGTAGTTCCTACCCAAACACTACACTATGCTTACAATTGCAAACTTGTTGAAAGGGCAAAACACAGGAAAATTACTTTATAAATATTTTATAACTAGAGAACATTTTAGCTGAGCAACCTAAACATAGCCTTGTAGATTAGAAGCAATATACTCTTTTTCATATGATATAAATAGGTCATCCATCATTATTTGAGAACACTGTTTTAGCACTGAGTTAAAGAAAAAAGGGAATTTTATTCAGATGAGAGGAAACAACAAGCATTGATTAAAAATATTTAGAAAAAGGGTGTATTGCATTTATCTTTGAAGAATTCTTATGAAGATCTGTTTTGATTGAATTGCCCTTTCTAAGTTAAATGAAGCACTGAAGATTTTGTTATCACTTGACTGAAGTTCTAGAAAAGTAGCTTCTCAGAGTTATGAGAGACAGAGAGGTGAGTGGATGTGTTAGCCTTGGATGAAGCTATGTGCTCTTTCTGAGGCAGCCACGTCTATACATGGTACAATGCCTGGGAAAATGGTGAATGGTCAGTTTTTCTTGGGGATTTCCACATCTCCCAAAATATTCCTCCTGCCCATCTTAGTATCTCCATAGGGGCCTGGGGGCTTTCAGTTCTCCAGCTGGGGAGGGCCCTTCTTGGGTATCTCTTTCCTATTCCTAGAACAAAATGTTGGAAAAATATAAATGTAAAAAGTAAGAAAACGTAAAAAAAAAATTCTGATGAAACAAGTCAATCATTAAAATGGTGATTTTGTTCTCTAAAGAAATGTTAAGTGAAAAAATACATAAACTCTATGTGTTATATACTCCCTATATATAAATTCTCTCTATATGTACACTCTGTTTTCTCTTTGTCCATATATATATTCAAGTTACTTGTAACTTTATTTATTTATTTTACAGCTTTCATTTATTTATTTGAGAGAGAGCATGAGTGGGGGTGGGGTGGGCTAGAGAGAGAGGGAGAAGCAGGCTTCCCACTGAGCAGGGACCCTGATGCAGGACTTGATCCCAGGACTCCGGGGTCATGACCTGAGCGAAAGGCAGATGTTTAACTGACTGAAACACCCAGGGGCCCCACTTTTAATTTTAAAATACACTTATTTGAAAACAATGAAAACATTCCACTGAGCACATTTAACCTGAATACCACATTTAACCTGAATACCAAGATGATCTCAGGATGTCTCATGCATGTGCAAAAATTTTGTTACAAAATAGTCTTTATACACACATAATGCATATACATGTACACACATTAAAATGTTAATAGCACTTTTCTCTTGGTATAATTATAGTTGATTTTTGTCCTTCTTGTGAGTTTTATTAATTCCAAATTCCCTACATGAATGTGTATTAATTTCCCTAATACAAAAAATAAAAAGCTTAGAAATAATAAAACTATTTTCACTACGGTCCTTTTTTTTTGAATCCCTGGTTTTTGCTAGAGGAACTAAATATATTTGTGCAATTATGTTAGTATCTGTGGTACAGACCTTCAATTTTGTGTCAAGAAGTCTGAAGACTAGACCTCACCCTCTGCTGTGGACGCATTCCTAGGCTTCTCTGGGCCTCAGTGTTCTCATCAACACAAGAAGAGGTTTGGAGGAGAAAGATGCCCCCCTGAGGTAACTCTCTGGTGAGTGTGTGGCTGTGACTTCCCCAAGTAAGATATGGTCACTCTAAGGGGCTTGTGCATTAATCCCAAGGAATACATTTAAACAGTAAACATTTTGGTAACATAACCAGCAGTCTTGTAAAAGCATATTTTGGGGCTTGTGGGCTTTGCCAGGCCCTTAGTTATTCCTCTAGGATAATGGTTCTCAAACTTGAGGCTGCATCAGAATCACCTGTAGCCCTGTTAGACTCTGGAAGGCTGGCGCCAGCGTGAGTTTCTGATTCGGTGGGGCTGGGGTGGGGCTGGAGAAACTGCATTTCTAACAAGTTCCAGGTGTTGCTGGTGGTCTGGAAGAAACCTACCTCAAGGAAATATCTCGGTTAGGAGAAGGCATTTCCAATTTCTGTGTTTTGAACTTCTTTTTTTCCCCCTTTCCAACATTCTTGGAAAGGTGTTGTGAAGGTTTCTCAAGGATACCTCCGAGTCACTTCTAATTTTAAAACACTTTTCTTTAAAAACAATGAAAACATTCCACCAGTTGCTGTAAGTAGGATCAAATGGGGAGATTGACTGGAGGCTTGGGTCAGTCGGAGGGCGACCCGGGAAAGACAAAGTGTATTGTTTCGGTGGGCTGGAGTCGGCTACACAGAGCACGGTTTCTCTGATGAATTAGACAACAAAGTGAGAGGGCTTTTTCTGTGAAGCACGTTTATTTTTTATTTATTTTTTAAAAGATTTTTTATTTATTTGAGAGAGAGAGCAAGCGAGCACACAGGTGAGGGGGAGGGGTAAGAGGAGGGTGAGGAGCAGGCTCCCCGCTGAGCAGGGAGCCCGAGGTGGGGCTCCATCTCAAAACCCTAGGATCATGGCCTGAGAGGAAGGCAGACGCTCAACAGACAGAGCCGCGCCCCTGTGAAGCACCTTTAACCTGAACACCAAGATGATCTCAGGATGTCTCAGTTACTTGCTTGTCCGTGGTAAGCCTTCACAGATAGTTTCCCTTTTCTGTTATTCAGCTTACCAAATCGATGGCAGCCAGTAGTTGTGTGCCCGAGACTCAAGCAAACCCAGACAGGGATGCTGACAGGGCAGCCTCCTCTGCCTGTGGAACCAGTCCACATTCCAGAAATAAATCATGAATTGTCACTTCTCATAGCCTTTGCACATACCACTCCGTCTACCTGGAATGCCTCAGACTAAGTGACTTTTTTTCTGTTCTGCTAGTCCTCTGTAAGTGGCTTCACTCTAGGACTTAGTGCATCCTACCGTCACCGTCACGTTGTGTTGCTTCCTCCGTGGAACTGGAGATATCTTGGGTACACTGCTGGCCTTGGGTTCATGTTTGCATCTCCAGCACCTACCAAATGTTTTCTGTTGAAAATAGGTCCATGGATATCCACAGGCAAAATTTTATCTTTAATATAAGTAAAAGGATCAATAAAACCAGACCAAACTAAAATATAGTGACTTTAAAACACTGTTCTTGGGGCGCCTGGGTGGCTCAGTCAGTTAAGCGACTGCCTTCATTTCAGGTCATGATCCCAGGGTCCTGGGATCGAGCCCTGCGTCGGGCTCCTTGTTCACTGGGAGCCTGCTTCTCCCTCTGCAGCTCCCCCCTGCTTGTTCTCACTCTCTCTCTCCAAAACAAACAAACAAAAACCAACCAAACAAAACAAAAAAAAAAACCACTGTTCTTTATTCTGGTCAGTACTAATTCTTAATAATATGAAGCTGTGTTATTTTTAAAATTGCTCTCCCCAAATAATTGAAGAATGTTCTGCCTCTGTAAGTATTGAGAAGATCATATGCCTCATCTCATGTCAACCATGGACTTATCTGTCCTGTTACTTAGAAGACGCAATTGTAAAGGTGCATTGAGTCAAGTTATCAAACTCCTAGAGTAGAAAAGTGACTTGTATTTATTTATAGTAGTTTTGACTCTCGAAGTCCTGCTGAGCTGAACCGTGCCTTTTCAGTCTGCAGTACATGAAGCATTCTTTGGGGAATGAATCTGACACTATTACAGGTAGATCAAGGAGTGAGTTATTTCAGGCAGCCGAGGTGGTTCTGCCTTTAGTATGAGTTAAAGCAATGATGTTTGCCAAGTTTTCCTAAAAGTGGCATGTAACCTCAGAGATGAAAAATAGAGCACAAGGTGGTCGTGACCTGATTGTTCTCCAGGTGAGACATGATGAAGGGTCGTTCTAAATATGCTTGGCAAAGAATCTTTTAATTTTTTATCTGGATGACTTTACGGGGTTTTGCTGCTGTAGGCTAGCTATATTAGTCCTTGCTAAAACAGGAAATTAAAATGGAAGTTGTGGATGAACCCTTAGGTAATAGGTAACACTCTGTGAGACAGAGCATCCTATAGGAATTTCCAAGTAAGTGTCCAAAAATCAGTTACATATACATGAGCTATAGGATTCTATATCTCACCCACCTCCAGGATAAAAGAGTTGTCTAGGATCAAGGATAATTTGTGAGGAGGATGTCCTTAGGGACCTAGCCCCCAAGGGGAAAAAAAGTTCTATGTGTGTAGGTATTTCTCTGTAGGCCAAGTCAAGAGAAAGGGGCTTCAAGACTTCCATGCTATCTATCACTTGGAGAACTTGGTATGTGTCCCCTAAAGTCAAGAGGACATAGTGGACTAGTGTCTGACTCCTACCTAGGAAATGTTTAGAGTGAGAGATGGGCTGGCTATGTGCTATGGTCTGACTGAGACTATGGGATGGGATCAAAGGCACAGGTCAGGATGACAGGGAGTGAAGATGACCTGAAGTCAGAGCTCTGTGAGCTCCCTCCCTTTGGGTTAGCGGCAGAATGCACATACCTCAGGAAGTGAAATCCCAGAGCAAACATCCCAAGGCTCAAGGACAATAGCTATCCCAGTCCTAGGACTCAGTCTACACCATGGCCTGCTCCAAACCAGGAATGATGGGGCTAAAGGCGGGATCAGAAAGCAGGTAAGTCAGGTCACTAGTTTTTAAGGTATGTTAAGATATAGTTGGGATAAGTCAGAACAGGTTACTTCAGGTTTCCATATGCAGCCTCTTACGTAATGACCAAAACATTAATTAGTCCCGTTCCTGCTGAAGAAAGCAGTGACCTCGAGTGGAAATTAAAACAACAGCAATCACAGCATGGAACCAAACAACCAATAAACCAACACTGCATGCTGGCAGATCACACATCACTAAATGCTGAACAAATTTAAGGAGTGTCAATTAGGATAGGGGCCAGATGATTACTTTGACCCGTGACACCCACATCCACAGGTTGTGGTTTAGCCTTGTGCCTGAGACCCGTCAACTCACATGGTTTGGCTCTAAGCTCATTCCTCCACTCTTCCTAACACCTTATCCAAAAGTCTTATTTGCTTGCTTCACAGGGAAACACAAGATTGGGGTATTTCAACCACAGACCTGTAAAATTAGAAAATTATAATCCTTTATTTAAATCAAGTTTGGTTAAAAAGTATAACTGAATTTGATGATTTCCAGTTCCAACTAGAAATTATTTATAAAGAGCTGGGAAAGAATGGGAGTCTGTTGATGCATGAGATTTGAGATGACAAGACTTGAATTGTCCATTACATGTTAGATGGATAAGGTGAAGGTGACAAATATTTTCAAAACAGTGACTATAAAATATAAGTTAAATATAAACTTATTCTATGTCTTATCATAAAAATGTATATTTGTTTCTCTTTGCTGTGAAGGGCATTCAGCTTTCCTAAAATATAATGCTGATTTGAATAGTTTCAAAGATTATTGATTTATAGTTCCAGAATCAACTATGATGTACATAGAAACCCAATTTATTAGAATGTGTATTGCAGAAAACTTTTTTTTTTCTACTTGAAGTTGTAAACTAGTTTTTCATGAGAGGTTGATTCACCATAGGAGCTTAAGTGTTGGTAATAATTAACTGATGCTATAATTAATCTACCTCAGATTAACCCAAATAGCAAAAAAAAAAAAAAAAAAAAAAACCAGACTGAGTAGATTTTCTTAAAATTAGGAGCATAGTTAAAGGCACAACTCTTCTTTTTGATATTTATTTGCAACTAAAATGAAAAGTCTAACATATTAACTTTGAAACACTTTGAGAATCTCAATTTCTTTTCTATAGCTTGCGGTAACCTTTACCACTTTTGATTCAACCAGGTCTACCTTAAGAGTGGGACAGTAACAGATCTGACCTAGAGATTTCATTGACTCATTTGGGCTTGACTAATTGTCAATTATTCAGAATTCTTCTTTGTTGCAATTTATAGATAATTCAACTCAAAATGACTCAAGCATAAGAGTTTATTAGCCCCCACCACTGTAGTCCAGGCAATATGTGAGGTAAGAGCCAGTGTTCATAGAATGCCATTAAGATTGGCTCTCTTCATCCTGGAGTGCCTTCCTCCATGTTGACTTCATTCTGAGGCTTCTCCCCTCAGGATGGCAGCTAGTGCTAGCAGGTCTAGACTTTCATCTTGGCAGTTTAGCAATCTCAGTGGAAAGAGAGCTTCTTTCCCATTAGTTTCAGTAAAAGTTCTGTATCTGAAAGATTTGGGGTTCAGACTGGCACAGTTTGGGTTTCTCAAACCAATCACCTTTCAGAGGGATTCAGTGCTCCAATCAGCAAGGCCTACCTAGGTCACATGTCCCTTCCCCACCAACAGGGAGGACCACCTCCAACGGTCAAATAGACCTAGAGCGCATATAAGCAGATTTGGGGGTGGTGAGGGTGTTTTGAGTATAGACAAGCTCTCCTTCTTATGTGGACAGCCTTGTCAGGTCTGTCCCTCTTTTATTCCTTTCTTCCTGGGTGGGGTTTGTCAGTGTGCACATACTGTGCCTTCACATTGGATGCCTGGCTCCTATCTTCTCCATTCCTTTCTCATATCTAAACCCTCTAGCTTCACAATCATAGCCCCATGTTGGAAGTTATAGGAGCACTTGAACTTTAAAAAATACTGGTGCTGGAAAAGATATCCAGGGGAAAAAAGACAGTCTCTTCAACAAATGGTGTTGGGAAAACTGGACAGCCACATGCAGAAAAATGAAACTGGACCACTTTCTTACACCATACACAAAATAAACTCAAAATGAATGAAAGATCTAAATGTGAGACAGGAATCCATCAAAATCCTAAAGGAGAACACAGGCAGCAACCTCTTTGTCCTCAGCCACTGCAACGTCTTGCTAGACATGTCTCCAGAGGCAAGGGAACTAGAAAGTACTGGTGCCTAAGCCCCACCCCCAGAGATTCTGATTCACTTGTCTAAAGTAGAACACTTTCAGTTGTGTTTTGTAAAAGCTTCCTAGGTAATTTTGATGTATAGTCAGGGTTGAGAGCTGCTGCTTCAAGCTAAACTTGATGCTGGGAAGAATCTGTCCATCCTAAACACAGAGGAAGATGAAGTTTGAATGCTAACCTGCCTCGGGGGTGTCGCATTTTGACCACATCCAACTGCTAAAGGCATGAAGCACTGATGGTGACATGTCTGTCATTTACCAGGACAAAGAAAGCATTTGGAGAAAGGTCAAGGTCTTCTCATGACTCCTGAAACAATATCAGAAGTCATCCCTCATTTTGTCCTTGCCCATGGTTCACCCAGTTTATAATTAACCTGGATGAGATGAGCCACCAAACAGATGCTGGTCATTGATTTTTAGAACGAGAGATGTTTCAAAGTGCAGGAGCGTGCGTGTGTGCCTGTGTGTATTTCCTTCACCAAAAAATGATTCACTCAAAGAGGAAGAGATCTTCTTTACCTTTGGGTTTTTATACTGATTGTTTTTTGCATTTTCTCTGCCACAGGATGGAATCGTCATTGCTTGGCTCTCCAGAACGAAGTTGTATATTTTCTGCTGCATGAATCATTATAAACAACAGCTTTGGGAAGGCACTCTAGGGCCAGTAATTATACTGATGAAACTGAAAGACTGTATTCCAAGTGAGGTTAATTTTAGCAGAAGTCAGATACAAATGTTGTCAGCTCACAGCAAACATGCTGCAAAGGAGCCAAAATCATTGGTGTCCGTGACTATCCTTGTCTGGGCCGAGCAGTTTCCAGGGTCACCCCAGAAGGCAGACTGGACCTCTTGGCAATCCCCAGTTGCTTAAATTTCGAGGTAGGTATATTAAGCTGATTATGTAATAAACCTTGGAAATCACAAGTGGAAAGTAATCCAGAGTTAGAAATGTAACTAAGAATATAGAATGTTGAAAATTTATTTATTTATTTAAAGATTTTATTTATTCATTCATGAGAGAGATAGAGGGGGAGAGAGAGAGAGAGAAGCAGAGGGAGAAGCAGGCTCCCACGGAGCAGGGAGCCCGATGCGGGACTCGATCCCAGGACCCTGGGATCATGACCTGAGCCGAAGGCAGACGCTTAACCATCTGAACCACCCAGGCGCCCTAGAATGTTGAAAATTTAAAGTGTGTGTGTGTGTGTGTGTGTGTGTGTGTACGCGCGCGTGCATGTGTTGGGGTGGGGAGAGGCTCATAGATCTATGTAACTGATAACTGATCCAAACTGAAGATGTTTATTTTTTATGGAGTAAGCTTGTCCATGAAGAAGACCGCTTATTGGAGAAAAATAATGTTGCACCTTATGATGAAAGCAATTTTGATGTCTCTACACACACACACACAAAAATCCATGTTATATTTGGTTGGGAATTCTGTTTTCTACAAAGAATATACAGCTCTTTTAAGAAACCACTTTGGCTCCATGTAGCCAGTTTGCAAGCAGCCCAGTTTGCAGAAATGAGTGTTAGTGGATAATTAAGCAAACAAGTCTTTCCAGAAAGAAAATTAAGGCTAAAAAACCAAAGGTATTTGGTAAAGAAGTCTGCCACTGAGGAGAACTGTGGCACAGGAGGAAAGATGCCACATGGAGCCTTTTCCTTTCTTTCTTATGTGGAGAAAAGCAGCAGAAATTCTAACCACAAAAAGCTTGAGTGTAAAATAAGGTCTTCCCTATGATTCATTTGAATCATTTAAGCCTGACCTAGAGATTAGAGATCAGTTGACAGATAAGCAATTTCATTAGTATGGAAAATAAATCCCCATTCAAATTAGCTTAATTAATAAGAGAATGAATTGAACCATGGTACTGAGATGTTCACGGGTGGAGGCACTATTTCAGAAGCTACTAGATAAGGGAACTTTAAGGATATTGCTAGGGGTGTGGCCTTCCCCACTCTCTCCCACACACCTGTCTATTCCTTGTTTCTAATTGTTCCAGACTAATTTGAGTCTGCTTCAATCTCTTTCTATGTGTCAGGCAAGATGGCCATGAATAGCATTTTTGATAAACAATTGTGGTAGGAAGAGAGAATCTCTCAACATCCACATATCAACCTTAGAAAATTCTCTCATTGTCTCTGATTGGGCTGTACGCTCATTCTTCAAAAACCTCTGTAGTCAGGGCTATTGGTATCCTAACTGACCCAGTGTGGTAGGCTGAATTCCTGGAATTGGTGAATGTGTTATCACACTAAGCAAAAGGATTTTGTAGATGTGATTAAGGATTTTGTGATGGGGAAGTTATCCAGTGTTAGTTTGCTAGGCCCAATTTGGTCACAAGTTCCCTTATAAGGGGGAGGCAGGAGAGGTAGAGTCAGAGAGAAGGTGATGTGACAATGGAAGCCAAGCTCAGAGTGAGAGCGAGATTGGAAGAGGTTATGCTTCTGGCTTTGAATACGGAGGATGTGGTCATGGGGCAATGAGTTCTGGCAGCCTCTGGAAGCCAGAAGAAGCAGGGAAGTGGATTCTCCTGCAGCCTCCAAAGGAATGCAGCCTGGTGACACCTTGACTTTAGAAGTTCTGATCTCTAGCCTTGTAAGAAAATAAATTTGTATTGTGTGAGCCACTAAATTTGTAGTCGTTTGTTACAACAGCAATAGGAAACTAATATACCTAGTCTGTGACCAACCCACGGGGGTTACAGGAACATAATGATTGATAGATAGCCCAACTAGGAGTACATGAAGGGTGGAGGAGAGATGATTTTCCAGAGGGACACTGGAAGACAAAAACAACATAAATATTCCATTAAGCAAGCAAAATTTAATGCTGAGCAATCTGAAAGTTGGAGAAAGACTTCTAGAGAAGTACAGTCAGTAAAAGAAGAAGGAACTGGGATCTTTTCAAATAAAATTAATAGAAAGAGCTTGTTCTCTCAAGTCTTTGCCCATCTTTTTCTCCTGTCTTCCACTGGGAGGGAGGATCTTCTGGAATGGTATGTATTATTTTAGTGGACATCTTAGGAGGAATCAATGATACATATCCTTGCAAGAGAGAATCAGTCCATACTATCCTTGTAAGGCAATTCTCTATAAACTAATAGATAAAAATAAATAGCTATTCCTAAAATATTTGTTTCCTATGCAAAGTGGTTTGGAGAAGTAAATTCATGATTGGCAGATACATTTATTTAAGGTAGTTTGAAAATGCTAGCTGACTTATGAACTAGGGACTAAGATGAGTAACTAACTTATATTTTGAATAAAGCCAAGAAAGGAGTCTGTCTCCCATTTCTCTATTTGCCTGTGATCATTTTTTTTTTTTTTACTTCAGATTTTCAAACTTCAGTTATTTGTGAAAGATAGCAATGATTTTTGCCACATCAAAGCACCGGCTTTTCTCTCATTAATGTTTTTCTTTAAATCAACTCATTTTTAAACTTTCCACAAAGAAAAGATAATTGTAATAATCAATACATAACTGTTAAAAAAAAAGTCTGTCACCTCAAATCATTTAATGTACCACCAGTTTTCAGATTTAAAATTTTTGAATATTCTTTTAGCTTACAGAACAACTTTAATTAACTTTTACCTTAGCTATACTTGCCATCTAAAAGCACAGACATCAACCTTTGGCTTCTAATAAGGACAGAAAGGGTAATTTGGACTAATACTCCCATTAAGGACAATTAAAATGGGTGGACAGAGTATGAAAGTAGTCTTTTTGAAGGTATCAGAGAACTACTGAGGCTGCAAAGAATTGTGGGACTCAGATCCAGGATAGGTAAACCCAGAGGGTTTATGCTCTGAATATTTGGGCTGCATTTTCCACAATGATGCCTGGCACATTCAGAAATGTGGGTTGAGGACCTGAAAAGCTGAGCAAATATTTAACAAACTCATGGGGCTGGGGTGGAAAATGAAAAGAAGAAGGTCCCTGATAAACTGCTAGGCATTGGGTTGGCAGCCCATAGTTGCATGCATTACCCGAATAAGGGTGTATGGAAATTAGACCAGTGCTCTCAGGGACCGAAGCCCAGATCATTCAAATAATTTTAATCCCTTTTTGTATTAAGCAAATCCAAAATTGCAGTGTTCATGATCCTTACCAGAAGTAGAAGTGAATTCTCTCAGGAAAAAGATAATATCCTAATAAGATTCAAGTTACATTTATTATTTTTAATTTCCAATATCTGGCACTCAGTAAAAAATAAAAGACATATGAGGAAACTAGACAATATAACTAAAAACTACAAACAAACAGATTCACAGAAAATCTAGATAACAGAATTCAAAACCATGTGTATAATTTGACTAAAGAGATTAGGGGTGTCTGGGTGGCTCAGTCAGTTAAGCGTCTGACTTTGGCTCAGGTCATGATCCTGGGGTCCTGGGATCGAGTTCCGCGTCGGCCTTCCTGCCCGGTGGGGAGGCTGCTTCTCTCTCTCTGCCTGCAGCTCCCCCTCCTTGTGCACTCTCTTTGTCATATAAATAAATAGAAAAAAAAGAGAGAGAGAGATAAAAGACAAGATCAAGAACTTTTGCAAAGAACTGAAAGTTAAGTGAAAAAAAATGAGAAATACAATATATAAAATTAATGACACAAAGTTGGACTTAGAAGATCAGATACTACTGAATAGAGAATAAACAGAGTGATAGGTCAGAGAAAACATCTAGATTGAAGGAATAAGAGGTTGGAAATACTGAAAGAGAGAAAGATAAAAAAAAAATATAGAAAAAAGTAATACGTGTTTCCTTGACGTCCCAGAAGAAACGAAAAAGATTAAGAAGAGCAAAAGAAATATTTGAAGAGATAATGGCTGAAGATTTTTCCAAAACTGGTAAAGAGACCTCAAGCCTCTTTGATTTGAGAGGAAATACAAGCAAGGTTAATGCAAAGAAAATCCCACCTAGACACATCATGCTAAATAAAATTGGTGAAAAGAAATGTCAAAAATAAAAATGTCTTATAAAGTAGGGCGCCTGGGTGGCTCGGTCGGTTAAGCGTCTGCCTTTGGCTCGGGTCATGATCCCAGGGTCTTGGGATTGAGCCCTGCATCGGGCTCCCTGCTCAGCAAGAAGCCTGCTTCTCCCTCTCTCACTCCCCCTGCTTGTGTTCCCTCTCTCGCTGTGTCTCTTCTTGTCAAATAAATAAATAAAATCTTAAAAAAAAAAGTCTTACAAAGTAAGCAGAGTAAAAAGACAAAACTTAAAAAAAAAAATAGACTCCAGAACACAGTGGGTAGCATTTTCCAAATTACTGAGATAAAATAATTTCCAGCCTAAAGAAAATGGGGATAAAATACTTTTTCAGACAAATAAAAACTGGCAGAATTCATCACCAGAAGATCTGCACTAAAGAAAATACTAGTTTTTGGGTAGAAAAGATCCCAGATGAAATCTTAGAGATGCACGAAAAAATCACAAGCACCAAAAAGGGTAAATCTAAATAAATATTAACAGTATGAAAGAATAACACTATATAAACATGTAAATAAAATACACATATTTTAAAGTCCTATAAGACTACAACAGTATTTTATGAGAAGAAGTGAATGGAATAAAATTATTTTAAGGTCCTTGTATTGTCTGGAAGAAGATAAAATACTCTTCTAGACTTAGGTCAGTTAAAGATGTTTTTGCAAACTGTAGTATAACTACTTTAAGAACATTAAAATACTGTAAAGCTAAAAACTAAAAATTAGAGTGGGATTAGAATTTAAAAAATCAATTTGAAATAAGAATGGAAATACAAAAACAGGAACATAAACCGTTCTACAATACCAACCCAATAGCTACAAGTACTTATAGCTCTCAGATAGTCATCTTTAAGGACAATTTCCCACCAAAGGGACAAGGATGTCTTGGAGAAATGTCCAGTCCAAGGAAAAAGTGAAGATTTGCATTGTCACAACAAACGAGAGTGTTACCAAAGGCTACTAGGATCGTGTCAAATGAACTCAAGAGCCAACTTGAAATGACTCTCACTAGTTTAAGGTCATAGAATTTGATAATGAGAATAATAGAAGCAAATATATTTAAATCCATGTATTTAAAACCATAAAATTAAGAAAACCTCCAACAAACTCAGAGATTACCTTTTGAGGACACAAGGACACCGACTCATTATAAATACAGGGAAAGAATCAAGCAGTTCTTCTAATTTTCCTATAGTACTATACCTCCAAGTAACCAAGTGGTTGACAAAAGTTCCTTCTTATGTATTTTAAGTAATCAAAAAGAAATGATAGAATTAGGAATTCATCATTTTACATCCCTTAATGAATTAATGGATCTGTGAACCAACCATCAGTGGTTCCTAACATCACATAAAAAAGGCACTCAGGTATCATGTACTTCCTTATGGAAGTTTACAGCAACCCCAGTAAACTGGTCTTGCAAAAAAGGAAAGAATCAAACCTGAATGTGATCAAGCTTCTAGGCATTACCATCAGTTTAAAGGAGAAGAGGACCATGTTGAAAGACATATTGAGAATACAAACAGCAGAAGTCAGACCATGGGGAAAAGCCATAAGACAAATAACCTGGTTTCTTTAGCAATAAAATTGCAAGGAAAAATAATTAGATATAGTAGGAACCTATAAATTATTAAAGACTGAAGAGTCATATTAACTAAATATAATTATGGTCTTTGGATCCAAATTCCAATAAAAGAAGCTTTAAAAAATAATATGAACACAGAATGAGTATTTGATAATATTAAGGAATTATTGTTAATTTGTTTAGGTTTAATGATGAAATTATAGTTATATTTTAAAAGGAACATCTGTATTTTGGAGATATGCTGTGAAATATTTGTAAATAAAACGGTCTGATGCTTAGGATTTACCTCAAAATAATCTAATGGGGTTGGGGAAGTAGGAAGAAGTTTAGAAGAAACAAAAAACTGCATGATAATTTTTGAAGCTCTGTGATGTGTGAGTGGGGAAGCGTAGAACATTCTGTCTACTTTAGTATGTGTAATGACAAGTCTGACTCCATGTTTTGGTGTTTGCCAACAACCTTTATGTGTCACCTTCCCTCTTCCCGTTGTGCCCCACATCTGCGCCAGCTGATAAGAAAGCCTTCCCTCCTTTGGCACTTGCAGGAGATTCAAGCCCCTAACTGCAATAAAAACCCAGGCCAGTCTCCTTTCTTTGCACTCTCAAGCCACTTCAAACCTGCCCGAGAGGCCTGTCCTTCTCTCCCACAGAGAACTCAAGTATATAGCCAGTGGGTCAGAAAGTGTGGGTGGCCTGGGGACCCCACTTACAGCTGGTGTGTGAAGTGTCTTGTTAGCAACTGGGCTCTTTAACCTGCGGGGTCTGTGCTAACTCTGGGTGGTCAGCGTCAGAATTCACCACAGTCCGCAGTATACTGGTTGGCGTCAGAATAACTCCTCATTCACTTCTTGCACA
This sequence comes from Eumetopias jubatus, assembly GCF_037043125.1. Lineage (NCBI taxonomy): Eukaryota > Metazoa > Chordata > Mammalia > Carnivora > Otariidae > Eumetopias > Eumetopias jubatus. The sequence goes on along the minus strand of NW_028274811.1, from coordinate 73,581,587 downwards.
GAGACATCATCACATCCATCTTTTTCATTTCTAAGTATACCTCATAGAACGACTGGGATGTTTCCTTTAGAGAAGAAAAATATGAAAATTTGGGTAGATCAGAAATCTTAAAAGCAATGAAATGATTCTAGAAAGCAAGCCATCTCTGGGGAAACAAGAGGCAGTTTCTCAGAGGAAGAGAGAATACCATTATACTGACTCAGCTCAAGCACTGATTACTCTTAGAGGTTCCTGCTTTCTCTCTGACAAGTCTAAAGCTATTTTATGCACTGAAGATTTCAATTGCTGAGAGTAACTTGTAGCTGAAAGCAAAGAAACAAATTAATCCAACCGTGCAACATGTATGTACATCTGTATGTATGTATGTATTTATTTATTAAAAGGTTTACTTTGGGGAGAGAGAGAAAGCACATGCAAGTGGGGGGAGAGGCAGAGGGAGAGAATTTCAAACAGACTCCCTGCTTAGTGTGGAGCCTGACGTGGGGCTTGATCTTACCACCCTGAGATCATGACTTGAGACAAAATCAGGAGTCAGATGCTTAACCGACTGAGCCACCCAAGCACACCACAACATATATTTATTAAGTGTCTACTATGCCAAACACGGTTGTCGGCACTGGAGATCCATGTGGTCAAGGCTAAATGTAGCCTCTGCCCTTATGCAGCTCATAGTGTAAAAGGCGGCTGGGTGGGGGGAGCTAGACCCCAAAAAGTAAGCTAATTATTTAACATTGAAAATTGTGATAAGTGCTATAAAGAAAATAAAAAAGAAACTGAAAGAGAATAACTAGAAATGATGACCTCAGTGATGATGAGCCAGCTATGTAAAGAGCAGAAGAAAAGGGGGGCCAGTTTTTGTGGGTGTTAGTAAGGCCTGTTTATTTGCTCAGGTCCCCAAGCTTAGAAGGGTCCCATGCTTGGTGTAAAGCTCTGCTGTCACCATCTTGAAATTATTAATGAGTTTTGAATAAGAACACCTGCTTTTTAATTTTGCAGTGTGCCCTGAAAGGGTGTAGCTGGTCTGGGGAAAAGCATTTCAATTAGAAAAAAAAAAAACAAAAAAACAGCGTGTGCTCAGACTTGAGGCAGGGAAGAACAGGTTGTATGAGGAAAACTGAAAGAAGGCCAAGAAGGAGTAAGGAGCTGAGTGGCAGGAAGTGAGGTCAGGGGGAGGCAGAAGATCTGGCAGCTGAGGACGTAGACTCTGCCACTGCTATAAAACCAAGTGTTTCCATTGGCCCCAGGACCACTTCCTTGAGAAGTTCTCCTGGAGCAGGGCGTGCTTTTCAGATAACCTGTTACCAAACAGGGCCTCAAGCCTTGGGACACAGGTCAACAAGGGATTACAGGGGCTGGAAGACAGCTAGTGACTCAAGGCTTCCTGTTGATGTTCTCCTGTCCAGGCAGAGGGCACCTGGATCCAGAGGTAGAGCTCGTTGGGGCCATTGCTGGAATTTAGCCTCCAGAAGCCTATCATCAGGGGCTCAGGGAGGTGTACAGATCAAGTAGAGGAGTCTGCAAAATGCCTAGGAAATGTTTTTCTCTATGTTCTTGCTTTAATATAACATTTCAAGTCCAGTATCATTTCTTTGTAGAAAACCTGGCATTTTAACAGAGTCTACTCTGGTGCGAAGACTAAGAGGCATTTATAAAGCTGGTTGGCTATTCCTAAGTTACAAATAGCAACTAGTGCCGTTAAGTGATGAGTACCTGAAATCGTTTGTAAGTTTCAAGTGTTTTGCATTATATCTCAAGCAGGACACTCTAGACCTTTTTATTGTGTTAGAAGCAGCTATTTTTTATTTCTCTAAAACTTTGAGGTCACCGGGTACCCAGGAGACAGGAGTTAACAGACCTTTCTTAGAATTGGTAGGGGACGTGAAAGTTGCTACCAGTTACTCTTTTTTCCCACATGGGAATCCAAAAAAGACCTAAAGACCCTTGGAAAGGAGGCACAAGGAGGTAGGAAGTTCATGTTGGAATCACCTTACAAGGTATTTATCTAACATGTCTAAAATATGAGGTCCCTTATCAGTGAGGGCCCCTAGGTAAATGGTCCTACTGAGGTCTCTATCCTTAGATAAGGGGGACGGGGTGGATATAGCGATTGGAACTGGTACAAGATGGCCTTGGTAGGTTGCTTAATTTATATACCCTCAGTACCTGCCATATCTCTATGGATTGGTAATTGCTTAGCAGGTGTTTCTCACCTGAAGAATGGACTATATTATTAAGACGAATAAAAATGATATCTGCTACCGTGTGCCACATACTGTATATACATTCTCGTACTTAAGTCTCACAACAAACCAAATACATAGTTATTATCCTTCTTCTTCTATAGTTGCTAACAGTGAAGCTCAGAGAGGTTAGGTAAGTTACTTAAGGACTAAAGTCTTAATGCCAGTGAATAGCAGCCTAGAATTTGTACTCAGGTCCTCCTGACGTCATAGTCCATCCTCTCATTGATTACTCCATTTCTTGCCAAGAAAGCCTCTTCTCCCACTTGCCAGAGAGCTGGAGCAGAGCTAGGGCAAGCCGTCAGCATTTTGTCATCTTCAGACTGGCTGATTCCTGATTGGCCCAGTGCTTACAGGAAGCAGATGGAACAGACACCAGGATCCTGCCGAGCTCAAAAGAGACAATCGAACCCTGCTCCTTCCATCTTTTTTACATGACATTTTGTTAGTTTGAAATGTCATTAAAACCAGGGCACTCAAAGGCAAAGATGAGTGCAGCCTAATTCAATTGGTATATGCATTTAAAACCTAGATTGGGTGTACTGTATTTTTAAAATACTGGCCAGTTCTGCACAATGGGTTTTGTTTTAAATACCAGATGGCTACAAATACCCAGCCAGATTCTCTCAGGGTATACAGGATTTCTTGGCAGTAAACCAGATATTTGGGGAGGTCTATTAACTCTTCCTGACCACTGGCGTGGTAGCGGATGCTTTTAATACATTGACTCTCAAAAGGCTTCTCTAGTGGTAAAGACAAACTCATTCAGAGAATTCACAGTGACCTAAATGCATAAGTAAAATAAGTCATAATTAAAGTTAAGAAGTAAGTGACTTAACCATGAAACTGAAATGGTGCAGTAAATGAAGACAAGAAATAATGTCTCTGAATTGGGTATTTACAGAGATCAGTGAAAATAATGACCTAATCATACCAGTCTCCTTTCTAGCCTGTGACTTTGGGGAACTTTTTCCAGCCTCCAGACTTTTGCATATGTGTTTCCTCTGCCTGGACGTTTGTCCCCATCCAACTTCACAGCATGACTGCCCTTTTCTCATCCTCTGGTCTCAGCTGAGATGTTATGTCCTGAGAGATGACTTCCATAGCAGTGTTCTCCATCAGGCACTCTCTAGCTTTTGACCCAGTTTTTCTAACAGTTGTGTTGGTGTTTCCTTTCTGCTCCTTCTTTAGGATATCATCTCTGTAAGGGTAGGAGCTAGTGCTTGGTTCAGTGCTGTGTCCTCCCAGCTCCCAGAGCACACTGACTGATGCATTCAGGGAATCAATAAGTATTTGTTAAAAGGATGAGTGATTGGCTATCCCTTGATATATTTTTTAAAGATTTTATTTATTTTATTTGTCAGAGAGAGAGAGAGCACAAACAGGGTGAGGGCAGGCTGTGGGAGAAGCAGGCTCTCTGCTGAGCAAGGAGCCCGATGTGGGACTCGATCCCAGGACTCTGGGATCATGACCTGAGCCAAAGGCAGATGCTTAACTCACTGAGCCACCCAGGCATCCCTATCCCTTGATATTTGACAATACTTTAAAAGTATAGATCTCTTTAGAAAAAAACTCTAAATTTTATCTATACATTTAATTTTCATCTTAATAATTGTGAGTGTTTTCAGAATTTCCAACATTTCAACAACAGAAGTTGACCTCCCATGCTATGATACATTAGAAAAAGCAAGTGAATATGTGGGACTATAGATTTTTTCTTCTCGTTGAGGGAAAAAAAATGAAAGTGCAGTGTTATGTGGTGATTCAGGGCAGAGATAGCCTTGAAGCAATAAAGGCAGAAGTTGGCCTTCACATCTGCCTGAAAGAGACGAATATGGACAGAAAGAACAGAAACAAATCCATTGCTGTGTCGAGAGATCATATCAAAGGGCTCTTGACTGAATTAATGATAGCAGAGATGAAAAGAAAAATACCACATAATGGAGAGTGATACAGTTTTTATCTGTACCAGGTTTGAAAATTCTTCATTGTCCACTAATTTCTGGAGGTATATGTTGGGTTACATTTTATGAGACTTGGCTAGATTGTTGAAAAATAGGAATATAAATTGCAGTGTTCTTGTATAATTAGGATAAAAGGAACTCAAATGATGGCACAGGTCTTTCAAAGGATTTGGAAATACTAAATTCGAAAGAGTTTAGACTGAAAGCCTGAAACTGTACTAATCTGGGTAAAGTAAAATTTAATGATACATTTAATGATACTAAGAATCACCAATTTAAGAAGGAGGGGGGCACTAGACTGAGGAGGAAAAAAAATCATGTGGCCTCGTTGATACTAAGGGCTGAATGTCTTTGAGTCTTTTCTCACAGATGGACTGATACTAATAGCATATAAAAATACTATGATAGATGAAGAAACTGAGTTTTTAATTATCCCAAATTACTTCATTTGTTCTTATGCTCCAAATAAAAACCAAAGCTCACATTTGAAATTAATAAGCCTGCCTAAGCCCAAGAATTTGGCATCTACATCTATCTTCATACAGATAATAACACATTTTGGGAAATATGTGCCTGATTGATTATTATTCATTTACTCTTTGATCTTCAAAGTCCTGCTTTGTAAACTGATTCTTCTACACTTAGTTTTCTTTTAAAAAGATTTGTTTATTTATTTATTTATTTTAGAGAGAGCAAGTGAATGAGTGAGGGGGAGGGTCAGAGGGAGAGAGGTAATCTCAAGCAGACTCCCTGCTGAGCACCGAGTCCCGGGCTCCTGTGGGGCTCAATCTTACAACCCTGAGATCATGATCTGAGCTGAAACCAAGAGTCTGACCCTTAACTAACTGGGACACCCAGGCGCCCCTCCCCCACTTTGTTTTAAATCCCACTGATAAACTGGGCAGAATCCTTGCTTAAGGTCCTCCGCAGCATTATGGCACCCAGCTGTGAGGAATACCGTAGGCTACTATGAATATTCTGTAAGCTTCTTCAAATCAGATTGCCCCAGTTACAAACAGGATTTCAGTGCTGGAGAGGCATTGGAATTTGCAGTATCTGTTGTTTTGGCCTCGTGGAGCTTATTTGCTTTCCTTTGAGTAATAGAACATGCATGTTTTTCCTTGGGGACGCAGCCTTGTATGTGACCCAGGCATGGCCATGTAGCCCATCCCAGCCTCTGGGTTGCAGTGTTTGGTTGGTGGTGGGCACATGACCCAAGCTGATCTGAGCAGAACTGATGCTGGGACTTGTCAAGAAACAACTGGAAGCTAGGCTTTTCTCCCCTCTGGACCTGGAACTATGCTCATGTTAGCTTGGAGGAATGAGGCCCACCATGAGAATTTACCCTGTTGGAAATGAAGCAACACAGGATGGCAGAGCCAGGCGATGGAGAGAGGCTGCTTCTTGACAACTTTATTTGAGCAGGTGAATTCAGCCTGTTACTTGAGTTCTGATTGGAGAATCATCTGTCCTAAAGTTCAATGCTTAGTCAAGGGCCAGTGACCGTCTATAATGAAGTTTTCATACATTCATGGTGAAATGAGGAAAAGCAGGTTCAAGGCAATGAGTTTTTCATAAAGCTAGCTTTTCAATCTGAAGGACTGTTCCAGTTTCTAAGATTGTATGCTTCCTATAATTTCCTAAAGAAATGTCTTTTCTTTGTGATAGGAGATGGTATTTTTAAAATGTCTTTACTTGGTATGTGACTTATGGTAAGTAATGACAGCTGCTATAATCCCCAGATATCCATGGATTAACCCAATAAAGTTCATGTCTTCCTCAAGTAAAATCTGAATAAAGGAAGCCTTACTCACATTCACTCAGGGATCCAGGCTCCTTCCATCTTGTGGCTCTGTTCTCAGTTAGATTCCCAAAGTCTCCTTTCTCCAGGAGAAAGAGAAGGAAGATTTCAGGAGCGAGGTTTTTACTGGCCATGCCTGGAATTGGAGCTCATCACTTCTATTCCCATTTCATTGTCCAGAACTCACTATGTGGCCAAACTTCTCAGCAGATGAAGTTGGGAAATACAGGTTAGCTATGTGCTCAGGAGGAAGAAGAAGCAGGATCAGTGACAAATTAACCAATCCCTGCCACATTTGGCAAAACTAAGTTTTAAGCCTTCTTTGATGTCTCTTTTTGTTCTTTGAAATTTTAGTAGTTCACAGAATCTCAAAAAAAAAAAAACAACTGGTAACCACTGTTCTAATTTAATTTCATTTTATAAATGAGAAAACATAATTGCAGAAGGTTAACTAACTTGCTCAAAATAGCACAACAATCGGGGCACATGGGTGGCTCAGTCGGTTAAACTTCCAACACTTAATTCAGGCTCAGGTCATGAGATCGAGCCCCATGTCAAGCTCTCTGCTAAGTGTGGAGCCTAGTCGAGATTCTCTCTTTTCCTCTCCCTCTGCCCCTCCCCACCTCTCTTTCTCTCTCTTTCAAAAAAATAAAAGTTAAAATATAAAATGATTTTCCTTGTATCATCTAAAATCTTTTAGTACCTCCAAAGTTACCTGGTACACACTTTGGGAAATACTACCCCAAACTGATAACTCCTGGCTGAATATGGTTTCTTTTTATTTTAATTAATTAATGAAAAAATTTTTGTTTCCCGAATGTGATTTAGATTTTCCATTCTCCACACCTTCACTCACAATTTCTCCCACCTGGGATGTCCTCACCTCTTCATTCCATTATCCAAACTCTCTAGTACCCAACAGTGTTACTTCCTTCATGAAATCTTTCCAGTCCTTTCAGACCACGGTGACTTCCTCTTCTATGGGCCTCTAGCACCTACTATTCTCATTCTTTTGAATTTTATGGCAGACTGCACTGCTTCACCTTCATCGTTCTTGTCTGGGAGTATTATTTACTCTTCCATTGCCCTATGTCATGTACATCTCTATATCCTTATGCACATTTTCATGATTAAACACTTATTGAGCAGCAAAAGCATGATAGATATAGTAAATGAAATCAAAAGAAAAAAACAAGTGATATTGCAATCTATTTTTTTTTTTTTTTTAAGAACCAACCCTTAAAGTTGGGAAGGAACTGAAGAGGCAGGTAATCTGAGAATTGAAATAGAAAAAAACCACCTGAGCTCAAACCTATCTAGCATCTTAGGTCTCCAAAAGGATTCTAAAAATGGTCCAAGGAACACGGAGGTGAAAGCTGGTAAGTTGTAGGTAATGGCAATTGCTTTAATCATATAGAAAAAGTTAATAAAGTCAAATTACTTTGTCCTCCCAAGTACTTGGGTTATTGAATTTTGAGCTTTGTTGGCTCAAACAACAAATGTTCCCTTTCCTGGAACATTTCCTTCCCCATTGGCGCTTCAATCAAGGAATTTCTTTTTGCTGCTTGAAAGTGGCTGTAAAGGTCAGGTGGGAGAAGAGGCTGAATTCAAAGGATGACATGGCTCAGGCTCTGCAGGAAGAGAGTTCACCTTGTTCCCTTTGGGGAAAGAGGTGCAGAGGTGTTTGAGCTTGTTATCTCATTTCTAATGTCCTTGAGTCTTGAGTTCACTTTGGGTATGAGATGGTCCTTTGTGTGTGTTCTTGTTTTTTTTTTTTTTTTTTAAATCAGAATCTGCTGAAAGAGTGTTCTATTTCATTTTCTGCAATTGATGTCATAGGGAAATATGGATTTTTTTTTTAAAGATTTTATTTATTTATTTGACAGAGAGAGACACAGCGAGAGAGGGAACACAAGCAGGGGGAGGGTCAGAGGGAGAAGCAGGCTTCCCGCGGAGCAGGGATCCCGATGCGGGGCTCGATCCCAGGACCCTGGGATCACGACCTGAGCCGAAGGCAGACGCTTAACGACTGAGCCACCCAGGCGCCCCAATATGGATTTTTTTTTTAACTGGCAGACTTACTGTTGATTTTATTTAAACTAAAGAATTGTGGGGCACCTGGGTGGCTCAGTTGGTTAAGCAGCTGCCTTCGGCTCAGGTCATGATCCCAGGGTCCTGGGATCAAGCCCCGCATCGGGCTCCCTGCTCAGCAGTGAGCCTACTTCTCCCTCTGCTGCTCTGCCTACTTATGCTCTCTCTCTATCTCTGTTAAATAAATAAAAATCTTAAAAAAAAAATAAAATAAAGAATTGAATTTCTGAAATTATTGGGTGAAATTGGTAAAGGGTTAAAATTTATACATTTAGTTTAAAGATAATTTAGGTAGAGAGGAGCAGGGAATGAAAGCTAAGAGTTTTTGAGCATTTATTTTATGCCTGATATTGTGATTCATCCATCCATCCATCCATCCATTCAACTTTATCAAATAGGTGATATATTTTGGTGGTTCAAAACTTGAAAGGTCCAGAAGGGTATGCAGGGTGCCTCCCCTTCCCTCCCCGGGTCCTCCAGTTTCCCTCCTCAAAGGTCACCAGAGTGATATGATCCTGTGTGTCCTTAGAGAAATATTTCATGCATATTAAACTAATATTTTTTCTTTAAAAAAAAAGCACAAATTGTGGTATATTGCATACTTTTCCTTTTGGACCTTGTTTTTTCACTGAACAAGTTATCCTGAAGATCATTCCACATACATATACAAAGAACTTCCTCACTTTTTTTTATAGTTTTATAATTTTCTATTGTATGGATGTGCATTATTTCTGGGGATTTAGATTATCTCTAAGCCTCAGTAATTATAATCCTATAATAAACAACCATGCATGTCTTGTCATTTCCTAATTGTGTGAGACTGTGACAAACTTGTTGAAGTGGGATTTCTTATTCAAAGGATATGTCAACTTGATGTGATGGATGTCGCCATGTATCTCTCCTCAGATGCTATACCAGTTTTCGTTCCCACCAGCAGAGTAGTAGAATTTACTCTTATATGTTAGTTAATCTTTCCCACAATCCTATAAGCCTAGTATTATTATCCCATTCTACAGGTGAAGAAACAGAAGTTCAAAGGAATAAATTTACTTCATAAAGACGACACAGCTAATAACAAACAGCCAAGGTTTGAACCCAAGCTTGTCTGGCTATAAATCTACTTTCTTTCTGCCCCACTATGCTCCTCTATCTTTTTAGTTTTGTTGAATTACAGGCACAAATTTCTTTTTTTTAATACGCATTTCTTTATAAATGTTTATTAAATTCACATACTTATAATAAGAATACTTATAATAGTATTCAACTTTAATATGGCACTTAACTCTTCAAAGTGCTTTCATATTTGTAATTATATTTCATAGGTCCAGGGAGATAGGTTATATCTGTGAGTGTTTTGACACTGATAAATTTTTTTAAAAACCCACAAAATATTTAATTACTTGCCTAAATTCACATAGTGAGCTAGTGTTGGAACTGGGTCTAGAAACTTGCCTTTTGACTATTTAGCACTATGTGAGACACAAGGCATGCAGGGGCTGACGCTGCCTTGAGCTCTAGTCGCAGGAAACAGGCAGGAAACAAATAAGAGCACCCACTGCTCTTCTCATTAGACAATGATGACCCTTGGGCCTTTGAACTCAGGATAGGGAAGCACTTTTGAATTCGTAACGCTCTTTAACAAAGGATTTTTAAAAAAATATTGGTGCATATAGTTTGGGTTTTTCCCCCCCCCAAAAGACGATGACAGACTCCTAAATATGTAGTGACAGGGGAGACAGGCTATGGTTACAGCGCAAGATACGAGAAACAGTCAAGTTCTAGACACCATACAAGAGTAGAAGCCCCTTTTTTTTTTAAGATTTTATTTATTCATTCATTCATTCATTCATTCATTTAGAGCACATGCAGGGGGAGTGGCAGGCAGAGGGAGAGGGAGAAGTAGGCTCCAGATGCGGGACAAGATCCCAGGACCCTGGGACCATGACCCGAGCCAAAGGCAGTTGCTTAACCAACTAAGCCACCCAGGCACCCAAGACTAGAAGCTCCTTAAAGTAGAAATCGGTTGTCCCTTTTAAAAAGTAGTATATGATACATCAAAAGAATGTAAGTAAAGTATGTGTATGTTATAAAACACAGAGAATGAACACCTGAGGACCTACTACTCATTCCAGAACTCCAGCACACCACACCAGTGGGAATACCTATATAATCCTCAACCTTCCCATCTCCTTACCTCCCCTAGAGGTGGTACTATTTTGAATTCGGTGGGTTTTAAAATCTATTTAATCACATATATATATGTATATTCCTAAACAATACACTATTTAGCTTTTGAGAAAGTTTCTTAATTCCTGGGACATTGTATGAACTTTTTTTTTTAAAGATTTTATTTGTTTATTTGACAGAGAGAGAGAGAGAATGAGAGCGAGGGAGGAATCACAAGTAGGGGAAGGGGCAGAGGGAGAGGCAGACTCCCCACTGAGCAGGGAGCCTGAGGCGGGAGCCCAAGGCAGACACTCAACTGACTGAGCCACCCAGGCGTCCCATTGTATGAACTTAATAAACACTTGAACACTTGTTGAAAGAATGAATTAATGACAAGGAAACTCGATCCATTCTTTTTCTTTTACCAACTGTTGAAATTACCAAAGATGTGGTACATCACTAAAACCTTTTGTCCAAACAATGTTCTTTGATACTTTTTATGTATATTTTGTCAATGCTAATAAAAAGGGCTCCTGTTGTTAACCATTAAGAGTAGGAGGGTGGGGGGCACCTGGGTGGCTCAGTTGTTAAGCGCCTGCCTTCGGCTCAGGTCATGATCTCAGGGTCCTGGGGTTGGGCCCCCCCGCATCCATCCATCGGGCTCCCTGCTCGGCGGGAAGCCTGCTTCTCCTCTCCCCCTCTCCCTGCTTGTGTTCCCTCTCTCGCTGTCTCTCTCTGTCAAATAAATAAAATCTTTAAAAAAAAAAAAAAAGAGTAGGAGGGTGGGACCCTTCAGACTAAAGCAGGACCCTAATGCAAAGCTCTTTTTCATGTCTTGTAAGCTTGAAGATGGATGTTGTTGAAGATTGTGTTCTCTTAGGGGATCCCAGAACTTAGTAAAAATAAAAGGACTTTATGTTTTACGTGTATAACAAAACTTTCCTCTTGTGAAAATGTAAATTATTTAAGTTAATTAAATACTGCAAACACTTACTACATTTTTCAAATAAAATGGCTGGATGTACTGTAAACTCCCTAAATATATTAAATACAATATACTTCAAGAAGAATTAAGAATTTAGAAACTGCCAAAGTCTGTAATGGGTATCAGGTCATTGGCAAGTACGGCTAATTTTATCCCATTGTCATGGTGCAGTCCTAAGGCGACAGGCTAATCAGAGAATGCACTTTCTCTGCGTTGTATCAAGAACTGAAATGACTGTGTTTATTTCAAGGTCCCGGTTTAAAATGCAAACTCATCAACCAGCAACACTGTAATTAAGTCCTCAAGAAGTAGCAAAGTTTTTTTTAAAAAATGGTGTTAGGACAGCTTGTTCTAGCAAGATAGGAACAAGCAAGATGAGTTAGGTGTTCAAAGCTAAAAACAAAACATTCTAAGAAGGTACTCCAGGCAATTTAGGACTTCAAAGGTATTAATCCTTTAGCAGGTATGGGCCTTGTGCTGTTTAAGTGGATACAGGAAAAATATATTCGGAGTATGGTTCTCAGGTAAAATCTGGTGACAAAAAATGAAAGAGAAAGGTAAATACAAAACAACAATGAAATAACAATAGCAACACTTAACACTGAGCACTTACTGTGTGTCTGGCATTACTCTAAATATTGTTATGTATTATCTCATCTCATTTCATTAGTCTCATTTTACAGATAAAGAAATAGGAATAGAAAAATTAAGTAACGTTCCCTAAGTCCACCAGAGGTAAATGATAGTCAGGATTTGAATGATGTAGTCACTGTTAGTTTTCTCCGGCTGCCATTAACAAATTGTCACAAATTTAGCAGCTCAAACGACACACGATTCTTACCTTATATTTCTGTAGGTCACGAGTCTGAGGAAGGTCTCACTGGACTAAAGCAAGTCTCTAGGGGAGGATGTTTCTGTGCTTTCTCCAGCTTCTAGAGGCTTCCTGCATTCCTTGGCTCCTGGCCCCCTTCCTCCAACTTCAGAGCCAGCAAAGGCAAGTTGAGTGCTCCCACTGCAACACTTTTACCTCCTCCTTTGTCTCCCTCAGATACTTTGAAGGGCCCTCGTGATCACATTGCCTCCCCGTATAAACTAGGATACTCTCCCTATTTTAAGGTCAGCTGATTAGCGATCTTAATTCTATCTGCAACTTTAATTTCCCCTTGCTGTGTAAGGTAACATCTTCACGGTTTCCCGCATTAAGACAGGGACTGTTGTTTTGATATGTGTGCGTCCTCTTCTCTGATTCCAAAGTGCATGCTCTTAACAATTTCACCCTGCCAGTAGAATGCAAAAATGTTCGTTTATTATTTTGGGAAAGCTGCTTTGCAGATTTTTAGTTATATATAGTCCAAAGTGAATATCTCTTCAGGGAAAACCAATTTGAAATCATTAACTTGGTAATTTTACTAAATACTATCTAAGCATTAACTGTTTTCTGAGTATAATCCATTAAGTATATAGAGATGGAGACCTCACCACTGAATAAAAAAGCCTGGGGCAGGCAAGTCCTGTGTGGAAGTGGCCTGTTTGTCCACCTGAGCAAGAGCAACCATGCGCAGTTGAATAATCGAGGCTCCAACCTTGCAGCTTCTTCTGGTTTGGCGGGACTGAGAGCCCTCTCTATGTCTTGCCTGGGACTTGCACCCAGCCTGTAGGATACATTTAACCATACACATTTGTCCTCTCCCTGACTCTGCCACTACTTGCCACAAACCCACCTTTACTTTCTGGTGTTGGCAACTAGATTCTGTTTAAATAATAGACCTCCCTCCCCAGCCTCCTCTGCCCCACTCCCACATACACGACCACCTCTGTTCAACACTTATTAGATCCTTCTACTAGTTTAGCTCACTACCTGACTGAGCATTCAATGTGAACATGACACGTGCAGACTCTTTTACAAAACGTTTGGACTAAAAAAGGAAAGCAATAACTTGAAGCTGTAATTAAAGGGATTGGGATCAACCTGGGTGTGTGTACCACCTGAAGAAAGGAGCCAGTGGAGAATGACAGTGACAGAATCTGCAGAAAGATTGAAACTTTGAGATGCAGGATGGGATTAAATCAGGAGGGTAATTCTAAGAAAGACCAGAAAATCAATGTGGCTACAGATATGGGAGGGGAGATTATGGTTGAAGCCAGTGGAAAATATGCTGGAAAGACCAGAATGTCTCTGAAATAGGGGTGGGGGAAGATCATCTGCAGAGAAGGAAGGGAAATGGGAGAAGAAGTTGACTAATGGCAAGAGGGAAATATTTTTGTTTCAGTTTTTTCTTGCTTGGTAACAAACCACCCCAAACTTAGTGGCTTAAAAAACAGCCATGTATGATTTATGATTCTGAAATCTGGGCTAGCCTCAGTTGGGCAGTTCTTCATACAGTGTCAGCTGGACGATCCAAGATGGTCCCGGCACTCCTGTGCCTGGTGCCCCTGCTGGGATGCCTGGAACAGCATGGGCTTCCTACAGTATAATGGTCTCAGGACAGTCAGACTTCCTACATGGCGGCTGGCCACCAAGAGGGAGAAAGCAAAAAGCTGCCGAAAGGGCAGGCCCAAAACTGGCAGAGTGTCTTTCCATCTCGTTCTGTTGGTCAACGCAAGTGATGAAGCCAGCCCAGATGTAAGGGGCAGGCAAAGAGATGGTGCCTGTTAAAATCATGACTGCAGGCATGTACAGAGAGGAAAGGAACCGAGCAGTGGTCTTTGAGGTCTCTCTACCACAATTTCTGAAGATTTGAAGGGTTTGAAGACTCACCTGAGGTTGGAAACTGTATCTGCTTTCTAGTGCCGCCGAATATATTACTACGAAGTTGGCTTAATGCAACACAATTTATTCATTTACATTGAAATAATGTATTCATTTCTGACCACAAAATACAGGGAAGCAGCAGGGGCAATGTCTGTACCGTGTGTGTGCCCAGTCTACGACTGGGAATGCCTTTGTGCAACCTGAGGCTCCCACCGCCCCACCAGCGTGCTCCCTGATAGCTGCAGAGTATAGTATCTGACATGTGGGAAGTGGAAACAGAGGTCTTGCTCAGGACGCCTTGTTCCAATTAGTTTTCCAGCTTGCTTGGGCAAATATCAAAACTAAAGTAACTGGTTGTCCCTACTCTCCATCTTCTAAAACTCCCTCATGAATTGTTAGATCATAGGTGAATTTTGTCTGTGCAACTGTTAGAGCTGCTTGAAGTACATTTAAGTACATTCGTAGAAGACAGTTCTTTTTAAAACAGGAGCAGCGACCAAGGCCCCTTCTGTGCTTCAGCTCTCTAAGTCCCACGCTGCCTTGGCACCTGGATGGCTACCTCCAGATCCCCTCCATCCAGGGCAGGGGTGGAAAAGAGCAGGCCAGGCCAAGCATGAAGGATAAACAGTCTCTATCATGCTCAGGCAAGGAGTCCATGGGTCTTAAAAAATACCTCTGTGTGTGGGGTGCCTGGGTGGCTCAGTCGTTAAGCATCTATCTGCCTTTGGCTCAGGTCTCCATCCCAGGGTCCTGGGATCGAGCCCTGTATCAGGCTCCCTGCTCTGTGGGAAGCCTGCTTCTCCCTCTCCCACTCCCCCTGCTTGTGTTCCCTCTCTCACTGTGTCTCTCTCTGTCAAATAAATAAATAAAATCTTAAAAAAATTACCTCTGTGGGTTCATCAATTTTCTTCTCCATGTTTTTTTTTTTTTTTTTTTTTTTTTTGTCCTGTTTCCATAGCCTCATGAGCTGGGGTTTTTTTCCTCACAGTAATGGATCTTGGCTTTCTCCTTCCTCTTCTCTTCCAGGGTGGCTGGCACCCAGGGTACACCCAACCAGCCTCCTGGCTCCGTATGGCTAGACCTACTTTCACGGAGGCTTCAGAGGCACAGACTCAAGAGTAGCAGGGTAGCTGCCACCCACTTTTACTTGTCATAAGATGATGGGGTCTCATCAAACACCTAGAGGTGGCGCAGGGCAGCCTGGGCTTCGAGGGGTCTCATGGGGCAGCACACCTCAACAGGTCCCTTGTTTCTGTAGAAGTTGCCAGAAACGTTGATGCCCTCCTAGTGCATGAGTACCACCTTCCCCCCAACAGTACCTCCTTGGCCATGATGTCTATGGGGCAGCCAGGAGATGGCATTGGCCACCAAGCACTAGGATCTGCCCCCTGTCATTTTTGGCAGCCACCTGGGAAGGCCACATGTTTATTGCCTTACGGTTCTGATTTCAGAACTGTGGGACTAGAATCAAGGTGTCTGCAGAGCTATGTTTCTTCTGGAGGATCCAAGGGAGAATTTGTATCCTTGCCTTTTCCAGCTTTCTAGTGGACACCTGTATTGTTTGGTTTCATGGCCTCCTCCACCATCTTCAAAGCTCATCACCCCATCTCTCTAGGTCTGTTGTTTATCTCTTTTCCTTTGATCTTGACCCTTGGGCTCACTTAGATAATCCAGAATAATCTCCCAATATTGAGATCCTTAACTTAATCACATCTGCAAAGTTTCTTTTCCCATGTAAGGTCACATATTCCCAGATTCTGGGGGGGAGGGGCATGAGCATCTTTGTGGAGGCCATTATTCTGTTTACAGAAACTTAACCTATGAATTACTGCCAGTAGATAAAGTTTTGAGATTTCTCCAATAGTACCCAACTTCATAGCAGCGATGGTAGAGAAAGTAAGTTGTTGAATTGATACTAGTTTGGGGATTGGTAGGGTAGGGTTAAGATACAAGGACAAGAAACTAATTGAATGAAAGAAGCTGGTAGGAAGGAAAGTAAATGCAAGAAGTGTTTGGTAGCTTAAGAGAAGAGTGAGATTTTTCTTCAACTTCTTAACTCTATTTCCTTTTTGATATGGCTTTTACATTTTCTTAGCTTCCCCCTTGAAGGAGTTTCTGAAAGGCTACAGAGAAAGCACTTTTATTTCCGTTACAGAATCTTTCCTCTTTGTTGGTAACATCCAAAGATTGCTGTATTTGGGTT
Source organism: Eumetopias jubatus (assembly GCF_037043125.1). Taxonomy (NCBI): domain Eukaryota; kingdom Metazoa; phylum Chordata; class Mammalia; order Carnivora; family Otariidae; genus Eumetopias; species Eumetopias jubatus. The sequence continues at coordinate 73,565,385 of NW_028274811.1, read as the reverse complement.
ATAACAGCCAGTGTTTGACCTCATGGGTAATTTCTATGGCAGGTCATATAGGATGAGAGATTATGTGCTCTAGTCAGTACAGATCTCACTGTTTCCCAAGAAGACTCGGGAGCATCACACAGGGGAACGTAAATTCTGCTGCTTGATTCACAATTTTTTTTTCCTGAATAAATAAAATTATTTTTATCACTCTTATGAGGAAATCCAGTGAAACTAGAACACTTTGCCACATGTTTTGTGAATCGTAAAAAATCAATTTGCTGCCATTTTCTCGTAGGTCTTGACCAAGACGGCTTTAAAATACTCTTTAGCTTGACTAACTGCAGATAGGCTTCTTCCTGACTGTAAGCCCCTGACCTCCCTTTTCCTAGAGCATTTACTTCAAAAACTTACTATTGTGTATCCTTTACTCTGCCCCTTTGAGACGTAAATCTTTCAAATAGCCTCTTGCCAGTTTTACAACCCAGGAATGTCTTTCTCAAGGATCTGAAAGCCACCCTTTGAAATGCAGTTATAGTGCCCTGCCCCTCTGTCCCAGACTCCGTGGAGGGGAGGAGCCTCACTTTCTCCACCTCCCTGCTTCGAGCTGTAAAACTACTTTTGTCATGAAGATGTGAGAAAGTTTACTTTTCTTTTGGGTGACGACAATCAGCAAACACAGGTGGCCTATGATCTGCCATGCCTAACTCTTAAATTTAAGTCTTTCCAAACCTTTTCTCTGTGGAGGTAGGGATCTTAGACTTGGTCTTTGCTTTCTCCCCTATTGTTGGCAAAAGTATCAGAATAAAAACAACTCTGCTCATCTTGTCCAGTTTTTTTAACAGTCTCCCAGGAAAGTCAATTCAACAACTATAAGAGAGGGTATGAAAAGTGCAAGTGGTTGAATTCGTTGTAAGTAACGACTAGGTAGTAAAGAGCTCGGATGCTAATTGTTGTCATCACTGTTTTCAGTATCACCCCTTATAATTTACTTTCACAATCAGCACCTCATTTTAATCTTCAGAGCAACCTCATGATGTAGGGAGGACAGATTATTTTATCATCATATTTTACAGATGGGGATCAAGAGGGACCAAGTTTAAGGGACTCATTTTTCCAACTAGAAAGAAGCAGAGAAGAGATTTAATCTGAATCTTCTAGCTTCAAAAGTCCCTGCTATGTCTACCATGCAATATATGCTCCATCTTGTCCAGCCCTAGGACTTCAGATGATAATATATGAAGGAAAATTTTGAAAGGTCCTAGAGTCAGAACTGCTATTCAAAAAGCAATAGCTGTAAGGAAAAAAAAAAAGTGGAAGAGTGCCCAATATTAAATTGTACAGTGTTTTTTCCTGGCAACTCTGTTCCAACTGGTTGTCTGTAATGACTCCAAGAATAATATCATATTTCCCAATAAATGGCTGAAGCTGAAATTACTGCAAATTTTGTGTAAATCATTGCCCCGAATGGTAGGAGGAATGCACACATTTTGTCTTTCAATTGTATTTGTCCATTTAAGTTATCTGGAAATTAAATCTGTTTTTATAGAAACTGAACAGCTGTATTAGATTTGATATACTGAACAATTTTTCTACTTGGTTACCGGTCCCAAAAGGTGAGGATTTACCAAGGCTGTCCTTCCCTTTGTGCTTGCATAGATTGCAAAGTGTTTTTCATTCCTCACCACTGATTAATAGATTAATAGATAATTGGGGCCTGTGGATAAATGTCTGAAATGTAACTTTTAGTGGTGGGAGTGGGCTCCAGAATCTCTGTCATGAAGCTTTTCAAGAATATAGATGTAAATGTTTAAAAATCCTTTTGCTATTTCTCAGGGATGATTATTTACTAAATTGACTTGAATCCGGGACATCTTAACCAATTTGATATATTTCTCAAAATATTAATATTACCCAATTCATAACCACATACTATGTTAGTCATTACACTTAGAGTCTTAATAATTAAAAAGGGTACCCAGTTCTTTCACAAAAAAACAGGGTACTTTTTTGTTTTTAACAATTCCAGATAAACATTTATTGCATTAGGATTGGGTCATCATTTGTCCTCAAGGCAAGCATCCTTGGATAAATGAGTTATTGAATAAATAGAGCAGTTTTTATGTCATTTCTATAGTCTGTATTTTTTGTTGTGATAAAATGTTCATAACAAAAGTTATCATTTTAACTATTTTAAAGTATAAAATTCAGTGTCATTTAGTACATATACAATGTGCAACCATCAGCACTATCTAGTTCCAGAACATTCTCATAACCCCAAAAGGAAACTCCACCCCCATTAAGCAGTCACTCTCCATTCCCCTACATCCTAGCCCTTGGCAACCACTAATTCCCTATTCTTTCTATGGATTTACCTATTCTGGATATTACGTAAGATGAAATCATACAATATGTAGCCTTTATATCTGGTTTACTTCACTGAGCATAATGTTTTCAAAGTCTATCCATTTAGCATATATCAAAATTTCATTCCTTCTTAATGCTGAATAATGCTCCATTGTATATATACCACATTTTGCTTATACATTCATGTATTGATGAACATTTAAATTGTTTCCACCTTTTGGCTATTGTGAATGATGCTGCTATGAATATTGGTATATACATATCTGTTCGAGTCCCTCCTTTCAATTTTTTTGTATACATACCTAGGTGTGGAATTTCTGGGTAATATGGTAGATCTATGTCTAACTGTTTTGGAATTTCTGGGTAATATGGTAGATCTATGTCTAACTGTTTTGAAAACCACCGAACTGTTTCCATGGTGGCTGTACCATTTTACATTCCCTAGCAGTGCATGAGTGTTCCAATTTCTCCACATACTTATCAACACTTGCTATTTCCCACTTTTTTTATTATAGCGCTCCTATAATACAGCCAATCTCATAGTTAAGTGTGAAATGATATCTCATTGTGGTAAGTTTCTGTTACTTCTTATTGCAGAGAAATTTACTCTCAACTTCCACCCTGAACTAGCAAAGGGTCAGGGCATGTGAGCGGGCCCCTGAGTGGTTTCACTTGACAGGGGGGCCATCTAAGTGTGAGGGCTAATGGAAGATGAAGCTGAAACATTACATTACAGCCAGGAAGAACAGGGCCTTGAACACTAAGCAGAGGCACATCAGAGGGTGAAAGGTAGTTTTTAAGGAAAGAGATGCCGTAATGGGAGTTGGGAATTAGAATGGATTAGAATGGTAGAGGGTACCATGACGTAGGCTGAACTGGGAAGAACAAAGATTGGGAATGAGTACTCCACTGTTGTGGTGGTTCTAGGGCTCTAAATAAATATATTAGTCACGCATGTATTATGAGATAGCAACTTATACTTTTTCAAGTTAGCCAGAAATGGTGGAATAAGCAACGCCATATTGTCCCCAGTTGGGTGGAGATAGATGTATTTGGAAACATTTTAGGCTGTGAGCAGTTCCAAACTAAGAATTCTTGAATTCTTTTGAGTCTAAGTAGAAACCTTCTTTGGGGTGATGGTGAGGTGATGGTAAGCTGATGGTCTCACACAGGGAGAATTTTGTGGTGAAAAGCTTGAGACTTGACATTTGACAGACCTTGACTTGAATCCCCTTTATTCACTTACTGATCCTGTGACCATGCTCAAGTGCCCTACCTTCTCCCAGTACGAGTTTTCTGTCTTTAAGATGGGTGTACTATCTATCTCATTGTGTTTCTGGGAAGATAATTGAGAGGACACATGTAAAGTGATTATACATGGAAAGTGCATAGCAGAGAGCCTGGCACGAAGCTGGTGCACAGTACACGCACCACAAACAGCCAAAACGACTTCGACCACACCTCCTTTTTAGACAAGTGCTTGGGTTACGGTTCTGGGAAAGGTCTGTAGGAGTAGGAATCATCTTGGAAATGTAAAAAAAGGAAGAGAGACAGGGGGTGAGGGTCTCTTTCCTCAGAGAAGGCCTTGGGTCACTTTGATGTGAAGGTTACCTGGGAACAAGGAGTAGGCTGGTGGGACCTGATTCAAGTCCACCCCCTGCTAGTCACCTTAAATTTGGTTCCTTTTTCACTGACATTAACTCATTTCATTGACATTAACTGACATTAACTCATCTGTCAGTTTAAATGATTTGCAGATTATCTATACACCGACTTTGGTTTCATTGGGAAATTAAATCCTTGTAAAAGTGTGACTGCAGTTTATTCTCAGAGCAGATACATGATGGCAGGCAATGGATTGCAGAAGCGTGTAGCACATAGCTGGGCCTCAGTCCAGCTCGGTTCTCCTCTCTGAGAGAAAGAAGTAAACAACATAAGCAAGATAGAACACCATCCCTTGCTGTTGGGGGTAGCGGTGATATATTTAGCTCTTGGGTGTGATGATTTGCCTAATATTTCTAACTGTGTATTTGCCAGAAAATATAGCATCCAGGGCATCAGGAAATGTAGTCCCTGGTGCCAGAGTGTGGGACCCTCAGCTTGAGCCTGGCACATCAGCTACTGGCTGTGGGAGTTGGCTCATATATCCAAGTGATGCTGTTATTAATTATTCTTTCCAATGGAAATTTTTCATAGTTATCTGTTACCTTTTGGCAAGTGTTATGCTGGGCTTTGACATGTAATCTTGATAATAACCGCATGAAGTAGATGAGTAAACTGAAGCTCAGATAAACCAATTGGCTTACACACATTCATGCAGCCATTGCCATGGACAGGAAAAATGCAATTCAAAAAGATGAGTAGAGTCATTGATTACCATTCTAAGATAGCAATAAAATGAATTTCAGGGGAGAAGGGCTTGTTTCTGGTTATGTGAAGGGACACCACCAGTCTAGAATAGAGTTTAAGAAACTGAACGGCTCTGCATAATAAAGGAACAGAAGGTTTTAGACTGCACACTCGTGATCTGAGAGAAGGACAGGATTTCTGGAAGACAGAGGAATAGAATGGAGAGTGCCCAGTATGTCACCTAGTGCCTAGGTCATTAGTATGTCCAGTCATCCAGTAGCAAGTCAGAACCTGAGGAAGAAAAAGGCCTTCTGTTTGGAAATTGTGGGTGTATTATTGAGGACAGAGAGATCTGCTTTTAATTCAAAGCTGTTGTTTGCACTGTGTGCGATTGCTCTCAGTGGCAGTGAAAGCTCAGTAAAACCTTTTTACCCTTCAGAATCTTGCATCGATAGCATTTTGGTTGGGTGGCCCATGTTTAGGATGAAGTGAGGAAGAGAAAGGAAAGCAGGTACAGGAGAGAAAAATATGAGGAGGGATTGAGAATCAAACTTGGGTCAAGAAGGAATGGAAACCTAAAGGTCCCTCCTCCTAAAATCTTCAGAAATATTGGAGAGGTGCTGAACCTCTCTCAGAGTGTGAATCATTTTATTTAGATAACAAGAAAAGGAGAATCCCTGAAAGTAAGAGTCTTGGGGCTCTTTGGTCATATTACTTGGTGACAGAGAAGAATCTTGAGGCCAGGTGTACTTGACCCTAAAGCCCAGCTCCTCCCTAGTTGCTCACTGCCCTTGCCCTGTGCTGACAGCATTCGCACAGGATGAGAGGCAGGTGATTCAATTGTACAGCCTCCTACTTTGCCTTGGTGTCCAGGGTGGGGTGGACCCAACACCGGGGCTTCTCCTTTCCCTCCTGGCTTGTGAGAGTTGTTTTTTCACCCACTACTCCAACATCAATTTTAATTAGAACAACTTTCTGGTGTCAAAGAGTATCTATTGGAGGGCAATGAAAAACGGAAGAAATACTCAGAGCTTAACCGCCACAAAGTTCTCAGAATAGCTAAAGTAGATTTCTTCACTAAATGAGGATTTCCTGTCTATGAGAAAGGCCTCCTCAAAAGCTGAGTTTTTTCCATTATATTTCTAGCAGAATCCATGTATCTTAGTAAAGTGCGAAGGAACACAGCCATATGCATGGGTACGCCAAGGGGATAAGGATTAACTTGATAACAGTATTGTAAGGATAACAGATAATCTCCTAAGAGTAGCGTTGATGACAGATATGGGAGGGATATTATGATTCAATGGCATATTTTTATAAAGATTTTACAAAAAAATCTTGGTAAACAATTAGTATTCTCTCTGTAAAGGAATATTATGTAGTAATGTCTGTACGGCAATGTCCTTTCAAAAATTTGATAGATGTCTTTTATATTACATGTTCTCCAAGAAGCTATTGCAGTTATCCCTTACTTATTCCACGTTTATGTGGAAAATATACTTCTTTGAAGCCCAGTTGGGAGACAGAAAATAAAGGAAGCAAGGCATGTGAGGATCCTAAATCCACACGACTCAATCCTTTCCCCTGAGGGACGGTCCAGAGGAGAAGACAACTACATATTGGCTCAGTGAAGAAATGCCTGAACAGGCCTATAGATACACTTATTTTAAAGAGAGTTGTAAATAACTTGCCAATTGATTTTCCCAGTCAGCAGGAAATGAGAAGAAGCAGTTTAGAAGGAACTAAAGGAATTAGAAGACTGTGAGGGACAGGTATACTGAGAGCTGACCAAAAAAAAGTGGGGGAAGCTGAGTTCTGGTACTGAAGGACTACAGCATGAAGACCTAAGAACAAAGAAATAGCAGGATACTGCTATTTGAGATCACCATGAAGTATAGGGCATATTTCTCAAAGTGTGGGCCCTGGACCAGTATCAGGATCATTTGGAAATGTAAGAAATGCAATACTCAGGCCCCACCCCAGAACTACTCAGTCAGAAATTCTGAGGGTGGAGCTTGGCAATCTAACAAACCCTCCAGTGATTCTGGTGCCCACTACAAGGTGCGGTCCCCTGGTGGTTAGGTCCTCTAAATCCAGAGGGCGTCACTGCGTTTCAACACAATGAAATGTATGTTCATGACTTGGATCATAGTGAAAAAGTTACTTTATATAGACTACCTCACCCAGGGCGCCTGGGTGGCTCAGTCGGTTAAGCACCTGCCTTCAGCTGGGGCCATGATCTCAAGGTCCTGGGATGAAGCCCTGCATCGGGCTCCCTGCTCAGCGGGGAGCCTGCTTCTCCCTCTCCCACTCCCTGAGCTCCCCCTGCTTGTGTGTTCTCTCTCTCTGTCAAATAAATAAATAAAATCTTAAAAAAAAAAAAAGAATACCTCACCTAAGAAGATAGGAAAGTTACCAAGCGTGGCCATACATCTAGTTTTTGTGGGACAGTCTCGGTATAAATATATTGTCTAGCACTGCTAAAAATATTTCCTTTACTCTTGAAAGTATCCCCATTTAGTTGATAAATTATATAGTCACTCTGTTAATAGCTTGGAAAGATTGCAGTCAAACTTGTTAAAATCAAGAGATGTATTGGAATTTAAATGAGAGTTGAATTATTTGGTAAATTCCCACCCCTTATTCCTTGATAGTTGACAAGTTTGTCAATACTTTTCTTGCTCAGACTCATTACCAACTTTCCTTGGTTAAAGGTGGATTCTCACCATTCTCCAAGCTGGGTTTTAAGCTGTTCTTGTCCTTTGCTGAACAGGACCTAGAGACCGCCATGCCACATGGTGCAGATTTGTTTCTCACTGAAAGTCTGGGTTTCCAGCCAATTTGCCTTTACTTTCACCTTCTTGGTTACTCACCTTTTAACCCCCGATGGGGCAGTACTCTTTTTTGCTCTTTCCTCATCAAAATGTTATCTGGGGGAAAGGGTCTAAAAACTTAAGTGCAGTGAGGAAAAAACTGAACATAGTCTCATCTTGGGGTGTTTGCATTTGGATAGAAAAAAATTGTATTAAATTACTGAAATAACCTGCAAGTGTCATCCAGTGAGTGGAACAGTTGCAAGACTCAGGAAGTGATGCAGTAGGTGGGGGCACAAAATGGAGGCCTCCTCAAGTGAAGCTCTAAGCCTAACCTTCTAACCTACATAAAGCATCATGGGGCCAGTGATGGGATCTAAACTTGGTCAGGGTCCCACCATTCAAACCCAGTGTCAGTGATGGAGAAGGACCACTAACGAGTGTATCTTGCCAACCTCAATTAGTTCTAGATCCCAATATTAATATACTTTCTTGCAAGTCAACATATTCACTGAATTCTTCTTTTTGCTCAGGTCTCCAGTCTCATACTCTGTCTGATAAATTCTTCCTAATATCCAAACCGGAGATTAACTTGATTGAATCTGTAAATGGAGTTGTTTCACTGAGTTGGCTGTCAAAAATTGTTTGCTTTAGAGCTATGGATTTTTATAGCTGCAGGGGTGGGACTTAAGGATCAAGTCCAGTTGCTTTCATTTTGCAGAGGTGGAGACTGAGGCACAGAGAGGTCAAGTGACTGGCCCATGAACACACAGTTGGTTGTTTCAAGAATTAAGGTGAAGACCCAGGTTTTTTGATAAAATTTCCTCTCTTTTTGCTCTTACTTGGATAGTCAAAGAAGGGGTAGGGATCATTTCATAATTAACTCAATTTTGGTTTAGACCTTAAAATGAAGAGTAAAATATCGAAAGTGGAAGCTGTGGGACTGCTTTTATGAGTAAAAATATTGAAGCCTCTTTTGGGGATGATAAAAATGTAGAAACCATTACATAGAATCTTATTTAAAAAAAAAAAACACCAAAAACCCAGCTGTTGTTTTACCAGAACACACTCTGTAGTTTAATAGACCTTCATGTTCAAGTGAAACGGTAAAATCAGTTTATTTATATACACATTTACATCTCCCTCTACAATAACAGACATCTTATTTTTGCCAAAGCTTTTTTTCAAATGAATGAGCAGCTTCTTCCTACTTCAGGTGAAATAGGAGACTGCCCTGTTCACAGTCAATGCTGAGAGCAGGATGATTTGGTACTTGCAATAGGGATACCACTATCTAGGGGGAGGCCTGGAGGGAGGGGGTGGGGCAACAACTCCTCCAAAGAGTAGTCACTTTGGGTACTTCTCCTCCCCACAGCAGGTACTGGACAATGCACAGGTGTCCCTCTGCACTAATGGAAAAAAGAGAACCAGGAGCAAGGGTGATGACAAAACATATCCAAGGTGCAATTTTATATAGCAAGATTTTCTATTTTGTTTTATGAGAAAATACAGATACTGGGTTGAAGTTTAATATATTACAAAATTTGAACCCTCATTAATGGCCAAGAAGTGTTACTATTGTTAAAGTGCTCGTACTTCATTCAGTTTTAAAATACCAATAATCTAAAAAAAACGTATGTTTAAATAATCATCTAATATTGAGGGAAAGGAAAGTTTCTTTCAAGGAAGTACATTTTTCAGGGGCTGCTGGGTGGTTCAGTTGGTTAAGCATCTGATTTCGGCTTGGGCCATGATATCGGGGGTCCTGGGATGGAGCGCCCTCCCCCCACCTCTACCACCTCACTGGGCTCCCCACCTGCTTCTCCCTCTCTCTCTCTGCCCCTCCCCCTGTTCGTGCTCTCTCTCAAATAAAATCTTTAAAAAAAAAAAGGAAGTACATTTTTCAGTTGGCTTTTTTTTTTCAACAGAAAGATCACTGGTTAAAGTATATTTTGTTGTTGCATTACTCTGTGCTATTTTTTATAATTTCTTATACATGCCACAGCAATATAAATGATTGTATTTTGTAGGATGTATTCATCTGAAGACAAATTTTGTATCTGCAGGGAAACTTAGAGCTCATTCATTCAACCTCTTCTTACAGAAACAAAACAAAACAAAATAAAGAAAGCCAAGGCCCAGGAAGGTTGAGATTCATGTGCTCAACCTTGGAGAGACCAAGACAGGGCTGGGATCCATGCTAGGACTGTGACACCCAAACATGACATGACTAGATTTCAGTGTAGTAGGGATTGTTAGAATCCTTTTTATTCCTATCATTTTTTTCCCCAAAAGATTAAAAATAAGAATTTATTTAAATTTAATCCAACTTCTCTAAGTTCTGTATAAAATATGATGTAGAGAAGAATATGAAAACAAGAGTAATAACAACGGAAGGATAGTGAAAAGCTCAGAGAACAAAGAATGCCTTAGGTTCTAACTTGCTGGCAACAATATAAACAAATTAGTTATTCCTTCTTCTGAAAATATTTTAATTTTTCAAATGTAAAGGAAATAGTGAAGATTAGTTATTACTACATATGTTGAAGCAACTCAGAAAACATTAAAAAAAATCAGAAAATAGCTAAAAAGAGGCCAGGATACTGTGAGCCTGAGGACAAGGAAACAAGCCCTTATGACCAAATCTAGTAAGGAAAAGGCCAAAGAATGACAAACATTCTCACCACCACCTATAAGATAGTTTCTCATAGAAGTGAATTAAAAAAAAAGGAAAAAAAAGAGTAAGATATAATATTTTAAGATATAAAAATACTCTAAAATCTGAATTCAATTTTACTCAAGAGGAGAAAGGCAATTTTAACAGAGGAAACACTTAAAATAGTCCCAAAGAAATAGAAAATTACTCAAAGTAAAAATAAGAACTTATGAATCAGTGTCTTGAGTATAAACTTTATCTTCCCAACACATCATGCATTATGCAACTATAAAAAATAGTGAAAGAGTAACCAGGGAAGAGTGGCTCAGGTCAGTGTTTTATAGTCCTCAATTTAATGAAGATAAATGAAAGGAGAATTGAACTATATGTACCAAAACCCAATAGGAAGCAGACTTTAAAATACAATAAATCGGTTAGTATGCTTTGACGTATATCTGCAATATCAACCTAGTTTCTTTGCAACAAAGGAGGTCAAGTAGCCCTATTCAAACCCTTTAAAATAGTCAATGGCCAGTATATAATGAGTATTATATTTATGAAACATTTGTTATATAGTTGTCACAGGCATTGTGATAAATGTTTTGTATGGATTATTCCATTCAGTACATTCAATACAGTTCTTTGAGATAGATATTATTATTATTATTCCAATTTTGTTGATGAGGTAACTAAGCCCAAAAGAGCTTCCTTAACTCGTCCAGAAATTATGTAGCTCATAAAGTTAGTATTTGAACCAGGCAGGCTTACTCAAGAATCTAAATGTTGAGGCACTGTTCTAGCAAACCTCTGATGCCTATACCATGATCCCTGTCATCCTAGAGCTTAAAGTCTAACTGGTTTTTTTTTTCATTGTAAAATTTAGAGCAATAATTGTGAATGAGACCTGTCCTTTAAGACAGGCTAGAAATTAAATCATGGATCTCTCACAAGGATTTTTCATATTAAGTATGGTGGAAAGCTACATATTTTTTAAATTTCATGGAAAGGATGTGTGTTAACCCTGATATCAGAGGAAAAAACAAAACCACTCAAAAGACAAGGAAAAAGAAAAAGAAGAAAGGAATAGTCTGCTATTGAAAAAGTTCAGAGAACTCAAGCGGATATAACCAGTGAACATGTCGGTGCTGGGGGGGTGGGGGGGGATGCCTGAGACGGGTATCAGTGTGGTAGTTCTCCCGCGGTGTTTACGTGATCTGTAAGTGAATTGCAAGGGATGCCGCCCCGGGGCAGTGGGGAGTTCTGTTGTCAGGCACATTGGACCACCCTAAGTGAGGCCACTGGACCTCTGGCTGAAGGTGACCAAACCTGCCCCTTGTCTCTCCAGCTGGATTCCTAGCTGAAGTCCTTGTGTTTTTTTGTTGTTTGGGTTTTGTTTGTTTGTTTGTTTTTATCATGTTATGTTAGTCACCATACAGTGCATCATTAGTTTTTGATGTGGTGATCCACGATCCATTGTTTGAAGTCCTTGTTTTGACCTTCAGCCAGCTGCTGTCCTTTTTCTGTTTTTTCCCTGGTGTCAGCAGCGTGTAGATGGGAGGATGCTGAACTTCCTCACAGGGCCTTGTTCATCTCTCAGGTTTCCAGGTGCCAAACTGACTTCTTCAAAGGAAAATGATGCTAATTTATGAAAGGCAAGAAACAGACCCAGGGGGACTTAGTGATCTTGTATACAGTTAAATATATTAGAAGCTCTGAGTCATTTTCTTCTCATACTTAATTTGACAAAAACGCAATTAGTATAGAATAAATGCCACGACTGTGGTGATAGATGTTTTAGTCTCACTTCTCTGGAACCCTTTCCTTGTGTTAAAATACTTTGCTGAGGTATTGAGAATCCTAGTTCTTTGTCTGTTTGTTTGTTTTTATTATGTTCATCACCATACATTACATCATTAGTTTTTGATGCAGTGTTCCATGATTCATTGTTTGCGCATAACACCCAGTGCTCCACACAGAACGTGCCCTCCCCAATACCCATCACCAGGCTAACCCATCCCCCACCCCCTCCCCTCTAGAACCCTCAGTTTGTTTCCTAGAGTCCACAGTCTCTCATGGTTCCTCTCCCCTCTGATTTCCGCCCCTTCATTCTTCCCCTCCTGCTATCCTCTTCTTCTTCTTTTTTTTTAAACATATAATGTATTATTTGTTTCAGGGGTACAGGTCTGTGATTCAACATTCTTGCACAATTCACAGCGCTCACCATAGCACATACCCTCCCCAAAGAACAAGAGGCAGTACCGACTGCCAGGGACCTAATCAATACGGACATTACTAAGATGTCAGAAGTAGAGAATCCCAGTTCTTAAGAGCTAGAAACATTTATTTCCCGTTAGTTGTTTCAGATTATTCAGGTAAATTTAGCACTCAATCCGATTTGCTCAGACAACTGTAATTTCCCTCGAAATGCGCTGTGCTTTGTTGGAATCAGGAAAAGCTAGTTTCAGCAAAAGGGGAAGAAGTACCCCCGAAGTGTGAAGCAGACTCTAATCATTATTAAGGACGTTTTTTATAGAGGGAGGTTGAAACAGTTTCTTATATATAATGGGTTCTCATGTTTGCTGACTTAGATTGGTGGACTTTACATTCCAAAAGAAGGAACCAGAAGCCAAAGAATTGTACTGAGATCAATGTCCTTAGTCTTCTGCTGTTCAAATAACGTACCCTAGAGTCACTAGTCTTATGAGCTCAGAACCTGTCTCCTGTCTCAGTGAGACAACTTCTCTCATGAAACTATTTTGGGCATTTTCCATGAACTACGATTGAAAAATATTTCATCAAGTACTTGACTTTACAGAACAAACAACTTGTGGAACATAAAACTTTTTATCTCACGAAATTGACTTCTGAGCTCTGTCAGTTTAGATATAAATGTTTACGTAGTTGTACTTTATTTCTTTACTTTTAAAATTTCTTCTAATTTATATCTTCTTGTTATGTGCTAGATAGCCTTCAAAATGACCAAAGTGGCGTTGGGCATCCTATGAATCAAAAGGCTGAGATGCAGTCACAGAGAGATCTGGGAAAGGAGTACCTTTGTGGCCAGTAGGAGAAAGAATTATTTGCTTGTTTTCATACTGATTATGAGTGTTCATGCCCAGTGATTTTGGCATCAAGGATGGGAAAGGCTAACATTTTGGTATAAAACTATTCCATATCATCCCCCATTATATTAATGTGTTCTCAGTGTTCAAGTATCTAGTCCAATTTCAAACTAATAAAATGATCAGTGGTGTTCATTGTTCACTTTCCGACCAAACTCTTGCAGTTAGATGAAGAGCTTCTAGACCTTTCTTGCCTCCTTGAAGGAAAAACCATCCTTCGCCAGTGAGCGTCAAGAGTGAGACACAGGGGTCACAATAAGCCCATTCCTTCCCATGCCTCCAGGCCTCTATCAGCAGGAATGAAGAATGGACCTCACCTTCTTTCTACCACACTTTCTACCCTTCTTTTCTATACCTCCTCAATGCTTCCAGTCTTGCCACTCTCTGCCTTATGACAGGTATACTGTGCAACAGAATTACCTTGGGGGCTTGTTCCAAATGTAGATCCCAGGTCTCTGTAAGATCACTGACTAGGAATTTCTGGGTAGGGGTCTCTGGAATCCACAATTTTACCAAGCTCCCCCATGATTCTTATATACACTGAAGTATGAGAATTGCTGTTTCAAGAGTCTTAAACACAGAGAAACTGTAGATATTTCCTTGCAACCATATGGTATAAAGTTTGCAAAGTGCTTTTATACAGCAGCTCATTAGATCCCTAGAAGAATAAAATGAGATAACAAGGTAGGTATAGATATTTTATTTTATAAGTGGAGATAATGGGTATCTGTAATGCCCAATTTTTTTTAAAAGATTGATTTATTTACTTATTTATTTATTGTAGAGGGGGCAGGGAGGAGCAGAGGGAGAGAGAAACTTAAGCAGACTCCACTGAGCGCAGAGCCAGACCCGGGGCTTGATCTCATGATCCTGAGATCACAACCTGAGCCAAAACCAAGAATTGGACACTAAACTGACTGTACCAGCCAGGTTCCCATATAATGCCCAATGTCTTGGTCAAACCATAGCAGAGCTCAAAAACTCTTAATACAGCATGCTGCCTATGAATAATATTGGCTGTGGAATGATGAGATTTATAGTTTACTCCTTCTCTTACATTATCTCATTTATTCTTCCCATAAACGTGTGAGGTAGATAAAGCAAATAGTATTAAATCTCTTTGGCAGAGGAGCAAACTGAGACTCAGAGGGTTGAAGTGAATTGCCCAAAGTTGTAAGCTAGAAAGTGGCAGAACCAGGACTCAAACTCAGGTTTTTCAATTCCAAGTGCTGCCTGCTGTCAACTTTTTACTACTATTCAAATGACCAACAATGAAGAGGTTTCAATGAAGTATTAATATTTTTTCAATTTTTCATTGCTTAATATTTAATAAATCATGCTTATATCATAACACGTTTCTTATGTATATCTGGCTTTCTCACTAGTGTAGCAAATAAAATCATTTCTTGATTCCACTGTCCTATTTTTATAACTGAGCATCATAAAACTTCTGATGAGATAGTTTATGCAAAAATTTTATTTTATTTTAAAGATTTTATTTGAGAGAGAGAGCAAGAGAGAGCACAAGGGGAGGGGAGGGGGAGAGGGACAGGGAGAGACAGACTCCCTGCTAAGCAGGAAGTCCGACACCAGGCCGATCCCAGGACCCTGGGATCATGACCTGAGCCAATGGCAGATGCTTAACTGACCGAGCCTCCCAGGCACCCCAAGATTTTATTGATTTGACAGAGAGAGAGAGCACACACGGGGGGAGGGGCAAAGGGATGGGGAGAGAGAGAGAGAGAGAATCTCAAGCAGACTCCCTGCTGAGCACAGAGCCTGATTCAGGGCTCAATCTCACAACCCTGAGATGATGACCTGACCGGAAACTAAGAGTCAGATTCTTAACCAACTGAGCCACCCAGGTGCCCCAAGATAGTTGTTTTATTTTTTATTTTTTTTAATTTTTTTATTGTTATGTTAATCACCATATATTACACCATTAGTTTTTGGTGCAGTGTTCCATGATTCATTGTTTGTTCATAACACCCAGTGCTCCATGCAGAACGTGCCCTCCTCAATACCCATCACCAGGTTAACCCATCCCCCTACCCCCCTCCCCTCTAGAACCCTCAGTTTGTTTTTCAGAGTCCATCATCTCTCATGGTTCGTCTCCCCCTCTGACATACTCCCCTTTTCTTCCTCTCCTGTTATCTTCTTCTTTTTCTTTTTTCTTAAAATATGTTGCGTTATTTGTTTCAGAAGTACAGAACTGTGATTCAACAGTCTTGCACAATTCACAGCGCTCACCGTAGCACATACCCTCCCCAATGTCTATCACCCAGCCACCCCATCCCTCCCACCCCCAACCACTCCAGTAACACTCAGTTTCTTTCCTGAGATTAAGAATTCCTCATATCAGTGAGGTCATGTGATACATGTCTTTCTCTGATTGACTTATTTCACTCAGCATAACACCCTCCAGTTCCATCCACGTCGTTGCAAATGGCAAGATCTCATTCCTTTTGATGGCTGCATAATATTCCATTGTGTATATATACCACCTCTTCTTTATCCATTCATCTGTCGATGGGCATCTTGGCTCTTTCCACAGTTTGGCTATGGTGGACATTGCTGCTATAAACATTGGGGTACACGTACCCCTTCGGGTCCCTACATTTGTATCTTTGTGGTAAATACCCAGTAGTGCAATTGCTGGATCGAACGGTAGCTCTAATTTCAACTGTTTGAGGAACCACCATACTGTTTTCCAGAGGGGTTGCACCAGCTTACATTCCCACCAACAGTGTAGGAGGGTTCCCCTTTCTCCACATCCCCGCCAACATCTGTCGTTCCCTGACTTGTTAATTTTAGCCATTCTGACGGGTGTGAGGTGGAAGATAGTTGTTTTAAAAGCTGTTGCTTTTAAGGTCAGAGTAACTCTTGAAATATAGTAATCCAGTACCATTTCCCCATCGTTCTCCTCCCCTCCTCTTCCCAGCTCTTGGCACCGTTGAACACCTCCCTTTCTTCCTGAAAACTTCTTTCTATGAAGTGGCATGCTCATGATTCATCTATGCTTCCCTGGGTCCTTTTTATCCCTCCATACCAAAGACTTGTCTGCAGTTGCCTTCTTTTTGCCTTCATGGATTTCTGCTTGGAAATACATACAGTTCCACAATATCAGTTATTAGAATTATTCTGATCACTCTCAAGTGTATCTCCAACCTTTCCCCTGAGCTCCAGATCTATTCAGAATATTGAACATAGTGAATACTCACTAAATATTTCTTGAATTAAATTCCCATTTGCTAGCCATCTCATTTATTGAGGAAAGATTTACTGAGTGTATACCAGGTATCAGGTAATATTCTAGGTTCTTGGGTTGTATCAGTGAATAAAACAAAGTTACCCTTCCTCATGATACTTACTTATTAGTGGCAGGAGACAGACAAACCATAAGCATAAAACATATAAAAAGTAGACTGTGTGTGAGAAGCACTATGAAAAAGAAGAGAAAAGGACAGGCTAAAGAGAATCAGGAGTGTAGTTAGCAAGGGTGGTGATAGGAGTATTGGCTGCGCTCTTGCAAAGGGGGGTCAGGGCTGGCCTGGCTCAGACAAAAACATTTGTAGAAGTCTTAAAGGATGTGAGGGAATTAACTTGGAAAATATCTGGCAGAAATGCATTTAAGGCAGAGGAATAGCCACTGCAAAGACCTTAAAGCACGAATGTTGTCTGGTATACTCAAAGAATAGTGGTAGGAGAGAGGGTCAGAGAAGAAACGAGAAGTCAGATCGTTTAGGCTTTGGCTTTTATCCTTTGTGAAAGGATAGCCTTGTGAGCTTTGGGAAGCTATTGGAGAGTTTTGAGCAGAGGAATGAACGACGTATTTTACAAGTTAATGGATTATTCTGGTTACTGTGCTGAAAACAAAGTGTAGGGTAGCAGGGATAGCTCTGAGAGACTAACTATAAAGCTATTTTCCAATCTGGGCAAAGTGTGATAGTGGACCAGAATGGTAGGAGTAGAGTTAATGGGAGATGGTCAACTTGTGGGTATATTTTGCATATAGAGCCATTAGAATTTCCTTATGTATTAGATATGTTTAGCCTGAACAACTAGAAGAATGGAGTTGCCATCAACTCCATGAGATTGGAAAGGTTGCAGGTAGAACAGGTTCAATGGGGGAGGATCAGGAGATCACATTTGGACGTGATAAATTTCAGGCATCTATTTGATGTTCAGGTTGGATAGGATTCTGGGATTCTGGAGTGATATTGGGCTGGAAATATGAACGTGACTCTTGGTGCCATATAGATGGTGTTTACAGTCATGACTGGATGAGACCACTATGAGGATGAGCATGGATGGAGAAGACAAAAGGATTAAGGACTGAATCCCAAGGCACAACAACATTACAAGTTTGAGGAGAAAACGAAGAGCCAAAGGAAGGAGACTAATAAATTTATCTGTGGGCTAGGAGGAAAAGCAAGAGAGCGCAAAGTCTTAGAGAGAAAGTGAAAAAAAATTATTGGGGAGGAGAGAGAGCACGGTTGTCTCCAACGCTGTTGTTAATTTAAGATGATTGACCATTGGACTTAACAATGAGGTGGTCATTGGTGACCCTCACCTGAGCACTTTTAGTAAACTAGCAGGGATGAAAGCCTGATCCGCGTTGAGTGAACAAGTGGGGTGAGAAGAAACAATGCATATTGATTCAAACTCAAAGTGTCTAAAACTTGACTATTATCCTCTTTAAGCTATTCTTTCTCTAGGATATTTTATTTTTATTGGTGGCAACTGCATTCTCGCAATCACTCATGGTCAAAGCCAAATCTTTTACTTGTTTATTTCTCTCTTATCCCCCCACATTAATCAACTAGCAAGTAAATTTTACAGAAAAGTACACTAGAAAAAATATGCATTTCAAAATCAAACACACCTAGTTAGCAAATTATTTGATCTCTTAGCCTCAGTTAAGGAGGGTAATATTATTTACCATCTGGGATCCTTGTGGTGATTATATATATTATATATATATATATATAATATATATATAAAAATAAAAATATATGATATAAAATAATATATATATATGCTCATATATAAAGCATCTAGAACAAAACAAGAGCTCAGAATGTGTTGTTTCCCTCCTGTGTGTCACTCAAAGGGTTTTAAGATATCTTCCTTTTTGCCACAACCTTAACCTAAGATGCCAAGGCCATTATTACTTACCTTTTTGTCAATGTAATCTATAATGTTTCCCCCAGCTTCCCATTTTGCCCTTGTCCAGTACACTGTCAGACGAATCTCCCTAAACCACTGCTCAAACCATGTCACTTCTACAAAAAAAAAAATTTTTAGTGACTCTCCATTACTTAGAATGAAGTTCAACATACTATATAAATAATGACAATATTTTGCTCCTGCCTAATAGGTAGAGCTCCCCTCATCCCCACCCCAGAATTTGCCACGGTAAGTTGGGCAAATGAGACCATTTGTTGATGCTTGTGCATGATTGTACATTGTGCTTTTGCTTATGTTCTTCCTTCCATTTGGTATTCCTGCTCCTCATCTCCACCTGTCAAGAAAAACCTTATCCATTTTTCAAGGTTACCTTAAATGTTATGTTGGTCATGGAAACTTTCTGATCCACATCACCTACCCCATCTGCCAACCAAAAAATCTCTCTATCACTATCTATCTATCTATCTATCTATCTATCTATCTATCTATCCATCCCTAAAGCATCTTGTATTTCTTTTAAAGAACACAAATCATTCTTTACTGTTTAATAATCATTTATGAATGTGTCAAAGCTCCCTTTCTAGAATATATGCTCTGCAAGGACAAAGATCAGGTATGATTGATTTTTGTGTTCAGTTAGCACTTAGGACAGGCTCTGTACTTTGGAAGTATTCATAATGTGTATGTTGAATTGAATTATTGGGTCCTTTTATTGCATTTTTGGCTTTAAAATGGAAGTTATTGTCTTAAAAGTTACTTATGTCATTTGATCTTCTTAGTTGTTCATATTACTACCAGAGAGAATAAATCCCAAGAATAATCCCAAACTATAAAAAACAAAAATGCCTTGGCTGAAATTGATGCAATCCCCCTTCAAGCCTACTATGGTAAAATAGCATAGTCTTCTTCTAATTCAAGTTGACCAAATGATTTTGAAACTGAAATGCCTTTTCAGTCATTATCTATAAAAGTTATATTGACAGAAAAGCAGTATGTTTCTATTGTTCTCAGTGGGTTCAACATAAGTATTATCTAGTCTCTCTTACCCTTTATCTCCTTATTATTGATTTCATCTTGCACTGCCAGCTTAATTTAGTTGAAGGAACCAATAAAAAATAGTTGCTCCAAAATTGTTTGCAATTGTATCATAAACAAAAATTGTTAAAATACATTTAAAATAAATATTTTAACACCAAAGTCAGGTTAGTCAGTATTTGAGTGAAATTATATAATACCAATTCCATCATCTTTGATTTACAGATTCAAGCTGGGAATGCCAGGGTGTGAGACTGGCAATAACTAGCAAATCCAAACATATCCCAAGAGCTTTTTTTTTTTTTTTTTGATGACATATACTAGTTTGATATATCAAAACCATTGTTTGTTCACAGGACCACTGATGAATTTACTAAAATGAAATATTTACCTATCTTGGCTGATTCTGAGGAGGGAGCAATATCCTCTCTCATGGACTGAATGTTTGTGTCCTTCCCCAAATTTATACATTGAAAATATGACTCCTACTGTGATGGTACTTAGGGGTGGGCCTTTGCAAGGTGATTAAGTTTGGGTGAAGGCTTGAATGTGAGGCCCTCATGATGGGATTAGTGACCTTCCAAGAAAAGAGACCAGAGTCTTTCTCCACCTCGTGGGGAACAGCAAGAAGGCGCCCATGTGCAAAACAGGAGAACTCTTGTCAGAAACAGGATCTCCAGGCACCTTGACCTTAGGCTTCCACTATGAGAAATCAATGTCTGCTTTTTAACCTACCCAGTCTGTGATATTTTGTAAAGCAGTCTGAAGTAAGACAGTATCTATCCGTCATGTGTTTTCCAAACAAAGGCACTCCTATTGTCTTTTTTATTTGCACTAAATACTCAGGGTGGTGAAGTCATCTGTGACTGCACACACTTCACATTCAGCCAATATTTCCCGAGTGCTTATCCTGTTCCAGGCACAAGATAGATACTTTCACATGCATTAACTCATTTAATTGTCACAGTAAGCTGGGAAGTGGGCATTGCTGCTCCCAATTTACAGATGGGAAAACTGTACTCCAGATAGGTTAAGTGATATAACTAGTAGTTGTTGCCTCCATAAAGGAAAGGTCTGTTCTGTTTCATTAGTTGCTAGAATTTTAGTAGCTAGCACAGAGGAACTAGTATCTTAGTAAATATGGGCTTGATAAATTATTGATAGTAAGTAAGGGATAAAGCTGAATTCGAACACAGATCTTCTAATTCCAAGCCTTCTAATGCTCAGTACATTATGTCCTGTATTAATATAGTTGATATTAATTACTGTGATAGTAATTAATGTTAATATATTATGTGTCCTATATTAAATTCATTATTTTAGAAATATTAAGGCTTTCCCATATTGTTTTAAAAGCTTAACTGGTTACTAAATGGTTTTATTATAAAGCCAACAAATGGTTGTAAAGATCTGATGGCTCAAAATTGTGTGATGTGAGAAACGCTCTGTGCCCCATATCAGAAGGAACTGCTATTTAGAGTTAGGTATATTTCCAGGGTCCCCGGGTGGCTCAGCTGGTTGAGCATCTGACTCCTGATCTCAGCTCCGGTCTTGATCTCAGGTTGTGAGTTCAAGCCTTGTGTTGGCCTCCACACTGGGCATGGAGCCTACTTAAAAAAAAAAAAAGAAAAAAAAAAAGAGGTGTATTTCCTTCTAGATGCCCTAAGTGCACACATGGGGTATATATTTACCTACCTATACATTTTTAAAGATAAAAAAAATGACATTCTCGCATTGTTTTGTGATTTTAACTTTAAATCTATATGATAGTTATTTTTCATATCTTGCAGTTTATTTTAATGACTGTGTTGTATTTCCTTATTTTTATGCATTGTTATTTAACCAGACTCCTACTGATGAATAGTTAGATTGTTTTAAAATTTCACTCTTATAAACATGCTGTAATGAATACACATCTTTGAACATTTGTGACAGTATATCTGTCAGATAAATTATTTAGAGACACTTACTGTTAGAGGAGGTCATAGAGAGGATGTGACTGCTGGTTGACCAGAGAGCTGGTCTGTCCTTGGGATGTATATTCTACCTTCTATTGTATGACAGCTCTCTTGTACCTAAAATGTATGTTCTCTCTACTATGCCCATACTAGCAGCAGGCTGTTTCAAGGATGCAGCCTTCAGAGAGTAAGGCGTTGTTGAGACCAGGTGCACTGAATATGTGGCTGAACCCAGTTAAGGCCTCTCTATAAACTTTTTTTTAAAATTTTTTTATTGTTATGTTAATCACCATATATTACATAATTTGTTTTGGTGTAGTGTTCCATGATTCATTGTTTGTTCTCTATAAACTTTTTAAGACTCTGGTGGGTGGGAATGGAGACTGATTATTCTTGTGCCACTTAAGCCGCATAAGTTCCTTTGCTTATTGAATCTGTGTAGGGGGGCCGATTTGATATTATCTATAAATAGTAAAAAATTTGAATAATAAATTTCATCCAGAAAACTCCCCAAGGTGATGGACCAACACTGTGTCAAATGGTAAACATTTTCAGCATTTTGATATACGTTGCCAAATTACCTTAACAAATATGTTCCATTTTATATTTCCACTAATAGTGCATGAGAACTCTTTTTTAAATAAGTAACATATGTGAACACTGGGTATAATCCATTTATCTTTTCCAATATTATTGATTAGAAAATGTGGCATTTAGAAAACTTATATTTAGCTACTTAACGATGAAATTATTGTTGACCATCCGTATTCCTTTCTCCGTGTATAGCTTATTCTCTATCCACTAATTTCTGCCAAGTTTCCTATTGGGTTGTTGTTTTAGCATTGATTAGGAAATTCATTCTGAATGTTAAAAAGTTTGTCTTTTGCCACTCACACATGTTTTTTATATTTGGGAATTTGGCCAAGTGGACAAGTTTAATTTTCATTTGACCAGGTTTATCAATCTTTACTCCCCGCCCCCCAGTGGTTTCTGGATTTCCTTTTACAATGAAAAGAGACCTTCCTATTTCAAAGATTTTTTTAAAAGATTTATTTATTTATTCATTTGAAGTGGGGAGGGACAGAGGGAGAAAATCTCAAGCAGACCCACACCTCCACCCCACGGAGTGCAGAGCCCCATGTGGGGCTCATTCGCACAACCCTGAGATCATGACCTGAGCTGGAAGCAAGAGTGGATGCTTAACCAACTAAGCCATGGAGGTACCCCTCTAATTCAAAGACTTTTTAAAAAATCATTTTTTAAGAAAAAAATATTTTCTTCTGTAATTTTTATTAACGTTTCGGTCTATGACTCACGTATTCATCAAACAAACATTAACGTACACTAGCTGTGTGTCAGGCATCTTATTTTGGTGGATAAAACAGACAAAAATGTCTGCATTTATGGAATAATGTTTGATCCACTTAGATATTCTTTTAATATACTCAATTTGCTATGATACTGTTAATTATTTTAGCATTGGCTTAGTAGTTGAGATATATGAAGTTTACTTTGATAACAGGAATGAGGTAGGAATACATTTTTGTTTTGTTTTTCTTTATAGGATTTGCTATCTCAACTAATTATTTTATCTTTCACTGTTGGTTTTCAAGTAGCACCCTTATGAAAAACTAAATACCAGTAGGTACTTGGGTTTATTTTTAAACTCCATTCTGAACATTGACCCATAGTGTCTGTTTCTGAACCAGTACTCTAATTTTAAAATTACTGTAGTTTATATAATAAATTTTGATTTCTGAAGGAACTAATTTCCCCTTGAAACTGTTCTTTGATAGATTTATTTTTCTGACTCTTACAACATACATAGTCTTCCAAATGAACTTTATAACTATTTCGTCATGTTTTAAAAATTCCTGGTATTGTGACTGGGATCACATTGACTTTATGGATTCATTTCAGTATAAATGATCACTATTCAATACTGAATCTCCTCACCCAGCCGGTTTTCATTTATTTGAGTCTTCTTTCATGTCCCACAATAAAGTTTTAAAGCTTTCCTCATATAGCTCTTGGCTTTATCTTATTTTGTGCACTTGGTTTTTATATTTTGGGTATTATTTTTAACAATATTATTTTTTCTATTTTATTTTATAATCTCTGTAGAAAGAACAACTATTGATTTTTGTAGATTAATTTTGTAACTTACTCCTTTACTGTTTTTCCTTATTGTTTTTATGGTTTTTTTCTTTAGTTTTTCAAGTACTCAATGATTGTCATCTATAAATAATGGAAAAATTTGCTTCGTTCTTTCCACCATTTACACCTTATTTTATTTTCTTATTTAAATGCACTGGCTCACTCTTGCAGAACACTTATAAATAGTTGTGCCATTATTTGGGATCCTTGCCTGGGCCTTAACTTATACAGAATTGCCTTTATTACTGCTTTGCTATGAATATTATTGCTGGCTTTGGAGTTTATGCATATATTACTATATCATGTCAAAGAATTATCCATCTGTTTTTTTTTAAAGATTTATTTATTTGAGAGAGAAAGAGAGAGAGAGAGAGAGTGTGTGTGTGTGTGTGTGTGTGTGTGTGTGTGTGTGTGAGCAAGGGGAGGGGCAGAGGGAAAGAATCTCAAGCAGACTCCCTGATGAGTGTCGAGCCCCACTCGGGGTTGGATCGCATGACCAATGAGATCATGACCTGAGCAAAACCAAGGGCTGGATGCTTAGCCGACTGAGCCAAGCAGGTGCTCCTGCATCTCTTTCTATTTCACTAGGGCTTTTAAATTAGTAAAGGATGTCAAATTTTGTTACATGCTTTGTATTACTTGATCTCATTTGACTGATTAATAGGCATACTATTTTAGTAAATTCCCTAATAGTAAACTATTATTATTCCACTGTGGAGATGAATCTAACTACTTTATGGTGTATTATTTTTTAATGTACTACTGATTTCTATTTGTGAATTTATTTATTTATAAATGGAAATATGCTATTATAGCATAAATATTTATTTGCGACTTGCTTTTTTTTTGACTCGGCAATGTTTTGGTGATCTTTCTTATGTGAACATATTGATCCACCCCTTTCTTTTTGTCTGTTGCATAAAATTTCATAGCATGGATAAATTGCAATATATATAATCAAACTCCTGTGTTGTAGGACATTCAAATTTTTCCTTTTTGATTTTTATTTGGCTATTACTAACCATTATTGATATTTCTAACAATGCTGCAATATGATCCTTACACATATAGCCTAATCTCTGTGCAGAATTTGGGGGTGTGGGTGGGGAAGATGCCTAGGAGTAGAATTCCTGAGTAATGAATTATGTGCCTTTAAATACACATTGCCAAATTGACCTCTTCTTTTTAAAAAAAGATTTTATTTATTTGAGAGAGAGAGAGAACGAGACAGAGGGGAGGGGCAGAAGGAGAGGGAGAAGGAGACTCTCAGCTGAGCAGGGAGCCTGATGCAGGACTTGATCCCAGGAGCCTGGGATCATGACCTGACCCGAAGGCAGACGCTTGACCGACTGAGCCACCCAGGTGTCCCCAAACAGACCTCTTAAATGGCTATAACAATTCACACTGTCCTTAGTAATGACTGTGATATCTACTCCCCACACCCATACCAAGGCTAATACCCTCAAGCAATTTTATATTTTACTAATCTCTGTAATAAATTTTTTTAAAGTATCTTCATGGCGTTACAATTTACATTTTTCCTTTTTCTATTTTGTGAATTTCCCATTCACGTTCTTTGCCTATTTTTCTATTGGGTTGTTTGTCTTTTTTGCATCAATTTGGGGAGTTCCTTATAACCTCTGTATTTTAATCTCTTGCCTGTTATATATTTTGCAGTTACTTCCCCTTCCCCATTTTGTTTTTTATCTTTTACTTTATGATGTCCTTTCTTATAAATAGTACATGCTATGTAGCCTTTGGAAAACTCTGCTGTACACTTGTAGGAGACTATGAAAAAGGCACATGACATCTTAGAATTACTGGGAAAATAACTTTGGCCCGAAAGGATCTCAGGTCTCCAGATTAGATTCTGAAAGCCACAGCTCTCAACCTTCCCACATCTTTGAAATTAATTATATTTATTAAATTTATATCAAATTTATATCAAAATCTTCCTTGAATGGGCTATTTCCTGCTATAACCCTGAATGATGAACGTATCCTGGATACCAAAGGACAGTCCAAGGGGATGGAGGGCAGGCAGGGGACATGGGATACGGATAGGGAAGGAGGGAGGAGTGCGGGGAAGAGAGAGAGAGAGAGAGAGAGAGAGAAAAGAGCAAGTTCTCTTTAGTCCCATAGGACAGAGCTGTCGCAAACCCATTTAGGGTGCAGACGCACAAACAAAGGCTAGGTGGCGCTCTAGAGCCGGCAGGAGAAGGCCCTGACATTCAGCTTTTCTGAGCCTAACTCATCTCTCATGTTATGGATGCTGAGTCAAGTGCCAATGGGCCTAGGTGGCCTCACAGTAGAAGCTTAGTATGAGTAATTGGGCCCAGGCTGGATAAGAGAAATGACAGATAGATGTCAGGGGCCCCAGTCAGTGGGAGCCAAGGAAATGTTGAGTCATCTGGGAGCTTTTTTTGGGCTCTGATTAGGATGGGAAACACCGGGTCATATGAGTGCAGACTTGCTCATAAATGGTAGCAGGCAAAACAGATGGACAGGGGACATCTCTCCCAGAGCAGAAGAGGCAGATGACATTGCCCTGGCTGTTTCCTGCTTTCATGAAGATGTGAAAGACACAGCCTTCCCCAGTTACCCAGATACCTTCTTAGGGAGAGTAACGAGGGGAGAGAAGCCTACCTGAGAGACATTTTGTTCCAGGAAGACTGTAGGCATTTCCTAAAGGGACTGTCTAAATGATTAAATCTTGGTGATTGTTAAAGTTGGGTTGGATATTTCATTCTTTTTTTCTCCATTAACTTCTGGTTGAATGACATTACTCTAAAGGAAGACCATATTAGTTACAGAAAATATAAAGGAGCTATATTTTTCTCTCCATCTGCACAAAAGTTCGCCATACTGTGTTTTTTTTTTTTTAATTCCAGTACACTCCTATTTGCAATGTCAGACTCTCCCTACAGTCCCTAGCCCTCTTGGCATATATCCAATCTCATTAGCACTCAGAGGTTTTATTTTTAGATGACAGCCCCCATAAATGGTGCCTCAATTTTGTTTACTTATGGCAGCAATTTTTCTGCCTCAAATTCATTTCTTAACCCCAGGGCAGAGTTTCCAGGTGCTACCTTCCGGCTTGAGCCAAGACTTTGCCGAGCCAGACCTGATGTCTTTAGAGTTTAGGCTATTGTCTGATGCATCCTGACAGAGACAAACAATTCTTGATCCTGGAGTGGTTAAATTGTGCTTGGATCCAATCTGCTGAATCGTAGAACTGAATGAGAAATAGATCCACATACACTCAGAGTGGTGGGAGTAAGGATAGCCCAAACTTGGAAAGATGTTGTTACCTATAATTACCTCACTAATCTCAGCACTGACTTTATATGAGA
This sequence comes from Eumetopias jubatus, assembly GCF_037043125.1. Classification (NCBI taxonomy): domain Eukaryota; kingdom Metazoa; phylum Chordata; class Mammalia; order Carnivora; family Otariidae; genus Eumetopias; species Eumetopias jubatus. Next base: position 73,538,407 of record NW_028274811.1, on the reverse strand, counting down.
CCTGGGCCAAGTCCCTGTATACCTTGGTTTCTTAGGAGTTCTGTCAAAGGTGGAAAACAATACCTGTCCTAACTATGTAATTATATGGACAGAATTTAGAAGTTTAACTGTAATGGTGGCAGACGTCAAGATTAAAAACAAACCAGGGGGATGGACTTCCAGGCTATAAATCAGGGTCTGGGAAATCTATTTTAGCCAATGTAGTTTCATTCAAAGTAATTTTCTTCATAAAATGCATAATACTTGATTTTATTTTTCCAAGGATGATTGTACACATTTAGCTACTCCATCTTTCCTTCCTTTTCCTACTTCCCCTATGGGATTCAGGCAGAAGAAGGTCATCTCAGAATAAAACTCTACAAAACTTTTTTTCTAACTAGTTCTTTCTCATGTATTCCCCAAGCAGGCATTTTAAAGACAGAGCTTGCCAGAAAGGCAGCTCAATTTTTAGGCACTGGTTTGAAATCAATAAATGTGTATTTTTTAAATAACCATTTTAGCTCAGAGAAAATGTGTGAGTTAGGGGATTGGATTAGGAATAAACCCAAAACTGATTGCAACCTGGGAAAGCATGCTCTTAGGTGAAAATAAGGGAGCAGTGTGATTCTCATTAGCAGAATGACCAGATTTGAAATAACACAGCAAAGAGGAAAGATCTACCCTGTTTAGCTGTCTCTTAGTGCTCTTACCATTAGTGAATATTGATGTGTCTCAATTCTTTGTAACATGGAGCCAGTTCCTCTAATGCCCTACTGTGAACGAGGCAACCTGGGAGATGTATTTTTTCTTCTGGCCTACAAATCTAGATAAATTAATTTCCTACTTAATAATTAATAAACAGATAACTACATAAAGACAGGAGCAGAGTTAAGGAAGGCCTCAAGGATTGACTGACTATGTAGCACAATGACGTCCAGAACTGAGGTTGTTTCTCTCTCCTCTGCCAACGTCAGTGTTTGCTTCATCCTCAGATTCAGAAGGAGGTGGCGGCAGCAGTTCAGATGTCACACCAAACATCGAAACATGTAGATAAAGAAAAGAGATCATTTATTTTGTACCCTTTCTTTATGAGTGCAGAAGCCCTCAAATGACTACTCCTCTGTGTCAGAGTCCGCTTGCTGTCCCCCAATATCTGCCTGCCCAGATATTCTTCCTCAATAATGAAACCCCAGATTTCTTAGCTGGACACATGGCTGCCCAGAATAAAGATTGTATGGCTAGACGTGGCCATGTACCTGAGTTCTAAGCCCTGGGATCTGAGAAGAGTCGGGAAGGAACTTTAAAGGTGGGGGCAGACTCTTCTTTACCCTTTTCTCCTTCGGCCGGAAGGTGAATGTAATGAGTGTAGCTCCCTGGTGGTGGTGAAGCGTGAGTGCCTCTGAGAATGGTAGGTCTATGCGGTAGAGCAACGAGATAGGAATTCCCCACTCAATCTGAGAGACGACCTTCCGAGTTCTTGAACATTCTTGTTCTTCTAACCTTTTACTTAAATTCCAGCTAGTTAACACATGAGCTGTATTATTAGTTTGGGGTGTAGAATTTAGTGACTTAACACGTCCACATAACAGCTGGTACAACCCTCTTGTCTACTCTAGGAGGTAAATCATAGATGAAAACTCTGGTTCTCAAGGGGTCTGACTTTCAGGGGATAGATTGTAGGCTGGGGGATAAATTTTGTCTTTATAGGCCCCTAGTTCCCTGTAAGAGAATTGTACGGCCCAAAGGAATCTTGCTGGAGAACATTACTTTTGTTCTCATTGAATGGTCAAATCGGGGACCTCATTAGCTAAAGATTGAAATGTCCATCCCATGTGTTTTAGTTTGGGTTCCCCCAGAAGCCCACTTAGCGATAAGGACTCAAATACATGCAGTTTCTTTTTGAGGTGCAGGGCACAGTGTTAGGGAAGGAGGCATGTGAGACAGGAAGGGAAGGAAGCTCAGACAGGGTGTGTTATCAACCCAAATGGCACCAAGGGCACTGGAACTAGGAAGAAGATAGAATCCCTCCCTCTGAGTTATCCTACCTGATCCCCTCTCTGAGGGAGAGCAAAATATCTATACATCATCTCCTGGAACTCATTGGTCCACACTTGGGGAAGGTGTAGTAGAGAGATCAGATACCCACTGTGAAGTGCTGAGGCCTGAGGGATAGGAATAGGGCCCTGGGAGCTTCTGTGATGTGGTATATATTCAAAGGGGGTTATTTGCCTGCCCATCCAGTAATACCTGCCTTTGCATATTCCAGCGAAAGTAGGACATCAGACCAGGAATGAGTAGATGGATTATATCCTACACTAGAGAACTGTTTCAGAAGTTCACATAATTTTTAAGCTGAAAGAGACCTTGGAGGGAAACTAGTTCCATTTCTTCATTTTGCTAGTGAAAAACTGAGGCTCTAGGAGCTGCCTGTGGTTACAGAGCACTTAGGTGCAACACCAGGCAACTGCCCACGTCTTCTGACTTTGTGCAATGTAGAATTGGCCTTGAGAGGTAGGCAGCAGAAGGCTTTTCTCTCCCCCAAATCGCCACTTAACTCCTCTCCTCTTCTTTTATAAGGACAATTGATTTAAAAAAAAAAAAGTATGCAAAGACAGCTTCAAACTTCCCCCTCCCCCATTAAAGCTACATGAGTCCTATGCCCTTCCAACATAGACAGTCCAGAGCATGTCTTGGTCTAGGACCCTAGAATTTTTAACACTCTGGTTAAGAAGAAAATAGGAGGTGGCTTAGGTTAAACAAAGTTAACAGAAAGCGCTTCTCTGAAGTTATTTAAGCATTAAACTGCATTTGAGAACTGTTGAGAAAACTTGCAGGAAAGAAAAAGGCAAAAACTAGTTCACACCTGAGCAGGGCTTTATTCTGTTGAACTGACTGTAGAGTCGGCAGTCGTCTCAACATGTGGAACTGTGATGACTGGGCTCTTGCTTTTAAAAGGTTCACAATGCTTCTCTCCACACAGGCAGGGTTTTTCCATGTAAGTTGGAACAAGTCAGTCTGGTAGTTGTTCTTTTTTTTTGATTACAAAGTGATGATAACGTCTCTCTTGTAGACAGGCTTTACTTGTCAAAACCGCTGCCTCCATTGGCTTTTAATTGGATCCTTGTAAGGGGGGTCAGGCCCATAGACATTCTTATCCCCATTTTAGAGACTGAGAGAGGAAATGAGGGCATGAAGGCATCTGGCCCGGGGCTGGGAGCTGGCGGGGACAGCAGCCAGAGCTCCATTGACAAGAGGGCTCCTTAAGGGCCATTTAGTTGGCCTTTAACTCAATTAGTCCCCCCAAATGTTTTTTTTTTTTTTTTTTTATGCTTGCATTTATGTCTTTGATCTCATCAAGTGGAAATTGTGGTTCTGTCCAGGACAGTCTTGTTGCTCACCCAAGGCAAGGACATGGATCCGTGCATCTTTTTGAAGCCTCAGTGATTTTATTCTCTATATTTATGTGTATATTTTAAAACTAAAGAAGGTTTGTGGCTTTGGAATCCCTAGACCTGGGATCTGCTAACTACTCAATGGTGACCTTGCAAGATCATGCCACATGCCTCAGACTTGGTTCCTGCATCTATAAAATAGGGTTGCTGTGAGAATTACAGATAGTAAATGATGCAAACCATTTAGCACAATGCTTGAGTACTCCATATCCAGACTATGGCTAGTCCTGTTGCTTCTATCCTCCAAACATCGTGTATCTAGAATTTAACCATTCTCATTGCTCCTCAGCTAAAGCTCAAAGCCACCTTTGTCCCTTGGGTATTATAGTGAGTGACAGCGCCTATCTAAACTTTGTTTCTGGGGAGCCTGGTGCCTGAGTCAGTTAAGCAACTGCCTTTGGCTCAGGTCATGATCCCAGGGTCCTAGGATTGAGCCCTACGTCTGGCTCTCTGCTCAGCAGGAGCCTGCTTCTCCCTCTCCCTGCTCCATCCCCCTGTTAGTACTCTCTCTAAAATAAATAAATTAAATCTTAAAAAAAAGTAAATAAACTCTATTTCCACCCATTCTCTTCCTCCACTTTATTGTCAACGAAGAGACCAGAGTGAACCTTTTGAAATGCAAATTAGATAATAAGGAAACTCTCCTCAAAGCCCCCTAGTGGCTTCCCATCCACCCAAATCCAATGTCCTCACTGTTGCCCACAGAATCCTACAGGACCTGGCCCTTAGCCATCTCTGCAATTTCTTTCCCTCCCCCTCTCCTCTTGCTTTCTCTGTTCCCGCTATTTTGTCTTCTTTGCCACATCTCAGTCTGAGCAAGTTCTTGCCTCAGCCTCTTCACATTTATTTATTTTATTTATTTTTAAAGATTCTTACTTATTTGACAGAGACACAGCGAGAGAGGGAACACAAGCAGGAGGAGTGGGGGAGGGAGAAGCAGGCTTCCCGCAGAGCAGGGAGCCTAAAAGGGGGGGTGCTTGATCCCAGGACCCTGGGCCCAAGGCAGATGCTTAACGACTGAGCCACTCACGTGCCCCAGCCTCTTCACATTTAATGTTCTCTCTTCCTGGAAAAAAATTTCCTTCAGATTCACTGCCTGGTTCACTCCCTCACTTCCTTTGGGTTTGTGCTGCAATATTACCTTACCCATCCCCTTCCCAACCTCCGGTATATCAGTGTGTGATGCATCTATTAATTTCCTATTAATTCAAGCAACAGATGCTCTATCAGTACTTGAGATGGTTAATAAATTATAATAAAAAGAACAGCTTACATGCCATGAATTTTGCTTTCCCTGGTGGGTGGCAATCTATCTTCTTTGTATACTCTGTCGCCTGCAATAGATCTTAGCTCAGATGATGCCTCCAGCAAGAAATCTTCCTTGATCAGTCAGGGCAGAAGTGATTCTTCACTTCTCAGTGATCAATCTGTACCACTCCCTTTTCCCTTGTGTTGTCGTTTTTATAAGTATCTTCTCTTAAATATAAAAAGACATTGGACATATCATGTACAACTTCATATAATTCAAAATTTGTAGGACAACCTCTCTTGTAATCCCTTTTAGATATTTAGGAAAAGTTACATATGCAAGTTACATTTACATACATATTCAAGTTGTATAAATGAGTTCACATTGATGAATAAGTGTTATTTGGTATGGGTCATAGAGCCCAGAACCCAAAATCTCAGACTTAGTATTTTCAAGGAGGAGAAAAATGAAAATATTAAACTACAAAAGTCAATTAAATGTATGATAAAAAAAGACTATATGAACATAAGGCTGAATCGTATGGAACTATCTTCATGGGTCCACAGATCCATGTCATATAAATATGACAAACTGACATATTTATAAAGAGTTTTGGTAAGAAGTGGTGGTCATTTCTTCTTACTTCTTTACAGTAATTCTACGTTTCTTATTTTCTCTATGCTTTTGTTTACCATGTCTTAGAAATATTAGTAACAAAATAATTTTCCTGTGCTATAGAAAAGAAAGACTTGTATATTACCGTTCTTTTTGGACTATCATGGTAGTTCTGTATGGACGTAATTTTTTGTGATCATGGTACTTTAAGTTTGATTGTCTTGTGTGGAAAAGCCTCAGGCACTGACCTAAGTCCTTTTTCACTTAAATCTTAAAACAGCCCTATGGGACATGTAGGTATTAGTTAATCACATCATGTTACTCTCATATTTAAAAACTCTCTAATGGCTCCCCATTTCACTTATAGGAACCTCAAACTCTTACTGTGGTTATGGGACCCACCCACCAGGACCCTGTCCATCTCTTCCACTCCGTCTCTTATCAACTCTTTCACCTTGCTTCACACTATATGGCCTGGTCTCCCTCTGTCCTTGAACATGCCTAACCAAGCTGCTTCCTGACTTGCGCCTGCTGTTCCTTCTGCCTGAAATGCTGTAATCAGATCTTTCCGTGACGATCTCTTTGTCCCCGTTAAGTCTCACCTTAAATTTTAGTTTCTCATTAGACTTTTGTTTTAAGAAAAAATAGCAACCAGAAACCTTTTATATGGGGTTGTCAGATTTAGCAAGTAAAAAATACAAAACCCAGTTAAACTTGACTATCAGATAAGCAACAAATGGCATTTTAGTGTGTGGTGTACAAATTCTGGACATACCTATACTCAAAGAGTATGTGCAATTTAAACTTAACTGGATGTCCTGCAATTTATCTGGCAACCCTACCTCCATAGCCACTCTGTTATGGTACCCTGCTTAATTTTCTTCATGGGACTTTTCTTTTTAGAAATTCTGTTTACTGTTCGACTCTCCTACCAGAAGGTGGGCTCCATGAGAGTGGGGCCCTGTCTGCCGTGCTCACAGCTTCATCCTCACAGCCTCTCATATTGCCTGACACATAGTAGGTGCTCAATAAATATTTATTAAGTGTTTGTTATAAAGGTTAAAAAAAAGGACTAAAAAGCCAGGATGGTAAGATCTCAAGGGCATACTGTTAGCTAGAGGAGACTGGAATCAGACGGTACGGTGCCAAAGCCCAGGGAACTCTTCCGTGTTTTCCACATTTAATGGTGTGGAGGGCAGTGGAGGAGGGAAGGGACACCGTGTCACCTGCTTTTCAAGAAGCACTCTTAGTAGAATCAGAAGACCCTTGGATCAGTAGATTTAGGGAGAAGCAAGGTCTGAACGAGCGAAACAAACCCTTTTCCATTTGCCTTGCAACGAAGCAAAGGAAGTAAATGCACTTGGATTAAAACAAGATTCTCTGCGTTTGGAATGGTGGGAGAGCTCGTGGACATCCTCCACATCTTCGTCCACCATAAACTCCCTGCAACTTTAGGGCTGGCTAATTTACGGTCAGACTCCGGAAACCTCTAGGCCTGGATCACAAAAGGAACTACCGGTGTACATGCAAATAAAGAGCAAGGAGGCTGGATGGGATGAAGTCAAGACAGAAGAAATCAAACTCTCTTGTTGGATCCAGGGCACACAACGCGGCGGGAGCAGCAGTGTTCAGCCCCAGAATTCGGTCAGGTTCACCTTTCGGTATGGACGCTCTGTGCCCCACAGGACCCACCCAAGGCGCATAAGCTTCTCTCTAGCTCACTTCATTGGACCCAGACACTAGCCGGCGCGCGCGTCCAGCCATCGGCCCAAAGAGAGCTACGTGGGGAGCTGTGGCCAGATCCTGGGGAGCAACCTGGCGCTGGTCCCTACCCATCTCCACCCAGCTCTCGCCTGCCCACCCTCCCACCCAGGAGCTGGAGGATGGTCCCGGGGTGCTCCCGCGGGGCTGCTGGTCGCGCTTGTCTTCAGCCCGATCCGCCCTGTTGTGTGAGTGGCGCGCGAGCCCAGTTGGAAGGCAGCCGCCCCCGCCGCTGACAGGTGCTGCCCTGAGGGCGCAGGGTGCGGTCCCTGGCGCAGCTGGACGCGCACGCTCGGGCGCTTGCAGCTTCTTCAGTCCAGAGCCCGCGAGCAGAGAGAGCCAGGGCGCGGCCTGGGGGACTCCAGGGGACTGGAGCTGCGGAGCTCGGACCTCGAAACTTTGCAGGCGCGGCGGCCGGGATTCGGTGGCAGCGCCAGCCCACCCCGGCAGGTGCACGAGGAAGAGGCGGCGCCGGAGTCCGGCGGCCGAAGAGCCTTGGAGGCGGCGGCGGCGGCGGCTTTCCCCCGCGCTGTCCTGAAGCCGCCGGGCACTCCCGGCTTCTGCTGCTGCGCCCGTCGCCGCCGCCGCCACCACCGCGGGGCTCCGGGAGGAGGTGCAGCCGGAGAGGGCGGAGGAGAAGAAGGAAGAGGAGGAGGTGGAGGAGGAGGAGGAGTGGAGAGGAGGAGCAGGGGGTGGAGGATGGAGCCCCGGGCAGCCGCGGCGGGGTCGCCCGAGCCTGCGGCGCCGTCCTCCTCCTTCCAGGCCCGGCTCTGGAAGAACCTGCAGCTGGGGGTGGGCAAGAGCAAGGGCAGCGGGGGCGGGCGCGCAGGGGGCCCAGAGCGCCGCACTGCGGACACCCCATCGCCCTCCCCGCCACTCCCGGGGGGCAGGCGGGACGCACTGGCCGGCGTGGGTGGCGCGGGCAGCAGGTGGAGCGGCTTCAAGAAGCGCAAGCAAGTGCTGGACCGCGTCTTCTCCTCCTCCCAGCCCAACCTGTGCTGCTCCTCGCCGGAGCCTCTCGAGCCCGGCGGCGCCGGCAGAACCGAGCAGGGGTCCACCCTTCGCCGCCGGATACGTGAACATTTGCTCCCCGCGGGAAAGGGGCCGGCGACGACCGCCGGAGCAGCGGGAGGGACGCCTCCTGGCGGACGCTCCCCGGACTCGGCTCCCTCTTCGTCCTCCGCCTCATCCTCCCTGTCCTCTTCGCCCCAGCCGCCCGCGAGGGGGGACCGCGCCCGAGATGAGGGTGCACGGCGTCGGGGCCCCGAGGCGCACTTGTGCCATCAAAAGAGTTCATCTCTGCCGGGCACTGCCTGCCTGGAGCAGCTGCTGGACCCGCCGCCGCCTCCCGCAGAGTCAGCTCAGAGCCCCGTGCAGCCGCGGACCCCGGAGAAGGGCGAGGAGCTCGGCAGCAGCCAGGTGAGCGACCGCTGCGCGCGGCGGGAGACTAGGTGCGCGGGACACGCCTCCGGCTTCGGGCAGTCGCTACCCGGGGAGACGCAGGGGAGTGGAGGTGCTACAAAGTAAATCAAATAGTGAAAAGCAAACAGTCCCGATCCTGCTCGGTAAAGATATAGTTCTGACTTGCACCCTGACGTTACTTTTGGTAGAAATAACTCCTACTACCAGAAGCTTTTTGGGTAGCTTTATGCGTTGCCAATGAAAATGGAAGTCTTAATAGTAGCCAAATGGGAGAGGAATAAAGTTAGACATAAAATGGGTACTTTTTTTGGAGGTCTCCTAGAAGGGCTGTCTTAATTAAGTCTCACCTTCTCTAAAGAAAAACAAACACAGCAACTTAAAAAAAAAATTACAGCCATGTATGAGGGTGCGGAGGGGCCACTATTGGAAACAACTGGAAACAAATGGTTTGCGGGAAGGGACAGTAATGCGGAGAGGTGAATCGTTGGCAAACGTGAGGCCGTTTATTGGGGAAACCCTCAAAGCAGAAGTCTGCTTGTTTTCTCGCACTCCCTTCTAAAAAGTTCCGGCTGCAAGTCGATAGTGGCCCAACAAGTGGACAGCGTGAGCGTCTCAGCCGCGTTAGTCAGACTCGCTCCTATGGCCTTTTCCAAGTTTCAGTAGTCATCTGAAGCGGTTGCGTCTTAAGTATGCTGCTTTATGTACATCGTGTTGCCTCTTTGTTCAGGCAAGAGTTAAGTTTGGTTCGACAAGAGTCAAGTAAAAATGAACTTGTAGGATTCTTAAGGCGTTCCACTGAGCAGCAGCTTTTTACTCCCTCGGTTTTGGAGAGGAGTTGCGCTCCTTTGGTTAATACTTATAAATCGTGTTATAATACTTATAAATTGTGTTCAAAAGTGCTAGCAAGCATTTTGAAAGTTCCAGTCTATCAGTGACCTCAAAGAACTCTTTTCCTCCAATACATCTTAGCTTATTTAAATTCCCATTATTTTGGCTCTGATTAATTAATCTTTAATTAATTTAAAGGTTAATCTTTAATTAGATTAAAATTTGAGCTACGAAACCCTAAGGCCATGTTTTGAACAGCAAGATACAGGAATAGATGGGCTATCCATTGAAATTTTTATAGTTTATTAGGTAATTACTGTAGTTTCAGAAAACAAGCCAGAATACAGGTGGGTAACCTGATGTTATTGATGCTCTAGAAGACATCTGATGTTTTAGAAAAAGTTCTTATTCGGAGAAGAGTAGGTAGAGATAACATTGACAAAGAGTCTAAATAACTCTACTTTTCCTTTTATCTTGAAAGGTAACTGAATAGAACTCCTGTTTCTGGTTTCAAAAGTAAAAAATGTTTTTAAAAGGATGCTTTAAATTCAGTGTAGAGGAATGCTATATATTTTAATAGAATTTACTTTTGAATGTGTACATAAATCTAAGGTATAAGAACTTCAAAGTTGGGGTACTGTTTACATTTGTTTTTATTAACTTCTATGATCAGGACTAATACAACAACCAATAATTGAATTATTCTGAAGGTAGATATCTTACTTAACCCCCCAAATTCTTTGCAGTTCATCGAATCAAGATTCTCAAAGCAAAAGCAGAGAATTCTGAATTAATCTTTGTTAGTTTTTACCAAAAAGTTTTCTGACACTATCAATCTTTAAAAAATACTGCCATGTAATTATGAATTTTGTATACCAAAGACCTCAGCCTGTTTTGGAGAGCATATTACACTAACATTGTGTGTGCCCTCACCATATGCCTTACAGCCTTACTGGATTAGATCCTCCCAGCACCCCTACAGGACAGAAGTTCTTGTTGCCATTTTATGGATTAGGAAACTGATGCTCAAAGACATTAAATAACGTTTCTAGGGTCACATGGTTAATAAATGACAGAGGTTTTATACTAAAATTCTCCAGAGTCTTTTTACATTACTATAACCCTTTGACAACTTTTAGAGCTTGTGTGTTTCTGAGATGACTTCAGTCCTAAGATTAATGCTTGCAAGTTTACATACATTCTGGGGGGTTTCTCCCCTTCCTAGAATCAGTTTCATGATGTATTAGCTATATTAATTTGTTCTTTTCTCTGTGATACATTATTTCATAACTATGACATCACATTTACAAGTGACATTATTAATTATACCATCTAAAGAAGCTTTTCATTATAAGGAACCAGCATTTCAATGAAGACATAAAAGGAGTAACAAAGCTAAACCACCTTTCAAAGAATAGGTGAAAGGTGGGGTGTAGGCAGAACAGTAGCCCTGAGGGGCTTGTTTGAGGCCACACACACAGTCCTAGGAAGAGACACCATTGCTGGTTTCCTGCATCTGCTGCTCATGGGGAGTCTGTTCCTTGAGGAGTGGACAGCCTTCTCTTAGGAGTCACAAATCTGGCTTTCAGCAGCACTCTCTCGCCAGTGCAGAAGTAGGATTCCTTGGTCCTCCCATGGCCCCTCTGCCCAATTCCTAGAGCCCGGCTGGCTCACCTTGTGATGAAGAAGAGGAAGAAATAGAGTTGGAAGCTGGAAGTAGAAGAGGACTCCATGAGGTGTCCAGGAGTAGGTTGAGCTTCATGCACCCTTGCAAGCTTCCTGCATCACTCAGAGATCTTTCCTTGCTCTCCCAGCCCCTGTCCTCACAGCATACTTGGGCTGGAGGAGGGAGAGTGTAGCATGTGCAGATTCCTATGTTGTTCACCAAGCCAAAGAGGTACACATGAAAGCAAAGACAATAAGAGCACTGAATACATCTTCAGATTGCCTAGATAAAAAGAACTTTCTTTCAAAGAAGAAAGAAAATTCGTTGCAAAAATAACGCAAATGTCTCAGTTTTTCTCTGCTTGATCCTGGCATTAGCCCTGTTCTCCAACACCTCCCTACCTCTCCACTTCCCCCCTCCAGCTCAGCATGAGGCCACAATAACATATGTGCATAAACTCTGACTCTGGGTGGAGGTGTTAAGCAAAAGCAAAAGCAAAAACCAGAAAACAAAACAAAACAAAAAATAAAAAAACAACTACATCAGTTTGAACTCGTGGGGGAAAGAGATTTGGAAATCACTGATCTACAATGATTAAGGCTGAGCAAACCGAGCTGCCTCCCAGCTCCCTCTTGCTACTCTGTGGTCTTCATCCCGATATACCTCTGAAAGGCACTTTAACAGAGTTAATAATGCCTTGTTGTTAGGGCATGTACATTATTCAAAATGTTCTGCTTTGAGAAAAAGAAAAAAAAAAACCATTTCTTCCCACTGATTCTAGTTCACGTGCTTGGCCATATTGTCATACCAGATGCATTTCATTTTCTGCAACACAGTTGGGAAAGATGCTTTCTCAATTTGTGTGCATATCAAAAATATGCCAATTTTATGTATTCTGTCTTGATGAGTTACTAAAATTATATTTTGCTAGAATCAGGAAGCCAGTATTTTAAGATAAAGAGTGAAGAATGAATATGTCCCATTTTTTTAGGGCTTTAACAAAAGCGTGAAGTTTATGAATGTTAAACTTTTATTGTTTTTTCTTTTAAATTCATGTTGTTAAAATTGCTTTCATAGAGAAACAAAAAAGTTTTTGTAAAAAAAGTGGCTACATTATTCAGGGTATGATAGAAATGTTTCAAAACACAGAGGAATATTCATTCATTGGGATAAAATTCCTAAGATACATCTGTAAGCTCCAACAAAAAGTAGAAAAATATTATCTAAGATGAAGTCTATACATGAAGGGCAGCTTGGTTCATTAATTATCTGACCTTTTAGAGAAAGCTTATGTTTTCAAAAATGACTTAAAAATGTGGTTTGGGTTAATTTTTGCTATTTCCCAGGTGTCTTTAATATTACTTGAAAGAACACTTAATCTGGGGGAAGACACAAATGTAAAGAAATGTAATTCCTAATGTGAACGACTTAAAATCACCAAAAAACGAATACTCTCAAAAACAAGCCCTAAAAGCAATGTTAATAACTTTTTCCAAGCTTTTTCAAAGTGAGAGAGGAAGGATGAGATCTTAGGACGTTTTGGAATAGGGCATGAAGTTTGATGTGTGATAGCATTCTAAAAAATACTGGGATCATCAGTTTATTGCAGAGGAAGAGAGTAAACAGTGACAGGTTTACTTGGGAGTGGAATTATTTTTCTGTGACTTTTATGTTCTATCCTGTGTATCTGGAAGATTTGAGTACAGCGATGAATCTTGGCTATATGGAAATGTTATCAAGTAAATATTATGGGAGCTCAATAAACCCTAGCGATTGCTAGTATATTATAACAGTGTATTAAAGTTTTGCCACTGCCACCATTACAAATAAGTGGGTGGCTGAAAAAAAATTAACGGGGAACTTTGCTGGTCCTCCTCATTTAAGATGTAAATTATTTTACTTGCATGGGTGGCAAAAGTAGCCTCAGATTAACCAAGGTGGTACTGGTGACATCACAATTTCACAGAGTAATGAAAAAAATCTTATATTACTTTTGGCGAGTGTGTGCACATTATTCTGGAAAAGTGAAATAAATACTTAGAGAAAATACGATTAATAGATTCATAAAGATAATAGGATAATCACTCTCCCTTTTTCCTTTTGCCCCGTCATTTGGAAATAAGGGATGATTTCAAAAAATTAAAGGCTTATCATATATCTTTTGTAACTCAGAAACATGTAGTGTGGTTTCTTGCCTCGTGATGGTTATCAAAATGTTGGTCAACTCTAGACTGACGAAGAATAAATAGTCTAGATAATTTTGTAAGCATTGACAAAATCTGCATATTCTGAAGTTAGGGTCGTGTGTTTTCTTGTTAATTCATACTATTTGCATTGTCATAGTCCTATGTTGAAATGACGTTTTTGAAATCTGAAACGTTTTGGTTTTGACTTCTTTTTTTTTCCCCGGAAAACTTACTAAACATGATATATTTCCTTGCCTCAATAAGTCAAGAGTCCTAAATAAAACCTGCTCTTGGTAACTGAGGCTTATTGTTTGAAAACTGGCTTTTTTGTTTGTTCAATGTGAGTGAAGTAAATATTGTGCTAGAACTTGCTTTAGATAAACTTGTTTGTTTTTCATAAGATTATGGTATGAAGCATATCTATATAGGACAAGTTTATCTTTCTATAAAGTTAATTATTGAAAGGTGTGAGGCACCCTTCCTCATGTCATTTTTTTCTGTTGCCAAATAATCTCTACTGTTTTTATTGGTGATTTTTGATTTGATTGTCGAAAGTGTCGACAATCACACTTTCTTTTTCCCTGCAAGATTACTTTATGTGCCATTTTGCTTTCTTTGTCACTGTCAACCATTTCTTCCAACTTACATTGCTTTTTATAAATCAGATGTGGAAAGTGATGACTATCCCTCAACAACTGAAGATTTTATGCAAATAGTTTCCCCCCTCCAATGTAGACCAGTTTCTTACATGAGAATTTTTTTTCCAGCAGAATATCAGGCCATGATTTCCTCATGTCTCCAGATATTTGTCTTTAACATCAGTCTGAATGCAAGCAACACAAAAAAACCCCTATATTTTCAATACAATGAGATTTAAAAGTCCTGCATACTGTCTTCTTGAGAGAACAATATTCCTGTGAAGTCTTTTGAGATATTTTATACCAACCTGATTTCTCATCCTTTTGGCAAAAATTACAACACATGATAGACAAGTGGACCTCTGGATGTGTTGGGATCAATGTGTCCTCCTAATCCCACAGGTTTTATTCAGTGAGGCCCCGTCAGTATGAGAAACTCACTCTATTTTGCTTAAGCCTGGTTCTCTTCACCAGCACTGCTAGAGTAGAATTTGGCAAGCCTTAGTACAATGGACCTGTCTAATCAGCATTGTAGAGGGAAGACTACTCACTAAGTGGTTGCTGAGTGAATGAAGGGATGAATGGAAGGGCTAGAGCTATTCAAAAGTTCTCTGGAAACGTTTCAAAAGCACTTTTAGTTATATAATGATGTTCCTGCCTTCTGGTTTCCAAGTCCTTTTAAGTCTGGCAGATGTATCTGACCTTCTCCTCTTCCCTAGCTGGTGGCTTGGCTTTTCTCAGCCCGTACTTTAGTTCTTGTTCGTGCCGGCGGGTGTGAAGGGAGGACATGACACCTACTAACTGGCCACCATATTGTATTCACGTGGAGGATGGAGGAGTGATTTCTACTTCTGAGGTCTCTGGCTCCGGGATGCATTTCTTGGTGCCAATCTCTGACTCTGGCTACCCTTTTTTGGCACCCAAGTCTCCTTTTCTGACCCCTGATGTTGCACGCCCACATCTGGATTCCAACACCTTGCTGACATAGGCTCACTCACTTATGATCTCTAAGTCTTGATCTCTGCTTAGATCTTAGCTCAAGCTAATTTCCTGCTGCATCGCTGTCACTTCTCCTCAAACCCAACGCCTTGAACCAGATTAAAATCCCAGCCTCGACCCAGAATCCTATGCTCACTAGCCTGGTCCACTCTGTTGCCTCTTGAATGCCAAGTGTGTGAACTCTGGGTCAGACATTTGGTCAATTGCTTTTCACAGTGACCACATGTCTAATGCTGAGCCTATTTAGGAAACACTAAAGCCTCCCTCCAGAAAATCTGCATTGCCAGTTAATTACATTTGCCTATAAAGGATGTCTTTATACCTGGAGGGCTAGAATACAGCTGATCTTTTTGGGGAGCACTGTTCATTGTCTCTGTGATCCTGCTTCCTTCCTTCCTAATTTGAAGTCCTTATCATGTCGCCTCTTTAACATCATCACCC
This sequence comes from Eumetopias jubatus, assembly GCF_037043125.1. Taxonomy (NCBI): domain Eukaryota; kingdom Metazoa; phylum Chordata; class Mammalia; order Carnivora; family Otariidae; genus Eumetopias; species Eumetopias jubatus. Next base: position 73,523,171 of record NW_028274811.1, on the reverse strand, counting down.
TTTTCCTCAGTTCTGCCTGCTTCCCTCTTTCCCCTTAAAATTCTCTCTCTCTCTCTCTACTTGCAAGATCATTTTCATAGTGAATCATTAAGCATCTGGAGCTGTGCTGTCTCAGATGGAGCCAGTAGCCACACTTGGCTCTTGAACGCTGGAAATATAGCAAATTTGAGTTGAGATGTGCTATAAGTGTTCGATGCACACTGGATTGTGAAGGCTTAGCACAAAGAAAAGAAGGTAAAATGTCTCATTATTAATTTTTTATGGTGCTTGCACATCAAAATAATATTTTGGGTATGTTGGATTAAATGGAATATATTATTAAAGTTCCTTTCCATTTTTTAAAAAAATATGACTACCTGAATATTTAAAATTATGTACGTGGCTCACATTTTTATTTCTAGTGAACCGCACCGATCTAGAACAGGGATTCAAACTTCACTGCACACGGGGACCATCTGAGAAAAGAAAATGAGCGGGGAGGGTTTGATGGGGTTCATGGTGAACACAGGAGCTCATGCCCCTTTGAGGGGCAGCTGCTCTTCAGCTTCAACGGGTTATTGTCATATCGTGAAAGAGGCGTTGCTGCCAGAATTTCTGGATTCTTTAATATAAGCCAGAAACCTGGATTTTCATGTGAAATCTCCAGATTCTTGAACTTTTGGAAAATTATTTGAAAAAAAATTTTAAGCTGTAGTCCAAATAAAATAAATCTCTGGGCTGAGTTTAGCTATCAGTTTGAACTTCTGGCTCAGAGAGCTGAGGTCTGATTTCTCCTCTCCTCTCCCAGTGCCAGGCATATGTTATCTGGGACATAGGAGGTGTCAATGCATTTTACAAAATAATGGAATCAGGAGTGGTGGAATTGAAGCCAGAATGCAGTAGGCTGAGGGGTGTGAGAAAGAGGAGCTGGGGACAGGGAAAGAAGCCAAGCAGTTTGGCTTTTTAGGAGATAAAAGAAAGTGGTAGTAGGAGGGCAGGAGCCATGTTGGGATGGGCTCTTTGGAAGATTTTTGTTTTTTTAATGGGTATCACCTGAGTGGGTTAATAAGTAGGAGCCTATGGAGAGGGAGAGGTTGACATTTAAGGAGAACAGAGGGATAAATGAAGGGGTGAGCTACCTCAGGGCATGGGTCGGAGTGGGCCCCAGAGTCTTGGGGAGGTGGTAGCCTCAGCCAGAAGAAGGGTTCCTCTTCCATTGCAAACGGAAGGAGACACTGTGGGCGTGGATGCAGGTAAGCAGTAGGTTTGGTGTCAGCAATTTAGGGGTGTTTCCACCTGATGGCTTCTGCCTTATTTTGGAGTGTGGTTAGGATTTGGGCACAGGGAGATGGTAGTGGTGGCAGGGCCAGGCGGGGGGCGGGGTTACTGCCACAGCCACGGAGGTGAATAAGTGTGCTGTGTATTCAGAACATGGGAGTCAGTGATGGGACTGAGGCCTGCGGTTCAGGAAGGAGGGTATGGGAAGTAGAGGTGGAGATGAAGCTGTGGCCAGACTGGGGGGCCGAGCAGTGCATCCAGGGCCGCTGTAGGGAAACCTGGAGGCATCTGAGCAGGAGAGACAGAGTCAAGTGAGCATCAGAAGGAGAAGTTAGCAGCAGAGACCACAAGAGTCATAGGGGGAGCCTGAAGCTGGGCAGTCACCTGACCTTGGGGATGGGAAGAGAGGAGATTTGAAACAGCAGGGATTTGGCTGAAACTTCAAGGCAAGGGAGAGTGGAAGGAAGTAATCGCACCACGTTTTCCCTTTTACTTATGTCTTTGGTTTTTCTTGGTTATGTTAAAAAAATGCTTTTATTGAAAAGTCTTTTTCTGGGGAAGGGAGAGGGAAGGTTGAGTTTTGAATTTGCATTTATGGTGGAGGGTGCCAGGCTCCTGAGCACCAGATTGTCACCTATTTCCCGTAATAGCTCATATTCTTTGTAGTTATTTTGAATTCTTCCTGAATGAAATAGTTTTCCTTTTCTCTGCAGCGTTCGGCACTGAAAATAGTGTTGGTGGGGTAAGAGAAAGAGAAACAGGTTTAACATGTTTGTTAAACAAAATCAGGTAAAACAAGGAAACCTCCCACATGACTCGGTTTCATAGATTCTTATGGACCTGATGTCAGAATGGCTAAATATCTGGAGAAATAGTTGAAATGAAAAGTTTTAGAATCCACGGGCTCTGTTGGAAATTTTCATTCTTGAGGCGTTTTGTGCCTCAAACATTAAAATATGCTTTCTTTCTCAGACGAAAGATTGATCTGTGCATGGCAAATGATCAATTTCTGAAAATTGCAAATAGATACCTTCTCAAAATAGAAACCATATTCTATTTAGACCCTTAAGCCATATTTGACTCCTGTTCTTTTATTGAAATGTAAAATAGCTTTTCATAACAGAAAAATTCAGCATTTCTGTAGTTGCTTTTAAATAGTATTTTCACCACACCAAATTAGAAGTCTGAGTGTTTTCCTAAAGTATCTTTTGAGATGGAATAGATTTTGGAGAAAGGCTCTCTGTCACTACAGAGCTGTTGCCAAGGCTCATGCTCCCTAGAGGTGGGAAACCCTGACTCAGCATGCCCCCCCCACCCTTTCCCCATCTCCTTTCTTTGTTTCCATCTGCTTTTTTTTTTTCTAAGATTTTATTTATTTATTTGACAGAGAGAGACACAGCGAGAGAGGGAACACAAGCAGGGGGAGTGGGAGAGGGAGAAGCAGGCTTCCCGCGGAGCAGGGAGCCGGATGCGGGGCTCGACCCCAGGACCCCGGGATCATGACCCCAGCCGAAGGCAGAGGCTTAAATAACTGAGCCACCTAGGTGCCCCTTCCCTCTGCTTTTAAAGAGAACCTGGAGTTGAGGGACAGGGGTGGAGTCCAGCTGTGATTGTGACTGCCCTTGCATACATGCCAAATCAACTCTGAGTTTCAAGTGAAAAAACCATTTACCTAACCATTTTGGTTGTCACCCCTCAATCCTTTCCTGCTCCCTTTGTCTCCCTAGACAGCATTCATCTACTCTAGACCCAGCTGGGGCTTTTGTGACTCTCTGGCCTGCTGTGTGGGGATCAGCTGAGCGAGGCCGGGGACCAGGCGGAGAGTCTTTTCCTTTTCCAGTTTCCCAGGCCCCATGCCCTCTGCCTCTTTTCAAGGAAGATGCAGCTTTGTTAAGTGATCTTATATTTATTCCTTTCTGCCTGACATTTTCACTTTCTCTGACTTGAACCTTTTTTCTCCCTGTGTATATGCCAGAACAGGAGGAAGAACTATATGGAACTTACTAGGAAGGGATTTTTGTGTATTTTGGATTATCAACCATGGTTGGGCCGTTCACCTCTCACAGGACTTCCCTGGTGGAGTAGTACGTGGGTCTTGGCTCTTCATTCTCTGCCCTGCTGCTCCCTGCCTTTCAGCTGTTTTACTTTTCTTTCTTTTTGGGAACACGGGCAGGGAAAATAAAAAAGGTAAGTCAGGCACTTTTTTATTAGAAGTTTTTATAATTTTTCTTATAGTGAGGTTTAAATAATTAGCTCCTATGATGTTTTGGCATTTTGTATTGCTTTGCCATATTGCTATACACACACAGTTATGTCTTCACCAGGTATGTTGTATAGACACACCTATTCTTTCACACACATATATTTTCCTCTGGGATCAAAGATGACCACAACTCCGAAATTCTTCTACTTCTTTATTTTATTTTATTATTTCTCTTTTTCTTTTAAGTAGGCTCCATGTCCAACATGGGGCTTGAACTGATGACCCTGAGATTAAGAGTCACATGCTCTACCGACTGAGCCAGCCAGGCACCCCAGTATTCTTCCACGTCTAAATTTAATGTGACAGTACTACATTTCAATGATAACTTTGTCTTTACAACTGGTTTAAGTCTATGTAGTCTGAGTAGTTGTATAATAATCAGCTCAGCCAAAGAGAGAGAAGAAAAAACCCAATCAGCAGTTTTCATGGTTTACTGTGGGGTGTGTTCTGCAAAGGGAATGAGTAATCTTATTTTGAATTTGAACTAATGTATAAGGAATGCCTTTTCTTCAGCAGAATGATTACTCTTTCCTAAGTAGCTATCTTATTTATAGCCACCATGGAAAAGAATCATTCCCTTAAGCTTTTGAAACCTAGAAGTCACAACAACCAATATCTACCATTAGTATTTTCAAGCTGGGCCTGGCTTTTCCCTCACAAAGACATCCTTAGAGCTAAAAATAGGGAGGTGTTTTGGCGAGCTTCATTATTGGTATAGTTCATGTTTTAATTAGAGAAAAAGTGATACCTTTAGGATTGTAAAGATGTATTCTCATCTGAGGATATTCCTGGTACTCATGAGGAAGCTCATTTTGTGAAATCACTTCAAAAGACAAGTCAGAGAATAACTGAGTTAGGCCTTTGTTTTTGTTGGTGGCTTAAAAAAATGTTCTGTTTTCTGTTACTATTGCTAGCGATGCTCACTGACTGTTTTTGAAAATATGTTCTTATGCCATTTTGTTACTTTTTTCATCCTCTTAATTTTATCTGGATAGCATCCTGAGTGGTGTATTTATTTGTGTCCATTTCATATTTTAAAATCTATTTTTTTCTTTTAGGCATATAAATCCAATGTGAGTTTTCAGTAGCTACACAAATTTTGTTTGTAAAATGATGCTAGAAATTGGTCATGGAAACTAGTTTTGCTTAAGTGCCCATGAAGTGCTTTCTAGTGGTAAGGCTTGGCTTTACGACCCTGCATTTGAATTAACTTTTGTAAAATCGCAGTACATGTTCCATCTTCTGAAATTAGGTCACATGAGGGAGGACATGCTGAGTGTGGTCCACCCCCACCCACCTGGGCTGGGCTCTCTTTGTGATTGTATCCTCTCACCTCTGACCTTTGACCCACCAACCACAGGGCCTCTCACCTTGGTGCCATTTTAAAATGACACTTTATACCTACTCTCAAAAATCACTAAACCTACAGAGTATTTATTATGTATTGGCACTATTCTAGGTGCTCTATATATATTAGCCCATTTATCTACTACAATACTTTCTGAAGTAGGTTTATTACCTTTTGCATTTTCCAGATGAGGAAACTGAGTTATAGGAGATTAAGGGACTGCTCCAAAGTCACACATCAGTATAATTTGGATTCTACAAAGGAAGGCTGTCTGAAGTAGGTTGTGCCCGAGGAGCCCAGCCTAGGGAAATGGAACTCCAGGGGGAAGTTTGGATGAAGTTTTAAAGCCTTGTCTTTTTCCCCATCTCAGTAGTAACATGACAGCTCTTCTGTTGTTTCCTTCCTGTCATAACAAGTAAGTTTATTAAAGACAGACTTAATGTAACAGAAGATTTTGGTGTCAGGCATAATCCTAGGTCTCCCACTTCTTACTCTTAAGTCCTCTTAGCTCTCTTTGACTGCTAGATAAAGATATTGCTAGCAACTTTTGAATGTCCATCTTACTTTAAAAAAAAAATTCTTCCTCATCAGGTAACCCCGCTAGATCATCACCACTATTCCTGTTATTGATATTGTTATTAGGAATGCTTTGTAAGTTATGAGACCCTTATAATTATGTATTATCTATATTTTCCAGCCTCCCCTGGCTTCTCTCATTAAGGCTTTCTTATTCTGTGAAAGGCATGGTATTAGAGAAAGGGTATGAAATGAAATAGATTTATTTGCTAGGCATTATTTACATGGTATCTCAAATAGTCATTATAGATTATGTGTATTATCTCACTCAAAACCTCACAGTGGTTTTTACAGAAAGGAATTATCAGCGCATTTTATATATGGTAGATAATGAGAGAGGTCAGTTTGTATGCAGACCAGGTTCTGTCCATAGTTAGTAAGTGGAAGAGCATGGGTAGCAGACATCTGATTTCTGCCAGGCCATAGTTTCCGGAAACCCCCCACTGCACTGATTAGCGAGGCCACATCCGTGCACTAGTGCCAGGTACATGACTGGTACCCAAACCATTGATTCGTGGTTCATTCTGACATTCCTTTAACACCAGTCTTACCAAAGGGTCTGAGTCTCAACTTTGTTTTGGAGAGACAACTGGAAGAATGTGCCATTATTGGTTGGAGGAAAGTATCCAGAAAGAGTGAGTGTGAATGGGTTAGTTTGTTTATTTGCATACTCAGTTCTGAGAGCTCATAAGTGAACATTTTTCAGATCATTCTTGTTGTGAGTTCCATACATATATCTGGACTTCCAATCATGTTGTTAAATACCTGTGAAAAATAAAGCTATGCATTCTGCAGTTAGTCTAGGTGTTAGGATCTCTGGACAGGCAAACAGCTTGTTGTCTAAGCAACTAGTTGTCAGTGACTATGCCTGGTTGGGGTATATTCCTTTAGCAAGAAAAAGGCGAGATATATCTTCTGAATTTGGTACGACTTCTACTGTTTCTTGGTAGTAATAATAATAATAGCACTAAAATCTTAGTCGTGAGTGCTTCGCAGGCATTACTTCTAGGCTTTGAGACAACTCTAGAAGAGGCCAGGATTCTTAGCCTCATTTTATAGATGAATCAGTCGAGGCTCAGAAAGGGTGAGGAAATTGCTCGGGTCACATAGCTGGTAAGTGGTGGAGCTGGGATTTTTGTACCTGAGTAAGTTAAGTGGTTGGCTCCAAAACTCATGAGTCTAAATGCCATGGTGCATAGCTTTCCTCCACACTGAAGTTGCTACATATGCTCATGAGCGCTGGCTTTTCTAGATGTCTTGGAATGGTGAAAAGATTTGGTTAAATGTTTTCTATGATGAACCAGCCCCACATGTATATATGTAGCTGGAAGATCTCCTTCTGCTACCGTACCAACAGTTTTGGTAATAGATCTCTCTTCTTTTCTCTCTCCCTTCCCCACATATTTATGAAATATCCTACCCTATGGTAGACGTGGTATCTTGTTAATACCTTGATAAAGAAGACACATCAGTTCCTGCTCTCTGAGAATTTATGGTCTAGTAGGGGAAATTTCCATTACAGTTTTTAAAATACACAAATCATGTTCCATTATAATTGTAATAATGGATTCAGAGGAGTACAGAGAACTACAGATAATCAATTGTAAGTGGTCCCAACCTAAGCTTGCAGGAAGGAGAGGGGCAGGGAAGGCTTCCCGAAGAAGTGACATTTAGGAGGAGGTACAAAGAATGAACAGGAGTTGGCCAGATTTGGGAGGGCAGAAGGAAGTAAGGGATGTGGCAGATAGTTCTGGGCACTGGACAGTACAGCAGAAGGCACTTAGAGCAAGTTTGCCCAGGCAGCTGGAATTTGGTAAGAAGGAAAGTATGGGGGATCAGTCTGGAACGGTTGGCCGGGGCCAGGTTATGCAGGACCTTGTGGGCCAGGGAAGATGTGGACTTTCACAAGTTCTGAAGCCGTCTTGAGAGCTCTGATGCTCCTCTATGAAGAGGAGAACTATCTTCAGGGAGTTCATGACTTTGGTCTGGGAATAGCTGTTCTTTGCTGCTACCCATGGGGCCACATTGTGCTCACAGATGTGGTTCGTGAAGACGTAGAAATGTTAGCTGGGGCTACTTCCCTCTCCTAAGATGTTGTATTTTAAAAATGTCTGTAAGAAATAGAAATATCTTTCCCCCTGGAAAAACAAGCCATTTCATTCTTCCTATTGCCTTTTTATTGTGCACTATTCGAAGGTAAATGAAGGCAGGAAATGCAATCTAATCTCCCCTTGTCAGTACTCAGGGGAGAGATTCTCAGAGACAGCATATTTCCCAGCCTACGTAGAGATGAAAATGAGATAAAGCCCAGTGATTTAGATGTTACCGCGGTAAATTATGGAAGACATATGTTTTGTGAGCTTCCAATTTCTTTCCTGAAGTTAGGATGGGGGAAAAAAAAAGAAGAACTTTGGGAAGGGATTCTGTAAGGGGGTGTACATTTAAATCTGTATATTTTGTTAACATAATCATGGATAATTAGGAAGACTGCTTGTTGAACAGATCTGAAACATGGGCAGAGAGATTTAAGTTTTATATTTTCCTGTATATTTTCTTAGATATAAAATCTAAGTTTTATATATTCATGTACAGCCAATATTCACCTTTTTGAAACAGATCGGCTGTAGTGCCTAAGCAACAAGGAAAGCTTAAAGGGTATAAAACCTCATCATGATATTTTTATACAGTGTTACAGTAGGAAAAAAAAAAGGAAATATAAAAACTCCTTAATGAGGCTCTAGTCCATCAATCAAACCTGAAGTAGTCATATCAGCAGCCTATTTGCTACTTTATGAAACCTCCAGGGTATGCATTCTAGCATGTCCAGCAAATGAGGGCTCAGAAGTTATACCAAGACCTTCCCAAGTGAGGCCTGCCAATCAAGCTTTGATCTCTCCAGCCAACCACAGTGATGACCTGCATTCTCTTCATAAAGAAATACAAATGTAGACAAATCCATTATTATTGATTCACCTTCAAGCAAGGAAGTCGATGACTTCCACCCCATGGACTCCAAAAACCTCAGTTAGTACCTTTGGGTTAAAAGGAAGACTCAGTGATAGCTCTCATGAAGTAAGATGGCCCCATTAGCACTACAAAAAAAAAAAAATTCAAAACCTGAGTCTTTGAATTTTCAACCATGACCTTTGATATTTATTTATCCCAGAAACTTGCAGGGGACATGGATTGGTTCTCAGAAGGACAGAACTATAGACTGGCTTCCTAGAAAGACAAGCAAATGTGCCCAGAAATAAAAAGCTAGTTGTAGCCTGCAGCATTTACTGGGACCAGTATATGATTGGAACCCTAATTTGGTCACAACTGGAGTTTATTGTTAATATTGGGTTCTGTTGCCTGAAAGTTGATTTCTCTTCCCTTCTATAGAGTCTTCTTTGGGACTGAACCACTGAAAAGCAAGATTTCTTTACTAGAGGACGTGATACGGAATCCTGTTAGTTATCCTCCTCAAGAGTCAACATTTGCTGCCTATGGGCTACACTCCATGTCTCTGTTCTAGCTTCTATGGATCCTTGCCCCTGCCCTCCAGGGATTTGTCCTCTTAGCTGGGGAAATAGTAAATATACACAAAAGATAAATGTCACTATCAGGTAGTGTAGACACCCACTGTTAAGTAAATGAAACCATGGGGATTCCTCTTCCTAGGAGATACAGAGGCTCAGTTACCTCATGGTAACTGCTGTTGGTCTAGTTTGCACCAGCACTAGTGTGAATAGACTTTTGTCCCCTCAACTCTCTCTACTAGTTTTCTCTCAGTGATTCCATGGCCATGGTTGAGAAATAAATGTGCTAGAAAAGGTAAAAGCCCACACTCTGGAGTCATTTTGAAGAAAGAGCTTTGTTTAAGTTAGAAGGCAATTCTCAAACCTAAGAGGTGGCTAATTCAGAGGGATGTGGATCTGTGCTGTGTGCTCTGGGCCTTGACAAATGGAATCATCCTTAATTCCTTCTAAAAGAAACCAGCCATAGACCTAACCTGGAGCTCCCTGATTCTCTGCTTGGGACAGCAGCCTATGAGAAGGAGAGCAGGTGGCGCTGGGGGTCGGGGGGAGTGTGAGGGCCTGCTGGACAACTGATGCCTGGTGTGCCAGGAGCCAGGAGATGCACCTGCTACTGAGGCTGGGCCTGTGGGTTCTGCCAGGTGGGCCAGGCTTGGGAGCACACAGTGGTTCCCATGATAATAATGGGAACATCTGGGGAGAAGTGGGCAGGAATGCAGATGTCTAATGAGATGAATGGAGCCCAGACACAGAGATGTAAGGACTCTTTCCTCGTAAGTGAGAGAAGCTCAACTCTTCCCGGCTATGGCTACAACAGAGGGTATATTGGCTCACCCCTGACGAGACCCAGAGCAGGCTGGACGCAGAGCTTGAAACAATGCCATCAGCTCTCTCTGTCTCTGCCCCTTCCCTCCTTCTTACCTTCGCTCAGAATTCTTTGGCTCTGGGCATCTTCCCTCTCAGGTTGTTTCCTCCGGCAGCCCTTGGCACACAGTTCTTTGGAGGGAGTCTCACTGGAATGATTGCACTCTTACTCTACTCCTTGTGGCCAGGGGATGGGTGCTTGCCCAGGTCATGGGTATACCTTGGAGCCCCAGAGTGAGGGGAACCCAACCTAAACAATGGGGACTGAAAGTGGGAGAGAAGCAGGTCCTTAAAGGCAAATCGGATTGCTGTGGGCATTTTCTGAGATAGCATGTGGTCTTTGTCAGCTTCCGCCATGGCATACAGTGGCCAGAGGCAGAAAGCACAGAAGGTGATGGTGCAGCCCATCAACCTCATCTTCAGATACTTGCAAAATAGATCTCGGATTCAGGTGTGGCTTTATGAACAAGTGAACATGCAGATAGAGGGCTGTGTCATTGGTTTTGATGAGTGCATGAACCTTGTATTGGGTAATGCAGAAGAGATTCATTCTAAAACAAAGTCAAGAAAACAACTGGGTCGGATCATGCCAAAAGGAGATAATATTACCCTGCTCCAAAGTGTTTCCGACTAGAAATGGCCAACAAAGTGAGAAATTCTTGAGAAGGCCATGTAGTTTGTTTTTTTAAATGTCCTTTTTTGGGAGTATAGTTGTAAAACATTTGTTCACATTGTTTTGATTACCTTCATGTTATTACTAGATGACAATAAATGCTATGGGATTGTTTTCATTAAAAAAAATATTGCTGTGGGCAAGCAAAAATTTCCCATGTGCACTTGGGGTTGTGTCAATAATCAGTAGTTGGGAAGATGAATGATCAGGCACCTAGAACATTGATCTGTGAGCCGCTGGATCTAGTTACTGGTCTGGGCCACAGGGCTCACACCAGCCCTGCAGGAGAAGACAGTTTTTCCTGTGTTTTTAATGTAAAATGAGCATAGTGTATAGAATAAAAAAGTATGTCAGATTCCTTTTTTAATGCCTTTCTATACTATTGTAAAGCCATAGTAGTGAGATGAGTAGTTTTAAAGTCAGCTTTGGTACAAATGATAACACTTGAGTTAACTTAAAGGCTCTCATTAATTGAGGCCTAGAATGTTGGAAAAGACCCTATAAATCATACTTTCCATAGATAGATAGTGATGCTTGGGAATAAATATACTGAGGAAGTTAAAATACTGTCTTCTCCTTTTACAGAGTCTAGTATACGAGCAAGTCCTGATTCACACCCCACTTAGAAGCAGTTTCATTTATGCAGATATGCTTTAGCAGTATTCATCCATCGCTGCCTTAGTTTCTCTACTGTCCTGACTCTCACACTCTGGAAAAAATTTTCCTTTCGAGGATCTCTAGTTTCAGTAGAAAGGAAGAGAAGGAATCGTGCAAAGGAAGAATGGCTGAGGCAAGCTGCCCACCTCTGGGGTGAGGATCCTACTGGTTGACTTCGCCATGGCAGAGAGAGGACTGGGCAGAGTGCCTTCCGGAGCTCACTAAGGTGCTAGCCCCTCCAAACCCCACATTTCTCTTCTGTAAAACTGGGAGAATAACACACTTATGCAATGGTGTTCTTTAGAGTGAGTTCCTGCCACATGGTAAACGCTCAAACATATTCATTATTCTCCTATGCTGCCTGCCCTCCCACCCCCCGTCACTGTTAATAGGCTGTTATTCTCCAATATTTGGCTTAACAGGTATTTGTTTCCTTTAAAAGTTACACCCTTGTCTTCTGGAACCTTAAGGACTGATCATTCCTACTCTAGCATGAATTAATTCACTTAGATTCTTTCCTCCTCATTCCTGGATAGAAAACTAAATTTTGATGGGGGTGGGTGGAGTTGGGAGTGGAATGAAGTGGCTTGATCTGTCAAATTTGGGGCAGTGACCTGGGCCTGAGGGGCTGCTGCAACACTTAGTAGTCGGCAGGCGTGCGAAGAGGCTGGAAAATAGTAGAGCTTTGAATGGAGGTGTGCGGGAAGGGAGAATGCTGTCTGAAGACTTTCTTTGACCCCGAGCTTTGCTGCAGAATGACTGGATCTGGCAAAGGAGTGAGCAACCTACCGTGTTCTCCTCCTGTCCCTTATAATTTCTTGCCCCCAGAACTTGGGCTGGAGCTGCTAGGACTGTATTAGGAGGTCTCATCTGGAAACCAGCCCCATTTGTGACATTGCTTCCCTGGGCCGATGAAGGCAGTAAACAGCTTTCTGGAACCTCACCAGTTCAGGAAACCCAGGGTCTGCCTGCACTTTACAGATAATAGTTTTGTAATGATTGGCCTTCCTACACTTGAAAATGTTTCTTCACCACAGCCCAAGTGGAGTGTCTCCTCCGAAGGGGTCACTTTTAGTTACTCCCTTTGCTTAATATATGCCTTGCACATAGTAGATACCCCACAAATGTGAAATCAAATTGAATAATTATTAAATAATTTCTCTATTAATTGAAGAAAAACTCTTAATTTTTATTTTTTTAAAGATTTTATTTATTTATTTGAGAGAGAGAGAGAGCAAGCAAGAGCGAGCACAAGCAGGGTGAAGGGCAGAGGGAGAAGCAGACTCCCCACTGAGCAGGGAGCCTGATGTGGGACTCGATCCCCGGACTTGGGATCATGACCTGAGCTAAAGGTAGACGCTTAACTGACTGAGCCACCCAGGTGCCCCAAGAAAAACTTTTAATTTTTGAAGTATTAGGAGAATAATTAGGGATAAATGATATGGTATGACATAAATGAACTTTATCTTTTAGTTTTCTGATATTTATTGAATAGCTTTGGTCATTTATTAGAAGAATATCTCAAGGAGCTGTTTAGCTGAAACTTTTTAAAAAACATTTAACACATCTTTATCAATTTCTTAATATTTATGCAACAGTGAACTTTTTCAAATAAAACATTGCATAAGTCCAAAGTTCTGTTTTTAAAGAAAGAATTTAGTTTTACCATGTTTTAATTGTCAGAACAATTATATAAAGTCTGGAAAAAAACAAACAAATAGATGAACCCAACATAAGAAAGTTAAATGCAAACTTTTGTTCACAAAGTCGTAAGTTTCTGAGTTAGGCTATCTCTTATACTCCTGAGAATATCCCACATTGCTACAACTACTGGAGGGATTTTATTTTTCAAGGTTACATAGACAGAAATCATCAGTTTCTCAAATACAGATTTAGAATGTGATTCCAAATCTTTCTCTGCTCACAGCTCTGCACATAGTCCTCCCTCGGGTTTTTTGCCGAGAACTGATTTAGGCATCTTCATCTCATTCTTGGTCCTTTTATATTATTTATATTTTTATTTTTGTGTGTCATTTCCTTTCCTTCCTAAAAGCGGGTGTGATGCCTAAGAATAGTGGTGCTTTTGGTATCCTCTGAAGGTATTTTCAGAGTGCCTATCTAGGTACTGTGCTAGGAGTAGCATGCAGGGCTTCCCCGCTCTCCTTCACCGTTTCACAACTGAAACAAACTACAAGCTCTCAGAAGTCTCCTTGGTTAAAAAAAGTGTCCATGGATTGTAGACTTCATTTTCAAGAGCTTGATCATCTTAAGACCTACTGGCAAGAGTAAATGAGCAGGCAAAGACTTAGTGAGAGCAGAGCCATCGTGGAAGCTTCAGTGCTCCAGCCATATCCCCTCCTCTGGTGATGTGCCCTTCCTCCCACCTCTGGGGCTGTAGGTTGTGTGGCTTCACAGCTGTGTCCCTCTGTGGGGATGCTCAGAGCCAATGACTGCTTGATGAGAGGTTAAAGGCCCAGCCCTCCTCCCTCCATTTGGGGCATCTCTGCAGTCCAGGCTCCAGTGCTCCCGGTGGGATCTATTTCAACTCCGTTGAAACCACACTGTGGGTCACCTTCTCCCTCCCAACCTTCCCCCCTCACGTCTCTAGGGGCATCTTAAGGGGCACTGCCTTTGCCCCAAAAAACCATCTGCATGCAGCTCTTCATCACAGAGAACGTTTCTAAGAAACTCATTCTAACAGACACCATTGTTGAATTTCTTGAAGTGATCTCGAAGTTTTTGGAAGAAACAATTAGATGTCATGGAAACAATGACAATGGTTTTGAAGAGTTTGGTGATACATGGACATTTTGAAGACAATCAAGGGAAGTTTTGCTGGTGTGGTTACACCCAGGCTTAAAATAACATTTACGGGAGGATGAAGAAACGCAAATGTGCCGGAGGGATGAGCATTAGGTGGCACCAGAGGGCAGTGAAGTTAAAAGGAGATAGACAAATACTACAGGAAATCATTTATTATAGAGCAAAAATTTTAAGTTTTTAAATAAGTATTTTTAAAAATATCACCAAATGCTAACGTGGGAGGAATCTTTTTTAGCTACAGAATCACACTGTGGCCTGGAGATTCAGATGTTGCAAAAAATTAGTTGAAAAGCGCCTACCACTTACTATTCATATACTATCTCACTGCAAAGATCAGGAAATGATCTTTAGCTGTCAAATTAAGAATTCTATGAATTAGGTGTTCTTTTATTATTTATAAAATAATAAGGTCTTAAGGTGGTTAAGTGTTCCTAATAGTACATTTGCCTGGAGTATAGCAGCTACTCAAATGTTTATTGAATGCATGCAAGAATAGGTGGATAAGGCTGGGAGTTGAATGCAAATCCTGGATTTTTTTTTTTACTGTTGAGAGGAATGGAACTTACTTCAGAAAAGCTGCACAATCTAATGGGACTTCCAGTACTTTTGGTTATTATTGCAATTAGGTAAATATGTAATCTTGACTTTTTTAAAAACATAGAATGAACTTCTAAGAATCTATTACTGGACATAATCAAAGGTATGAACCAAAATCTCCATGTAGATAATTGTTCATCACTCTGTTACTTTTAACAGGGAAAAATTGGAAATGGCTCAAATATAATGCTTAAAGAATTTAATAAACTGTAGGTATGTGATAATTTAAAATATTTTCAAAACATTTATTAGTATGCATTTTAAATGAACTTTATTTTTAGAACAGTTTTGTAATTACAGAAAAATGACAAAGATGGTACAGCAAATTGCCATATATTCAGCACTCAGTTTCCCCTCTTTTTTTTTTTTTAGAATTTATTTATTTATTTATTTATTTGACAGAGAGAGCATAAGCAGGTGGAGTAGCAGATAGAGGGAGAGGGAGAAGCAGGCTCCCCGCCGAGCAAGGAGCCCCATGTGGGGCTTGATCCCAGGACCCTGGGATCATGATCTCAGCCAAAGGCAGTCGCTTAACCAACTGAGCCACCCAAGTGCCCCTCAGTTTCCCCTCTTATTAACATTTAGCATCACTATGGTACATTTTTTACAGTTAATGAACTGACATTATTATTAACTTAAAGTCCATACTTCATTCAGATCTCTTTAGATTTTACCTAATGTCATTTGTCTGTTCTGGGATCCCATCTAGTATACCAATTATATTTTGTCATGTTTTCTTAAACTCCTATTGACTATGACAGTTTTTTGGACATTCCTTATTTTTGATAACCTTGATAGGCTTGAGGAGAATGGTCAGACATTTTGTAGAATATTTCTCAATTGGGATTTGTCTGATTTTTTTTTTTTTTTTTCTCATTATTAGGCTGGGATTATGGGGTTTGGGAGAAAGACCATGGAGGTAGAGTGCCATTCTCATCAGATCTTATCAAGGGTGCATACTATCCACCTGACTTATTATGGTCAATGTGATCCTTGATCACTTGCCAGAGGTAGTGTTTGGCAGACTTCTGTAAAGTCATCCCCCCACCCCCACACACTTCCCATACTGTATTCCTTGGAAGGAAGTCATTGTGCACAGCTTATACTTAGGGATTGGGAAGTTATGTTCTGCTTCTGTGAGGGTGGAGTACTGACATAAATTGTTTGCAATTCAGCAGGAGCGATTTATCTAGTCTCCCCATTATTTATTTATTCAATCATTGATTTATAGCAGTATGAACTCATGGATATTCATTTTATGTGGGTTATAATTTTGTGTTATAACCCAACACTAATTAATTTACTTTTCCACTCGGATTGTTCCCACTTTGGCTACTGAGAGCTCTTTCAATTGGCTGCTGTGTCCCTTTGGCTTATTCCCATCTTTGTACGTGTATTTATTTTCTTCAGTATTTCCTTACTTTCTTACTATAAGATGCTCAAGGCTCATCTGTTGTTTCCTGCTCTAGTCCTAGAAATAACCATTTCCTGAAGAATTCCTAGGTCCTTTTATTGGGGAATGGTATTAGAAACCAAGATTTGGACATGAGGTATGCTCATTGCTATCGGGAAACATTTTTAGTGGCATAGGACAATGTTTATTATAATCTGACATTTTTTAAAAAGACTTTATTTATTTATTTGAGAGAGAGAGAATGAGAGATAGCACGAGAGGGAAGAGGGTCAGAGGGAGAAGCAGACTCCCTGCCGAGCAGGGAGCCCGATGCGGGACTCGATCCTGGGACTCCGGGATCATGACCTGAGCCGAAGGCAGTTGCTTAACCAACTGAGCCACCCAGGCGCCCTATAATCTGAAATTTTAAAAACACATGAAGTTAGATAAACAGTGATATCAATTGTGTATATGTAAAAGCTATAAATATAAGTTCATAGAAAAATAAAGAAAATAATATCAATATAGCAACAGTTCATTTATCAAAGATCGTAAGATTTTTATATTTTTATACTTTTCTTCCCCCCTCTCCACCCCAGTTCTGGATCATGAATCATACATCTGGCAATTACAGAAAAGAAACAACAGCTAGTGTCTTTTTTTAAACCTTAAAATTATTTTTTAAAAGTAAAATGAGGCACAGAGCACCTGGGTGGCTCAGTTGGTTAGGTGTCCACCTCTTGATTTCAGCTTAGGTCATGATCTCAGGGTCGTGAGATCAAGCCCCATGTCCAGCTCCATGCTGAGCACAGACCCTGCTTAAGATCCTCTCTCTCTCAAATAAATAAATAAATAAATAAATAAATAAATAAATAAATAGTAAAATGAGGGAGATCTTGTTAATGTTACTCATCTCCTCAGACTGTATTTTACCAATCATTAAGCAACATTCTCAAGGTAGATACCATGAATTGAACCAGAAGCTGTTATCAACATCTGTTCTGAGGAGAATTTGAGGACAGTTAATGTAATGAGGGAAATTTTCCAGTGACCACAGTGTGGTGAAATGTCCTTACCAGTATTAAAATAATTCAAAGACATTATTCTTATGTCAGGGTTTCTTAAACTTCAGTAATTCATAGTTTCTGCCATACCTACCCACCACCTGTACAATATGTATTTAATGGTTTTCTCTAAACTGATTTTTTAGTACACTTAAGAAACTGTTTTTCACTACCCAAAATAAAATCTCCTATCATGAAGAGAATGTGAACCGAAAACAGATTACATTGGAACAAAACAATGTTATTAAAAGTAAAAAAGTAAAGTGAAGCGTGTGCTGATGTAAAGTCAGCATGTAGAAATATGGTATAAAATTTCTTTATGGTTTTGGACCCTACTTCAGCACCTCATCTTGCTTTTTCTTGCTCCCTCCAAGTAAGCTACACTCTTCTTCTTCTTTTTTTTTTTAAAGATTTTATTTATTTATTTGACAGAGAGACAGAAGAGCACAAGCAGAGGGAATGGCAGAGGGAGAGGGAGAAGCAGGCTCTGCACTGAGCAGGGAGCCCGATGCGGGACTTGATCATGACCTGAGCCGAAGGCAGGCGCTTAACCATCTGAGCCACCCAGGCGCCCTAAGCTACACTATTCTTAATTTAGAGCCTTGGGCACCTGGGTGGCTCAGTTGGTTAAGCGACTGCCTTCGGCTCAGGTCATGATCCAGGAGTCCTTGGATCGAGTCCCACATCAGGCTCCCTGCTTGGTGGAGAGTCTGCTTCTCCCTCTGACCCTCCCCCCCTCATGTGCTCTCTCCCTCTCTGTCTCAAATAAATAAATATATAAATAAATAAATCTTTAAAAAAAATTTAGAGCCTTTTATTGGTCACAACCCTCCCCGTTATGCTCTTTCTTCTGCCTGGAACATTTAGTTCATGTCTGCTCATTTGCCAGCTATCAGCTCATCCTCAGGGAAGCTGTTCTCTGTCTTCCTGACTTGATCAAATCCCCAGTTACAGTTCTTTCCTTTATATATTCTGCTTGGGAGCACTGCTCCCAGTTGGGATGTTATAATAGTGAGATTATTTGAGTGCCCATCTTTTTTAGTTTCCTCCATTAGGGTGTGGATCTGGACACACTGTTGTATTCCAAGCACGTTGGATTGTGCCTGTCCTATAAAAGGAACTCACTAAATACTGAAATATATGAATGAATGAACATAACACTCCCTAGGTGTTTGACATTATGATTGGTGAATTCCAAATATTCCTTGTGAGTGTAGTATTTTTCCTCTCAACTTAATTTGTTTTTTCCCCAGGTCATGTTGAATTTGACTAATAAAGAGGGATAGGAATAGACACCAACTAGCTTTTTGTGTCCCTGAGAAGGATTTTGAGGGTCAAGCCTTGTCCCTCTCCCTACTCATCTCAGACTCCTGCTGGCAAGTTTGGCAGCTTGTATCCATCTGGGTTCAGCAGTGAGAGGTGCGTAGAAAGAGAGAAGCCAGAGTATTTCTCCTGACACCGCTCTGCTTCTTGGAGAGGCTCTGGCCAGGGTAATATGTCTCCTATGCCTCCAGGCCCCGCACCCCCGCCTCATTCCAGTGTGATATTTGCTTCCCTGGGTGACCTCAACACTGGGCCCCAGTCACCTCCTCCCCTTTGTCTATCCTAAGGGCGACAGTAACTGTCTGTTTTTGCCAAACTCTGGGTTGCCTTGTGGTCCCCTGAAGAGTAGATCAAGGAACGAAGCAAAAGAAGAAAGGTGTAAGGCGACGCAAACTAGGGTTCTGCCCATTTAGGTACCATGTGGCAGAACCTGATGTGGGATTTTACTAGAAGAGTTCCATGAAGTACAGTTTTTAGCCCTTTATTTAAGAGCATCTGATGTTTCCGGTTAGCCATCGATGCCCTGAGCTACAGGTGAACCACCTTCCCTTGCACTGGTTTATGGCTAAACTTCCTGATTTAGTGCTAGTATGCACACATTGCTTAGGGAGGGCAATGACTCACTGATTCTTGGGGAAGAATCGTCGAGAAGTTCTGGAGTCTAGTCCTTAAAGGCAGGCTGCATTTTGATGCTAGGGGAATTAGGCTGCCTTTAATTCCTGGTTCTCTGACCCTCTGCTTTTTATGTAATAACTAACCTTTGTTCTTTGGGCTCCTATTTAAAATAAGAAGCATGAATCACAACACTCTAATTTTATCTTTTCTGAGAAAAGGGTTAACACCAGCTCTTCTTAGTGTCCTCAGTGTACTTTCTAGCCTCGGACTCTAGGACCTATAAGTTTCCCATTCTTCATAGGACTGGGGGTGGGAGGGGGGTCAGTGCACAGCGGGGAGGAGGGGGTACCATCCTGGCTCTGCAATGTCATTCAGTTTATTATCTCCCTGCTCTTGAGTAGAAAGCTTTTAGTCTTATTTCCGTCCCAGCCCTAGTATATGGTCAGGAAATGAAAGAAGGAATTCTAAGAAGGACCACTACTCTATTCTTTGTTATTGAAATCCTATCAATTCTTTAAAATTGAGGGAAATGCTAATATCCTCAAATGTCTCTGGTTATTTCTATTTAGTGGTGTAGCTCTCCATCACATGGTGAAGACTGGCTCTTTGTCAGGCACTGGGCTAGTGCTGGGAGTACAAATAGTAGTGGTAAGATGTGGTTGCCACTCTTCAGTTGACAGCCTAGAAAGTTATTTGTTTACCTTTGGAAAGATCTGTATAGGAACAAGAATGTTTAACTCATATAATCTACAACCTCTGTATGTTTGGAACACAACATTGGCTTTCAACTTTTCATGATTATGCCCATGTTAAGAAATACATTTTACAGCAGACTCTGTACACACACATGGTTTAAAATTCAAGAAAATTCACAAGGTAACCTCTGATATTTTCCATTCCAGTCCATTTTTTAATAGAGCTGCCGGTTTGACCATTTTATTGATTTTATGACCCACTGATGGGCTGTAACCCCCAATTTGGAAAAAGCTGATGTCAGTATAATTTGGAATTGTTATACAAATTAGTATAACAATGCTCCCAAAAGATGATTAATTGACTTGGCTACATTGGAACTGAGAACGCAACATCCTGGAGTTTTTTCTCCTGCCTCTAAATTTCAGTAGCATCTATGTAGATATTTAACTTGGCAATTAATATATGCATTGGGTTTTGAAACATATCTTTCTATTGTCTTAAACACTAATTAAGTTTTTTGGTTATTTGTTTTTTCTCACTATATTTTAAGCATCTCAATATATGGCATCCATGTCTGTGTTTCGTTATAGCCCATGTGACTCACTATAATAACTTATATACTTCTATGTAAGTTATTATGTAATGTTAATTTTATTTGAGATTAGATACTGAAAGGCATCATTTGTGGATGATCAGAAAGGACAACAGGCTTTATTAATAGTTAAACTTGAGGTTAAGGTATGAGCTCTGGATCTAGTCTTCGTGGGTTGGAATTCTTGCTTCACCATTTACTAACTGTGTGGTTGTGAATGAAATGCTTCAATAGTTTATGGTTTGGGAGACTAAGTTATTCACATTTTTATTGACTGAATTTTTAACAGATGTAGTAAACTTGTCTAGCGAGTTAAAAAATCTAGGGATTTATTGCCGATTCAATAAAAAGTTAATATAATAATAGGTATTTTATGGCCCAGACTACAAGTATGTTTAGTAATCATGAAAATTGCAAACTAAACAATAGACTGTCTGATGTTAGGATATTGGATTACCCTTTCAAATGGGCAAATTTACAATTCTCCGTCCCCACCACAGTGTTTCATATGCAATGAAATGAAATGTCTTCTTTTCAGGACCTTTAATAGTCCTGTCTTTGTGTGTTAGTTTAGAGTTACACATTTATTATTTTCTTAGTACATATACCTTTATTTTATTCTAATGATGTGTCGTGTGGTTTTAAAAAGGATATATGTGAATTTGGCCCTTTCTTTAGTAATTCTTTTCATGAATTTTCATTGGGAAAGAGCAAAGACAAAGATTCACTGTGGCAGGTTAGTATAAGGTAGGTACTTAATGCATCATCTGTGTTTGGAGTACATTGTTTAATTGCATCTTGGTTCATTTTCTATTAAATTTGAACTGTGTGTGCCATACACTACCCCTTCTTCTGAACGGAGTTGTTAAACTTATTGTTGTCAGTGGGAACTTCAGAAATTATACCAGGAAAGTACTTATCCCATCCTCTGGCAATGTTCTTGTACTTGCACATAAAAATTCTTGTAGAGTATATGGATACAAAATGGATATTTTAGAAATAAATCTTTATTTCTAAAAAAGGTAATGATGTTTATATAGATGAAATTTTAAAAATCATCTCATGTGTTCTCACCCCTTAGTCTCTTGGATATTCTGCTAGTTGCCTTATAATCTGCCATATTTACTGTACTAGCTGGTGATTTTCATTTTTCCAAAAATGCCAAGTATTCTTTCCTTGAATGATTTATATGTTAGTATTGGTACTTATAAAAAACTATTTTTAACAACAATCATCTAGAAGGTACACAAAATGACCTTATTTTTCTCTTCTGCCAAGGTTGTTAATGCATTATTAAATGGAAAGATTGCCAAATTATTGATAGAATTGAGCTGCGTTTGCTACAGTGTTTAGTCTTTGGGAATTAAGTCAGTCCTGTTGACAGTATGGGGTCCAATGTTTATGATATAGTTGCTCCTCACATCTATTATTTGTCAAACTAAAGGCGGAAACAAGTAAGAATTAGGAATGTAATTTTATATATGGGAAAAATAGGAATGGAATGCCTAAGAAATTAAAAAAATATATAAAAGTACAGATCCTAGACCTATACTGCGTAGGTTCAGGTCCCAGTTGCAAAACTTATGAGAGGGTAAATGCAAATGAAAAATTAGAGGCTT
Source organism: Eumetopias jubatus (assembly GCF_037043125.1). Lineage (NCBI taxonomy): Eukaryota > Metazoa > Chordata > Mammalia > Carnivora > Otariidae > Eumetopias > Eumetopias jubatus. Next base: position 73,501,293 of record NW_028274811.1, on the reverse strand, counting down.
AATTCTCCTTAAAAGTAACAGATGAGACTTCTACCTCCTGCCTCTTCTTAGAATATTTACTTTAGAAAACTTGTAAGTTCTCTGTCCTTTTGAAATGAGTGCAAATCTTTTAAAATGCCACATAAAACTTTGCCCCCTGGAAGACCCAGGAATATCTTTCTTGAGGACCTGTGAAGCATCTCTTTGAAATGTTAATTTCAGGGAGGATAGCACCCCAGCCTCCCAGTTTCTGTGGGAGAGGAGAAGCCTAATTTTGGTAGGTTGTCTAGTCCTGAAACTACCTTCTGTCATAAAGATGTGAGAAGTATATTCTTCCTTTGGGCAAAGCCAATTAGCTAGCCCAGATGATCACCTGAATTACCAGGTGAGTTTAGGATGAACGCTATGTGACAAATGGTACATCAAGTCCTCTAACCTGGGGCCTACTTATTGTTTATCTTATAAGTACTGCACGCTAACCGATTGTGCCACTGGAGCTGTTAGTTATTGTTTATCTTGAGAGCATGTATGTAACGGGCTGTATCTGTTTGGCTGGATACAAGGGTGAGATTTATTTCTGTCTTTGCAATCCTTTAGGGGAATGACTGTGGCGCACATCACGTTCTGGTCTGATGCTCATTCAGTAATAGAACTGTTTTCTTTCTTGTCTCCCTTTGCAGAGAGGTTTTTCTATGGCTGGCAGGAGATTTTGTTTTTAATTACATTTCCCCGGCACTTACTAGATATGTGGTTTGAGGCAAGTTTTTGAATCTCTGTGTTCCTTATCCGTTTCCTTATAGTTTCCTTATCTGTTAATTGTAGATAATAGTAGTACTTGTTACTACTGTTTTTACTAGGATTGTTGTGAAGATTAAATATAAAATGACTAAATATGTGTAAAGTTCTTAGAGCCAGGTAGTAGTAGGTAAAGTATGAGTACTAGCTATTATTATTACTATAAGTAGAAATTTAAAATGCTCACTAATATTTTAAAAAGAAGTTTTGGCTTTATTCAATTCTGGTTCCTATTCTAATACACTGTATTTCCAGAAGATTTTCAATGAAACGGCCATTAAACTAAGAAATCCATCAGCAAGACATAAAATCTCAGCCTAAATTTCACCATCCACATGGAAATTGTGGAGTTAAATACTTCCCCTAAATTTGAGAAATCTGTGAAATATTACTCTTTCATTGATAATAATAGCTCATGAGATCAAAATCCTGACCACAAAGGCTTGCATGGCCTTTGTCTACTTCTTCAACCTTAAACTCCTACCATTCTTTCCCTTGGTAACTAGAAGGTAGTCATATTGATATTCTTTAGTTTCCTCTAACAGCCAAACATGTTTCAACTCAGGGCCTTTGCACTTGCTCTTCCCTCTTCTTGGAAAGCTCTTCTTTCATTTTTTTTGCAACTGTTGGCTCCTTCTCCTCATTTTCTCACTTGACCCTGTTGTGTTTTACAGCAATTGTCACTATCCAAAATTCTTGCCTGTATTTGCTAAATCTGTGATTATGAATATAATGGATGGGTCAAAATTCAAACTTATATTGGTCTGACTCAAAATCGTGTTTTCTTTGTATGGCACTAAAAATAAACCCCCCCCCCTTCTGTCAAAAACTGTAAAGGGTCTGAGATTTTACTGCACTTGCAAGTCAACCAGTTAGTTGCCACAGTTTCATGGATGCTGACAGAAGACACTAGAACCCTGGGTGAGAGATAAAGGACTTTATGACTTATGACATAGCAGATGAGCTTTATTATATATCTGTTTTCTTTTGCTATTCATAAGTGTCACTGATTCTTCATTGCTCGCACAATAAAGTCAAAAGGACTTAGAACAAGAAATATTAGGCCCTTTGTGATGTGACCCCTGCCTAGCTCCTCTCGCAACACTTCCTTAGTCAAACTATGCTCCATTCACACTGTAGTTCTCCCTGCTTACTCATTTCAGGTGTTTCAAGTCTCCCTCTGCTTGAGATGTACTTCTCCCTTCCCTTCCATGTTTACCTCTTTCTCTCCTTTAAGTCTCAGTGTACATATCACCTCTTCTAACACAAATAAGCCTTAACCTTCCGTCTGTATTTTCTGTACCTATCCCTCTCTCAGTACTTGGTGAGGTTATTCTAGTTTCCTTTTCATTATTTTTAAGTTCCTGGAGGGCAGAGATTATCTTGTGTTTTTAGGTATATGCCCAGGACCAGGACAGAGCCTGGCCCTGAGCTGACTCTCACAGCCATTCAGTGAAAGAGCAGATGGATGAGTAAATAACGGAGTAATTCAGGTGTTAGTGACTGAGGACTTCCAGCCTGGGGAGAGCAAGGATGACCTAACTGTTATAACATTTCATTTACATTTGGATAGCTATATGTACTCCAATGGAAGAAATGTAGAAATGTCTTATAGTATTGTTTTTATTCCTAATTAGTTTTGTTTTAGGAAAAAAAAAAGGGTTATCACACTTCCCCCTATCATATGTTCTTAAGTTTAAAAGTATGTATCTGGAAGGTCAAGAGAGCTGAAGTCAAATAGTTATTGTCTACCAGGCATTGTGTTAGGGTTTCTCCACACTTTTATAGTTAGTTCATTTAGTCTTTATAATAGTCCTAAGAAGGGATGCCTGGGTGGCTCAGTTGGTTAAACATCTCTCTTCAGCTCAGGTCATGATCCCAGGGTCCTGGGAATGAGTCCCACATCAAGCTCTGCACTCAGTGGAGAGCCTGTTTCTCCCTCTGCCTGCCACTCCCCCTGCTTGTGCTCTCTCTCTCGCGCTGACAAATAAATAAATTAATTAAATTAAATAAATATAATAGTCCTAAGAAGATAAAGTTAATTTCCTCTTCTTCCTAATGAAGAAATTGAGGCTCAGATATGAACATAAAATGCCCCAAGTCACATGGTCAGAGTAAACCTGTACTAAGTGCTTATGACAAGTCAGACATTATTCTAAGCACTTACATATAATCATGTACTCTGAGGTAGGTATTATTTTTATCTCATTTTTTTAGATGAGGAAACAGAAACACAGAGAAGCATAGTAACTTCCCTGTCAGTTCACTCCTTATTGCCATCTGTTCCTTTAAGTCCTTGAATATATTTATAATAGTTGCTTTACAATTCTTGCTTAATAATTTTAACACCTGAATCATCATTTCCTGGCTTCTCTTGACTGCCTTATTTCTTGGCTGTGGGTTGTGTTTTGCTGTTTCTTCTTATGTCTAGTAATTTTCTTATTGTATGGTGTACATCGTAGATGATATATTGTATGCAGTCTGAATTATCTCCTTTTCTATTCTAGAGCATGCTTTTTAGTCCTAAGGCATGGGGTCTCAACTGAATGCCTAAGGTTTTCAGCAAGATCTCTTCATTCTGGTTTCTCCAGAACTCCATATTCCAGCCCTGTGCAAACTTTATACAACCTGTTCAGCTCTCACCTCTGTATCAGATGATGTCTGCTAGACTTTCTTGTTTGTACCAAAGACTCGTTATAAATCCCCATAATGACTTCCAGCCTGCTCTCTTCCCACCCCCTGAAGCTTGGGATTCTGTTCTCCCTGCCTCATTGGCTTACTACAGTCCCAGCTCCTCTTGGTATCTGTTATCCTGCACTGCCCCAGTAAAGGCCAATCCTGGACTAACTCCAGGTTTCTCTTCTTTCCAGAACCACAGTTATATGCTACCTGTTCTTTTGGGTTCAAAAAAAGTGCCCTCTTACATTTTCCCATTTTATAGTTGCCCCTTCCCTTTTTTGTTTTAAACCAGTCCCATCTTTTTTTTTTATCACAAGAGATTTTCTATGAGTTTCATTTATCCATTGCTTTCACAGTCCCTTATTACCACATCATCAAGAGGTAGATGTTTAATAAAACTAAATTTTCCTTGTTCTCATAATTATAAGGGGGATCAAGGTCCTTATGTCATATAGTATATTATCTATCTATCATCTATCTATCTATCTATCATCTATCTATCTATCATCTATCTATCTATCTATCATCTATCTATCTATCTATCTATCTATCATCTATCTATCTATCTATCTATCTATCATCTATCTATCATCTATCTATCTATCTATCTATCATCTATCTATCTATCTATCATCTATCTATCTATCTATCTATCATCTATCTATCTATCTATCTATCATCTATCTATCATCTATCTATCTATCATCTATCTATCTATCTATCATCTATCTATCTATCTATCATCTATCTATCTATCTATCATCTATCTATCTATCTATCTATCATCTATCATCTATCTATCTATCTATCATCTATCTATCTATCTATCTATCTATCTATCTATCTATCTATCATCTATCATCTATCTATCTCTCCTCAGAGCTGGGATTCATCTTGTTTATTGATTTACACATACTCAATAGCTGTACTTGTACTTATCTCCATTTCATTAAGGGTTTTTGTTTTGTTTTGTTTTGTTTTAGGTTTTGTCCTTTCATTTGGAACATCTTCCTCTGTTCCTTCATTTTGCTTGACTCTCTGTGTTAGCTTCTATGCATTAGATGAATAGCCACCTCTCTCAGTCTTGAAGGAGTGGCCTCATGTAGAAGATGAACCTTATCAATTCAGCCTTGCCCTAGATCTTCATTGTCTTTTAAACCTTTGTGATTATCCAAGCAGCTCATTTTATTTTTCGTAGCTCCCAGTAGCTGAGGGTGCCAAGTCCTTCCCCAAAGGGGAAGATTTCAGTCAGCACATAGATTCAGATTGATTGAAAGCCAAACTCTCAAGAAGCAACTTTTAAGTATGCAAATATATACAGTCCTATGGGATGAAAAGCGTAAGCCCCACTGGCCACCAGTCAAGGCAGTCTGGAGCTGTCCCCTGGGTAGCTTCACAAAGATTGGGGCTCCAGATGAGTGTACAAGCTCCTTTCTGGGAAATACTGGCAAGCTGTAGTGAGGCAGAGGCAGAGGGAGAGTGTAGAGTTAGTGCCTGCCAGAGGATAAAAAAAGAGAAAAAGAAAGAAAAGGAAAAAAAAAAAAAGGCTAGAGGTGTTTTTTGTTTTGTTTTGTTTTAAGATGGGGTCCACTGGGTGGAGCAAGACAGAAGGAGAGTGTAAAGGTGGTGCTGACCTGTCTCTATTCCCAGAAAGAACCCCAGAAGGCCCCCAAAATGTGTGTCAGATCAGATGCTTATCCCTCAGGCTGATGTTCCAAGACATGCAGTTGGGCTGTTCCCACAAAAGTCCAGGCCCTCCTTGATTATCACCATGCTGTGCCCTGAGGTGGGTGAGTCCAAGTGTGCAAGCCCCTTAAGAGCCATTTCTCAGTTTGTTATAGCCTTGTATGTCTTGTAGATGTGATCCCTGTTGGTTTTCAGAGTTGATGTTTTGGGGGCTCATCTCCCAGGTACAGGTTTTAAAAATTGGGGTGCCTGATGTGGGGTTTAAACGCTTTGCTCCTTGGGGAGGAGCTCGGGGTTTTGAGTTCCCTCTGGATTATGGCTTGCTGCACTCGAGGTTGTTTATGGTGAGATTGTGTGTCAGCTTGTCCTACTGCTTTGTTGTGTGCTTTCTCTGGCTCACCCAGTACATAGGAGTTATTCAGTTGGTTCTGGTTTTTTTTCAGAGAAGTTGTTCTTTATGTAGCTATAGATTCTGTGTATTTGTTGGTGGGGGGAGCAGGTGAATTCAGGATCCTCTTACATTGCCATCTTGACCTGGAACCGCTGGAAATTCTAATTTTGACAGGAACTTCAATGACTTCTTTTTGGGAGTAGTATTTTATGACAGATTTTTTTAAACAGATTTATTGCAGCTTAATTGTCACATAAATTTCACATGTTAAAAGTATATCCAGTTTGGTGAGTTTTTGAAGTATGTATACATCTGTAAAATCTTCATTATAATAAAGATAAAGAACATTGCCATGGATCCAGAAAGTTTCCTTATGCCACTTTTTAATCCCTCCTTTCCTCCAACCCCTTGCCTAGGCTACCACTGATCTGATTTATGTAATCACAACTTTAGTTTGCATTTTCTAGAATTTTATGTAAGGAAGATCCTGTACTATTCATTTTGGAGGGGCCTGGAATTTTTCACTCAGTGTAATTTTGAGATCTACCCATGTTGTTTCAGGTATTAGGAGTTAATTCCTTCTTATTGCTGATTATATGGATATATTTCAGTTTGTTCATCATTTGTCCATCTGTTAGTGGACATTTGGGTTATGTCCACTTTTGAGCGACTACAAATAAGGCTGGAAATGTAAAATCTATTATTTCTTCCAGTAGAATAGTCTGTGATTGCTTCTCACAATTTAGTAATTTAGGGACTCTTGCTTAAAAAACTAGCTTTTAAAAGATTTCAACCCAAGCTGACCAAGGCCTTCCAGTACTTCTTGCAAGGCCAGGCTACATAGCCTCATCTGCTTGACTCACCTGTCTCCTGACTCCCTGACCAGTGCAACATCATTGATGGCAATGGGTCACATTTTTGCACCCTGGTTCGGAGCAGCAAGTCTGGGACTCTCCCTTGAGGATCCCTGGGGCATACCACAGAGGTCTCCTCTCGAATGACCCTTGTTGCCCTGGTGTAGGACCCAGCCCCTCTCCTCTAGCACTAACCTGGGAAGTGCATAGGGCATTGGGCTAGAGTAAGGAAAAGGGACGGATCATGTGGGGAGAGGACTTTGATCTTGATTGCTACCCTAACCTTGACCTGTAACCTGTGATTCCCCTCAGCTCCTGGGAGAGATGTCCTAATATCTCTTAGGGACCCAGACCCCTAAATTATCCCTCTCCCTCATTTTGGCATGAAGGTGGGGAGGGCATGTATCCCTTCTCCCTAATCCAGGGGTCCTTGGCTAAGGGATAAGAGGTTGTTGTAATGCCTATGGTGCCTCTCCCAGACTCTACTTATCCCACTGCAAGGGTAGGGGACTTGGGGCTGGGATCCATTCACCAAAGTTGGTATGGCCTCTCATTCCTTCAGATCTCTGAGGGGTTTGGGCCTAAATGAATGTGTGTCAGGGGAGGCTTGCTGGTGGGTTAGTGGTCCTCAGGATGTGATAGAAACATCCAGTATGTAAAATGGAACTTGAAATGGGATATAGTAGACAATGAACAGATATGTGGGAAGGTTTGGAGCTGGGGCAGTAGGAAGGGGCCTGGAGTCATTGGCTGCATTAACTTTTGTAGCCATCTAGCCACATCTACAGTGGAAGGGGGAGGGAGCTAAGCTGGGGCAGGGCTGCTTGGGGCTTGGCATGGGGTGGGAAGGGCTATCTTGGTGGGGGGGGGCTCTGACCACTGTGTTATGTGTGAAGGGTGCCCTCCTGTGTCCTGCAACTTCTGCTCTAACAATAAACTGTAGAGGAACTGAAAAAAAGATGTCAACTATTAGAAAATTTTCAGAGTCCCAGTTAAATCTCCAAATAACTGAGTTTACATAGTACTTTTCCTCTTTGCTTGTCTTATCTTTTTTTTTTTTATTAATGCCTCACCAGAAATAAGTGGGAAACAAGGAGAGAGAGAAAGTAAAGAGTGGTATAACGATTTAGAAAAATCTAGTTTTGTTGGCTAAAGATGAACCTATTCATTTCTTAGTCGAAAATAGCCTAGCCCCAGGGCTGTATTTTAAATGAATAAGGGTCACATCATTTGAGTGAAATGATTTTAAGCATTTCTCTGAGGACTTCTTTTTCTCATTAAGCCTTTTGCATAGGCGTTCTGATTCATAAAGGTGTTGATGTTCACTAAACCTTATAGTTGACTTATATTTTTATTTTCTCTACCTATTTTCACTCAGTGAGAGACTGTGGTTCAGCGTTTCCCTTTTTTGTTACATATGTAACTTCTTAGCTCTTCAGTCCATTTTGCTTTGCGTGGTTGTGCTTTAAATCTCCTCCAGAAGAGGAAATGACTCATTTCTATACAGTAGCATGTAGGTGTTTGATGAATGTTGCTGCCAGGTAGAAAGAGACTGTAATGCCCGTGTAAATGGAGTTTTATAGCTATGAAAATCTGAAGGATTTAAATTTTCTTAGGAATTTAAATTGAGGGAAAATAACTTCAGACATTGGTAAGGTCTTGATGTTCTTTGGGCAAACTAAAAAGTGGTGCGAATATTAAGAAATTGCCAATGGCTTAATGAAAGAATGGCATGTTCTTTGAGATGTTTTGCCTCCTGAAATATTGTTTGGGGACTGTGCAAGTTTGCGCAGGATGACACCCCCGGTGTATTATGGGCCTGATGCGTCAGATCAACCCAGATCAATTTTTTTTTTAATTTAAATTCAATTATCCAACATATAATACATCATTAGTTTCAGATGTAGAGTTCAATAATTCATCAATTGCGTATAACACCCAGTGCTCATCACATCACGTGCCCTCCTTAATGCCAGATCAGTTTTTAAGATTTCTGACTGTTGTGAATTCACAGAAATCTCTAAGTCTATGTGTTCTTCAGACTGCTGTGGTGTAAGAAATGAGGAAGTGAGTTGTATAGTATCTTCCTCTGCAGACTTCTTTTTTTAAAATAATTTTTATTGTTATGTTAATCACCATACATTACATCATTAGTTTTTGATGTAGTGTTCCATGATTCATTGTTTGTGCATAACACCCAGTTCTCCACGCAGAATGTGCCCTCTTTAATACCCATCACCAGGCTAAACCATCCCCCCCCCTCCCCTCTAGAACCCTCAGTTTGTTTTTCAGAGTCCATCGTCTCTAATGGTTCGTCTCCCCCTCCGACTTACTCCCCTTCATTCTTCCCCTCCTGCTATCTTCTTCTTCTTTTTTTTTCTTAACATATATTGCATTATTTGTCTCAGAAGTACAGATCCGTGATTCATCAGTCTTGTACAATTCACAGTGCTCACCACAGCACATACCCTCCCCAATGTCTATCACCCAGCCACCCCATCCCTCCCACCCCCCACCACTCCAGCAACCCTCAGTTATCCTCTGCAGACTTCTTAATGTTCTAAAAAGAAATGACGTTGTCCTCATTTTAGAGACCGTAAGAAGTTGAGTTGCAAATAGTACATTTTCCTACAAAACAGCTACCATACTGAAAAATGAGAATGGTCTTTACCCGTGTGGAAAGACTGTTGTGAGTGCTTTTTAGGCACAATTCCCACATGGATAGGGTTTGTTAGATATGAAGCACAATTATATATAGTAGATATCTGCTTAATTACATGTTTTCTCAATTTATGGCAGTGCCTAGAATGGCACCTTACATATAATATGTACTTAATAAAGTTTCATGAAAATGGATGAATTACAAACTGAAAGATGTGTGCAGTAAAGTCTAAAATTGTTCTTTGAGGTATGATTGTGAAACTATGTTTTAGACTTTACAGTCCATGGAAATAAATGTCACCCTTTTGATTTTTTAGCTTGTTATATGTTTATTATTTTGATCACTTAAAAACCGTGCAATATTGTACTATAACACCTCCTCAGATTTGTGAAACTTGATCAGGAATCTGTATTTAAAAACAAAATGCCAAAAAAGGGGAAAAATGGAATATCTGGTTGATTTAGAATCAAATAAAATAATATTTACAGCATAAAATATCCTAGTAGGATGTTTTCTAACATGTGCTTTTAATCAACATGAAGAAAGCAGAGAGTGTGTTAGACAACAAAGAAGAATGTATTTAACTGGTCAGAATAGAAGCTATAAGTATGAAAAGAAATGTAGATAATAAAAAACGATGAGAAATTGTAAAAGTAGAGAATTGTTTTGATTAGATATAAAATGGTACATTGCCAAGACTTCAATGTCCATGACCAAGTTGGAATCTGCCTAGGTATATGCAGCTAACAAAGATCTTAGAAAAATAAGCCTGCAGTGATTTGATAGGTTAGTTCATCGAATATTCAAAAAAGCTTTTTGAATATTCACTATTTGTCAAACACTATCCTAGATGACTAATGTAGAGCATCTGCCTTCAAAGGGTTCATGCTGTGCTGGGGGAGATCGAGAACCAGACCAAAAATTACAATCTAGAGCTTAGAGATGTATCACCATTCACCCTTGGCCTCACTGTTCAGCCAGAACCCGCTGCCAGGTCTGAGCCTTTGTACAACTCAAGAGGAAATGCCCACCCTAACGTTGTTTCTGTCATCCCCGAACTTATGCATGAACACCAGATTAGCATCATATCTAATCTATACAACAATATCTCTTTAAGTTATGCAAGGTATGACATCATAGTTTAGGTTAATGTCTTAACAGATAAGTGTTGTACATATAACTTAAAATGATAATATCCTTGTGTGCTTTGTTTTTTTAAAGATTTTATTTATTTGAGAGAGAGAGAGTGAGCGAGAGAGAGGGAGAACACAAGCAAGGGGAGCAGCAGAGGCAGAGGGAGAAGGAGGCTCTCCACTGAGCAGGAAGCTGGATGCAGGGCTTGATCCCAGGACCCTGGGATCATGACCTGAGCAGACATTTAACTGACTGAGCCACCCAGGTGCCCCCCCCTTGTGTGCTTTTTTATGTTAAATGTTGAATTTCAAGTAATTAAATAAATAGAAAAATAGATGGACAAATGGCATAAATACTAAGATACTGTGTTAGCTAGATGACTTTATGAAGAACACTATATATTTTAAATGTTTATAAAATATAGTTTATATATAAATATATACATTAGAGAAATTTAAATAATACTACATGAAAGAAGAATACAGATTAAGTCACATTATATTACTAATCTTTATAGAATTCTAATATTTGTAGAAAACGTTAGGACTCAAAATTTTGTGAGGAAGAAAAATTATACAATAATGTGTAATAACATCCATGAGAAATCTTTAATCAGACATAATAAATAATGTACAAAGTATGAGATAAAAAGTATTAGAAAGAGTGATGTACCTTAGAATCTCAGTTGAAAGTGAGCATCTATTTAGTAAGGCAGATGTGTAGCATGGTAGCATGGTAACTGTAGGGACAATCCAATGACTGACAGGGCTGAGAAAAAATGTAAAATAATTTTTACATGAAATTATGATAATTATAATGCCAATTAACACATCTGATAAAGTTTCACAGTTATTTTTACTGTCCATAAACTTGTGAAATTGACTTCAGCCTCAGCTTTGGCTAAATGTGGATTTTGGGACTCAGCCTCCATTGGATGGAGGTGCACACAGGTGTTAGTAGAACATAAAAGGAAGATCTTTGACTCAGTTTGGGTCAGGGGAGTTTTCCTGAGTTGTCTCAAAAGATGAGTGGGAGTTCATGAGGTAAAGAAGGGGTGTGGTGACTACAAGGAAAGAGGATGGACCCCTGGATGCTTAGCATTCTTGAGGCAGAGCCTGAGGCTGGGATTGTGGCTGGTGAGACTGGGGAGGAACGGGGTCATGCAGGATTTCTCCACCAGGCTTGATGGTTTAGGCTTTCTATTCTGGAAAAAACATAAGGAGAGGAGTGACTTGCTCAAAGTTGTATCATTCTTGATGGTTTGAGTGACAACAATGTTGAGGTTGGATTTGACAGAATTTAGGAAGCTACTGGGACAGTGAAGGGGCAAGGTGAGGAGAACCCAAATGAGACTTTGGCAGAGTTGAGAAGTGTTTCAGAGTAAAATCAGTAAATGTGATGCTTACTGGGTTTGGGGAGCCCGAGGGCGTTCTCAGAAACTGCCTCCGCTGTGTAGAGGAGTAGCCAACTGAACTGTGGTAGGTTCAGAGATGTGAATGCAGGGGGAGGTGAAGTCTGTGGTAAGAGAAGGTGTGACATTGAGCTTTGCGCCAGTGAGTTATCCAGATGGAGGCCAGCAGAGATCCGGATGCACGCATCTAAAGCTCCTAAGAGTGAGGCACACCCTGAGGGAGTTGTAGGTTTGAGACCCATCCCCAGGTGGGTGATGGATAAAATGACGGAAGAGGGTGGGATCACTTGAGGAGAACAGCAGAGTGTTAAAAGGTGATAAGTGCTGTGGTAAAAAGAAAACCAGAACATGGTCAGGAGAGTGAAGAGGGCTGGAGTTGAGGGAAAGAGTTTGATGCTTAAGTTGGGTAGACAGGGTAGGCTTATTTGGGAAGGTGAGATTGGAGCACAGATTTGAAGGATGTGAGGGAGTCAGCCATGCGCATGTCCAGGAGAAGAGTATTGCAGGCCAGAGAGGACAGCCAGGGCAAAAGCCCTGACTTTGGAGCATGTCCGCGGTGTGGCAGGAACATGGAAGAGGCCAGGGTGGCTGGGAGGGGTGCGTGAAGTGTTGCAGGGTTTGAGCAAAGTAATGGCATGACTTGCCTTAGACTTTAAAGGAATCATTATGACTGCTGGGCTAGGAATAGACTGGAGATAGAGACAACAGCGTAAGCAAAGACCATAAGGAGGCTGATGCAGCAACCCACAGAGAGCTAGCCTTATCTCCTGCTGAACCCTGGGCTCATTGCATATATGCCCCTCTCCCACCTCAGGGCCTTTGCACTTGCCAATCTTCTTATGAACTATCCTTCTCCTTGCTGTTCATTTTTGCCTAACTAACCCTGTCTGCTCTTTCAGATCCCCTTTAAATACCACTTACTCAAAAAAAAGGTCTTCCCTGACCATCTCTGACTATGTTAGGTTCCCATTGTTTTTTTTTTTCCCCAAGATTTTTTATTTATTTATTTGACAGAGAGAGACAACGAGAGAGAGAACACAAGCAGGGGGAGTGGGAGATGAGAGGAAGGCTTCCCGCGGAGCAGGGAGCCCGATGCGGGGCTCGATCCCAGGACCCTGGGAGCATGACCTGAGCCGAAGGCAGACGCTTAACGACTGAGCCACCCAGGCGCCCCTAGGTTCCACTGTTATATATTCTCAAGACTCTTAGTGATTTTCCCTCTTGGAGCTTGTTTGTAAGTGTGTGATTAAATGAGTCTACGTAGATTCCTCGGAGTCTTCACTCCATGAAAAATCTATACTTTATGAGGACAGACACTTACGGCACTCAATAAATATTTGCGGGATAAGTTGTGATGAATAAATGCATGATTGAATGGATGAAATAATGAGATGGAAGGAAGACTCTAAGCCTCTGACCAGCCAGCAAAAGCACATGTCCTTTGCCTCTCTCTATTCCCTTAGTCCTTTAGGAACTAGAAAAGCAAAGCAGAGAGTTGTAAACATGAACCCAACAGTCCATATAACTCAATGCAGGAAAACGCCTATGGTAAGGGAAAATAATTAGCAGTTTCACTGAACATCTTTAACTTAAGCCAAATGTTCTCTGAGTTGAAACATTTGATTACAGACCTCTAGCAGTGACTGCTGTTTGCATTTTATGTTTGATTTGCACAGGTGTTGTAATTCAAACCTGGAACAAGACTCCCCAGATAGGTCTTGTGACACACCTTTAATTAAACTCTTTATTAAAACCTACAACTGTGAACATAAATAAACCTCAAAGCACAGTAAATAAATTTGAGAGGCGTTCTGAAAACCTAAAACCCCTAAATTGACTTAATTTTGTCTATTCTCTTTCCACTTATCTCTGTGAGAGTTCTTTAGGGTGCTTGGATATGCCTTGTATCATTTTCATAATTTTACCACTGGAGGGCTCAATGGCCTTTTTCATGTCTCTTTTAAGAAGCAAATGTTATGTTTGTGCCACAGTAGACTTGGAGACAAAAAATTTTCTCCCTCTTTTGAGAAAATCTGTTTTTTTTTTTTTTTTTTTTTTTTTTTTAGGGAGGGGGTACATTTAGGTGCCTCTGTGTGTGTGTGCCAATTCGGCCAAAATGCTTTCATAAATGCCCTCAAGAATGGAAAGTGTTGCCATTGCTATATGTAAACTGAAGTCAAATAGGCCACACTAACCTCTCTCCCAAAGAATGCAAGGGAATCGGAATCACACTGAGCAAGATTTTCAGCATGTGCGTGTGCCCTGGTGGTGTGCTTGTGCGTGCATGCTGGTGGCAGTGTGGAGGAGAGGTAGGGGGCTGCTGAGAGCTCTGCACGCCCAGGAATTATAGGATTAATGTAGTTGGGGTGGGAGTGGGAATATTTTTAAGGACTGATTGAAAGGATATAGGAGTGAGTGGGAAATAGTGGTCATGGATGGTTCCAGTACTTGTTAGGTGTTTTGTTGTAAAGACTGAGATTGCAGTTCTTTCCCTGGATGTGTTATATGCATATGTGGTCCAGCTTCTCTGAGGCTGATGCTGGAGCATAGATTGAGCAAAGGAATTCTGACGTGAGTGCTACATCAGTTTGGCATGTGCATGATTTTTTTTGCAGTATTTTGGAGACATCCAGGAAATAACAATGAGGCATTATGCAAATAACGTAGAGACAGTGTTGGCCCCCAAGTGAAAGTATAAAATGAACACAAAGCAGAGAGATGGAAATATCAGAATGGCTCTCCCAGTCTTGGTAAGACTTAACTAAAAACTGATTGAAAAATTCACATATTTAAAGAAATAACGTGCCAGTTGGAAGGGAGATGACTTCGCAGCCTGACACCTACACAGGATTGGAGGAGAGTCTGAGAAAGGAACTGGAGGGGCCTGGCTCAGAACTGCTCAAGAAGGCTGGCATGGCAACTTCAATCCTTTTGACTTCCCCACCATGGCGATGGATGGTTGTGCCCCTATGATTTTGAATTGCCGGTGAATTCTCCTTATTCTGATGTCATGTTTATTCGACTACATTTGGTCTATGATTTGGCCTTTCATTGCTTTGCCTGTTGCAGAGAATGTACTGATCAATCTGAGCATTCAGATCCACGTGTCAGGTCTGCTTTTCGTAACAGCTCAGCAGCCTCATGTGTGGTGTGCTGAAAACAATCAGGTTCTGAGCCAGCAGAGGTGAGAACAAGGCTCTGGGCCATGGCAGGTTCACCAAGGTGTATGGCACATGTTTAGGCTATTTGCAGCTTTCCCATGGGCCTGTCATGGTGATGCTTCTCACTGTCCCCTTTCCTTCCAGTCTCTACACATCTCACTAAATATTTCACAGAGTAAATCAGAAAGAAAAGCTGAGACCAGAAAAAAACTAGTCTTAAAAAGGAAATACCAAGCATTGTAATTATAAAATTTCCTTAAAGTATTTTATTCATGAATCAAAGACGGAGTTTAGTGAGCATTTACTATGCGCTTAACATTGTGTGTTTTTCGCCCTTGTGTTACACTGCGGTTTGCCGAGAAAATAAAGTGGAATATCTCTCTTCTTGGAAGCCCGATTTATTTTTCTATGAAACAGAAGCTACAGCTTCTATTAGAGGCTTCTTGTGTAGGCAGAGAATAGCCCTCAAGGGGCTTAGCCATCAGGCTCCCTGCCTTGGTCATGCTGAGAAGAACTGAAGCAGTTCCTTTACTCGCCGATTTTGGGTCCATCCTACCAGTTATTCTCTTCTGGGTGGCGTCCAAGCTTACTCCAACTCACTGTGTCCCTAATGGCCTGTTATGAAGCCACCTTCAGCAGGTGTTTCTGGAAACTTCCGTCTGGGCTCAGCGATGGTGCCTGCTGGTTCTGGGGAAAGGTTAAGCGGCAGAGAGGTGGCAGCCATCATCTCCTCTAGACAGCCTATGTATGGATATCTTGCCTGGCAGAGTGCCACCTTGCCGACCCTTAGAGGATCTTTGGGATTTCTGGAACATGTCAAGGAACATGCCAAGAAGAGGGACTAGAGATAATTACTACACACTAAGCATTTCTAGGAAGTTTCCGGGGGTGTTACCTGATATGAAAGTGGCTTAGATTGCATAGGTGGTAAGGAAACATCAGAATAGCCAGCTAAAATGGCTTCAATAAGAAGGCCGTTTTAAATCTCACTTAATGGGGAATTTTGAGACTCCAGGGTCGGTTTGGCAGCTCAGCAGAGTCTTCAAGGATGAAGTTGCTCTTTATATTTCCCTTGGGATCTTCGGCATGTCACTGAAGTCTTCTCTCATGTCATAGGATGACTCCAGCAGTTTTGATTATCTTGTGCTTCTAGATGTGTTGTATGCAAATGTGGTCTAACCTCTGTGAGGCTGATGCATGGTACGGATTGAGCAAAGGAATTCTGACACGAGTACCACATCAGTTTGGCACCTGTATACATTTTTGTTTGTTTGTTTTGGTGATTTTTAGGAGGGAAAAAGTGGTGTCTCTCTGCATCTCCCTTTTTAACAGGGAGGAAAATCTTTCCCATGATCCAGCAGGCTGCTTGTTCGGTCTTTCGGTTAGAACTGGATTGCATGTCCACCTTTTATCCATTTACCAGCCCAGATTATATATAGCTTCAATCTAGACCAATCACAGTTGACCTCCTAGGAATAGGCACATTGCTACTCACCAGTCTCATAGGAAATAAAGGTTGTAACATAAAAGAAAGATAGGCGGCTGTTAACTGTCTTTTCCAAGGTTGGAAAAAAGAAAATTGACTTAAAAGACATTAAAGAGAATTTAGAATGCCTCTAAAGGAAGAATGTGCAGACAAGAAAGTGGTATTGGGCACTGGATCATATTATTGGCAGTGAGCATATTTATCACTAAAGATTTTCTGAAAATCGAATGAACGGATTTTGACTAGAACATAATTTGGCCTTGCTTGGAGTTTGGAAGATGAATTAAGGTATCTTAAGAGTTTTCATCCTGTTGATAAGGAAAAATGTCATCAACAAGGAATGAAGTAAGAGCTGTATTCAAATCCTTAAGTGGGCTTGGTCTCTCAAGCTTTGAAAAACAAGTTCAGAAGTGTAATCTTTTTCATTTCTGTGATCATGTTCTTCTGGTTTGATTGGTCTCAAACTTTACTGTGTACACAAATAAATTTGGAACTTGTTAAATGCACAAATTCTTGGGCACAACTTTTCAGAGATGTTGACTCAGAAAGTGTATTAATTTTCTATTGCTGCACAACCATTGATCAAACTCAGGCACATAAAACGTTACCTACTTATTATTTCACAGTTCTGTAGTCACAAGTAGTTCTGGTGGGCTCATGTGAATTTTCCACATAGGGTCTTGCAAGGTTGAAATCAAGGTGTCAGCTGGGCTGGGCTCTTAGCTGAAGGTTCTGGGTAACTATCTGCTTTCAAGCTCCCTCCTGTTGTTGGTAGAATTGACTTCCTTGTGGTCATAGGGCTGAGACCCCTGTGTCTCCCCAGCTATTGATGGAGGACCCCTCTCAGCCCCTAAAGGCTGCTCTCAACCCTTGCCACATGGCCCTCTCCATCTCTATGGCACAGAATCTCTCTCATATCCCATCTCTCTCCCATTTCAACCTCTGTGACTTTCCCTCCAGCAACTAGCTAGAGAAACCCTCTGCTTTTAAAGGGCTTGTGTGATTAGGTTAAGCCCACCTGGATAATCTCTCCAGTTTAAGATAACCGAATAGTAACTTTAATTACATGTGCAAAATCCCTTTTGCCATGTAACATAATATTATTGAGTGTGTGATACCAGGGGATGGATGTCATGGGGGACATCTGAGAGTTCTGCCAACCACAGTTTATCTGGTGTGGGACTCCTATATCCTCATGTTTAACAAACTCCTCATAAGATTCTGAGGCAGCTCACAAATTGGGTAACGTGCTCTTGCTGAAACATGGTCACAGCTATTCTTGGGGATTGAATCAAACCCCTTGGAATTAGAAGTCTTAGAAATCAAGGCAAACAATGTGTATAAAAAAAATTAATGTGTTGATGCAATTTTGAGTCAAATAGCTATTGTAATGTAAGTGCTGAATGATCACTTGCATTTCCAGAGTCTGGAGAACGTAGTAGTGGGTCAGTCATGTGGTAAGAACTACCCGTATGTTTAACTCTGAGTTAGACTCTGGACTGCTTGATCGCTATGAGGAATCATGTTCTGTTTTTACTCTTTTTTTTTCCCCCTGTAGGTCAGTGGGGTGTCGTTAGAAAACTGGTTTATTTGGTATGTTTCTGTGAAATAATCACAGGGTGTGTGGTGGAAGTGTTTGAATTTGTAGCAAATACTCTGAGATTTTACCTAATAACCATTTTCCTCCTTCTTGGCTACAATGAGGATAGTTTTTATTTTCTGTTTTACATTTTTGCTCTTGTTCTGGCTTCTTTCACTAACCATGATTATTTGCGATTCATTCAGGTTGCCTGTATCAGCTGTTCATTTCTTTTTATTGCAAAGAGTATTCTATTGTATGGATGTACAACAATGTTTTTATTCATTCACTTGTTGATGGACACTTGGGTTGTATCCAGATTTGGGCAATTATAAATAAAGCTACCGTGAGCATGCGGATACACACCTTTGTATGGACAGAGGCTCTCACTTTTCTTGGCTAAATACTTGGGAGTGGCATGACTAGATCATATGGTAAGTATATATTTAAATAAGCTATGAAACTGTTTTCCAGAGTGGTGCAGCGTTTTACACTGCCTGCAGCATGAGAATGCGGGAGAGTGCTGTCTCCTCCACACCGTCATCAGCAGGCGGTCTGGTCACATCTGACCTTTGAGCTGCTCTGATAGGTATGTAGTGGTATCTTGTGGTTTTAACGTGTATTTCTCTAAAGACTAATTATGTTGGTCATCTTTACATACATGTATGTGCCATCCATATATCTTTTTTGCTGAAGTGTCTGTCTTGCCCACTTTTTAAATACAAGTTTAAAAACAATTATTACTGAGTTTTGAGGGTTCTTTCTGTGTTCTGGATTCAAGTCCTTGATCACATACATGACTTGCAAATATTTCCCCCAGTAGTAGTTTGTCTTTTCATTCTTTAAACCATGACTTTCAAAGAATAGGAGTTTTAATTTTGATGCAGTCCAGTTTATCAATTAAAAAATGTTATGTATGATATCTTTATTGTTGTATCTAGGAAGTCTTTGCCTGACACAGGTTCACAAAGATTTTATCCTGTGTTTTCTTCTGGAAGTTTTATAGTTTTAGATTCTACATTTAGGCCTATAATCTATTTCTAGTTAATTTTCGCATGTTGTGCAAGCTCCCTGTTTTGCATATGGATATCCAGTTGTTGTAGCACTATTTATTGAAAGATTATGCTTTCTTCACTGAATTAATTACCTTTCCACATGGAATATTAGCCTTCCTTGTAAGTGTGGGCTGTTTCTGGATTTTCTATTTTAATCCATTGATCTTGTTCTCTATTTTTACATCAGTACTATACTGTCTTGAGTACTGTAGATTCATGGAAATCTGGAAATCAGATAGTAGTAGTCCTTTAACTTTTTTTCCTTTTCCAAGTTGTTTTGGATATTCTAGGTCATTTGCATTTTGATAGGAATTTTAGATTCAGTTTGTCAAATTCTACAAAAAATTTCCTGCTGGGATTTTGATTGGGTTGTGCTGAATCTCTAGACCAATTTAGAGAGAATTGGCTTCTTATCAACATTAAGTCTTCCCACACATGAAATCAGTTTGCCTCTCTCTTTATTCAGATTTTTAATTTCTCTCAGCAGTGGTTTACAGCTTTCAGTATTAAGGTCCTGCTCATCTTTTGCCAGATTTATATCTAAATATTTCATATATTTGAGGCTATTGTTTATAGTATTCTTTTAAAATTTCACTTTCCTGTTGCTTGTTGCTAGTGTATGAAGATCACAATAGATTTGTGTATATTGATGTTGTATCCTGAAACCTTGCTAAACTCTGATATTCTGTCCAGTAGCTTTTTTTGTAGATTCAGTGTTTTTGTTTTTGTTTTTTTTTACATAGACGATTATGTCATCTATGAATAAGGACAATTTTACTTCTACTTTCTATTCTGATGCCTTTTCTTTCCTTATGCTAGCTTGAACTTCCAGCAAAATACTAACTAAAAGTGATGAGAGTGACCATCACACTTGTCTTATTAATGATCTTAGGAGGAAGGCACTTAGTGTTTCATCTTTATGATGTTAGCTGTAAGGATTTTTAGTTTAGTTTTGTTTTGGAAATGCCCTTTATTAAGTTGAGAGAATTTATTTTTATTCTTAGTTTGGTGAGAGTTTTTATTAGAAATAAATGTTGGATTTTTGTCAATTGCTATTTTTGCATCTACTGAAATTACATTTTGTAAATTGCCGCAGAAAATAAAGTGTTCTTTCTTGATGACCTCAGATAGAAAATGACCTCAAATTAATTTTCTTCTTTGCTTCAAATTCATCTTAAATTTAGTGTAGTTTAAAATGAGATTGTACTTTAAAAGCAAGTTATTATGTTTTGGTGGATATTTAGATTTTTTTTTTTGAAAAGCTCCATCTTTTTCCTCAACAATATGTATTTTCACAATTCACAAGTAAAAACAAATCTCAAATTTATAAAACTTAACAAAATCCTCTCATGGCAAGTAGAGGAAGGAGTTGAATATGCGTTGAGTTTTGAAAAAGGAGTGTTTGTGAGGGTGTGACAAATGGTGAGGGAGGGATTCGTTAACAGGAGGAAGAACTGTGGACATAATAGGCCGCTGACAAATCCACTCCAAGCAAGAAAAGGCCTGCATATGTCACACAGATCCTCCAGCCTTTGGTGCTGATTTGACAGCCTACAAAATATTTGTTGGTGTTGCTGTGGTAGACTGGAATATTTGTTCAAGGCAGGAGGTGGTAAACTCAAAAGTGGAGGAAAGGTTCTCTTTCAATTAAATAACTATAAAAATGACATACCTGTGATACTCTACTCGAATATATACGACATACTTTCCTAACGACAACAATAAGAGCAAACACATTAACAATAAATATGTCTCAGGTCCAGGTGATGACCAAGTAAAAATGGTGGAGAGAAGAGGGGAGACAGAAGGGGAGGTGGAAGGAAGAGAAGTTGGAGAGGGAAAGACCCATAGACATGGAGAAAAACAAAACCAAACCCCAGGAACAGAGCAAGGCAGATTTAGGGGGGAGAGAGAGGGACAACCCTGAGGAAAGAAGAGATGGCAGCAGCAAGCACTGTGGAGTCTCAATGGAGTCTAAGGTGGGAGTGAAAGGCTGAAGTGTTCTTTCTTGCTTGAACTTGGAGCATTTACCACTCTTGGAAATGTTAAGAGCTAACTAATAGTATAGAGAAAATATATGTCTATGTATTTGCTCCTGGGGTGTTGAGGTTTATCCATGCCTGCTGGCAGCCAATCTCTTTTGGAGCTGGTACCTTAGAATTCCTTGTACGCTCTCACATCCTAGGTCAGAAGCCATCACCGCCTTATGTGGTCAC
The DNA here is from genome assembly GCF_037043125.1 of Eumetopias jubatus. Lineage (NCBI taxonomy): Eukaryota > Metazoa > Chordata > Mammalia > Carnivora > Otariidae > Eumetopias > Eumetopias jubatus. The sequence goes on along the minus strand of NW_028274811.1, from coordinate 73,480,205 downwards.
CCAGCGCATTGTCAGAAGTTTTGTTCAGAGGGATATCAGTTGAATTATTCCAACATCTCTAATACCTGTACTACTGACACTTATATTGGGTAGTGAATAACCTGACCTTTTAACTGCCATGTTTTCTTATGGGTCTTTTATTAATTAATTAATTAATTAATTTTTAAAGTAGGCTCCACGTCCAGCATGAAGCCCAATGTGGGGCCTAAACTCATGGCCCTGAGACCAAGGCCTGAGCTGAGATCAAGAGTCAGACTGAGCCACCCAGGCACCCTTGGTCTTTTTAAATAGTAGCAAATAAACAGGCTGTCAGCTGTTACGAATAATAGGAAGGGTGAGTTCACAGGGGAGGCAGAGGATCCATTCCCATGTAAGAGCTGCATTAGTCTACTGGTATGAGATGCCATGAGCTGTTTTGGCACATTTATCTGAGAAATGAGGAAAAAGTTCTTTTGGTAAGCTAAAAAACCTGTAGTTGACTGGCTTAATTTTCAGATTTTAATTTATGTTCTCTTACTTGCCGAAGCCTTTTGATATGTACACTGCCATTCAGGAGCATGTTCTGATGCATGTTCTCATTTATACATGGCAAAGAGGAAGTTGAAAGAAGTAATTGCATGTCTTCTCAATTGAAAAGTTAAAGACCTATGTTGTTTTTTTTCTTTAAATGTTTGAGTACAGGAGGTGATCAGAAAGAGGACACATGACTTGGGAGTATTACAGAGGCAATTCACATACCAGACAGATGTCCTCAGATGATGCCACCAAGATTCCATCCAATTCTGAGGGTCCGTTTGTACAAATTGGCCATTTGATGGTGTCTTTTCTGTATTGTGATTATTATAAAGTAGTGATTTTCAATTCCATCAGAAAATGCCCTCTTTTTTAATAACAAGTAACTTGTAATGACTCATTTAATATGTTAAAATGTATACTTTCAAAAGATTAATATGGCCTAACTATTATAAAGGAGAAATAAGAGAAAAGCAATTTATAGTAAAGTATGTATACTAATATCTAAATACTTAATCACAACTATCCTGTTACCTCCAAATGCACCCTAGGGGGCGATGCTACCCTCCTTAAATTTGGAGCCATTGTAATAAAGTAACATTTCACACAACTGTGCTTTCCTTGTTGCTTTGTCTTTGGTATTTTTCTTATTTCTGTTATCATTTGTTTCATTATGTTTCCTTGTAATTGCTAGAAAATGAGTATAGGAATAGGAATAACTAAGTTTATGCAATCTACTTCAGAATGATTTCAGCTGGGGGTTCAGGACATAGATGACTAACCCAATACACACACCCTTTGTATGCGGTTTAGACCAAAGTCATGCATTTCTGTATCATGAAATTTGCAATGATGGCTAAAGATATTTATGGTGGATCTAGATTCTTTACCTCATGACATTTTATTACCAATACATTTTCAGAAAAAAAAGTTAAATTTTTTCTCCTAATATGTTGCTGATTAATACAAATACAAAGCCTCCTCAAAGATACCTTTAAGACAAGGCAACATCATTATGATATTTATTGAGGTGAAATATTCTGACCTAGAATGTCAGAAGTCTTGCCCAGAGTATATATGAAGTTACAGTATTTTATGGCAAATTAAATTTGGATTAATGCTTTCAAGAATAAATTTAAAAAATAAAGATTAGGTAGCTTGACTCTAGTAGGAAATTAAGGAGCAGATATGTACTCGATAAACAAAAATTAAAAGTTGAGTTGAAGAATTACGGCCATACAATGAAGGAAAAAGGAAATCATACTCATGGGCATGTAATTAATTTTAGAATGTAAATTTACAAAGCTGTCATATTAAAATAGAATTGTAGTTTAAATATTCCTGTTAATACATTTTTCACTTTTGAAATACCACAGATCCTGTGACAAAGCATTAAATGTCATCTATCTTTCATCCTCTGGTCAACCACAGCTAGTGTAACTTTTCTATCTATAGAGGCTGTATGGTAGGGAGGTTAAAAGCACTGTGGAGGTCTGAATCCTTGGTCTTACTGCATATTAGCAGTGTGAACTTGGGCAAGTCACTTCTTTGGTCTACAAAAAAGACATAATGATAATAATATCTACCTCTCATGAAGTTGTTGTAGGGATTAAATGGGTTAATGTGGATAAAGCACCACTAGCCATACCCAGTACGAAGTAAATGCAGGTATGGGTCACTTATGATTCTTATCACATGTGAGTGAGGACAGTGACCTCTTATTTTTTATCTATGTATGGATTGTTCATATCTGTCTCTGGATAATTATCCCCATGTCCTTGAGTGAATAGGCACAGCCCCTTGTTTTTACCCAGATGTGTCCCAGCATGGATGCCTATCTGAGGCTGTGTTCCCTAGAAGCTGACCTTGACAAGATTTGTTTCTATGAACATTATTTATTAGAAAGTTTGCTCAGAAAAGCTGGTAGGATGTTGGGAAGGCAGGACCAGAAGGGCAGCAGGCCCAGCAAGGCTGTGACATCAAGCAAAGTCTGGAGGCACCGCTGGCTCAGTCTGGCAGGGGGCCCTGGAGACAAAACAGGCCACGCTCTGGAGGTTCCTATCAGAGCAGACGAGCTGGTATCATACTCCTCCATTCTTTGGGTATTGGTTAAGTGTCCCTTCTGGGGAGACATGAATTCCCAGGCACTTTTATCTCTGCTTATGGGCCTGAGCAGGAAGAATTTTTGTTTGGGTTGTTGAAGATACTGTTGTTCGAGGCCATGCAAAGTATTAGGTTTCTATATTCATAACGAATGAGTTGACAACTTTCATTTTGCTTCATAACTGCTGGTCACTTCTCAAATGCCTGTGTGGTTTGCTTTTCAAATGGATCCTGAAAAAGAGAAAGGAGCAGATGATTGCATTTAGTTTAACTTAGGCGCCTGGGTCTAGTGAGCCTGGGGCCTGGATGGGGTGAGCCTGGGGTCTGGGTCAGGTGAGTCCGGGGCAGAGGTCTGGTAAGCCTGGAGCCTGGGTAACCACTCTGTTTAATTTGGCTGCTTAGTCTCTCTGAGCTGGCACAGGAAGTTTCACCCCAGAGTTTACAGTGGTGCTGAGAATCTTGTTTCACAAGTGAAGAGTGGAAAGTTATACCAACTAATATGTGCTCGATCCTGTGTGCTAGGCTCCTGAAAGTGATACTTCATTTAGTCCTTCTCCATGCACGTGAGTTGGGCATTACCCTAATTTTAAGGCAAAGGAAATGGAAGTTTAGAGAGGTTAAAGCTTTACACCCAACACTGCAGAGCTAGACTTACATTTGAAGTCTAAGTCTGTACCCTTTGCTAGTTAGTTCCTATAACATAGGCAGCAGGGGAAAGCTTTATATCCTGATTTCAGGTGGCATCTGGAGACACAGAATTTTCTGTCTTTGAACCATCATGGCTTTTTAGTGTTGCTGAGCCACGAGGGAGTAGGGACTGTGTGTGTGTGTATGTGTGTGTGTGTGTGTGTAAAAGAGACACAGAGAACTGAGAGATATGGAGAGAGACAGAGACACACATATAGCGAAAGATAATGAGCATAATTGATAGTTGTTCATAATTATTATTCCTCTGAGCAGTGAAGACCACAATGATAAGTTGTAGAGCATTGTCTGGAGGTCGTCCGCCTTTTTGTTAATTGGGGTATAAGCACACAGATACTGCTTTTCGATTTAAAGGGAGCACACTCTTTGGACGTGAGAAACAGTAACTGGGTAAGGGATTAAGAAAAAAATTCATTTATCTCATTTTACTTTGTTGGAGGCAAAGTAAAACCCGTGCCTTCCTTTAGACCAATCCGTGTACACCTGAAATTGTGCTAATTCAGGCTCATTGACTTCGTTGGTCAGTTTAGACAGTTATTTTAAATGTAGGGAAATTGGACTGTGGACTGATTCTTTGGATGCCTGAGTGCTGTGCATGATTTACCAATAGTAGAATCTAAATATCCCCGTAGATGATTAGGCAAGAGTGAGTCTTGAAAGTTCTTTTGGTTTTATCAGGAAAATGTCTACAAGATGAATTCCTATCCCTGAGGGGCTTGAAGAGCTGCTGTACACATAGAAACCTCATTCCAGGCAGCAATGGCTCACTTGTTTCCAGTCCTGCAGGAACTTGGTTACACTGGAGAATAAAACTTCAGAACACGCTCTTTATAGTAGCTGATGCTTACCTCACCAGAGACGTTGCATTTCTCATGTAGCTAAAAATCAGAATTTCCTTTATTTGTATTGTTTCCCAAAGTTTACACATGATTTCCTGCTATTTAGATACATTTCTTAGAAATGTTTTCAAATAGCCTCATTGTTTGTTATGAAAAAGACCTAGAAAAACAGATAACCATTTCTATTCAAGCTGATCATAAATGTTTGGTATGATCTTTAAAAACATGCAGATGAACAGTTTTTAGGCAGAGTATGCGGAATGGCTTAGAGATTTTAGAAATGAATTTTAGACTTAAACTCAAGCTAACTCAAAAGAGGAACTGTGACACTGGAAGAAAATTCTTTCTGATTGTTGCAGTGTTTGATATTCCTTTCACCTAAGTCCTAGTGAATTTTTCTGAATTTAGACTTTCTATTACTGCACTCATTTTTTTTCAGTTTCTAGAAGTATGCAAGGGAGGCTTGTGGAATCAATAACTATTAAATAATAACTAATACAATTATTAATGCCCCTGATTAACAGTCATAACCAACAATGAGCCACTTGTTAAGCAGAAAGTACCCGGTTCACTCTCCCTGAAAGGGGGCTTCAATGAAGAGTTGTTCATATAATGTGATGTGCTATATCTAAAAGCACAATGAATGTATATGAATTGTATACTTATGAAACGTAGGAAGATATACATAAAACTGTTCAGTGTGACAAAAATATTTAAAATGGACCTAACTAAAATGATTATCTTAATGGGTCCTCAAATTCCACCTTAAAAAAAAAAAGGTAAAGGCTGTAGCAGAACAAGGGAAAGCTTAAAGTTTACCTTTTATCATTTTATAAACGTTTTTCATTTCCCCTTGCATTTTGTGATAGTTTACATGAAGACATCGCTGCAGGACAGCAACTGTAAACCAATGCAGCAGAGTTCTTTAAAAGTTGTGAAAAAATAAGCAATTTTATTCATTACTAAGCTCAAAGAAACAGTGGTGAATGAAGAGTTGAGAATCAGCGCTTATTTTGTTAACCAAGGACTGATGATGTTAGATGAATCTTTAGCTTTAGCAAACTTTGAATGTTAAAATATGATTCTTAATTGAAACTCATTCTTCTCCAGAATCCTTTCTCTCATTCTTAGTAAGAGACATACAAGAACACCTAATTTCTACCTGGTACCTGGGTGCTTGGAATAAAGACCTTATATTCCAGGCAGCTTGCAGCAAGCCATGCCACATGACTAAGTCCTGTTTGGACGTGACAGTTAGAACACAAACAGCCCTCTTGGACTGCGTGGGGAAGCGCATGCCCAAGAGGACAAAGCAGCAGAGCAGGCAGAACCTGGGTGCCTGACAACATGGGATGCCGTACCAGACCCTGCCTGATGATGACCTCCAGTCTTTCTCTTTTTTCTTTTTAAAAAGATTTTATTTATTTATTTGAGTGAGAAGGAGAGAGAGGCAGAGACAGGGAGAGAGTGAACATGAGCGGGGGGAGGGGCAGAGGGAGAAGGAGAAGCAGACTCCCCGCTGAGCAGGGAGCCCGATACTGGGGCTAGATGCTGGGCTCTATCCCAGGACCTGGAGATCATGGCCTGAGCTGGAGGCAGACAGTTAACGACTGAGCCACCCAGGCGCCCCTCTTTTTTCAATAGAAATAAACTATTATGTTGAATCTGCTCATTTTCAGTTACTGGATTGAGATCCCTTTTTAGAGTCCCAGTTTACTGAAGTTAACTTTGGAAGATACATCCAATTATTTTTCTTTTTGATCCCTTGTGAGATGATTTTCTGTGCAAACAGATTCCCCAGGTTAATAAAATTCAGTGGCACATTCCCAGATCAACAACAGCTTTGAAGGCCTGGTGTACAGTAAGGCTTCACGTGTTAGTCCTCAATGATCAGAAAACTCAGTTAGCTAGAACAGATGAATGGGTCTGGCTCCTGTAAAAAGAACCTACACTGAGCTCATCAAGACTTTATATATTCGGCAACTATTGTCTGTTGCCTGAACAAATGAAATGACCAACACATGTATAAATATATTTTGATATTAAAATGCTTCCATGTTAGAAATGGGTCTAAACTTTCCAGAAGGCACAGGTCAGAGTATAGAGGACAGAGGCGTGGTGATGGTGGTGGTGTCAGCGTTTTTGGTGTCTGCTTTAGCCTGTCACCACTACTGCAGATGGTTTGTTTTTTTGTTTTTTGATAGAGAGCACAAGTAGGCAGAGTGGCAGACAGAGGGGCAGGCAGAGGCAGAGGGAGAAGCAGGCTCCCTGTGGAGCAGAGAGCCCGATGTGGGACGTGATCCCAGAACTCTGGGATCATGACCTGAGCTGAAGGCAGACGCTTAACCGACTGAGCCACCCAAGTGCCCACAGATGGTATTTCTAACTGCATGTCTCAGATGTACCCCGTTGGTCACCATGGGAAGTAGAGGACAAACTCAAAGCCAAGTGCAACCCTAAGTACAGCTCTCAAGAAGCATTATTTCTGTTTTGGTCCATATGCAAAATCTGTCCAGACAGATGGCTTTGTCTAAATGGGAGACAAATTTAGTCTTATAAAAATGCTTCAGATAAAGCAGATTTACTTCCTAAATGGAATCTTGTATTCTTTCAAAGTTACAAACATACAAACCCGAACTTCTCATTGGCACTTTCTAATGAAATCATAGTTTTCCCCCCCTGTTTATGATAAGCTTTATATTTATGTGACTGCCAGGCACCCTTCAAAGTATATTGGCATGTTAGCTGATTTTGAGGAGTTGAAAATGGTTCTGGCTGGTATGTTTTTACATGCTGGTTGTAGCATCTCTGCTGGACAGTGTATTTTGGGCTCTCTCAAAGAATGTCACTTTCTTTCCCCCCCAAATTAAAAATGTCTTGCTTTTATTTAAAGCATGTTAGGTCTGTTTTGCATAATTTTTCCTGCCTTTACTGATGTTTGCAACACTTCTCAATTTAGTACCATCTGTGAATCCATCAGCTTGCTATTTACTGCCTCTTTTAGATCATTAAGGGAGATGTTATGGCAATAATGTTTATTTACATGTCACTTTTCCTGGAAACTCAAAGTATATTTATAAAGTTATTGTATTAAACAATGACACCCATGTGAGGTAAAGAATTTTTACAGTTAGCGAGCATTTCAACACTATGTGACTTATTTCAAATAGAAGGAAATATTTCAGGGATGGTAGAGTTGATCTGTTATTAGGTATTCTTGTTGCTTTGAGCCGTTAGGAAGTTGTTGCAGTGCTTCTGCTAGGTTGTGTAATGACATGAGAGGTGGGAGTCATTGTCTTAAATTGATGAATGAGTTTTACTGTTTTTTCCCGTTCCCTCTTGGCCCCAGAGTCAAAGTCTTAATTATTGTGAAGTGGCAAAAAGCCAATAATGTTAGAGGAAGAAGGAGAAACAAAAGAATCAGATAAAATGAATTATTAAGGATGATAAATATTTCACCATATTGCCTCTCTTTCTTTTAAATTATGGTGTCATCAATGTTAAGACATCCTTCCAGTGGCCTGAAGACCAAGGGGTCCTTTGTGAAATTGCAGAAAATGAGAATCCAGTTCCATTACTGAATTTGTATATTTTATTTTATTTTATTTTATTTTATTTTATTTTATTTTAGTAGTAGTGTACTGTGGCAGTCTAGTTGTGCTTGGTTAGCACAAAAAGCTATCTCTTCTGTAGTTCCTCATACTTTTACTGACTACCCAATGGCCTAGACCATTAGCAGGTACATAAGGAACCTCAGTTCTGGGTTAGCCCCCCCTTTTTATTAAAGATTTTATTTATTTGAGAAAGAGAGAGAATGAGAGAGAGATAGAGCATGGGGGGGGTGTCAGAGGAAGAAGCAGACTCCCTGCCGAACAGGGAGCCTGATGTGGGACTCGGTCCTGGGACTCCAGGATCATGACCTGAGCCGAAAGCAGTCACTTAACCAACTGAGCCACCCAGGCGCCCAGGGTTAGCCCTTTTTTTATGCCTAGTTTTGAATGTCAGAAATGAAATGTCCTCTGTTAGCAATTCATACCACATCTGCAAGTTAGTTCAAGAACTTTGGGCTCCCAATTTAGGTGATGCAGGTTTTTGCTGGATTGAGTTTGAGATCTATCAGGTACTTATTATGGAATTAAAGTTAGGATCATCCAAAAGAGTGTTTAACAGAATTCTGGCTATTTGACTTCGAAATTTATATTTTCTCTTACTCTTTAAGTTCATTAATTAATTTGTTTAGGATTTATTTATAAATGAGCTTAATAGTGGAGAATCAAATGAATAAAAATGAGGGGGCAGCTACAGGCATCTCTCTCAATAAGAATATAAAGTTTATGGCAAATTTTGGAAAGTGGAGTTTCTGTGTTTTCATTTAAGTTGCTCCCCAGGAGGTTGAAGAATACATGTGGATTTGTTTGATGGACTTTTGTCTCAATTTGCTTTGTCTGCTGGGTGAGGCAGTGGTTTTTGGACCTAGGCTAGTCTAAGTGCACTGAAAGAGGGCTCAGTGAGAGCCATCTAAAGCTGACATTAAGTTTTTGTTATTAGAACAACAGTGAGACCCAAGGCCCACATGAGGCCCAAGGCCATTAGAGTAGAGCCTCCCAAACTTAATTCATTTGAGTATTATCATCTCATTTTTGCCATATGTATTCACAACCTTCATTCTTAACCTACTCATTTTCCTTTAAATCAACATAGTTTGGGGACTTAAATTATTTTAAAAGGAAATTTTATATTACTACCACAAATCAGAAAAATCCTCTTTGAAAATAGGTGGTAACTATAAAAATAAATAGACTGAAAACCAAAAAAAAAAAAAAAAGCATACGGTTCTACCTAGATGATGATACCTGGAGGCTCAGTGACTGAGAACTTCTTTCTTCTGTTAAGACAAGAATGGAGAGATGTTAAAGACCTGCTAGCACCAGGCTGAGATTTTTCTCCTGATATTAGAAAATTGAAAGGTGAAAACCTTGTCAATCCCTGAATCAAGAGTTGTTTTTTTTTTTAAGATTTTATTTATTTATTTTGACAGAGATATAGCGAGAGAGGGAACACAAGCAGGGGGAGTGGGAGAGGGAGAAGCAGGCTTCCCACTGAGCAGGGAGCCCGATGCGGGGCTCGATCCCAGGACCCTGGGACCATGACCTGAGCCGAAGGCAGACACTTAACGACTGAGCCACCCAGGAGCCCCCCTGAATCAGAGTTTTTTAATGTACTGTTACCACCTAAAATGATAACCCAGATCATGCTCTGAGAAATATAGAATTTTAAAAAATCAAATAAAGACCATGTATCTAAAAGCCTAATGAGCTCAGTAATTCATTTATTCATTCAACTTATCATGTGCCCCCAAACTGAGATGCAGTTGACCATGTCCTTTTTTCTGTTCCAACTCTTCCTGCTTGTTACCCTAGTCCAGTGTAATTTTACTGTGGGGACTAGAAACTCCTTATCTCTTCTGACATCGGTCTGTTCCCTTCGTCTAAGGCTCAACCTTGGAATGCACCTCGATCTTGTGCACGGGCAGAACTTCTCCAAACCTCTAACAAATTTAAATATTTCAAGTTTCTTATGCCATTCCTGCAATTCCTATAGGATCAGAAGAGTGAGAAAGCCAGGAGACACATCTAAGAAATATTATGAGGTCCGGGTTCCTGGTCATTTTTTCCCTTTTGTGCTACTCTTTGGTAGTGAGTTGGTTTTAATCCCAAAATGTGTTCTGTGGCCTAAACAGTCAGGTCACATCAAGTATCTAAACATTGCCTGGTAAAATTACTTCACTGAAGGTGGTTAATATAAAGGACATTTATTTTATTAATATGATTTAGTGTACTAGTAAGTACTTTTCTAGGTTTCCATGTAAAATCTTGCCTTCAGTGTTATTACCAAGCCTGAGAACATCTTCAGAGTCAATACCTGTGATCTCCCCAGTTCACTGTCCATTTTCTCCATAAAAATTAATCTAATTACAGATTAGCTGATGTCATGAGAACTTAATAACAAGGATTATGGCTTCATGTTCCATTTGTCAGAGGAAAACAGCTATGGCCAAGACCAGCTGTGTTAATAGGTCCCCCTCATCTTTATTGGAACAAATATAAAGAGTTGTCTGTAGTTAGAATGTGGAAACTCCAAATTCCCTTTGTTGTTCTGACTAAACTTCAGTGTAATTATAGAAAGTGCTTTGAGAAGGGGGTATACCTATTCCATTATCCTTCTAAATTTATTTATTTTTATTTTATTTTATTTTTTTTTAAAGATTTTATTTATTTATTTGAGAGAGAGAGAGAGAGAGAGAAACAGCATGAGAGGGGAGAAGGTCAGAGGGAGAAGCAGGCTCCCCGCTGAGCCGGGAGCCCGATGCGGGACTCGATCCCGGGACTCCGGGATCATGACCTGAGCCGAAGGCAGTCGCTTAGCCAACTGAGCCACCCAGGCGCCCCTATCCTTCTAAATTTAGATATGATAAATTTTGTCATCCTCCAGGGGAAGAAAAACCTTAAAAACTCTGATGAAAGCAAACCCATGAGCAAATTTAATAAGTAATGGCAATGGTAAATTCCAGGAAAGAAAAGCTATTTACAGTGTATGCTAGAAATATTTGGAAACAATACTAGGAAATATGAATGTGCTAGAATGCCTGAGTAATACATATTTTTTTAAAGTTTGCAGTGGCATCAGTGAGCATACATCTGTAGTCTTATTGAAAGCGAATCTGTCTTGTTGCTTTTTGAAAGCATTACTGTGTGTGCCTTCAATTGTAAACTCCACTAGGGCTGTATATAACCATATACATCTGCTGATTAGAGTCATGTACCCCTCAGGGTGGTCAATAAAAATGCTAACTGAGAAGAGTTGAATTGCTCTTTTTAGCTTGTCTTTTTCTTCCAGAGATAGCTTCAGGAGAGATGATACAGGCTGCCCTCTTGTACTTTTATTAAATTTGGAGATGAAGTCTTTTCTTGGCATGCAAGACATCAGGGAACAGTCGCACAGCTTAGATTGGAAAGACAATAAGTATGTGTTTGTTTGCTGCCAGATTATCCATCAGCTTAATGCAACTCTGCAATTTCTCACTTTGCTCTAACTGTGTTTATAACAAGAATTTATAATTCTGCCATCTCACTCCTCAGTGTGTATGACCTACGTTTCTTGCAATGGCTGCTTCTGAGTGGTGGGGCTTTGACATCTGGTGGAATTTCCGCTAAACACCTTAAGGGAAACTCATGTAGGCATTTCTTTTGGGGCATCCCAGCGGGTACCTGTCAGGCTTGGGAGCCTCATGCTCTTTTGAGCTGGAAAAATGCCAGTAGAACACAGTGTCAGAGGAATACTGCAAAGAAAATATTCTCGCTATGGGTAGCTGTGAAAAAAAGGACAATCTGTAAGATGGAGTAGTTTCTTAGTAATTCTCTGGAAAGGCAAGGGATGATTTTCCCAGCACTAGTTCGTTGGATTAAAGCCCAGGCGTCCTATGGACATACTGTAGCAAGAATTCCTGGCAACATAGCGGGGTCTCCAATTATGCCAGCATACACTTACAGAGACATCTATGAACAGGAAGGACATTGACACAAGGGCATTGACAAAGTTATGACTATTTTTAGATAACGTCTAGTGTATGGATTTTTTCACTGGAAAAGGATTCTCTATTTACCATAGGCTTTCTTTGACTACTGTGAAAAAGGTGTTAACAACAAATGCCAAACAAAGATCAAAGAGTTAATTTACTGGTGATTTGTTTCCATTTAAATCGAAGAAGGTAAATTCTTGATTTATCAAATTGAGAAGTATGTTAATGTAATTAAATTAATAAACTATTATATTAAATATATTAATCTGAAAATTATTTGAAATATTTAATTTCAAAGACATCAAGAAAATATTGAATTGTTCCAAAAATGTCATCCCTTCGGGTAATGTAAAAGTTTTTGCTTGTGCTTTTTGTTTTACTTTTTAATTCTTTAGGTCTTAACAGTATGCACAGACTCCTGTTAGTCAAGGTACTGAGGAATCCTCAGTGTATATACTCCTCTTTATTTGAAAATAAATATCATGAGCATGTAAGAATTTAAATTTGGGGTGTTGAAGATGGTAGTTGTTGATCGAATGCATCTGGGGCTAATATGCACTGAAAGTGAGGTTGGGTGAGTTCAGGAGAGGCCTTGGCAGCAAATTAACAGTGTATTATCACTGTCATTTGCCTTAAACATTTTTCAAAGAATCCTTCAGTTGTCCTTGAAAAACCATCACCAGTGAGGGAGTTGATTGAAGGATGGGAGAAGTAAGTGAAGTCTGGGGCAATTTTAATTTTTATTTTCAAAGACTGTTCCATTGTATTGGACTTGAAGCCTTGCTTTGCATTTTTCTTTATAATACCTGCTATTCCCGGGAGGGTAAATGGGACAACTGAGTTATGAGTTGAGCTAAAATTTGAATTCCAAGGTAGAAATCCTACCCTAAAGCAAGTCTGAGGTTAGGACTGGGGAGAAGCTAATTAGCATCTGAGTTGCCCTTTCTCAACTCTCTTAGTAGTAAAAACTCCGAAAGTAAAGGAATAGAAAGAATAGCTTCACTAAGTTGGCACACGATCCAGGTAGTTTGTGCTGACTTAGGCCTGCTCTGTTCCAACAGGGGTATACATAAGAGGAGCCATAAACCAGTTAGGAATTGTGTTCATGTAATAGACCCCTCAAGCCCCCTCCACTCCTACCAAAGAAAAACCCAGTGGCTTACAGTTTATAGAAATTTTATTTTTCTCGCCAAACTAAAAGCTGGGAGGTAGGTAGTTATTGGCTCAAGAATTCCAGAGTCTAGGTCCTGCAAATCTCTTGCCCTTTTCTTTGTGGTCTTATGGTTACAAGACAGCTGCTCCATCTCCAACATCACATCCAATTTGCAGGCAGAAAGAAAGGGAGGGGAAAAAGTTAAAGGATTCATGCTAAGTTAGCATGAATTTACTCCCTCTTTGAGAAAGTACTCAATCTACTTGTATCTCATTGGCCAAAATTGTGTTGCAGGACATCTTCTGCCTCCCAGAGAAACTGATTATTATTTTCTGGATGAGAACATTACTAGTCCTCACTTGCTAGATTGATGTTCTCTTAGAAAGGAAAATGGAAATGGTAGGAAATTAGTCTGTTATAAAAATCCTATTATTAATGTTACCTCAAATAATGCTCAAATCTATACATATTTCTTTATTTCCCTGTTAGCATATTTAACAAATTAAAGAAGAGAAGATATCCATTAATTGGACGGTTCATAGAGTGAATCATGAGGATGTGAGACTTGAAGATGAGTTTTGGAGTTTAGTTATCATATGGAGAAGAAAGTGGGGTACAGATTCTTAGCAGAAGGAAAGAAAGAATAAAAGCCCCAGGATGGAAGTGATCATCGTACATATGAGTGTGACTATGGTTATGGGCAAAGAGCCAATTAGAAGATCAGACTTGCATGAGCTGAGATGTTCGGAAAATCTTAGAGGTATTTCTTTAAAAAGTAGATTGGATGGAAAGAACAGTGTAGGATACTCAGATCTGATTGTTATACAGCATTATGGAGAAGCATGAAGCAATCCAAATTATACTCTAAGAGAAGCTCTAATTCTTACGGTCTGAAAAAGAAGGAAACTCATCACTCAATGTAGCCTCCATCAATAGCTACTTAATATGCATTTTCCACTTCTATACTTGTTATCTTTGAGGCCACCTTGAATTTTCTAGGTTTTTAGGATAATTTATATTTCATCACCTTCCTGGAACATAGGAAGTACTTGTATATTTACAAAATCAAATTAAACTGAATTTCTGCCTTGCTCACCAACATTCATGTGAATGGTCCATGGCTCTTGCTCAGGGGTTAGGCAGAGGCTGCCATGCTGGTTCCTCCACACATGTCTTTCTTTTTTCATAGACCACCTGGGTCAAAGGAAACTCATTCACAGTAGACGATGTGAACCAAATATATTTTCTCTTGAGAATTTAAGGATTTCTGAGAGTCTTCATAATTTCACGCTCAGTAACAGAACTACCTATCTGGAAATAGGGTCACTGACATGCAGATCCAAGGGGGGAGGGGAGGCTATAAATCAGGAATAAGCAGAGGAAGCAGTTCTGCATGGAGAAAAAGTGCAAAGAGAAGCAAATGGGAAGGTGTCACACCAAAGATGTCAAAGTTTCCAGTTCTTAGAGGTTTGACTTGACTTCACTTTTCCTTCAGTGAAAATCTAGTGTCCTTTCAGTAAGTTTTCTTTTCTTAGACTGGTATGTATGGGTTTCTCTTTCTGGCTACCAGTTATGTTTGACAAAGAGAAACATATTTTAATAATATTCCTCTCTATCCCTATTAGAGGGATGAGATTACATTTAAAAGAGGAGGCACTATTGATACATTATATCTTTTTAATTCCAATAAGATTCCAACCATCTTATTCTCGCATGGTAAGCATCATCACTCATGTTTGAAAATTGTAGAGTTGATAGTGAAGTCCTTTTAAAAATGAAAGTCCTTGTCATCTCTGAAGTTCATGTAGACTGTCATAATCAATTATTAATTACATATTAGTTTAATTAATTATCACAGTTCATCCAGTCTTAGAAGCTCTAATGACATAGGATAGGAAGGATATAAGTGGATTTCCACATTTTTTTTTTAATTGGGAAAGTTAGAAGGTTTTCTAGGGACCAGTCAGAAGTGTGTTTAGTAAAAAGACCACAAAACCATGGTTATGAGCTTCCTTCTCTATTGTTCTGACACTTTTGGTCCTACCACAGATATCACAATCACTTCCTTGGTCTGTTGGATGAGAATTAGCTCATGAGCCAAACCTGACCTTGAGTGGCTCATCAGAGTGAATCCAGAGATGCTGCAAAGCAAGCACTAATCACAGCGGAAGGTGTTGCCCCCACTGCTGGGTTTAAGCAGCTGTCTGAGAGAAGGAATGAAGGGCAAAAGAACTGCCATCATCGGGGTCATATAACTTGGTTTGATGTGGTTTGGCCTTATGGAAGTCCTCTCTGTAATAGTGTTACAGATGTTTAGATGAAAAGGACTTTGTGGAACTCTGATTAATTTGGGAAATCCTCCATTGGATGGTTTGAACATTGTCTATGGTTACCTATACTTGTGTCTGAGTCATAGCCCCTTGGAAAGTGAGGTTTTAAGAGGTAGGGTGAATGGTTGCAAACCTCCGGTGTTCTGCCCCTGAACACGATAGAGCTTTATTTGCGGGGGGGGGGGGGCGGGCGGGGAAGAGAAAGGACTTTAGCACTGTCCTTGGATTGGGTAGGGAGCATCTGGAGGCTTTAGCTCAACTCAAGGGCATAGGGAAGATGTGAGGACCTGAGATGCATTGAGGAGATGGGAATTTGAGGAACAAGAAGAAATCATCCTTTCTCACAAAATCCTTTTATCCCCTATCCCCGGAGCCCCCACCCCTGCCACTGGGTTCTGCTTGTTTTACTGAAGAGAGATGAAGAATTGTTGTGTATTGAGCACCCACTACAGCCCAGGCTTGGCTTTAGGCTCTTCCATGTCCAATGCCAGCCAGTCTACCAGCAGTCTTGGGAAAATTTAGATGACCCTGTATAGCAAGGTTGTCCATGGTGGTCTAACTATTGTGAACTGCCAGTCGTTGGTGAAAATCAGCCCACGTGATTGTGGAATCAGAAAACTAATTATCCATTAGAAGGACTTAGAAATAACAAGTAGAAAAGTCATTATTTCCTGTGGCTGGGCACATTTAGTTTTGATAGTTTTTACTGAATTTAATTTTTTTTCTTTTCCAAGAAATTTTTTCAAAAGAGAGGCAGAGAGAGAGAATGAATTTCTGAAAACCTTGAAAATTATTTCACTAGTGAACACGAAGAAGTGTCAAACTTGGTGGCTTTAAAGAATCATCAATTATATATTATAAGTGGTTCTCAGGTTGGAAGTCCAGCATATTATATATGAATCTGATTCGTTTTCTGCCTCCTAGAGGGCTGAGCTGCTGACAATTAGTCTTACGCTATAGGAGTTCTAACTCTGCATCAAAATATATGTGTGGTGTTCCTCTGCATGCAGTACAAGTGGGTTATTTGGTTGTAGGAGTTAGCAGTTTAGTCTGTTTGCTATAAGAAGAGGGGATGGTTATCCTCTCTTGGGAGGGATCAACTTTCACCTCTAGTCTATATTATTATAAATCTTTTCTTTAGACATAACATACATTGAGTACCCATTTGTATTACAGTGTGCTTGTGGAACTTGAAAGAACTTTACTGGAGAGTTTTAGGTTTCTTATTAAAATTAAAATTTATTGTAATTTACTAAGCATAGATTAGAGTGTGATAATTATCTGTCTTAGAAGTAATATATGAAAGAAGATATTACCAAAGTTAACTCTTTATTTACACTTTCTTTTATGGCTTTTATTTTCTTTCATTTCATTGAATATTCTGAAATAATCCTTAAAAATTAATATGCTTTGTTGAGAGATTTAAACAAGCACCCAAGAAAATCTAGTTTTGTATTAGAGAACAGATATTCTAGTTATGTACTTTGCAGTCAGAGAATTTATGAAGGATAAGGTTTTAGGCATGTTTAAATTTCTTTTTAATAGGAAAATGAGGTTGATTTCCCATGTGAAGACTTAAAAGTTTTTGTACATGAAGAAAATTATTATGTAACAAGGTGGTTTGTTATTTTAAGAATTATGTTATTTGAAAGTGGACAAATAGATGAATAACATTATCTCTCTGACAAAAACACTAAAAATAAAGGTGATCATCAAGCCAATGAACTCCTTGTAATTCAAAGAAAAACCTGCTGTGTAATTAATTTATAATAGATAATTTAACATGAATTACTTCATTGGAGTGTTAGTTTTTCCCTGGTGGTGAGTTATTAGTAGAGTTAATTCAAATGGTGATTGATTAAAGGAAATTTATGGAATTTATGCCAGTGATATCTTAGAAATTCATAAATTTGTATTTCTTGATGAGAAAATTAACACACTTTTTGAGAGTTTATTCACTTTTTCTGTAGTAATAACCTTATAATATCATTTGATATAGCAGAGGGTTTCAGTTCTCCAAATGGCCACTAACTAATGGCAATTAGTGCTTGCAATTAGTCTTTTCCCCCTTCAAACTGGTACAAATTAAGTTTCTTTGAATTTGAGAATCAGACATGTATAGGACAAGATGTTCCTGTTTGATATTTTGTGCTTTCTCATTTTCATGCACTGCTAAGATATTTTCTTGTGCTCTTTTGGCAAAGGGAGAAGTGAGTATAGCACAACTATTTTTTTTTCTGACCTATTTTATTCTTTTAAAAACTCAGTCTTATGCAGCATCAAAGTGGCAAAAATAGAATGATCTTAATTCACGTTTATAAGGTCTGTAGCAGATCTAGAAAACATCCCTGAGTACACACATCAAAAGTTGCAGGTCATTGAGGGAAATCGAGCAGGGGGAGTCAAGCTTCTAGGACATACTACTGATTATGTAGCTGACGGTTGTGGCTAGAAACTTTGAATAGAAACAGCATCATAATTGGTCTTCTTTTACTCCCTCAAGCTTGTGTACTCCTTACAGAGCTCATTCTGATTATGCAAGTAGAACAAAGATGGTTACTTTTTTTTCCCTTATAACTTCTACTACACTAGGCATTTTACCTAGCAATATATATATATTATGTATATATATATATATATAATTTTGCTGGAAGTCAATTCAATGTTGTATAATATCATAAGCTACCTGTCAGTTTATTGCTTATTTTTAAATTTAAATGCTTCTCACTTGGTGATGCCACAATTCAGTAAACATTTGCGCAGCATTTATATGCTAAGAGCTATGTAGGATAAAAAAGGAGATTGTAATTTAGTAAGAGAAATGCCTATATTTGGTGACTGTAGTATGAAAAAGTATGGGTAAAATGAGTAAAAAGGCAAACAAAACAAACGTTTAAGAAATATAGCATTAATTTTGACTGAGGCTTTGGGGTACCGGTGACATTAAAAGGAGCTTCCCAGAGGGAGTAATTGTTTAAACAGGACCCTGAAAGACAAAATAGGACAGGGGTGGGAGCATTCCAGGTGTGGGTTGGTGGTGAAGTTGCCTAACACAGTGTGGCTATCGGTGTGTTCTAGGTATATTTGGAAGCATCAAATAATCCGTATATTGGTAAATTGAGGCTAGACTGTGCAAGGGGCTGAAGGCTGTGCTGAGGAATCTCAGCTTCATTCTGTGACTATTAGGGATTCTCTGAAGGCTTTTGAATAGAGGAATAATCTTTAAGGACAGTAACTCTGATGGCAATAGGAAAGATGTAGGTGAGAATGAGAAAGGAGGAAGGAAGAGGGGCCAGGCACATGGAGATATTTCTTAGGAGGCTACAGGTAGTTCAGAGAGAAACAGTGGATTAAAATGAGAAGTTCATGGTGATAGTGGGTTTTGGAGTATTAGAGCTGGGGTTTGTTTGATGGCTGGCCATAAAGGAGAAGGGGAAAAGAGGAAAAGAGAGGAATCAAAAATTCTCTTCTTAGCATCTGTTTGGACTTAGTCCCTGGGAGCTCTTAGCTAAAGGTGGGAATTGTGGAAGACAGTAGCTGAGTAAAAAATTCCATTTTGGTCATGCTGTACATGGGAATTAATGGTATGTCCTTGTGTAACAGTCATGCATTGTGATAAAAATAATAGTGATAAAGGTCTAGATAAGTTAAATGTCTTCCAACAAGTGAAGAAAACACACATAACATAGGAACCAATTACAGCAAAACAAAGGCAAAGAGGAGATGACAGAGAGCAGGGTCATAAAAACAAGGAACAGTTCACAATGATGAATGCTATAGATTGGAAAAGTGGATTGAAACTTGAGAATTCATTGACTTTTCTGATTAATAGATCATCGGTGCCTTATAAGATACTAATTTTTAGGTAAGCAAGAACATTCCAATTAAGGACGATGAGTATTTTCAGATTTATTTACTAATTTAGGAAAGTTTCAAGATGAACATATTTGGTACCTATTCCGTGTCTTCCTATGGTTCTTTGCTGCTGATATCCATTATAGATGCATGGGTTTAGGAGTGGCTAAGTTCCAGATCCTCTGCTTGTATGCTCCTGTTCATGTTATTTAAACTCTCAAAGCCTAAGTTTCTTCATCTGCTAAATGGAAATAACGTAATGTCTACCTCAGAGAATATTGGGAATGATTGATGCATGTGAAAGGATTTTATGAATTGTAAAGGAAGTCCTATACAAATGTTGTCAAAAAATCTGTATTGGCTTTTGATGAAGTGGTGGATACAGAATGACAAACTATTAATCTGTTTCTGGTTATTGTTTCAAGGAGTGATTCTTCATTTTCTTACTTTTGGATGTGTTAGAAAGTGATTCCATATCTTACTTTATGTAGGAAAATTTCTGGGGTTGTGTTTCTGGTCTCTTCCATCTCCTCAGATTTTCTAATCATTAAATTTTGTTCTTTCTCTTCTTTTACTTTCATTCTTATTTTTCTCCTTCACTTTCTCTCTCCTCTTCAGTCATATTTTTATTAATGTGTTCGGTAAATATTTGTTGAACATCTACTATATGCTAGGAATTCTTTTTGGGATCTGAGCATATACTAGTCTGCAGTCTTTAATTTATGTGTGTTTACCAGGCAGTTTTATGAGAATCTGCATTTACCCCTCTCACTTACTCTTATCTCACTCTGACAGAGCTCATTACTCATACTGTAGGGCCTCAGCTTAGTTCAGGTTTACTATTCCTGATCTACTTCATTTTGTCTAAACTCTGATCAATTTAATCAGAATTAGCAGAGATACTTCAATAGCATTCTGAAGAATGTGCAGGAACTTTTTAATATCATCTCTGTAGTGATTTTCATTACATCAGGATATGTGTTGTCAGAATTTGAGGAGAGTAAACGTTCAAAAATATATATTTCAGCCTGAAAGTTGTTAAACTTCTATCTCCTTTCCTTATTCCAGAAGCATGTTTTCTACTCCCCACCCTCATTGCCGTGAATTGAGGAATGTTTCTGATGGAAATAGGCCAAATTCTTCAGTGTGTTAGAATTAGTGAAAGGGGCACCTGGGTGGCTCAGTCGGTTGAGCGTCTGCCTTCGGCTCAGGTCATGATCTCAGGGTCCTGGGATCGAGCCCCGCATCAGGCTCCCTGCTCGGCGGGAAGCCTGCTTCTCCCTCTCCCATTCCCCCTGCTTGTGTTCCCTCTCTCGCTGTGTCTCCCTCTGTCAAGTACATAAATAAAGTCTTAAAAAAAAAAAAGAATTAGTGAAAGAAAAAAGCAGATGGTCTCTTGGATAGAGATAATATGATGTGTATATACCAGTGGGTATAAATATGTAATTTGATGTATATAATGAACATATTCCTGAAATCACAATATACTGACATTTAGTAAATTAAATACTTAAATTGTAAATGTAGATACAATTCAAGTTCTCTGACCTAATGTAAAACCCTCCAAGTGTCTTTTTAAAAATAATCATAAAATGAAGGATATAACTGTCCTTTTATCTCTGTAATTCCATGATTCCTGGTAGTTAGGGATTCTTCCAATTTTTTTTCTTATAATTTTTTTCTTATACTAACAGCTTCATTGAGATATAATTTACATATTACACAATTCTTCCATTTTAAGTGTAGAATTCAGTGGTTTTAATATACTGGTAGAGTTGTCTAACTATCATCATAATTTGGGAACATTTTTATCACCCCCAAAAGAAATCCCATACCCATTATCACTCATGCTCCATTTCGTTCCAACCTCCTGACCTGTAGGCAAGCAGTAATCTACATTCTGTCAGTATAGACTTCCCTATTCTGTACTTTCCTGTAAATGGAATTATACAGTACGTTGTCTTTTGTGTCTGGCATCTTTCATTTAGCATAATGTTTCCAAGATTTATCCATGTTTTAGCATGTATCAGTATTTCATTAATTTTTATGGCCAAATAATATTCCATTGTATGGGTATATCACATTTTATTTTTCCATTCATTAATTGATGACCATTTGGGTTGTTTCCACTATTTGGCTATTATGAATAATGTTGTTCTGAACATTTGTACATACATTTTCATTCTCTAGGATATATAACTGGGAGTAGAATTTCTGGATCATATGGTATCTCCATGTGTAAATTTAAAATTCCCACTTTCCCAAAGTTATGCATCATTTTACATTCCCACCAGTAGTGTATGAGGATTCTACTTTCTCCGCATCACTGCCAACATTTGCTATTATCTGTCTTCTTGATTATAGGCATCTTGGTGTGAAATGGCATCTCGTGTGGTTTTGATTTGCATTTCCCTCATGGATAATGATATTGTGCATCTTTTCATGTGCTTGTTGGTCATTTGTATTCCTTCCTCCCTCCCTCCTTCCCTCCCTCCCTCTCTCCCTTCTTTCTTTCTTTCTTTCTTTCTTTCTTTCTTTCTTTCTTTCTTTCTTTCTTTCTTTCTTTCTTTCTTTCTTTCTTTCTTTCTTTCTTTCTTTCTTTCTTTCTTTCTTTTTTCTTCCTTCCTTCCTTCCTTCCTTCCTTCCTTCCTTTCTTTTCGTTCTTTTCGTTCTTTTCCTTCTTTCTTCTTTCTTTTTCAACCTGCACCAGGTTGCATTCCTACCAACAATGTAGGAGGGTTCCTCTTTCTCCGCATCCTTGCCAACATCTGTTGTTTCCTGACTTGTTAATTTTAGCAATTCTGACTGGCGTGAGGTTTTGGTTTGGATTTCCCTGATGCCGAGCTATGTTGAGCACTTTTTCAGGTGCCTGTTGACCATTTGGTTGTCTTCTTTGGAAAAATGTCTGTTCATGTCTTCTGCCCATTTCTTGATTGGATCATTTGTTCTTTGGGTGTGGGTTTGATAAGTTCTTTATAGATTTTGGATACTAGCCCTTTATCTGATATGTCATTTGCAACTATCTTCTCCCATTCTGTCAGTTGCCTTTTGGTCTTGTTGATTGTTTCCTTTGCTGTGCAAAAGCTTTTTATCTTGATGAAGTCCCAAGTTCATTTTTGCCCTTGCTTCCCTTGCCTTTGGTGATGTTTCTAGGAAGAAGTTGCTGTGGCTAAGGTCGAAGAGGTTGCTGCCTGTGTTCTCCTTTAGGATTTTGATGGACTCCTGTCTCACATTTAGGTCTTTCATCCATTTTGAGTTTATTTTTGTGTGTGGTGTAAGGAAATGGTCCAGTTTCATTCTTCTGCATGTGGCTGTCCAATTTTCCCAACTCCATTTGTTGAAGAGACTGTCTTGGACAGTCTTTCCTGCTTTGTCTAAAATTAGTTGACCATAGAGTTGAGGGTCCATTTCTGGACTCTCTGTTCTGTTCTATTAATCTATGTGTCTGTTTTTGTGCCAGTACCATACTGTCTTGATGATGATAGCTTTGTAATAGAACTTGAAGTCCGGAATTGTGATGCCACCAGCTTTGCTTTGCTTTTTCAACATTCATCTGGCAATTCGGGGTCTTTTCTGGTTCCATACAAATTTTAGGATTATTTGTTTCATTTCTTTGAAAAAAGTGATGGTATTTTGATAGGGATTGCATTAAATGTGTAGATTACTCTAGGTAGCATCGACATCTTCACAATATTTGTTCTTCCAATCCATGAGCATGGAATGTTTCTCATTTCCTTGTGTCTTCCTCAATTTCTTTCATGAGTATTTTATAGTTTTCTGAGTACAGATTCTTTGCCTCTTTGGTTAGATTTATTCCTAGGTGTCTTATTGTTTTGGGTGCAATTGTAAATGGGATCGACTCCTTGATTTGTCTCTCTTCTGTCTTGTTGTTGGTGTATAGGAATGCCACTGATTTCTGTGCATTGATTTTATATCCTGCCACTTTACTGAATTCCTGTATGAGTTCTAGCAGTTTTGGGGTGGAGTCTTTTGGGTTTTCCACATACAGTATCATATCATCTGCAAAGAGTGAGAGTTTGACTTCCTCTTTTCCGATTTGGATGCCTTTTATTTCTTTTTGTTGTCCGACTGCTGTGGGCTACGACTTCTAGTATTATGTTGAATAGCGGTGGTGATGGTGGACATCCCTGCCATGTTCCTGACCTTAGGGGGAAAGATTTCAGTTTTTCCCCATTGAGAATGATATTTGCTGTGGGATTTTCACAGCTGGCTTTTATGATGTTGAGGTGTGTACCCTCTATCCCTACACTCTGAAGAGTTTTAATCAAGAAAGGATGCTGTATTTTGTCAAATGCTTTTTCTGCATCCAGTGAGTGGATCATATGGTTCTTGTTCTTTCTTTTATTAATGTATTGTATGTAATGTAATGTACAATGTAATGTACATTGATTGATTTGCGGATGTTGAACCAACCTTGAGCCCAGGAATAAATCCCACTTGGGTAAATCCCACTTGATTATTCACACGAATAATCCTTTTAATGTACTGTTGGATCCTATTGGCTAGTATTTTGGTGAGAATTTTTGCATCCATTTTCATCAGGGATATTGATCTGTAATTCTCCTTTCTGATGGGGTCTTTGTCTGATTTTGGGATCAAGGTAATGGTGGCCTCATAAAATAAGTTTGGAAGTTTTCCTTCCATTTCTATTTTTTGGAACAGTTTCAGAAGAATGGGTATTAATTCTTCTTTAAATGTTTGGTAGAATTCCCCTGGGAAGCCATCTGGCCCTGGGCTCTTGTTTGTTGGGAGATTTTTGATGACTGCTTCAATTTCCTTAGTGGTTATAGGTTTGTTCAGGTTTTCTATTTCTTCCTGGTTCAGTTTTGGTAGTTTATACATCTCTAGGAATGCATCCATTTCTTCCAAATTAATTTGCTGGCATATAATTGCTCATAATATGTTCTTATAATTGTATTTCTTTGGTGTTGGCTGCGATCTCTCCTCTTTCATTCATGATTTTAATTATTTGGGTCATTTCTCTTTTCTTTTTGATAAGTCTGGCCAGGGGTTTATCAATCTTATTAATTCTTTCAAAGAACCAGCTCCTAGTTTTGTTGATCTCTTCTACTGTTTTTTGGTTTCTAGTTCATTGATTTCTGCTCTGACCTTTATTATTCCTCTTCTGCTGGGTTTAGGCTTTATTTGCTGTTCTTTCTCCAGCTCCTTTAGGTGTAGGGTTAGGTTGTGTATTTGAGACCTTTCTTGTTTCTTGAGAAAGGTTTGTATTGCTATATACGTTCCTCTCAGGACTGCCTTTGCTGTATCCCAAAGATGTTGAACAGTTGTGTTTTCATTTTCATTGGTTTCCATGAATTTTGTTAATTCTTCTTTAATTTCCTGGTTGACCCGTTCATTCTTTAGTAGGATGCTCTTTAGCCTCCATGTATTTGAGTTCTTTTTGACTTTCCTCTTGTGATTGAGTTCTAGTTTCAAAGCATTGTGGTCCAAAAATATGCAGGAATGATCCCAATCTTTTGGTACCGGTTGAGACCTGATTTGTGACCTAGGATGTGATCTATTCTGGAGAATGTTCCATGGGCACTAGAGAAGAATGTGTATTCTGTTCCTTTGGGATGGAATGTTCTGAATATATCTGTGATGTCCATTTGGTCCAGTGTGTCATTTAAAGTCTTTATTTCCTTGTTCATCTTTTGCTTAGATGATCTGTCCATTTCAGTCAGGGGGGTGTTAAAGTCCCCTACTATTATTGTATTGTTGTCGATGTGTTTCTATGATTTTGTTATTAATTGACTTATATAATGGGCTGCTCCCATGTTAGGGGCATAGATATTTACAATTGTTAGATCTTCTTGTTGGATAGACCCTTTAAGTAGGGTATAGTATCCTTCCTCATCTTTTATTATAGTCTTTGGTTTAAAATCTAATTTGTCTGATATAAGGATTGCCACCCCAGCTTTCTTTTGGTGTCCATTAGCATGGTAAATGGTTTTCCACCCCCTCACTTTCAATCTGGAGGTGACTTTGGGTCTAAAATGAGTGTCTTCAGACAGCATATTGATGGGTCTTTTTTTTTTTTATCCAATCTGATAGCCTGTGTCTTTTGATTAGGGCATTTAGTCCATTTACATTCAGGGTAACTATTGAAATATATGAAGTTAGTGCCATTGTATTGCCTGTAAGGTGACTGTTACTGTGTATTGTCTGTGTTCCTTTCTGGTCTAGGTTACTTTTAGGCTTTCTCTTTGCTTAGAGGACCCCTTTCAATATTTCTTGCAGGGCTGGTTTCGTGTTTGCAAATTCTTTTAGTTTTTGTTTGTCCTGGAAGCTTTTTATCTCTCCTTCAATTTTCAATGACATCCTAGCTGGATATAGTATTCTTGGCTGCATATTTTTCTCATTTAGTGCTCTGAATATATCATGCCAGTCCTTTCTGGCATGCTGGGTCTCTGTAGATAGGTCTGTTGCCAGTCTAATATTTCTATCATTGTAGGTTACAAACCTCTTGTCCCAAGCTGCTTTCAGGATTTTCTCTTTGTCTCTGAGACTCGTAAGTTTTCCTATTAGATGTTGGGGTGTTGACCTATTTTTATTGATTTTGAGGGGGCTTCTCTGTGCCTCCTGGATTTTGATGCCTGTTTCCTTCCCCAAATTAGGGAAGTTCTCTGCTATAATTTGCTCCAATATACCTTCTGCCCCCCTCTCTCTTTCTTCTTCTTCTGGGATCCCAATTATTCTAATATTGTTTCATCTTATGGTATCACTTATCTCTCGAATTCTGCCCTCGTGATCCTGTAGTTGTTTATCTCTCTTTTTCTCAGCTTCTTTATTCTCCATCATTTGCTCTTCTGTAGCACTGATTCTCTCTTCTGCCTCATTTATCCTAGCAGTGAGAGCCTCCATTTTTTATCGCACCTCATTAATAGCCTTTTTGATTTCCACTTGGTTAGATTTAAGTTCTTTTGTTTCTCCTGAAAGGGTTTCTCTAGTATCTTCCATGCCTTTTTCAAGCCCAGCTAGTATCTTTATAATCATCATTCTAAACTCTAGTTCCAACCTCTTACTAATGTCTGTATTGAGTAGGTCCCTGGCAGATGGTACTGCCTCTCGTTCTTTTTTTTGAGGTGAGTTTTTCCATCTTGTCATTTTGTCCAGAGGAGAACAGATGAATGAGAGAACAAAATGCTAACAGGGTAACAACGCCCCCAGAAAAATATACACTAAACAAATCAGAAGAGACCTGAAATCGGGGGAACAGAAAGGGAACGAAAGAAAAAAGAAAAAAAGAAAGAAAGAAAAAAAAGAATATGATCAAATATGATCAGGCTGGTTAATATATCAGTGCCACACACTAGATTTGGGGTGTATTTTGGTCTGTTAGAAGAAACTGCCTCCCAAAATTTTAAAGAAAGAAAAACTTATGTATGTACAAAAATAAGGGTAAATATGATGAGGGGTAGAATATGACTGTAAAGATGAAAATTATAAAAGATTTTATAAAAAGAATTAATAAGATAAGAAGTTGGTTGAAAAAAGAAAGAAGAGAAATTAAAAAAAAGGGGGGGAGAGAATGTGATCAGGCCAGAGACTAGAACAAAGCCATACACTAGAGATTTAGGGTATATTTTGGTCTGTTAGAAGAAACTGTATCCCAAAATTTTAAAGAGAGAACAACTTATATATATATGAAAAATAAGGTTAACTACAATGAAGGGATAGAATATGACTCTAAAAATGAAAAATAAAAAAGATTTAAAAAAAGAATTGATAAGATGTTGGTTGAAAAAGGGAAAAAGAAAAAATTCAAAAAAAAATAGAAAAAGGAAAAAAGAAAATTAAAAAAATTAACTTTGAAAGACTAAAGAATCAGGGGGAAAAAAGCCACAAATTCTAAGTGAGTATATTCCCCTATCACTGGAGTTCTGCCGTTCTCATTGATCGGTAAACTTGGTTTTGGCTGACTGTTCTTACTGATCTTCTGGGGGAGGAGCCTGTTGCCGTGGTTCCCAAATGTCTTTGCCGGAGGCGGAATTGCCCTGCCCTTGCCTGGTTCAGGCTAAGTAATCTGCTCGGGTTTGCTCTCCAGAGCTTTTTTTCCCTGCAAGCTTTCCATACAGTTTTGGAGGACGAGAGTGAAAATGGCGGCCTCCCAATCTCTGCCCCGGAGATCTCAAAAAGATGAGGGATCACATATAAAGAATGTTTTTCGGAATGTGATCTCATGGCTAGCATTCTCATCTTCCCACATCTTTAATCTCCCTTTCAGAACTAACTCATATATCCCTCTTTTATATGCATAAAATATTCTTCCCACCATGAGTCATACTGCTACCATTGAAATCTGGGTCTAGGAATTATTATTTACATCCGAGCGTCGTCATTTTATGCCCGCTCTTCCCCATGTCATTTATTTCAGAAAGCCACAGTGCTCTGTTAACTGGACATTTGGTTCCAAACCTGTAATCTTTATAGTGTCTTCCTGTCAAATTGGTACTTAATGTACTATCTGCTTCTGAACCCCTTTCTGGTCCCTCCTTTTCTTTTCTGATTTTATGTGCATCCTTTAATTCTCTCTTTCCTTCTGGAAAAATACAAGTCACTGGTAGAGAGGCGCTTTCCATGATCGTGCTGACCAGAGAGCTCCATTTCCTAGGCTCCCCACCATTGCTGAACATCTACTTTTTATTTCCTTTTGTCTTCTGTCACAATAGTTTCTCTTTCTCTCTTTCTCCTTCTCTCTCTTCTATTGGAAATAGATATGAAATATTATCTCATTCTTTTTTTAAGAGGGAATTTTTATTGGGGTGCCTGGGTGGCTCAGTCAGTTAAACATCTAACTCTTGATCTCAGCTCAGGTCTCTATCTCAGGGTCGTTAGCTCAAGCCCTGCATCAGCTCTACTCTGGGCATGGAGGCTACTTAAAAAAAAAAAAAAAAGTGATTTTTATTTCTGCATCCGCTCTGAGCTTCCATGGATGGTGGTAAAAGGAAGGCAGATAGTGTGTATTGAAATTGTCTCCTCCAGTCCAGCTGCCTCTGGGGCAAAACTCAAGATTCTGTGAGGCTGCTGTGTCCCAGATCTTTCCTGGAAATGTCATAAGCAAGACCTTCTTCTCTGTCATCTGTCGTTCTGAATCTCTGGAGTGTATTCTAGAATGTGCTGTGAATAAGGATGCTCTTGGTGCTACCTCCTGCACTTTGGTAGCCTGCCATCTTTCTAGTCTCAGGATTCAAGGTCTTGTAGGCTTGGCTAGACTCCACTTTGAACTTCTCCTGCTGGTGCCAAATTAACCAATCTGCCTTTCTATTTTGAACCTTCTCTGAAAGCTTCCCAGCAGTTTCTAATTGCCAAGGTCTCTGTCCCCAGTTTTAAAGCCTTAAGGCCTGTGTTTTCCCTTTTATGCCTCTGGCCTCATTGACCACCCTTGTGGCCAGGACCCTGTTTCTTTGGATGCTTTTCTACCTGTTTGGAAGTTTCCTCTCCGTGCCATCCACTTTCTGCCCTGTTTTCCAGTCCAAATGTAGAACAGGCTATTTTGGTTACTCTTTCCCCTTGATGGGTTCAGGTCTAGGTACGACCCTGGACATTTTTTTTGTTGTTTTTTTGTTCTTTTTGTTGTTGTTGTTTTTGTTTTTTATGTGGGTGTCATAAGAGTCATTATTATCTCCATGATATCAGTTGAACATTAGCATGTTGGATAGTGACTGTGCATGTCCCCGAATACCTGCATCAAATAGAGGATTTTTGAAAACAGATCCTAAGAAGGAAACTTCTAATAGTGGAAAGTAAGTGAGGTGAATATTTTAAAGAGGTGTCTTTCTTGTCTTTTTCTCAAATCATGCTTCTGGATACCATCTGATCATAAGATCAGCCCTGCCCTACCTTTTCCTTCACACAGTTTCAAATTTCTGTTCACAATAATAGATAATTTCTCACGGCAGAAGAATGGGGTTAGGGGCAAACTGTAGGGATCCAGACTACCTGGGTTTGCATCTCATCCTGGTCACTTCTTAGGTGTGTGATCTTGGCTGATGTTTCTTAATCTCCGTCCCTAGTTTCCCCCATGTATAAAATTGACTGATGATAGTGCCTCCCTCTCAGGGTCCTAGTAGGGATTACATAAATTAAAGCCTATCTTATTATTATCTTGAACCAAAAACTAAGTGATAAATTATGCTTACCATATTCATCTGAGCTTGAACTGATAAAAGACTAAATTTTTCCTAAAGTTACATTTATCATGTCTTGATTCTCTACCTGTACACTCCTAGTATGTTTGTCCATGTTAATGCCTTATAATTTATCTTAGAGCACAGTGATACATTGCAAATATTACTTAATAAAAGCTTTTCAGTGAACTTGATAAATTGTTGGGTTTGCAAAGCTTTCAAAAACCTTAAACCGTAGGGTCTTAATCAGCCTGATTTAAGTGTTTGTATATTTGGTCTCCTTGTGAACTGCATCCTCTGCTTTTTATGTGAATGTAATCTGTTCTCCCAGAATGGTAAGGCATGAGTGAGGTCATCTATAAATGAAAATCCTTTGTAAACAGAAAAATGGTATGCAAATATAAAATATATTAATAGTAAGTAGTTTTATGGACTTAAAAACTAGTTGTCTTCAGGTGAAAATAAGGCAGTTGTGGTTAGATTCACATAGTTAAAAAAGTCTTGAAGATGATAAAAAAGTGCATGAGATGTTTGCCTCTAATTTGGTGATCAATGATTACAATTACTTGCTTCTTAACTATCTTTAGCTATTTATCAAATTTTAACCATGCTTAACATAATTTTTTAATATATTGAGATTGCTAGAGCATAGTTTTGTTGCCCACTAACTTTGATTAGGGTACAAATTTGTACAACTTTGTACAACTTTGAGGAAAAGCAATGACCCTTCTTCTCAGGCTCAAGGTAAATCCACTTGCATAACAGGTGAAATGTTGTATGCTTTACATTTGGTAATTCTTTATTTTCTAGTTTCTCACCTAGCCTACATTCACCGTCAAAAGATCTCACCAGCAAATAGCAATTCATTCATTCAAGATATTCCTGCTGATGTGGAAAAATAGGAGAGAAATGTCACTGGAACTCTAATAGGCTTTTGTAAATCTTGGTTTCAGTATTGTACAAACAGCCTTTGTGCTCTTAAGTCCTCTGATAGTCTTTAATTAAAGGTCTCCCAGCTCTCCCAGGAGGCCTGAAAATGGCAAATATGTAAGCTAAAATAAAATGTACTATTTTATGGAATGTGGTTTTAAATGCTTTTTCAAGACATGTAAGAGTATTTGTCAACTTCTGTTAATTTTTACTAAAATCAGAACTTACGCCCTTGATTTTAACATGTGTGTACATATGTATGCACTTGCATTGTATCCTACGAGTTCCCTAAGAGAGATTTGAAAAAGAATATGATATATAACATAGGCACAGTAAAGCTAATAAATTTTAATAGACATTACTCTAGAACTTGGGAAAGAAAAAGAAGCAAATTTGTTCAAGAGGCTAATATGGTTATATAACGAGTAGCTGATTTATTTGACTTTCAGCTTCCTGGACACCAGGGAAAAAATGGAAATAGGCTGAAATATAAATTCTCAATATCATAAAGGAAAAAATATGTCAAATTCTTAGTGTACTGTATTATGAATATGTTTATACATACGTGATTCATCACACATGGGAAAAGACTTGCCAACCCAAAACATATGCCTCTTTTACTATTTATATTTTTCATTACTTCACTTAGGTTGACATAAAAGCTTTTTTCATTCCTTGGGCTTATTCTCTCTGTGCACATAGTTTTGGGTAGCAGCAGAATATGGGTGATAGGGAAAATTTTGGTGTAGAGAAAAAAGTGAAAATTTTGAGTTTATCTAATTCTTAGAATATTGGCTGTATAATTAGGAGTCTGACTTGTTGCACAGTGACTAACTATATCAATAATTGGGAAGTAAAGTTATAAAAAAAGAAATCGATTTCAAAGTTTAGCATTTGTCTAGAAAGTGAAGACCTTTATTTTCACTATAGCTACTTGGAGTTTGACTCCCAAAGCACAAATCCCTTTAAAAATCTTAGCCTAGGAAAAATTTGTTAAGCAATAGGAGGGAAAGACAATGGATTTCTCAACTATAATAATGTAACTTGGAACAGGGGTTGGAGTCAGAAACATATATTCTTCTTGGTTGTTAATGACATACATTGACTGTTTGAAAAAGAATAGTAGAGAAAATATTTTCAAGCAAACCAATATACTTATTTTTACCTTTCTAAAAATGTTTGAAAAAATGAAGTAAAGGAAAGGAACTCATAGGGACTCATAATTGAGAGCCATGAATTAAAGGAGAAAGTGTAGGGGTAGAAAATAAAAACAAATTTCTCCTCTGGGTAAAAGGATGAAGACTCCGGCAGATGGCTTCTTAGATTAATGGCCTCCTTTGCAGAGTCATATGTAGAATAGAAAACAATGTACAGATTGGCGTATACTGTTGTATTTTTGTCAGCATTATTAAACTTCTTTTTGAAACCTAGGGGCATTTAGAAGTTTTAAAAAAGTTTTATTCTGCTTAAATTAAGTTCTAGTCTGAACACAGACATTTTTAATGTGAACCCTTTGTACAGGTATTTAAATAGTGTTCCATGGCATATTTTAATATATCATGATGAGTAGATTTTATGTTTTCATTATGAAAAGTAAAATAAAAAGAATAGAGAACATTTACTTAACAATTTATCTTTATTTCAGTCTATTATGTACTTTGATCTTCAGAATCAAATAACTTGTAATAAAGTTGTGGAAATTCATGAACTAGCTGGGAGCTATTTAACTGTACAAGACTTTGTGTTTCATGCTGGTTTCACACCATTGTCATACTCTATAAAACCAAATATATTAGTTAATTTTCAACTCTATTGGAATTTTGAAGATTTCCAAATTTTAGTCCCTGGAAGAGTTTTATTTATTTTTGGTTGCTTATGTTGTCAAAACAAAAGTTAATTCTCAAATTTTATCAAGTATCCATATGGTAAATCTATCTCTTCTGTTAAGTTTTCCCCCAAATATGTATCAAATAGCACTTATACAATACTTAATACATGGAACATGCTTTGCATTTTTTTTTTGTTTGATCCTCCAGTCTTGTCAGGAAATAGGGAAGTAATTATTTTTATCTCTGTTTTTCCAGTAAGGAAACTGGGGAGCAGATAGCTGGTAAGTGTCATGTATTTCAGGTTTCAATAGCTCAACTCTTTCCTGGGTTCCATATTGGAATGCCCTTAGCAGATTTCCTCCCAATTTTGAGTGGGAGGAGATTAGAAAGTCAATATCTGTAGAATATAAATGTCTAAAAAGAAGAGGTTGAACAGAAAAAAAAATACAAAAAGATCTTGGTGTATTGCTTTTATGGTGAATAATTGATCCTCTAACTAACCAACTCCAGAATAACTAATACTATCTTTATACTCTGCATCTCAGACATCTTTCCCCATGTCTTAATTTTTTTTTTAATTAAGATGATGATGCTATTTCCTAGAACTGACTTCTCTGCAGGCCAGTTGCAGATTCCAAATATCTGGGCGTCAGAATTCAATGCCAGTTCCAGAAGATGTAACAGGTAGAGAGCTGTTTGTATCCTTACTAGGTTTCCCTTCTGGGCTGTGGTGTGCTGCTGGTGTATATGTGTTAAAAACACATTCTGTTGCTTTAAAACCACAGCAAAAATTGAGGCAGTTGTGGCCATTAATAAAAGGCTGATAGCTTCATCTTTTAAACTTACTTCTCTCTAACATGTACTTCAATGTCTTTGCATATATGTCACTCCGGTCAGGTATGGATATCAAAGCCACCAATCACTATTTTCCATGTCATTTAGTCTCCCAGTCTATTTGTTGGTTCTCTGAAAGTGCTTGGTAATCAAAAGTGTATAGTCAAGGGGGGGCGTGTTAGTTAGATGTGTTCCTGAATTGACAAGTTTATTTGTTTATTTAAACCTTAAACATAACACTGATTAAACATCTGTGGAAAAATGCAAATTAAGGCCTGTGCGAATTATGTCACCATCAGCAGTCTCTCACTGAACTCTAGGCTTTAGGGTTTCCCATTTCCCCATACGCCCTATGTTGTGGAAAGGTAACAGCAAAGAGGCTTAATCTCTCACTGATTTCTTGGCTTGTTTTTTTCCCCTTCCAGCTTTTTTGAGATGTAATTGAGATATAACATTGTGTAAATTTAAGGTGTACAGAGTGATGATTTGATACACATATCTATTGCAGTATGTTTACCACAGTAAGGTTAGTTAATACATCCTTTACCTCACATGATTAGCATTTTGTTGTTGTGACAGTGAGAACATTAAAGCTCTACTCTCGTAGCAACTTTCAAGGTCTTGTTAACTACGGTCACCATGATCTACATTAGATCCCCAGAACTTAGCCATTTTATAACTAAAAGTTTGTACCCTTTGACCAACATCTTTCCATTTCCTCAAGCCCTCAGCCCCTGGTAACCAACCACCATTCTACTTTATGTTTCAATGAGTTTGATATTTTTAGATTACACATATGAGTGGCATCATACAGTATTTGTCTTTCTTTGTCTCACGTATTTTATGTGGCATAATGCCCTCAAGATCTATTCATGTTGTTATAAAAGGCAGGATTGTTTCTTTTCTATGGCTGAATAATATGAGTGTGTGTGTGTATGTGTGTGTAACACTCTTTATCTATTCATCCACTGATGGACCCTTAGATTGTTTCTGTGTCTTGGCTGTTACAAACAGTGCACTGGTGTAGCCTGCCCTTTAAGGCCATCTAACCAGCATGTAAGATGCCTGCGCCAGGACCACCCCTAATACTTCATTGCTTCTTTTCTTTAAAATTTTTTATATTAACATATAATGTATAATTTGTTTCAGGGGTACAGGTCTGTGATTCATCAGTCTTACACAATTCACAGCGCTCACCATAGCACATACCCCACAATGTCCATCACCCAGCCACCCCATCCCTCCCACCCCCCTCCACTCCAACAGCCCTCAGTTTGTTTCCTGTACTTCACTGCTTCTGTTCTCAATTTCCTAAACTCCTTTTCTGTCTGTCCTACAACCTACAATACTTATTTTTTAAAATAATTAATTGAGGTATAACTGGCATACAATAAAAGCTCAGATCTTAAGAGTATAGTTTTGTGGTTTTGACAAATGTGTATACCATGTAAGCAGCACACTAATCAAGATGCAAAGTATTTCCATCATCCCAGAACACTCCCTCCTGTCCCTTTGCAGTCACTTTTACCCCTCTTTTTCGTTCAGGCATCCACTGGTCTAATTTTGAGCACGATAGATTAGTTCTGTTTGCTCTAGAACTTTATATAAATGAAATACTGACCTCTTTCATTCAAAATACTGTTTGTGAGCTTATTTATGGTGTTGCATGTATAAACAATTTCTTCATTTCTATTTCTGAGTGAGATTTCATCGTATCACTCTACCATAAGTTGTTTCTCCACTCACCCGTTGAAGGACACTTGGGTTATTCCCAGTTTGAGATTCATATAAAGAGTGCTATATGAGATTATTTATACAAGTCTTTTTGTTTTAATAAAACTTTTTATTTCGAGACAATTGTAGGTTCACATGCAATTTTAGGAAGTAATATGGAGATATTCCATCTACCGTGTATTCAGTTTCCTCCATTGGTAACATCTTGCAAAATTATAGTATGTTATCACTACCAGGAAATTGGCATTGATATAATTCACTGATCTCATTCAGATTTCCCAGTTTTACTGATTTGTGTGTGTGCAGGTGTGTTTGTGCATGTGTGTGTGCATGTTCGTGTTGCATTTATTTCTAGGCAATTTTATCCCGAGTGTAGTTTTGTATATCCACCCCTGCAGTCGGATCCAGAACAGTTCTATTACCATTGAGATCTCTCACATTGCCTTTTTATAACCACAGGCATCTCCCCCATCCCTAACCCCTGGAAACCACTAATCTGCTCCCCACCTTTATAATTTTGTCACGTCAAGTATGTTATATAAATGGAATCACACAGTATGTAACTTTTGAGATTGGAATGTTTTACTAAACATAATTCTTTTGAGATTTATCTAAGTTTTACCTCTACCAGTGGTTGTTACTTCCGACTGGAGGTTGTTCCCAGTTTGGGGCTATTGTAAATAAAGCTGTCATGAACATGAGTGTAGTGGCTTTTGTGTGAAAATAATTTTTCATTTCTGTGGCATAAATGCTTGAGAGCACAATTGCTGGGTCATGTGGTAATAGTAAGTTTAGTTTAAAGAAACTGCTAAACTATTTTCTAGAGTGTCTGTACCATTTTACATTTCCAACAGCAGAGTATGAGTGATGCAAATCCTCTACATCCTCATCAGCATTTGATGTTGTTACTTTTTAATTTTAGCCATTCTTTATTTAGTAGTGATATCTCATTGTGGTTTAATTTATGTCTTTAATGGTTAATGATGCTGAACATCTTTTCATGTGCTTATTTGCCATCTGTTTATCTGTTTTGGTGAGGTATCTCTTCATGTCTTTGATCCATTTTCTGTTTGGATTTTTTGTTTCTTTACTGTTCACTTTGGGAATTCTTCATATATCTAGGGACCAGTCCTTTACTGGATATTTTCTCCCACCTATAATTTGTCTTTTCATCCTCTTATAAGGGTCTTTCACAGAGCAAAGTTCATTTTACCAATTTTAATTTTAAACAAGTTCATTTTACCAATTTTTCCTTTTGTAGATCCTGTGTTTGGTGTCAGGAGACTATTTGCTTAGCTCTAGATCTCACAGATTTTTAATTTTAAGCAAGTTCATTTTACCAATTTTTCCTTTTGTAGATCCTGTGTTTGGTGTCAGGAGACTATTTGCTTAGCTCTAGATCTCACAGATTTTCTCTAGTGTTTATTTTTAATTTTAAACAAGTTCATTTTACCAATTTTTCCTTTTGTAGATCCTGTGTTTGGTGTCAGGAGACTGCTTAGTTCTAGATCTCACAGATTTTCTCTAGTGTTTATTTCTAAAATGTGTTTTTTTTTTACATTTAAGTCTGTGATCATTTTTGAGTAGATTTTTGTATAAAGAGGTATGTGAACCTTAGTCAAGACTCATTTTCTTTTCTTTTCTTTTTGACTAAAGATGTCCAGTTGCTCCAGCACTGGTGTGTGTGTGTGTGTGTGTGTGTGTGTGTGTGTGTGTGTGTGTGTGTAAATGACTCTCCTTCCATTAAATTTCATTTGCCTCTTTGTCAAAAGTCAGCTACATATTTTGTGTGTCTATTTTTGGGTTCTCTGTTCTCTGCCATTGAGCTCTTGTCTTTGCCTCCACCAATACCACACTGACTTGATTATTGTGGGTATACAGTAAGCCTTATTATCAACTAGAATGATTTTTCTCCTTACTTTATTCTTCTTTACCAAGACTATTTTAGCTATTCTAGGGGCTATAATTTTCCATATAAGTTTTAGAGTAAGATTGTCAATGTCTACAGGGATGGAATTTTGATAGGAATTCTATTAACACTGTACACGAATTTGGGGACAATTAACACCTTTACTATGTTGAGTTTTCCAATCCATAAGCAAGGTATGTCTCTTTATTTATTTATGTCATTGTTTATTTCATCAGTGTTTTGCAATTTTTTAAAAAAAAATTATTTTTGAGAGAGAGAGAGAGAGAGAGAGAGAGCACCTGTAGGGAGAGGTACAGGGAGAGGGAATCTTAAGCAGGCTGCATGCCTGTCATGACACCTGACACAGGGCTTGATCTCACAACCCTGAGATTACGACCTGAGCTAAAACTAAGAGTTGGACACTTAACCGACTGAACCACCCAGGCATCCTGTGTTTTGCAGTTTTGAGCATGAGATCCCATACATGTTTGTTGATTTTATACTTAAGCATTTAATTTTATTTAAAGTGATCCTAAATAGTGTTATTTTCTGGAAAAAAAACTATCAGAAGACTTTTGCACAGTGCTTACCTTCTCACTGTATAACCTATGATACAGAGTGAGCATCTTTTTATGTATTGACAAATTGTCATGTTCCTTTCTAAGTTTAGATCAGCTTCCAGTGTTTTAATCTGTGTGCCTTTAATGTCATAAAATATCTCTGAGAGTAATTTTAAGAGGAAGTTTTTGGCAAGGATGACTTCTGGGACATCATCACCTTTTTCCGTCAGAACCACTTTTCTCATTTATGTTGAAAGTTCCTCTCTGTGCTTATCTAGTTTCTTGAATGGTGGCGGTGTCTACATTCCCACTGTTGAGTATTTCTTCTATAACCTCATTTACATTTGACTAAATTTCAATTCCAGGGTTGTCATTTTTTGATCTTTAATACTTTTTCATCTTTGTTGGCCAATTCTCTCTTTCACTTATCCATTTTTATAAAATAGCACATGTGTTTATCAGTGGGAGACAAGGAAACATCACAAGTCTATGCTTTGCTTCTGTGATAACAGATACACCATGACCAATTACGGACAGATTTAAACAGATGTGATCAGTTATTGATTGTCATCTGCATCTGTTTTTTATATAGTGATTTGTGGACTGAAGGGTCGACAGCAAAGTTTGTACTTCATGCAATTACTTACAATTCATCTATATGGTAACTAAAATTTGAACTGTGTTGTTGAGGGACTGGTGTTCATAACTAAACCATGACTGAACCCCACGTATACTGGAAGTGTGCAAAGTGAGGACTGCCTGTGTGTGTGTGTGTGTGTGTGTGTGTGTGTGTGTGTGTATAATACCATGCCAAGATGTGTGATAATTGCTATGAAATAAAATGAAGAATGAATGGGGATATTGAGTGTGCATGAGGAAGTGCTGTTTTATATAATTATGGAAGTCCTCTTGATGAGCTAATGTTTGATCAAAGACATCCAAATGAAGTGAAGAAATAAAGCATTGCTAAGATCAGGATGAAGAAAATGTTATGTGGAAGGAATAGCAAAAGCCGAGCCCCAGAGGCAGGAATGAACTTGCGGTGTTCAGAGAACAGAATGTTGGCCAGTGCAGCTAGCGTGAGCAAGAGGAGGGTAATCAGATGAGCTTGGAGAGGTATGCAGAGGACAGATCATACAGGGCCTTATAGGCCATAGTAAGAACTTTGCATTTTATACTTTGTGTGATGGGAATCCATCGGAGAGTTTTAAGCAGAGGAGTGATATAATTTTATGTGTGTTCTTAGATCATTCTGACAGCTGAACTATAAAAATTTGCTATGGGGCAGCTATAGTGGAAGCAAGGAAACCAGTTGGGAGGCTTTTGCAACAGTTCAGGTGAGGAAAAATTATGGTTTGGGTCAAGAGTTTTAGCAGAAGAGAGGGGAAAAGAAGCCAGCTCCAGGCTATATATATATACATACATACATACATATATATATATATATATATATATATATATATATATATATATATGTATATATATATAGTCAGGAAATATATATATATATCCTAAAGACAGAACTGAGCAGACTTGTTACTAGATTGGGTGTGGGCTATGAGGAAAAGACAGGGATTAAGGATCATTCCTAGTTTTTGGCTAGGGCAACTGAGGGTATAATAATATCGTGTACAAAGATGGAGAAAGAACACATGGAAATGGAGGATACAAAGTTCTCTTAGACATGGTAAACTGAAATGCCTGTCATCACCTATTTAGAGACCAGAGAAGGGATGTGAGCTAGAGGTACAGATGTGGGACTCCTCAATATAGAGATGTTACTTAGAACCCAAAACTGGATGAGGATCCTATAGGGAGTGACTAGAGAACACGAGAAGGTGAAGG
Source organism: Eumetopias jubatus (assembly GCF_037043125.1). Taxonomy (NCBI): domain Eukaryota; kingdom Metazoa; phylum Chordata; class Mammalia; order Carnivora; family Otariidae; genus Eumetopias; species Eumetopias jubatus. The sequence continues at coordinate 73,441,336 of NW_028274811.1, read as the reverse complement.
ACTGTATCTGGAGGCCACCCACTGCACAGGTGAGATAGAAAGGGAAACTCCAGCTCAAAAGAGATGATCAGGAGAACAGGCTGTGAAGCTGTGGGGAGACCAAGAGGGCACAGTGCCCAGAAACCAAATTTTTTTTAAAGATTTTATTTATTTATTTGAGAGAGAGAGAGAATGAGAGAGAGAATACGAGAGGGGGGAGGGTCAGAGGGAGAAGCAGACTCCCTGCTGAGCAGGGAGCCCGATGTGGGGCTCGATCCTGGGACTCCAGTATCATGACCTGAGCTGAAGGCAGTCACTTAACCAACTGAGCCACCCAGGCGCCCAGAAACCAAATTTTGATAGTGTTTCAAGAAAGGGCAAGTTAAGAGTTTTGTTAAAATGCTCCCAGAAGGTCAAGTAATGTGGGCTAACTAACCATCGAATTTGGCCGTGTGAACAGGGGATGTTTTGGCAGAGTGATAGGGTGTAAAGACCAGCTGCAGTATCTGAGGATTGGCCGGGTGGTGAGAAACTGGAGAGAACAAATACTGACCACCTCTTTGAAGAGATTGGTTATAATGGGGAAGAAAGAAAAATGAGATACTATTTGGAGCAAGATGTTACGTCTAAGGAGAGGTTTTATATATATATATATTTTTTTTCTTTTCAGAATATTAGGTTTATAGGCCTGAATTTAGTTACCACAGGTTAGTTAAATAACACCGGACCCTCAACAGCACTGTTCCAATTTCAGTATTATTAACTGTGACTAAAGCACAGACTTTGCTGCTACCTTCCCAGTACACAAATTGTGATGTAATTAATCTGTGTGCATCTTGAGCAGTGACAGTCATATCGCTTCTTTCAAAGTGTATTAGTGACTGTGAATCTGGTATTTGGCTCATGCACAGACTGCTAAGCATAGAGATGGGTTGCTTATCTCTCAGTGATATACCCATACACTTGGGTTTTTAAAGCACTATTCTAAATGAATGATGCTCCAGATAAACCTTATCCTCTTGTGGATTTGAATAAAATGTGGAAGTTTACTCTTTACCTTCAAACACAACTTCATTAATTCAGCCAGTGGACAAAAGAACTATTTCAGTGTCCAAAACCTCTTATCTTACATGGACTTTCAGACAGGGTATTGAATTAAGATCATGCAAATTTTTTTTTACTGAGTTTTGGAAAAAATAAGACATAATGCATACACTGAAAGTATTCAAGTATCATGGGGGGAAGTAACAGTGAATAAAATGCAGGCAGCATGGCAAAATCTTTTAACTTTACAAATAACTCTGCAGTATTTGAATTAAATGTAAATGTAGTAATAGAAGAAAGAACTGACCTGGAAACGTTAGCACTGTTTATAAGTGTTAACTCTATCTAGATTTGAGGGACTCTAGATATGCAGCCATTTAGTGAATGCAGACTTATCCACACAGATGAGAAAAGTGGCTGTCATGTATGAAGATGTCCCATAGGAAGTGATGCCTGGCAAAAAACTACATTGAAGCAACTCTGGGGGGCACTTCATGACTTTGGAAAATGCAATGGATAAAATGTTGGAGGCTGATTCAAACTTAGAAACAAGTATGACAGTTAACCAAAGCACAGAAAAGATGCTTGCTTTGTATTCTAAGTTATAACAACAGGAAGGAGGCAAGTTTGAAATGTAGTTCGAATTACTCTTGCTAGATATTTTTACAGAGAAATAAAACACTTGAAATTCTCAATATTTCTAACGTTTTAAACTAGAGTATACTAAATAAACATTAGTTTTACTATTTTTTTCGTTTCCCTCTACATTTATTACTGACAATAGGAGAGTTTTTTTTAATGTTTTGATTAAAAAAATTTTAAGTCATGGACAATTGTAATTTTTTCTATTGATTATTAAGATAGTTTCATATCGTTGCAACTTTGCATGGTCCTTTTCATGATCTCACAGTACCATGCCAAGGAAGGACTGCATATATTTATATAATGTGATGGTTAATTTTATGTGTCAACATGGATGGGCCATAGTGCCCAGATACTTGGTCAGTCTTCTGGATGTTTCTATGAGGGTGTCTTTTAGACTGACATCTAGACCACTGAACTTTGAGTAAAGCAGGTTACCTTCCATAATGTGGTAGACCTCATCTAATCAGTTGAAAGTCTTAATGGAACAGAGACTGACCTCCCCCAAGCCAGAAGGAATTCTGCCTGCAGAATGCTTTTGGACTCGTACCTCAACTCTGCCTTGAGTCTTCAGCATGCTAGGCTACTTCATCAGATTTTGGACTTGCCAAGCCTTCACAATCACATGAGCCCATTCCTTAGAATAAATCTTTCTCTCCCTCTCTTTCTCTCTCTCTCTGCACACACACACACACACACACACATCCACACACACTCATCTAGTTGGTTGTGTTTCTCTGGAAAAAAGATAATATATATTTTATGTGTAAGTATGTATAATGTGTAAGTATGTATTTGTGTCTATATATATATATATATATTTTTAATGGAAGCTCATCGGAGACAAAGACTTTCTATTGGTCATTGTTATGTGTCCCAGACCTAGAACAGTGGTGGGCATACTAACAAATAGTTGTTTAAAAACACAAATTCTGGGGCACCTGGGTGGCTCAATCAGTTAAGTGGCTGCCTTCAGCTCAGGTCATGATCCCAGGGTCCTGGGATCAAGCCCTGCTTCAGGCTCCCTGCTCAGCGGGAAGCCTGCTTCTCCTTCTGCCTGCCTGCCACTCCCCCTGCTTGTGTTCTTTCTCTCACTATATCTCTCTCTGTGTCAAACAAATAAAATCTTTAAAAAAACACATAAATTTTATTAATTGGAATAACAAAGACAGTTTCTGAGTCCTTTCACATCAATTAGCTCATTTGGTTTTGTCAAAGATGCGATAAGGTATATAAATAGAAACTACCACTACTTTACAGAGAATAAATGTAGACCGGGAAAATTTAAATCAGATTTTGGTGCTGGAACTAGGTTTCTTGCCTCTTAATCTGTGTTACATGACAAAGGGAGATATAAATGTCAGTTTTTCCTGTTTTTGTTTTGTGTTTGAAAAGAACTTCTTTTGATTTTTGTTTCTCTTGGGCTGAAATAAATTTGCCAAAGGTATTGTGTGGCGGATACGATTGTTGCTGGTCTCCCCCAGCAGCATCCCCTCAAGTAGGAGTGGGTGGGGCCTCTGCAGACTGTCCTGAGGATACCTTGTTTCTGTAGAGGAAATGTGGCTGCAGAAAGCATTTCCCCTTTATCCATTCATCTGTTGAAGGGCATCTTGGCTCATTCCACAGTTTGGTCATTGTGGACATTGCTGCTATGAACATTGGAGTGCTTGTGCCCCTTCTTTTCACTATGTCTGTACCTTTGGGGTAAATGCCTAGTAGAGCAACTGCTGGGTCATAGGGTAACTCTATTTTTAATTTTTGGGGGAACCTCCGTACTGTTTTCCAAAGTGGCAGCATCAGTTTGCATTCCCACCAACAGTGTAGGAGGGTTCCCCTTTCTCCACATCCTCACCAACACCTTGTTAATTTTTGCCATTCTAACTGGTGTAAGGTGGTATCTCAATGTGGTTTTGATTTGAATTTCCCTGATGGCTAATGATGTTGAACATTTTTTCATGTCTGTTAGCCATTTGTATGTCTTCTTTGGAGAAGTGTCTGTTCATGTCTTCTGCCCATTTCTTGACTGGATTATTTGTTCTTTGGGTGTTGAGTTTGAGAAGCTCTTTATAGATTTTGGATACTAGCCCTTTATCTGATATGTCATTTGCAAATATCTTCTCCCATTCTGTCAGTTTTCTTTTGGTTTTGTCAACTATTTCCTTTGCTGTGCAAAAGCTTTTTATCTTGATGAAGTCCACAAAGTTCATTTTTGCTTTGTTTCCCTTGCCTTTGGAGATGTTTTGAAAGAAATTGCTGTGGCCAATGTCGAAGAGGTTACTGCCTATGTTCTCTTCTAGGATTTTGATGGATTCCTGTCTCACATTGAGGTCTTTCATTCATTTTGAGTTTATCTTTGTGTGTGGTGTAAGAGAATGGTCGAATTTCATTCTTCTGTATGTAGCTGTCCAATTTTCCCAGCACCGTTTATTGAAGAGATGTCTTTTTTCCATTGGATATTTTTTCCTGATTTGTTGAAGATTAGTTGACCATAGAGTTGAGGGTCCATTTCTGGAGACTGTTCTGTTCCATTGATCTATGTGTCTGTTTTTGTGCCAATACTATGCTATCTTGGTGATCACAGCTTTGTAATATAGCATGAAGTCAGGCAACGTGATGCCACCAGCTTTGTTTTTCCTTTTCAACATTCCCTTGGTGATTTGGGATCTTTTCTGGTTCCATACATATTTTAGGATTGTTTGTTCTAGCTCTTCGAAAAATGCCAATGGTATTTAATAGGGATTGCATTGAATGTGTAGATTGCTCTGGGCAGCAAAGACATTTTAACAATGTTTAATTTTCCAGTCCATGAGCATGGAATGTTTTTCCATCTTTTTGTGTCTTCCTCATTTCTTTCATATGTGTTCTGTAGTTTCTAGAGTATAGATCCTTTACTTCTTTGGTTAGGTTTATTCCTATCTTATGGTTTCATATTTACAATGGAATATTACTCAGACATCAGAAAGGATGAATACCCACCATTTGCATCGACATGGATGGAACTGGGAGGGGATTATGCTAAGTGAAGTAAGTCAAGCAGAGAAAGACAATTATCCTATGGTTTCACCCATATGTGGAACATAAGGAATAGCACAGAGGAAATTAGGGGAAGGGAGGGAAAACTGAATGGGAAGAAATCAGAGAGGGAGACAAACCATGAGAGACTCTGGACTCCAGGAAACAAACTGAGGGTTACAGAAGGGAGGGGGATGGGGGATGGAGTAGCCAGGTGATGGGTATTAAGGAGGGCACGTGTTGTAATGAGCACTGGTGTTATACATAACCAATGAATCACTGAACACTACATCAAATACTGTATGGTGGCTAACCTAACATAAAAAAAAAAAATAAAAGAAAGCATTTCCCCTTACACTTAACATGCAATTGTACTGCAAATCTGGATTTACTCAGAAGCTATTTCAAGTCATCCTTTAGAATGCTTTAGAATTTGATTGAAAAGTGGAATTTTTCTCTAGTACAAGAGTTGGGGGATTTTGTTTGGCTTGGATTTTTTTTGGCACAGTAGGGGGATTTTGCTTTGAAAATTCTAGTTTCTTCCATGTGCCCCCCCATCCAAAATGTTCTTCTATTTTCTCCTCACTTGAAAATATGGCTTTATGAAAAATAAAGCTGAGGGTACCAATATCTGTTGAACAGGTACTGTCAGCCACCCCAAATGACAAACAGAGCGTAAGAACGGGAGGTTGGTTTAAAGCTGGTTGTGCCATTTGCTGTGTGTTGCTGTGCTAGAGAGCAGCCATTGTTCAAAACTTCCTTAGTTTAAAACTCACCTGACAGTAATGGAGCTTGTCAGTTCAGGATGGCATTAAGAGCTGGAGAGGTTTCAATGCTTGTATTCAACATTGATGAATGAATTGCAATCTCACAGGATGATTTTCACTTGTAATTTTTAACTTAAAAAATTGGTTTAAAAACACAACATGAGTTTAATTCTGTTTTTCCCCATTTCATCTGAAAAAACAAGTGTTTTATTGTGTTCTTGTCTTCAATGGTATTAAAGTTATTTCTTTATTACTTGTTCTAAGTAATATTTACTTATTATTTACTGAAGCCTGGATCTTGACTTAAGCCTGGATCCATCTTGACCATTTTCTCTTCGCTCAGCAAAAACTTAACATTTGTCCCAATAATATAAGAAATGTGGAAGTAAGAAAGACAGGGGGACAAAATAGGAAAAAAACAAAGAATCCAGTAAATGGCTAACACAGTGGGGGTAGAAAAAAACGAATGGCTTTCTAATAACCAAATAAAATGTGTACATGAACTTAGTAAATATCCTGTTGGTTTGTAGACTTTTTTTTTTATTTTAGAATAATGAAAAATGGTAACTGACAATTTATCGAGTGCTTACTTTATGCCTGGTTCTGTCCTTCCCTGCTCTCCATGAAAGAACTTTCAGAATCCACACAGAAACCATATGAAGTAACTACCAGAACTGTCCCCATTTTGCATATGATTTGAGACAGGAGAGATGAGGTCACTGGCTAAGACCACAATGTTAGTAAGTGGTGGAAGGCTGCTCAGCTCCAGACTGAGCAAGGTTAACTCTGCCAAACAGATATGGCTTGTGGTGTTGTTGTTTATTCCACTGGTACTTTTTCAGATGGCTCTATGTGGAAACAAACAACTATTCTGAAATTGTTCAGCTAAGCCATTTCTGACTGAATTCAATGAACCTTCTAATTTCTAACATATACCAAATTCAGTGATTAAATATGATTTTTAAATATTAGTGTTGCCAGTGTGTTAATTACATTATACCACTTTTAAAAAAATGTATTTATTTAGCTTTAAGCATTATGATCAAAATAATTCATTTACATAGATTAGAAGGTCACATAATGATCCATGGCTTAGAATAAAAAGCTTTCAATCTCTCCCTAGCTTTCCTGGTACACCCTGCAGCTTACCCCCCTCTTAAGTCCTAAAAGGAGGCTTCTAATTCTCGCATTCCCTCTACACATTCTCCTAGCATACTTAGGTTAAATTTTCATTCAATGCATTGTCAATGTTTTTAGCTTTATGACTACGTAAATGTACTTCACAGGTACGTCATAATTAATGTCCTTTCATGTGTAACTTATTTTCCTAATTTTTTTTGCTCAGTTTTCTTTGAATTTATATTATGTCTTTCCACATTCTCCAGTAACCGTAATTTTCCATGTTGTCACACTTGTCAAATCTACTGCTCCTTTTTTTTTCTTGGAGACATTCTTGCTGGATTTATCCATCCCTGGCTTCCATCTGGACCATTTGCTCTTTAGACTTGCTGAACCACTGTCATCCAGGGACTCCTTTTGCTGTCAACCTGGACTTCCATTGCACCTCCCTTAGGTTGGATCCCACTTAAGAGTCCATGTACATCTCTTTCTCGGTTTATCCTTTTGTTTTGGTGGAACATACCCTCCAGGAGTTTACTGAGAAAAAATATTTGAGATGAATTTTCTGTTATTCTTCCCATACAAAAATCTCTTACCTACTGTTTGGTTGATAGTACTGGGCCAAGAAATAATTTTCTCTTAAAATTTGAAGATGTGATTCTTTTGACTTCTCGCTTCTAATATTTCTTTGAGAAGTTCAAGCCCTTTTGGTCTCTGATTCTTTGTACTTGACCTGATTTTTTTCTTGGTTTAGGATTTTTACTTTATACGTGATTCTGAAATTTCATGATAATGAGCATTGATGTGAAGTTTTTTTTAACAGTGGTGCTGATCACTTTGTGGGCCGTTTCATATGATGGGTGTTCTTCATTTTTGGAAATGTTTAGTTCTTCTTTTGCTTCCATTGCTAGCTCTCTGTTTTCTTTGGAACATTCATTTATTTATTCAACAAACAGAGTTATTAGGCACCTTCTCTGTTCCAGGCGTTGTGATTCTGTGCTTGTGTTTGCAGCAGTGAAAGCATTGCTCTCACTGAGCAAGTTAGTCAGATATTGGGCCTTCTCAACTGAGCCTTTAATTTTCTTTTTATTGTAGTCCATCTGTTCATCTGCTTTGCTCTACTTTCTGAAAGATGTCCATGGCTTTATCTTCCAGATCTTTTACTGATTAATTTTTAATTTCAATTCTTTTATTTTTTTTCTAGTTGCTTCTTCTTATTCTCTGATTATTTCTTTTTTTATAGTTTCCTGTTTTTTGTTTTTTTTAATTTATTCTCTGTCTCTGAGGAAATTAAGTAAAACAAAACAAAAAATTTAACGTATTCTTCTCTTCGCTGCATGGTCTCTATTTACTCTAAATTGCTTTTGTGGTTTATTTGTGTGAGTCTATTTCATGTTAGTGGCTTTCCCTAAATGTGTGATGATCCTTGTCTATGTGTTAATATTTAAGAATTAAGCACTAAAATGCTAATTAGATGCTCTGCCTGTATGTGTGAGTTTATCGTCTGTTAAACAATTATGTGGCCAGGAGGCAAGAGAGAAGAGAAAGTGGAACTGGGACTGGACACGATTGCTGGGATCAGAGTGTAGTGTGCCTTATGTACCCAGATAAACAGTTTAAGCTTTATTCTGTAAACACTGATAATCTAAATGACGTTCATGTCAGGTGAGTCTTTTGCAGTTACTCCCTTTAAAGATTTTATTTATTTATTTATTTATTTTAAAGAGAGAGTGCATGAGAGAAAGAGAGAGAGAATGTGCGCTCACACAAGTGGGGGGAGGGGCAGAAGAAGAGGGAATCCCAAGTAGATTGTGCTGCTGGGCGTGGAGCCCGTTTTGGGGCTTGAGCTCAAGACCCTGAGATGATGACCCTGACATCATGACCTGAGCTGAAATCAAGAGCCCCATGCTTAACTGACTGAGGCACTTACTCCCTTTAGATGCAAATTCCGATCTTTGTTCCATTGTCTCATAAACATTTCTTCCTGGCTATGATAATAGTTTATTATTAGTGACTAAATATTAATCTATTGCTCTTAATTGCTATATTTATTGTAATGTAATTTGTTCTTGCATTTCGTTTTTGTTTTTGGGTTTTCTTTCCAAAATTTTATTTATTTATTTGACAGAGAGTAAGCACAAGGAAGGGGAGCGGCAGAGGGAGAGGGAGAAGCAGGCTCTCCACTGAGCAGGGAGCCCCAGCAGGGCTCGATCTCAGGACTCTGGGATCATGAACTCGAGCCGAAGGCAGACACTTACTGACTGAGCCAGGCCCCTCAGTTCTTTCATTTTGAATACAAATATCAAGTAACAACTTTACCCAGTTATACTGTTGCTGTTTGGGGAAGTGCTGAGTTCTAGTTCACTGAAATCATTTACAGCCTCATTGGCCCCAGTGTCAGTTGCTCAACAGTGTGTATTTTCTGGGTATATGTTTTAGTAACTAATTTAAAAAAGGTATTGTTGTCAGTCTTTGTTCCATAGTATCTAATAACTTTTATTTGTTCAAAGTACAATTGATTCTTATACAATATGGGGGTTAGGGGTACCAACCCCCTGCACAGTCAAAAGTCCACATATAACTTCTGACTCCCCAAAAAGTTAACTACGAATAGCCTACTATTGACTGGAAGGCTTACCGATAACAAATAGTCGATTAATGCACATATTTTGTATGGTGTATGTATTATGTGCTATATTCTTACAATAAAGTAAGGTATAGAAAAGAATATGTTATTAAGAAAATCATAAGAAAGAGAAAATCTATTTATAGTACTGTACGTATATTTATTGAAAAAAATCCACATGTAAGTGGACTGTGCAGTTTAAACCTATGTTGTTTAAGGGTCAATTATAATTCCAGTTAAAATAAGTGACAGTGTTCAGTTCAACAATTTATAGAAAAAGAATACCTCAAGACACCATTTATTTTCCTTAAGAAAAATGGCTGAAAAAAATGTTTCTGTATGTGGTATATAATTTGTGTCAATTACTATGTGTGAACAATGTAGAAACAAAGTTCCTGTTCAGTGAATATATATACATTTTTATTGTTAGGGTCTGAGGCTGTTTATTGTGGTCTCTCAGAGCCCTTTACACCCATAAACTTTTGGAGATTTGCCCTCTGGTAATAGTGCCCCAACCAATGGAGCAATAGGGTTAAGCAGTGGACTCCTCAGCCTCCATGTAAGGAGATGCACACAGTAGCCCAGAAGATCCCATTCTTCTCTCCATTCACTTCATTATTCATTCAGCACAGTTATTTTGTGTAGATTATTGATCAGGCACCACTAACCAAAGACAAATTTTACATGTTGGTAAATCTCTGCAGTGCCTCCTATAGAGCCAGACATACATGCACCAAATGAATATTGGAAGATGAAGAGTGGTGATTCATCTATGCCTGTGAAGAAGGTCAGGGAGGGCTTTCTAGCACTCTGGCAGTTAAATAGAATAAAATCCTTGGTGAAGCTACCAACACAGGAGAGAGTCTTAAAAGTAACAAGAATTATGAGCTGCTTTTTACAAGAGAGGTAAGAATCTAGCCAAGGGACCGTGGAATGTTGCAAGAGTCTACTTTTTAAGTGTTTTCATGAAAAACACACTTACTTACATTTTGCTTACATTACTATTGGGAGGAATGTTTTGATCTAAAGAAATGAGTGCTTATAGAGCAGGCTCACCTCTTTGGAACACTTAAAGCTCTTACGAAGAAAGAAAAATGAGAGAGGAATTCCTTTAAGTGGCATAGAGAAAAGAAAACACACTGATTCCATTTTCTCCTTGGGGGAAAAAGTGTAGAAAGCCAGATCTTGAGCAGCCTGAGCAATTTTCACTTCTATGTAAGACTGGAGCTCACTGTTAGTGGTATAGAGAGCAAGAGATGACCTTCTGTCATTTCTCATATGTCAGGAGAATGCTTTTATAAAGGCTTAATTCAGGGAATGCAGTTTATCAACAGTGGCTATAGATTGAATATCCGTGTGTACGGGGATGGAAGCTACCAAAAGAAATGGTAAGAGTGGCGTTATGGAAACTTTGACCAGGAACCCAGTTACAAGGAAAGGGGTGTTACTGTGGTCCTTATGAGTTCTGAAAGGGAGGCAGGTGAAATGCAAAATTCTGGACCAAATGGGGAGGTCAGAGGCAGTGGGTAGAAATCCAGCATGGGCAAAGCCACAGGAAATAGCCAGACAGAATCAGAAAGTATAAAACTATGTTGTATATGAGCAAGCAAGTAAGGGACTGAGTCCTCAGAGGTAGAATCACAGAGACTCACAGGTTAGGACACAAAGGCATTGTTAATCCCATGGTTGAGTTTCTAGCTGCCTTCAAGGGCTAACAGTTGTGTCACAAGCCAGTGAGGGAGGATGTGATGGCTGGTGGTCTTTGCAGCAGAAACTAGATCCTCTGAGGAGTCTGTAGTTGTAACTTACGTTTTGATTTTATGTATGAGTGGCATTTGAATTTCTCAAAGCAATTCACACCTATTATCTTGCTAATTCTCATGATAGATCTTTAACATAGATTGGTGTAGTTACATAATCATGATTTTTTTAGTATCAGGAAAAATGATTTCACATAAAACCATCAGCTTGGCCAGCTTCCTTTCTATTAAATATCACAGATTCTATGCTACTTACACAAAGGGGGAAGGCTCCAAACATGTTCCGTGTTTTATCTTTCCAGAGTACAAAGTAGGATGGTCTAGGGTGATTGTTGTGTTTATTTCCTTTGGTTTCAAACTGAGGCACAAGTGACTAACTTTTCACCAAAATGTCATCTCTCTCTTTCATTATGTAGAGTTGTCTCTGGGAAGTCACTACTCAGCAAGAAATTATATTTCTTAGTCTTTGTTTGTCTAGGTGGGGACATATGACTACTTCCCACCAATGACTCCTGAGTAGAAACTATGTCATTTCTGGGTCAGGGCGGTTAAGAAGTAGGTGTGCCTTGGGGCGCCTGGGTGGCTCAGTCGTTAAGCGTCTGCCTTTGGCTCAGGTCATGATCCCGCGGTTGTGGGATCGAGCCCTGCATCGAGCCCTGCATCGAGCCCTGCATCGAGCCCTGCATCGAGCCCTGCATCGAGCCCTGCATCGGGCTCCCTGCTCGGCAGGAAGCCTGCTTCTCCCCGCCTCCCCCCACTCCCCCTACTTGTGTTCCCTCTCTCACTGTCTCTCTCTCTCTCTCTCTGTCAAATAAATAAAAATAATTAAAAAAATAGCTAACATTAAAAAAAAAGAAGTAGGTGTGCCTTATCTCTCCTTTTCCCCCTTTCTGTCATCTGGATGCAAAGCATTCCCTCGAAGGCCCTCAGGGTGGCAGAGCCACCAAATGGGAGTAGCCTGGGTCCTTGAAGAAGCCACCTGCCAACTAAGAACATTCACATTAGAAAGTGAGAAACAGATTTATGTTGAATTAGGCCATTTGGGGTTTATGTTCAGCATTTGTCATCACCCTATGTATTTCCTTTTACAAATCGGAATTAAAGAGAGTTGCCAGATTTAGTAAATAGAAATATAGGACATTAAGTGACTAAAGCCACAGGCATGAGCAAGTGAAGACCATTAGCATTCTCTCTCTCTCTCTCTCTCTCTATAGGTTTTTTAAATATATATTTAGAAACTGTAACTGTAAAAGGCATTAAATCGAGCAGAATACTGAATCATCAAATGGTGATATTCAATATGTAATATATCAAATTGATAATAGATTTGAGAATTTACAGCATTCAGATATTTAACCATTCTTATTTAGGTAAAATATTCTCAATCTAAAACAGTATCTAGCTGTTATCAATGTAAATTTAAAGTGAAGTATGCAAGTCTTTATAGCTTAATGCAGTAACATAGAAAAATCCAAAATTATTAGATTATGTCAAAAAGTGTATTTATAATAATGTTCCATTTTTTTAAAAAAGTGAAAAAGTTAAAAAATACTTGATTAATTATTTTAAACATGGCTTACTGAGCATGAATTCCCAATCCCTTAGGTTGGGAATTCATGTTATAAAATAACAATATCTTTTATTATGGTAATCATTTATAAGAATAAATTTAAGTATATTGTAAATGGGAAAATGTTGCTATTATTTTTGTATTTTTTTAAACAAAGATTCCACAGTACTGCTAGAAAACAAGAAAGGGTATCAAGAGTAGAAGAGAAATAATGATAAATTTGTAAAAGTTACTGAAGCAGATGGGGTTCACCTCCAATTCTGACTCTCAGGAAAAGGTGAATCAGCATGAGCTACCTCCTGGTTTCCCCTCCTGGAATTAGCTCTGTAGAAACTATAAAAGGAAACAAGGAAACAGAGTAGGATGATATTTGTGTTTCAGTGCATTTTCTTTAAATTCCAGAGGCTATCTTTCAGGGTCATTTGAGTCTGATTCTATGAAGTCTAGTTAGAACTCTTTACATTACAGATGACTGATAGCAGTGCAGAATAACTACAGGCAGGCACATTCTCTTCTATCCAGGAGAAATTCAACTGGCTTCTCCCCTGTGGAATAGTTTTTTTAACTATTGCATATTCATTTAAATACTCCTTACTCCTTTCATCTTTAAATGGGTCTCTCAACAGATTCTTTTTTTTAACTGAAAACTTTATTTTATTAGAGTGGTTTTAGGTTTAAAGCAAAATTGAGGTGAAAGTAGAGAGTTCCATCTTCCTGTCCTCGCTGTACCCCTTCAAGAAACTCTGCTAACAACATCCCTCACCAGAGTGACACATTTGTTTTAAACAATGAAGGTACCTTGACATACCACCATAAGTCCATGGTTTTTATTAGGGTTCACTCTTGGTGTTGTACATTCTATGGATTTTGACAATTGTATAATGACATTTACCTACCACTATTGTAGTATCATACATACCCTAAAAAACCCAGAGTCAAACTATATACAAACACACACACACACACACACACACACACACATATATATGAATGACATCCAGTTAAATTCAGATTTTAAATAAACAGCAATATCTTTTGCTATAGTAATCATTCATAAGAATAAATTTAAGTATATTGTAAAAATGGCATGCATATTATACTGAAGCTTTATTCTCAGTTCATCTGAAATCCAAATTTAACTAGACATCCTGTTTTTTATCTGATAACCCAAGAATTATGAGTCAAAAAATTAAAGAGTTGGTGACATAATTGTGTTTAGATCATTAAGTATGACTTTGTTGTATGAAACCTTTTCTTTTGGAAGAGATTTGTTTATTAGCTAATGTTTTCTTTAATCCTACCCTCTGTAGTGGATTTCGGAGTTTAAAACCCTAAGGCATTTACTGTTGCAGATAATGTGAAGTAAAATATAATTTGCTAAGGGGCTGCTTGTAAAGCTGTCCTGAAAATGAATAATAAAGGAGAGTGGTAAAAAAAAAAAAAGAAGTGGAAATTAAACATGAGTTAAATGTTTTACACAAGTAGATCTTTTTTCATTTTTTGATGGAGACCAATAATTCTACCACTTTAGTTTGATATTCTTTTGATGGAGATAAAGAAAAAAAGCTCACTGTATTTTCAAAGCAAATTATGCAGAGCTCAGGAACACCATCGCTGCATGGTGGGCTGGTTCCTTTTCTGCCTCACTATGAAGTCATGGAAAATAGAATATATGAATTCACATGCAGAAGTAATAAATCATAGATACAAAGAATTTCAAAGAGTTACCAATTAGAGAAAACAAAAATTGATTGACTTTATGGTATCTTAATCAAAACTTCTTAACATAAACTAGAAAAGCTGTAAGAAAAGTGCCTTTTCATAATAAAGGCAGGAGATAATGAATGTGACAGATTTAAATTAAGAGAAAATTAGTGATTCTCTACTATCATTTAATTAAATCCCCCCTTTTTTACAGACAGGGAACGGAGACCCAAAAAGTTATGAATGTGCCTCAAGACACACAGCTAATTAGTGCTACAAAACCCAGCCATGTGCCTTTTTTCTTATGTTCATCTCTTTCTCCTACAGAGAAATTCCTGCAATGGAAGCAAACGGAAAGTAAAGACCAAATTCTGTTTCATCAAAATTCTATTTAATCATTGAGGACAATACCTACATTTAATTGCCTTAAAGCACAAAAGTACAACTTCTGTGATATGACACATCTCTCCAATAAGAGTGGCAAATCATACAAATTCTAGATATTTAAATGTCAAGACAAGGTTTGTACAGGACTGAAAATACAGTATTGCTAAGGAGTACTACTACTCTATATAATGATAACATTTTATACGTCAGTGGTTTTTTTCCCCCTTTCATTTGAAACAGTGAAGAGATTTGCTCTGCAAGAATGAACCAAAAGAACATTTAGAATATTTCCAAAATAAAGGATGGAGATTTACTGTTAGGTTAATGCCAACTAAGAAACATCAATACATGGTGTATATACTGGGATTCTAGCACAGTTAACATACATTATCTGTCTAACCCAAAAGGTCATGTTGTATCTGTCACGTTGGCAACTGAGGCCATGTTCAGTCAGTAGTTACTGATCATCAAATGGGGAACAGGCACCATGCCAGGCCCTGGCACAAATGTGGACTTTTCTCATTCTTTCAACTTCACTGTACGAAATCTTTAACTCCTTAAAAATAAACACAAAATTAAGATATTTTGGGAAAAATCGTAATTAGAAAAGTGTACTTGGGGCAGAGTCAAAGACAGAGAAAACAAATTTTGGTATATACATTTTTTAAAACTCAAGTATATTTTAATAGTCAATAAAATTAAAATTCTGAAAGTATGGGTAGCATAGCCTTGTTCAAAGAGTAAGAATGGTATTGCTAATATTGTTTTCTGGTTTAGGCTATTTTGAAGATGTGACTTAATATTTAACCCTCCTTCCTGCTAATTTTGTGCCTTTGCTGAGTGCAGCCAGAAAATGGTCCCAGATGATGCAGTCAGGTTTATATGTAAGTCCTCAGGGAAAAGCACGAAGTTAAGTAATGTTCATACTTGACAGATAAATGGTAATAGTGACAAGGAATCTCACTGTTACTGGATGAAGTAAGCTATTATTGCAGCTGGGAGAAATGAAAGTAATATAAATTTCCCCTGCCACCAAAATGATGTGTGCACAGCTTCCAGTTTCTGATTGGATCGTGGCTTTCCATTAATATTTTGGCTGAAGTGTCTCATAGCAATATAATGAGTCTTTTAAAAATAATCCTTTAAAAATAGTTCGATAAGGGGCGCCTGGGTGGCTCAGTCGTTAAGCGTCTGCCTTCGGCTCAGGTCATGATCCCAGGGTCCTGGGATCGAGCCCCGCATCGGGCTCCCTGCTCCACAGGGAGCCTGCTTCTCCCTCTCCCACTCCCTCTGCTTGTGTTCCCTCTCTCGCTGTCTCTCTCTGTCAAATAAATAAATAAAATCTTTAAAAAAAAATAGTTCGATAAAATCTTGCTGACATAATAGTCTGTAGACTTAGCCACATGTGTGGTAACCTGAATGATCTGCCCATAAATGATCTGAAAGAAGTCATATCGCTTTGTTTTCACTTAACCGTCTTTCCCCTCATGGCTTCCCTCTCCTGTAAATTTAGGCTAACACTAAGTGTTGAAAAACCCTGTCCAGTAATTATTTCATTTCTTTTCCAAAAGTAGAATTTTTATAGGCAGCCTTATCCAAGAAATGAAATTCTGTTTATCATGGAATATATGGAGAAGTAGATATAGATCTATGTGTATCTAAATATAACCTTACATTAGAAACATCATGGGTTTACCTTCCTCTAAAATATTATTGATGCTCTACATAGGCTACTTCTCTTCTCCTGTCACACGTTCTTCCTCGGCACCTCCTTTACACCAGGAACGTCAAACTTCCTACATACGAAATGACTTCCAACTCTAAATGCCTGGAGCCCAGCTGACCTCCAGGTGCACATTCTCAGCTTCCGGCCTGACATCTTAACAAGCCTCCCAAATGGACCACAGCACCCTTCCTACAAAACTAATTCTAATTCCTAAATTCCCCTGTGCTTCTCTAGATCATCTATATAAGGGAGTATAGCAAAATGATTAAGAGCATAGGCTGTGAAATCAGACTGTCTGTCTTTAACTTTGAAGGTGACGGTGACCTTGGACATTCAACCTTTCTGTCCTCACTTTCCTGATCTTTAAAACAGGTGCAATACCTGTCCCTGGGTGTTGAATGAGAATTGAATGGACAATCCTAGAACATAGCTTATGTTCTCTAAATGTTAGCTTTTATTACTGTTTCCAATACACACATAATCTAGTCGGTTTCTCAAATTAGAAACTAGTAAATTTCCTCTTTCTCCTTCACAATTTATTTTATCATCTGGATACCTCATTACTACTCCCTAAAAATCTATTTTATTTGTCCTTCCTTTTCCCCTTAACATGACCATTTTAGTTCAGGTACCCATCATTTCTCACCTAGAATAACCTGTCTCCCTGCTTCCATGGAATTCTCCTTTACTATTTGTAATTTGTCTAATAATGTCACTTCCTTGATTACAAAACTTCAATAACTCCCTTATGGTCCACAAGATAGAATACAAATTTTTAGCAGTGTATACAGGGTCCTTCATAGTCTGGCTTCTTCTGCTTGCTTTTCTAGTTTCTTCTCCTGGGCTTTCCCCATGCATGCCCTCCATCCAGCTATTTGCAGTTCCCTAAACATACCATGATGTTCTCATGCTTTCATTTTTTTTACACATGGATTCTCTCTTTTGCACATGAGCTACATCTGCCTGTTTATCTGCTTGGTGCATTTATCATTTATTAAGACTTAGCTTCAAGGCTACTTCTTCACAGAAGAGCTCTCTGATCTCTCCAGGTAGAATTTGCTATTTTCCTTGTCTCTCCATTTTTATTCCGGGTACTTTCCTTATTTCTTTACTCTATGGTGCATCTTCCAGACAAATGACTCTCAAACTCTTTACTGAGCACAACTAGAACGTCCAAAAATTCTGAAGTCATGGGTCCTACCATAGAAATTCTGAACCAGTGGATCAAGTTGGAGCCACACCTCTGTATGTTTATGAAATCCCCAGATGTATCTGTGCACATCAGTGTTTTAGACCATTCTTCTGTTTTACTCATTATTTATCCTTAGAATCGAGCACAGTACATAAGGATATATAATGGTAGTTAACAAATGCTTGTTGGAAGTAAAATATGGCATTCTGTTTCTGTTGAGCTAACATACAGTATGATAGAGCAGCTAACATATCTGGCACATAGTAGGTCATCAGAAAGCGTGTGATGTTTGGCTGTATAAATGATTGAGTGAATGAATGAATGAATGAATGAATGAATGAAAAGAGCTCAGAGAAGCTAGGGAAACTGTTATCATAGCCCATTAAATCTCTCAAAAATTGCAAACGTCAGGTATATTATCTGAACTTTTGAGTAGTTGAGATTTGAGGTAATGGTTGATCTCTCTGAAGGCATTATTTGGAGACATGGTATTGTGGTTTGGAATTTTTTTTTGCAAGATGAAAAGACAGATTCTTTTATAAAATTGACAACTTATCATAAAAGTCAGGTACTCTGACTTGAATTCTTCTCTAGACATGGTGTCATTCTACTTTCACATAGTTGTAGACTGGGATGGTTGCATACAGGTAACATCAGATACTTTTCAAAAAATAATAATTTCAAGAATATGGATAAATACTCATCAGAAACTCAAAAATTCTACACTATAAGAAAAAAAGATATATTTGAGTTTTAATCATTTGCTTTTAAGCTTAGCCATTTATCTAAAATTACATGTACTGTTTAAATTATACATCTTTTGGAAAATGCTGGGAATAGGTTTGCCATCATTTTTTTTTTCTGGATCCCTGACAATAGTATCCTTAGAACATACTAGATTTAATATTTATTGCAAAAGCATATCCTATAATGTCAAAAGCTAACATGGGCTTTTTAAATTTCCACTTACACTCCGTTTTTTTCTTCTCAGCCAGGTTCTGGAATTAATTTGTACACAGAGGGTTATAAAATTTTTATACAGAGCTCTATTACACAGAGGTATGTGGAAAAGTGAAATCCATCAAAAAATGTCTCATGACTAAAATCTCCAGATGAGATTTGCAATAAATAAATGATATGTAATGACCAAAAATACCAATGGGATGTGTTTACCGCTTTATAAATTTTTACAAAAAAACCCCCAAAGAACAAAAAACAAGATGTCACAGTTCAGATGGTTTGGGTCTTTGTGGAATCAACAGCTAGGCTCAGTATATAACCTGTTAATTTTGCACACTTACTGTTAGTACCACTTATTTACTTCACCAAGGACTTCCTTTAAATTGGATCATACATAATTTCTTCTGGGTATCATAAGTATAGAAGATACAGACTTAGCCTAAATACTAATGTTTGACAAACTAGAACAGGGGTCCGCATTTTCTATAAAGGGTCAGATAGTAAATATTTTAGGCTCTGCAGGCCACACAGTCTCTGTCATGACTGCTCAATTTTGTCACAGTTGCAGGAAAGCAGCTCCAAGCAATGCATAAAGGAAAGGGCATGGCCATGTTTCGGTACGTTTTTATTCTCAAAACCACGCAGCTGGCTGAATTGGCCATGAGCCATAGTTTGCTGCTCCCTCTCTACATAATCATGTTTTTGATTCCAAAAATGAGAAACCAGGATAGGCTGTGGTGGCAGTGGCTTTGTCTGTGCATTGTCTACTTATCATAACTAGAAATCTTAAATGTTTTTCTGGTATTTTTCATGATGTATTATTTAGTTGTTATGTCTTAATTGGAAAAATAGATTAAATGTTAATCACTTGCCTCCTCTAGCCCCATCTACATCACTGACCATGGTTAAGGGTCTAAAGGTTTCTCTTCCTGGGGTTTCTATATGGGCAGTTGAATTACTTTGATAGGATACTATACACTAGAAAATTAACTTTCAATGTCATATTTATATCCAGAGGCAATGCAAGTAAATTCCGAAGTATTCAGTTAATCTGCAGGGCACCCTGGGGCCCAGGGCCTTTATCCTATCTCTTAGCTCTCCAGGGCCTTTTATGGCAGCACCTTCTTCTAGCAAGACAGAAGCTAGTCAATTGGTTAATATATTCTAATGCCTACCACCTACTTTGTAATGTATTTGGATTTGCGTGGGCTTTCTTAAGGTAATTTTAACTCCAAAAAAAGTAGAACTCTCATTTATTTATATGAGTATTTGTTCTTATTTAGAATTTTCACATATTACTTCAAAAAAGGTACTGGGAGCACAGAGGTCCATTTTTATGATAGCAACACTGGGCACCTTATTGAGGTGGTATGAGAGCTTTATGGTTAGCCTCTAGTCACTCTTCAGATCAAACTTCCCAGTGAGCTTGGCTGCTCTGGGAAGGCAGAATGCATGAGAAAATATGAATTAATAAAGGACCAGCCATGAATGCATGAGTGTATGTGAATTATTAAAGTTTTGGGAACATATATTTTATTGCCAAATCAGTGTGCTGAAATACTTGGTTTTGTGGCTTTAGCTGACCAGTGACATGGATATAAAAACCTCAATATTTTTTTGTACAAACATTTATAGTTAATTACAGGAGGAGGCAAAGACGTTTACAATAAATGTACAGATTGTGACAAAAGCCCAAGTTTCTCAAATTGGAATCTCATTAGGAATGTCTTTGTTAGTGAGTCATTTAATCTACCTCTCTTTGTTCTTTATCTTCAGAACCAGTATAAGCACGGCTGTGAAGAAATCAGGTGAGAATTTTAAGGAAATATTGTAAAACATACAATGCCAGGAAAGTAGTGTTTTGTTTTGTTTTGTTTTAAAGATTTTTATTTATTTATTTGAGAGAGAGAATGAGAGAGAGAGAGAGTACATAAGAGCGGAGAGCGGGAGAGGGACAAGCGGACTCCCTGCTGAGCAGGGCGCCCAATGCGGGACTCAATCCTGGGACTCCAGGATCATGACCTGAGCTGAAGGCAGTTGCTTAACCAACTGAGCCACTCAGGCGCCCCACCAGGAAAGTAGTGTTTGTGAACAAGTCTGGTTTGAACCGAGACAGGTGGAGAACAGGAATTGTTGCAGAAACCAAAGCTCACTTATCCACACTACTGTATAATGCATATGCAGTATAATTAAAACCCACAAGAGAGGTTTCCAAACTGGTTCGGGCATTTGATTCAGAATATCTCTAATTCACGTTGCAGTTCATATCCTCAGTTAGGATTTGTGTTTGTTGGCCCTGAAAGGTCTTATGGACAGCCAAGTGTTGGTCATTAGGTTTCTTTTGCTATGTAATAAATTATCATCAACTTAACTTAAAACAACACAAATTTATTATCTCAGTTTCCATGGGTCTGGAGTCAGGCTAGCTCTTCTCAGGGCCCTCTGCTCAGAATCTCACTAGGCTGTATTAAGGTGTCAGCTACACTGTGGTTCTTACCTGGGGCTCGGGGTACTTTTCTGGGTCCAGTGAGGTTATTGACAGAATTCGGTTCCTTGTGACTGTAAGACTGAGGTCCCTGCTGTTTTGATGGCTGTCCCCCAGGGGTTGCTCTCAGCTCCTAAAGACCACTTGAGGGCCTAGCCACAAGGCAGTGTCACAGTATGGCAGCCTATGTCTTCAAAGCCAGCCAGGGAAAATTCTCTGCAGTCTGCTACTACCAGCCTTGTGTAGTGTAACAAAAGCAAAGAAGGGAAAGACTATCTCCATCCCCTTGGTTGGATAGTGGAACCAAAGCAAGGGCAAGCCTATTCTGTCATATTCACAGATCTCCCACACTCAAGGGAAAGGCATTATGTGGGGCATGAGCACCAGGGGGCAAGAATTGTGGGGGATCATCTTACAATTCGGCCTACTATAGTTAATGTGCAATTTTGGTCTCCATCCGTGGCTTTGGGGTCTGTGCAGTTTAATGGGTTCTACCCATCTTGTTTGTAGGTTGCGATCTTGGAATATGGCTAAAATCCTAAACTTGATTGCCAGTCTTTACTTTTTGTCTCTGTTACAGGCTCCCTTGGGGGCTCAGAATTAAATATTTTAAGGATTAAGGGGTGAGTTTGCAAAAAATAACTTGTTTCTACCCTAGTTTTCCCTCTTAGCCATTAAAAAGTAAAACAATCATAATCATACACATACAGATTGGTTTCAAATGTTAAATATATACTTTAGCAAATTTTATATGCAAGGTGATTAGGTGAATAAGAGTTCAACAATCTTGCCAAAACTCTTCCTTAGAACATAGGAATGTGCTGAGCCTGATTTTCCATAAATTATATGCTATTTCCTGCCTTTCCCTCCTTATAACATTGACATCTGCAAAATGCCTTTTTTAAAAAGATCTTATTTATTTATTTGACAGAGAGAGAGAGATCACAAGTAGGCAGACAGGCAGGCAGAGGGAGAGGGAGAAGCAGGCTCCCCACTGAGCACGGAGCCCCATGCCAGCTTGATCCCAGCACGTTGGGATCATGACCTGAGCAGAAGGCAGATACTTAACCAACTGAGCCATCCAGGCGCCCCTGCAAAATGCTTTTAATTTTAGCTCAACATCTCCTCACGTGAGCTGTGTCTTTATGTTCGAATCATGCAATCCTTGCTTATCTTTCTAATCATTTTTCAATATATACTGCATATGAGTAGAACTCTAAATAGCTAATATTTTTCTTTAAAGCAAAGGCTTAAAAGGAAAATTTGATTTTATTAATAATTAATGGTGTGTGTATATTCCTAATGCCATCTATTTTGTTTTTATCATATTCATTGGGTATATTAACTATAAAATTATGCATGCAGGCTTATACTTTCTATTTACCAAACATAGCTACCCACCATAGTGCCTACATTGTGATGACCTCTGTCTTCTCTATAAACGCCATGCAACTCATCATATTTACATTTTAGCCAACTTTCCTTTATGTATTGAAAAAGAAAACTCTAAGTAGGATGTCACCCTCAAGGTTTCCCCTAATAAATGATGGGAAAGACAGAATTTTCACAAAATGTATTCATCATGGTCACACCCTTCATTAAAAACAAAACAAAACAAAACAATTCTGGAGTTTAACGTTATTAGGAAAGGTACATCACAGTTAAGTTAATTTTTCTAATATTCTGGGTACTCTAAATTTCATTATCTTTCTTTGTTGTTGCACTTATTTTAAAAATTGCTCTGTGTAGGAATTTTGGGCAACATCCTCAGACTTTTAGTTACATGATTGAATCAGTTGTTTGCCATGATTGCACAGAGCCCAATCTTTTGGTTTTTAGTTAGGATCTGGCATAATTTCATTTTGAGGAAGTTAATTTTTGTAAGCCAAAAAATACTTAATTAGTATGTAAATGTGTGGCAGTGGTTTTATTCTTTGTGTTGGACGCTAGAATTTTAGAGCTGAAATGGGACTTAACAGTTTGTCTAATTTTATTCCTTTATTTCACAGATGAAGAAACCAATCCCAAGGGAGTTAACCTCTAGTAGAAATGCATTCAAAGTTCAGGAATGGTTCCCTGGCCTCAGGTTTCTGTTGGCATAAAAATTTCATTTTGCTGCTTCAGTGTGCTGCACTTTCACTTGTATCACCCCAAACCCTGCGAGCTTCTTTCTGTTCTAAAAGATACATCGTGGTTTAAGTTACTTTTTCCAATATTCTTGGCGTTTTAACTTTCATTAGCTCTAATTTTCATTAGGTGCTCTCATTTTTCTCGCTTCGTAAAAAGAAGCTGGAATAATACCTGTTAGCAAGAAACAGCTAAGTCCTAGGCATGCTCCTAGCTCACCTTCGTGGGGAGGGGGGGACACAGTGTGTCAAATATCTGTTGGTGGCTGAGTGACACAGTGTGACAAGATGTGCACAAAAACATCATCAATAAAGCAAAAACAATAGCAACCACACCCATCCACAACTCAAAGGTTTCTGTTGACAGCATCAGTGTTATGATATCAATTCTAAGTGAATAAAATGTTAAATGTATTTTATCACAAAGGAATATTTCTTGCATCATTAAAAATTATTTAGTATTTCTTTCAGGCATGATTTTCAGAGAAGAGAGATAAAAATATAGTCTCTTAATTTTTTTCGAAATACAATAAAAATCTTTGATTTTAGGAAGACGAGCATGGATAATTCAAAGGCCTTTAATTACTCATTCTCTTTGGAGGAAAAAAAAAATCCTCAAGCACAAAGCCTGCTCCTAATGAGGCTTCAGAATCCTGAAGACCATTCTGGCAACTGAGAGCTCCATTTCCTCTTCACGGGAAGGCATTTGGCTCAGTACCTCCTGATCACTCCTCAGAGAGAGAACCACGGGGCAGATTTAGGGACACATTTTTCACTGCTTCAAAACTTTATCTATTGCTGGGGCGCCTGGGTGGCTCAGTCGTTGGGCATCTGCCTTCGGCTCGGGTCATGATCCCAGGGTCCTGGGATCGAGCCCCGCATCTGGCTCCCTGTTCTGTGGGAAGCCTGCTTCTCCCCCTCCCACTCCCCCTGCTTGTGTTCCCTCTCGCACTGTCTCCCTCTCTCTCAGATGAATGAGTAAAATCTTAAAAAAAAACTTTATTGCCATTACAGAGAGCTTTTCAAACTTATGTGCAAACTTTGATGTTTGGGAGCATTTTCTGTCATTTCATTCTCTCCCTTCATGCCCGCACGCAGGTCCCTGAGGGTCAGGTGGCCAATTGTCAGAACCAAGGTCCCTGAGCCTGCTCTGGGGGCTCAGTTCACTGTGTTTGGCCTGCTTGTTAGTTGAACTGACCAGGATTCAATTTGGGTTCCTTGATCTTCTCTTGTGTTTACAGTGATTACTAATGGCATATTGTTATGTGAATGGATGTGACTAGGTTTTCTTTTCTTTCCCCTCCTTGGAAAGTTATCTTTCCCCAGCTACCCTGCTCTGAAGGACTATTTGTCAAACGAACAAAACAAAGGAATAGAATTGAATTGCAATCGTCATTAGTGAAGGTGAATAGGTCTAGATTTACTTTCTGGGTTTAAACTTACCCACTTTGTAAAGTTAGTATTTTTTCCCCTGTGTCTGGCAACATTCCCTAGTTTCCAAATGGAGAATTATCCTAGATATTACCTATATATCTTGTGATGAACCTCCAAAAAGAATAGCTGTGAGTTAAGGCCAAGGATATGTGAGAAATTTTGTACCCTTCATATGCATTTTTCTGGCTTTTGGCTTTCAGTCTGCTGTGCCTGAGGCTTGCTGCCCAAGCTCATTTCCCTTGCATGCCTAATTTGAAGATGCAAAAATAGTGGAATAGAATTTGGAATGATCTTGGTGTTTTGATCAGATTTAAATGAGGAATAAATCCAAATCATCTCTCATTTTTGAATTTCCATTGACTCTCACTAGGGTGGTGGAGGGCAAGTGACATTATCTTTAGGCTTTGTTTCAGTTTTTCTTTCGTTACTCTGACTCTATCAAATGATCTTAGATTTTAAAAACTGCTGTAAATTGCATTCATATTCCAAAGCTTTTTTTTTTTTCCATACTGTTTAAAGGAAAGATAAATGGCAAAGTGTTATCTTTGACTATAACCTAGAATATTCATCAGTAAAGATCTGAACAAGTGCTGGAATTTGAAATTGCTGGTTGTCTAGGGAGGGAGACTAGGGATGCTGTGTGTGTGTGTGTGTGTGTGTGTGTGTGTGTGTGTGTGTGTGTGTGTGTGTTTAAGTGGTCTGGGGCTGTTCTGGGAGTGCTGGCCTTTCTGGTTGGAGGCCCTGAGTCAAAGGATAGAGCCCAGAGGAAATGTCAGTTAAGAGACCCCTGCTGGTGAGCAGAAAGGATTTTGCCTGAACATTAAAATAAGTGGCAAATGGCGGGATGTCCTAATCCTAATAGCTAATCCAGAGGGGAAGGCACGTAGGTGGGAAAATGGGATGACAGCATTAGGGAAAAACAGCATTAGGGAGAGTCCAAGGTGATGTCAGTAATGGGCTATACTTAACTATTAGATCCTTCTCTAGTGGAGCTGTAAAATAATGGTCCTTTCAGATGCTATCACATGATAATAAGTTTGACGCAATAATATTACATTTGAATATATATACATATATATATTCTTCCTATGGCATCATTTTTAGATCCTATAGCCTTTAGACATATGAAATAGAAATTCAGTTAACTTGAGTGGTTTTTGTTTTTTTTTTTTACTTTCTTAGAAGAAATGCTAAATAATTCTAATACTTTTGTGGTAATCAAAAATGATCTGGTAATCTTATTTCCTAGTAAAATAATATTCAGTTTAGTCATAAATTGGATTTTGTTGTTCTTGTTAACTTTAAGTCTGTGTTTTAATCCAAAAATAGTTGGATAAGACTGCTAATGAGAAAACCTCTCAGCTAAAATCAAAGTTTCTACTCTTAGGCCTCACATATGATTCAAGGGATTCTTACTTAGGGACCTGAAGTGTAAAATTTAATTACCTCCTTTCCCAAAGCTGATCGGAACCAGCAGAGTAGAGGGAGATCATCCTGCTAGAGGTTGGCTCCTTGACAGCTGAAGGTACAGTCTAATATTGGGGGAAAAGAGAAAGCAGAAAGCAGAGACATCATTTTTGCCTTAGTTACGAAAAGAAAGAATACATGAAAATAATAATGCTTACAACATTCCAGCCGTCGACAGAAGTTTGAATTATCATCATTAGGTTATATACTGAAAACAAATACTGAGAAGGGATTTTCCATTTTAGGATGCTTTCATAAAAAATGATTAAAATAAAGGGGCGCCTGGGTGGCTTAGTTGGTTAAAGTTCCGACTCTTGATCTCAGTTCAGGGCTTGATCTCAGGTTTGGCAGTTCAGGCCCCATGCTGGCTGCCAGCATGGAGCCTACTTAAAAAAAAAATGGTTAAAATATGAAAATACTCCTTTTGTGACCTGAGAAGTTGAGGTCCTGTTTCCTAGAACTTTTACTTACTTATGTAGAACAGTTCATTCTAGAAATTTATAGTAGAATGTGTTTTTGTGTGTGTAGAGAATTGGGCCAATTTGGGGCCTGTCAAACAGAAAACTTGTTGTTAAAACCTGTGAGCCTGTTGGTGAGGATGGAGCCCGTCACGTGTCCTGAGCTGCCTCTGGTTTCTCTGTGTGTCCTTCTGTCAAGGGTGAGACAGAGTGTCCCAGTGGGTGGGCATCTTGAGCAAGAAGGGACTGCCTCTGATACATGAGAGGCACAGTGGGCAGGGGAAGGAACATTCTAAGTAACCCGTGGTTTTGCTGCTTTTTGACATTGGCCCTTATCTTTTCTTTTAGAATTTTAATTTTCTTGTTATTAGGAAATAGACTGCCTTTCATTTGTGCAGTGATGTTTATAGTTTATATCTCTCTCCCACATGTTTCATCGTACTTTAAGCACCAGTTTTTTCTTCAGGAGCTTGGGTCACTCCATGACTTGAAGCTGCATAGTTACTATCATTTACCTTACCATTGCTCTTCTTGCTTTTTTAAATGTTATTTCCTGTTGGTGGATTATCAAGTTTTCATGCTATACACACTGGGCCCAAGGTCAGTGGTCCAGAGCAATTCTGGATCAGGACCCAAAGAGCTCTTTTCATTCTCATTGGTTCTATGCAACTAGACACTGAATCTTGACTGGAAATGGTCATTTGGAAAAATAAAATAAGATAAAAACAGAGAGGGTGGCAAACCATAAGAGACTCTTAACTATAGGGAACAAACTGAGGGTTGCTGGAGGGGAGGTGGATGGGGGGATGGGGTAACTGGGTGACGGGCATTAAGGAGGGCACTTGGTATAATGAGCCCTGGGTGTTATATGCAGCTGATGAGTCACTAAACTCTACCCTGAACCTAGTAATACACTACATGTGAACTCACTTGAATTTAAATAATATATTAAAAAAAAATGGAAACGGTCCTTTGTTAAGTTTCTTCCTTAAATGGAAGTTAAATTTATAACTTTTAGTGACTGGTGTCCTTGGCCCACAGTCCCTGCTTATATTTATTTTGTTTCTTTACCCATAGTGACTGTAATAATGGAAAAAACAATGACAGTTTTCAGTTTTCCAGGAACTGGAGGCTTTGATTACATATGTCTGCAAGGAAATGTGACATAGGGTCTAATGTGGAATGAAATTTCCAAGCATGCTGAGGAGTTATTCCTGGTGTAGAAATCTTATGTTTGATTCCTAACTATAAGCACAAGTTCTATTTTAAAAAGTTATTATTTTTCCTGCTAGCTTTATTTCTTGGCAGGGAGTTCAAATTAGTACTAACAATAGGGACACATGATACGCCACGATTCTTGTTAACTGGAGACTTGGCAATTAGGAGAATCATGTGGTGCCTTTCTGGAGACAGTGACCAAGCTAAAGTCTGTGTTATGAAAATCCCTAATAACCAGAGTTAATTGTGTACACAGCCTTCATGAGATCTGCCTTAGAGATTTTGGACAGTTACCTAATGATAAAAAAAAAAAAAGATGAGGATGATTCTAATGACAAATCATTCTGAATCAATGGTGAAGAAAGAAATTTTGAGTATACTTAAAAGAAATGAAGTTTGGGCCATTTGGGTGGCTCAGTCAGTTAAACGTCTGCCTTCGGCTCAGGTCACGGTCCCAGGGTCCTGGGATCGAGTTCCGCATCGGGCTCCCTGCTCAGCGGGGAGCCTGCTTCTCCCTCTGCCTGCCATTCCCCCTGTGTGTGCTCTCTCTCTCTCTGATATGTAAATAAATAAAATCTTTAAAATAAAATCAATGAAGTTTTAGTTCCTTTAGTCACAGTAGCTCTTGTACAAAAACATTTTTTTAAGTGTGCAATAAACAACTGTGGTTATCTATTAGTGTTGAAAATGGAGACTAGCAAATACATAACATCTTTTTTTTTTTAAAAAAAAAGGCCAAACTCAGTCCTTGCACACTACTGGCTATGATCTAAACTGACCCAGGATCCAAGGGTGCCCCAACCCTGTGAATAAGTGCTAGACTGTGGGAGGTGTTATCAGGTAAAACAGGTGTCTTTGATTTAACCCATAAAGTAACGTAGGCAATTAGTGTGTTTCAAAAGTATTGGGGGAAAGAAAAAAAGACTTGTTCTTTTGAGTAACCAGCATATACCCATTACAGTCCTCTTAGACTTTTTATTTGCTTGGTCAGATCCTTTCAAATGTCCATCATGAAAGCAAAGCTTAATTTTCCAATAATAGATTCCAAATTTGTAGGAACCAAACTAATGAGATTTTATTAAAATGTCAGATTGCAGGCTTTTAGTTAGTAGGCCTAAGTTTCTGCGAAAAAAAGTTTCAACTTGGTACAGTCCCATCTCTAAGGTTTTTAGGAAAGAGAATTCGCAAGGGTAAACTGCTCTGCCTCATTGTGAAAGGCAGTGAGTGACTTCCGTAATGAGGTTAGATAACCCAGCTTATCTTGTGCTTTGTCTTGTGCTTCCTCTGTGGGTAAACACCTCCATTCTGAAATTCCAAGTCATGGGAGGTATCCATAGTTTTTTCTAGCACATTCTCATTAAATTGTTCTTAAAGCAAAATCATAGTCCAGAGGTATATTGTGGCAACTGTTTTTCAGATTTCCCCCCTCCAAAAAAAGTTTTTACTTTGTGAAGATTTCAAATCCTCAATATACTAGTTTGTTTTAGAAGTTTGTACATAGAATAATTTCCTGTTTGATGAAAGATTCCTTTTGTCCTCTTAAGGCTTCCTTTGGGGAGTATAGAGAAATAATAGATGAACCATTTGTGTTCGCATATTTTTTCCTGTTACTTATTGGCCTAGAATACCTTCCATATCACGTGGCCAGTGCCAGTTTGTGGACAAGGACTTGACTATAGCTAGTGCTTTCGAAAACAGGGCTCGAATCAATGGGACGGCTTAGCCCAAACACAGTTTTGGCGAGTATTAATTTTTTTTTAAGGAATGTGTGATTATCCTCCTGAAGGCAGAAGGCTCTCTTATCCTTTGTAGACATGAGACGGTTTCCTGCCATCTCAAATCACCGGTGCATGTGGGAGCAGGAGGGCTGGAAGACAGCAGAAGGCCAGGCCTAAGGAGAAGGTGAGTTAGCTTTTGCTGAGGGGACTGCGTTGAAGAGGAGCCTGGGCCAAAGGTCCCGGTAAACATTCAATTTTGTCATTTTAAAATATGTGCCTATTCTCCAGATTATCTGTTTTTTAAGCCAAGTTTCTAGATGTGAAAGTTGATTAATATTCCCTTATACATTTATTGTTCAACCACTTTTTTACATTGTATTACTTTCAGATATACAGCATAATGATTTATTAAGCCCTACTATGTGTCAGGTTAGGTGCTAGATAGTAACACAAAAGTTAATGATAATTTCACTTCTGAGGAGATCACAGTTAGTGGGGAGTGGGGCTGATAAGCACTTAACATTGCCCCAATGGAGACAGCTTCTGTGGATCTGTAGCTGTTTAAGGAGCTGATAAGGAGCTACAAATAGGAATGTTTTGTCTAGAAACTGATCTGTGAGTAGCAAGAATTCCTCTTATCTAGTATCGGGCTCAAAATATCTTTAACATTTTTATATCTTAATAAGGTTCGTTTTGAGAGTCCTTTTAAAATTCCTTTGACTTAAACTAGTTTGGGGAAAAAAGAGAAAAACGTAAAAGGAAGCTCTCCTGTCCCCAGGGCAAGAGGCATGGGTCCTGCAACAGGCAAATCCGCTCTCGCCAGCACTCGTTGTCATTGGACACGCTGCAATTTCTAGATCTTCTTATTTCCTTAAGAAATTTGCATTTGCCAGAAAGAACGCCATGCAAATATCTCTAAATCCCTAACTGTGTTTCTTCATGTTGGGTATATTCTCTAAAGGTTCCGAGGTTACCAAGACATTAAGGATAATATAGTCTGGTTCTGTTTCCTTTGTTTTGAGCAGCACGTTTCTGGCTATTAGCACGCACGCGTTCATTCTTCTATTCTCGGCATTTATATTTTGGGCTTTGACATGAAGAGCTACCTTTTTTGGTGAATGTATTAAATCACAGTTATATTTCTTAATTGATACTCAAATAATATGGATATTGAAGGAAAGAATTCTAAAGATTCTGAGCAAGTCCTAATTTTTTAATTTTATTTTATTATGTTATGTTAATCACCATACCTTATATCATTGGTTTTTGATGTAGTGTTCCATGATTCATTGTTTGCATGCAACACCCAGTGCTCCACGCAGAACGTGCCCTCTTTAATACCCATCACGAGGCTAACCCATCCCCCACCCCCCTCCCCTCTAGAACCCTCAATTTCTTTCTCAGAGTCCATAGTCTCTCATGGTTTGTCTCCCCCTCCGATATCCCCCCCTTCATTTTTCCCTTCCTACTATCAAGTGCTAAATTTTTAAAACTGTAATTTTAAGATCACCCTGTAAACATTCTTAAATACACACACACACACACACACACACACACACACACACACACACACACACAAGAGAAGATATTGATACAAACTCTGACAAATTCAACACTCCAGGAAAGGATCTGGTTGAAAATAACTGATAGTAGAATTGTCATTACAAGATACTAGACAAAATATACTCTATTATTTTGTATATATTGTATAATGTACTCTACATTACTTTGTCCAGATATGTTACAGATGCTAGTCAAAAACTGTCATCCAGATAATAGGCAAGTTCTAAATTTCACACTCTAGAGGCAGTGCTGGTTAAAAACTCAAGTGAGAAATAGAGAAGATAATTATGCGTTGTGATGAGGACTCAGAAGAGTGATATGATAGGGAATGGCTGATGGGGTTGAGGGCAGCATGAGGACAGTGGCTTGATGGATTGTCAGAGAAGGTCTCCATGAAGAGGTGATAGTTATTTTGTGAGCCAAGAGGTAAGAAGGCTGACTGACTGTTCATTCTGTTAGCAGACCTTTTCCTAAACTTCTCAGAGACCCTGCCAGACCAATGTACCAGTTCCATGGCATTTCTATTTAAATGGTTTGTTTGTAAAATGAGGCATTTTAGAAAGGAAACTTGAACTGGAAGAACTGATGGTTCTTTCTTTGTCTGTGTAACTAATCTAGTGTTCTGTCATAATATTCCTGCTCTTCTAGAAAGTTACAGATGAGTCTAGTGAGAAGCTAGTGGATGGGGACTGAGAAACCATTTTCTTGTTCAGCTCTGCTGCTACCATCCTCGTAACATAGAAACTCCCTGGACCTTATCTAAAAAGTAATACAGCTGGCTTCGATACTTTCTCCATTCTTATGCAGCCCCCAGAACATCATCACTATCATGAGGGTCTAACAGAAAAGTCTGTGCCCGCATCATTCAGTCATGGTGAGCTAACTAGCAGACACAGCACAGATCTTCTCCTGGCACAATGACGATGGGTTACTAATTGAAATTATTGTGAAGATGTCTTAAAAATTGGGAAAATGCTTCTCATTAAAAAATAAATTCGAAGCAATTTGAAAATATTTAAACCTGCGTGAGCATTATCTAGAACTGGAGTTTTAATGTTTTCGATAGGACTTTCATTACCGTATTCCCTATAATTCAATATTCATGTATTAATTAGTGAACATTTTCTAAGACCATATTGCATACAGATCATCACATTTAGTTTTCTTGTGGGGGGACCAACACGTTACGAACTTGAGGGGAACAGTCTTTCCTGGTGGCTGACCACACATACAAACAAACAAAATTAACTTATTATTTCTGTTTTACCCCACAAACATTTGGGAAGCAGCTTACAATAATGTGTATATCAATAAGAACAACAGTGGATGAAGTGAAACATAGATGGAGGAAAGCGAAGTTCAATGAGGGATCAGCAAGCAACAGAATTCCACAGAGCTGCCAAGCTTGAGGTGGAATTTCGGCTCTGGTCTTAGTAGTGAGCAACTAAAAGAGAAGCTCCATGTCCATGAAAAGAAAAGTGCATCGACTCCTCAGAAGAGGCAAAGCCTTCCCTAGAATACACATCTTAAAGTAATTGCAGGGTACTTTTGAATTGGGGGATACTGTTTGGTGAGGACATTCATTGAGCACTTTCTATGTGCTAGGCATCCTAAATGTTTTACAAGCATTTTCTCATGTAATCTTCACAACTCTATGAGCTAAGGACTACCAAGGCTTTGAGAATCCAATAAACTTTACATGCCACCTAGTTCCTAACAGTTGAGGTAGGGCCGGACAACTGTAGGACCCGTCTTTGTCATCACGATGTTATACCTCCCCTGTGCAGTGATGCCTGCCTTCTCTAGCTGGGAGCAAGGTCATGGCCAACAAGCCGGTGACAGATACAGCACTAGACTTCATAAAGCCGTTGCTTACAACATCTCTGAAGTAAGCAGTGGGCATTGTGCTGAAGGAATTCAGGAAAAATTTCTGCCGCAAACTGAGAATGAGTATCAGACATCTGGCTTAGAAAGTTTTTGTTCACTGAGGTTTAAAATCTAGACTATTTGGGCTTGATGGAATTGATCAGGAGACAGGTCCAGGCATGAGTCTGGAGTTATTCTGTTGATTCAAGGGCAGATCAATGTGAGGCAGGAAGACTTAGTGGCGATTTCTCTGGCTTCAGGATTCTAGACCTTTATAAATTCTCTTGCCCTGCCTTTTCCTAACCGTCAGATCCTGGTACTCAATATCTCAGTTCCTTTACCCATTATATAGGGATAATAATAGTATTTACCTTATAAGATTATTATAAACCTTTACAAAACTAAAGTATGTAAAAAACTAAGAGCTGGGTACCTTGTAAGCTCTCCATGAGCTGGTGCTGCTTCTGTTCTTCACTTCTCCTTCTCCCCAAATTCCTTCTTCCTAGACTTTCTTCCTTCCCCACCTCCCCCCCCCTTCTTGATCTTCTTTCTCCCTAACTTCCTTCCTCCCCACCCTTTCCCTCTTGTCAGCTTCCCATTTTCCATCTTCCCTCCTTCATCCCAGTTCATCCTCTCATCTTCAACTGACCAAATAGCTGACACCTTGTCATGAGCCTGAGGTGTCTAAGCTGGGCTCTTCCTGAGTGGACAGAGCCATCCATCCAGGAAAGCAGCCCAGTGGGTAGCAAGAACCATCTGGGAGGACAAAGAACCTGCAGCACTGTGGGAGCACACAGAAGTGGGTGAGCAGTTGTCTCTGCTGGGGGGCGTTCGCCCAGGAGGTGACATTTTTCTGGGTCATCAGGAAGAAGAGAACAGATGAGATTGAAAAGAGAGGGAAGGGATGTCAAGGCATAGAAATCAGGCTTATCAATACCTATACCTGTGAAAGAATCCAGTGTTTTAGGACAATAAAGTAGGTTAGGGACAGATTTTTGAAACCTCCAGTCACCCTGAAATCCACTCTAATTGCAAATTGCAAGTGGATGCTTAAGCCTGATGCTTAATAGGTTTATTTTCTGAAATAGCAAATGTTTAATAAACTGGTTTGAAACAGTAAACCAGGCTATAATTTTTTCTTGGTTTATTGAACCAGAATACTATAATGTTCACTGAAACCAATGATATTTCATTTGGCTTGAGAACTTATTCATTTCACAAGATTTTTTGAACTCAAATTATAAGCATTAAGTCATAATTGTCATTAATATTCTCAGCTTACCAATTTAATATATATTTTTCTTTCTTTCTTTGTGATCTTTTGGTATTTATGACCCCTGACTGAAAAGTTGAAAATCTGTATTATTATTGACTACATTTTTTCACAGTGATAGAAACTGTTCATATTTGTTCTGCAAACATAATTTTCTCTTCGTTTCATTTCTCCACGTTGGTATTGGAACTATGCTTGATCTAATGAAATATTGATTTTCACATCCCTCAGTGTCTGAGTCTAACCTTTTTTCTAACTTGGGGGGAGAAAAAAGGATATTGCCTTTGCCACAGGCAAAAGTGAATTAAGATCCCAGACAAACAATGTAACATAAAGGTTATAATAAATGACACTTGCTGTCTTGGAGAATGCTTGCTATTTAGTCAAAGAATAGCAGCAATGGTATTTTGAAAACTGAGAAGAAATGTTATTTTAATTAATTTTATTCTGTAGTAAATTGTTACAGCGATAGCTTCCAATTCATCACCCCTCCCTTTATCAATGCCCCACTCCAACTTTGAGCTTGACCATGTGATTTGCTTTGATGACTATGATATTAGCAAAGTGTTGCTAGCAGGGCCTTGAAAAGCACTCGGGGTTGTCTTTTTCTTGCTGCTTTTGGAATCCATCTGCTGTGTGAAGAAACCCTGGCTAGTCTGCTGGAGATCTGTGACCCAGCTAACAGCCAGCACCAATGTATGTGAGTGAGACCATCTTGGACTATCTAGTCCCAGCTGAAATGCTGTGTAATTGCAGCAGCTTGAATGAGGTGCTGCAAAAAACTGCCTAGCTGAACACAGTCCAAATTGCCAACCCACTAAGTTTTGAGCTAGTAAGGCAATTGTTGCTTTAAATTACAAAGTTGGAGGGGCTTGTTTCACAACCATATTTAAAAACTGCTTGCCATTCTTATACGTACTCTCACTTATTTACAGAACAGAATTGAAGCATTTTGCAGTACTAAAACTTGCAGACACAGGTAATTAAAAACAAGAATAGAACAAAAATGAATTTGATAGAAAAATAAACAGATGAAAAATAAATACCAAGAAGGTACTAATTATTATTATCAGGAGCTCAACTTCAGTCTGACCTAATGGATAGCCTAGAAAATGTAAAACATTTTCAGTTTATACAGTTCTTATTCAAGTAGGAAGCACACAAATTCACTGAAGAACAAATCTTTGCTTTTTCCCCATAGGAGAAATTTAGTACATGGACCTTAGATGGAGACAGTGGATTTTTTTTACTTCTCTTTTGCGGAAGTTACAAAAATATTATTCTAATGGACATTTCTTATGTTGTCTCTTGTAAGAAGTTTAGAATACATGATCAGATCTTAAATCAGTGCATGACTTCCTTAGAGTAATTAAGTGTGATGATTTTCATATAAGTCAGACCTTGATCAGAATCCAGAAATATTTATGTACTCTTTTCCCAGCAGCTCACCTGATTTCTGGCAGGCATTCACCACTTAAGGAGTGTTGCAGAATGAAGGAATGTATTTATGGAGCACCTGCTTGGGCTGGGCTCAGCAGGGAGCCCTGGGGGGACTATGGTGAGCTGACCGGCCTGCCCCTCCCTCCTGTTACTTAGGTAAATGTGGAGACAGGTGTGAATCCAAGTCACCCAGTATATAACCACCCACTGTGACAGTGCTTCAAAGCCAAAACACAAGGGACGTAACTGACCTGGGAGTGACAGAGGCTCCATTGTGGAAGCAGTGTTAGAACTGGGATCTGCTTGATCAAGGGGTCCCACCAGATGAAGGAAGGGACGATGGGGGAGAGCACAGCTGGCAGAAGAGAGAGCCTTTTGCAAAGGTGCTGAGACAGCAGGAGTACAGAGCAGTCGGGAAGAAAGGCAATGTGCCTGGTAAGCAGAGAGCGGGAATGCGGTCTGAGATGAGGTCTGAGTCCGTGTTCATCAGGCCTTCCTCATCCTTATTTCCTGGACACAGAAAAATTCCATCAAAACGCTATTCTGTTTTTTTTGTGTGTATCTTTTGAGTTTTCTCCATTAAGCGCATAATACTATTTGTATTGGGGAAAAATTGTTTATAAAAGGTAGCCCCATGAAATATCTTGTAAAGAAGTGTCACTTTGCTAATTTTTCATGGCTTTGCTTCTTGTTGTACTTAATGTCCTACCCGCTCAGAGTACTTAATTTAAAAATTCAATTAAATCAGCAAGAGATGACAAAACACATAGATTAGAACAAACAAGCTGTCAAATGTGATCATCCAAATGCCTCTTAGGAGCAAGAGTTATGTGTCTTGCCCAAAATGTTTTATGCAGTCTACTGACATTAATAGCATGATAGGGTGTTCCTGGGGTTCTCTTTCTTCAATTCTGCTGATTGTGCAGTGAGAGATGTTGTTGTTAATTCTCTATGGATTTGTCACAAATCTTCATCTTTTCAGGTAGAATTTCACTTAGAGAAAAAAACGAAGTCATTTAGAATAGGGTTTAATAAAGAAGATAGATGATTACACTGAAAAAGCATAATTATATTGAAAAATAAAATATAATTTTAAGTTAACAATACTAATCTCTTATGTGGCTCATAAATCACAGCTTAAGAAATTCTAAATGTTTTTTGAATAATGGCAGAGCTGGAAAGAGGATAGAGCCCTGTAGGATATTTCAAGAGACTGTATGCTTATACATAAAATTATGAATTCTGGAATGCATGTTTACAAAATTAGCTTTGTTTAATGAAACTCACATATATTCATTCATTCACTCATTCAACCATTTTTTTAAAAGATTTATTTATTTATTTGAGAGAGAGAAAGAGAGTGCATGAGTCGGGGGAGGGGCAGAGGGAAAGGAAGAGAGATAATCTCAAGCAGACTCCCCGCTCAGCACAGAGCCCGATATGGGGCTCAATTTCACAACACTGAGACCATGACCTGAGCTGAAACCAAGGGTTAGACATTCAACTGACGAGCCACCCAGGTGCCCCATCTATTCTTTATTGAATGTATACTATGAGACCAGTTTTATTCTAGGTGCTTGGGATACATCAGTGAATAAAAAAAGGCAGAAATCCTTGCCCTAGAGGAATTTACATTTTAGGGTAGTATAGATAGATAATCAAGAGTAAAAGAAATTAAATAAATTGTATAATATGTTAGAAATGATAATTACTATGATAAAAAAGAAAAAGTAGAGCAGAGTAAGGGGATTGGGAATGTACCTAGACCAATGTACCTACCATTATAAAATTATAAATGAGACCTAAATCATAATAAATAATGAGATTACTTTTTAAATTTATCTTTATCATTAAAAAGCCTGACCCTGCTTGAGGGTCTTGCCTTATATTCCATTTCATGATCACAACCTTGGCCACTAATTAGTCAAATTCTGGGGTTATACTAGCAACTCTCAAAGTTTTTTGATCCAGTGAGTGAGGGAAAAGCCTTCAGCATCAAAACTGAGTCACATGAATAGAAATAGATCTCTTGAATCAAACCCATTCCCTAAATCCCATTTTCTGGAGCTCAGTCTGCCTTATTAATAACCCTGTCTCTTACATGCTGGGCCTTGGCCTTTCTCTCTTCTCCTCCTGATTGCAGTGTCTTAGATTTGAGAGTTAAGCAGAAATGGTATGAGAAGGGCAGGGTTTCCTTCCTTATTTTTTGAGGCTAATCTGACAACATCAAGATTTGGAAAAGCAACTCTATTTGTTCCTCTGTTATCCCCGGGGAGCACGAGAGCATTTCAGCAAGGGAAAGGGAAATAATTGACACCAATTTTGACCACCAGTAGTTTGCCAGAGTGGGCGGAATATAGAGTGAACATTGGAATTAATTACAGTTAAAACTGTAACAACAAGAACAACAAACAAACCCAGAATTTTCCTCAAATTTAAAGATAATATAATAATTTATTTTTTAACTTTTAAAAAAGATTTATTTATTTGAGAGAGAGAGAGCGTGGGCCAGGGGGAGGGGCTGAGGAAGAAGGAGAATCTCAAGTGGACTCCCCACTGAGTGTAGACCTTGATCCTGGGACCCTGAGATCATGATTTGAGCTGAAATCAAGAGTTGGACACTTAAACAACTGAGCCCTAATAATTTATTGAATGAATAATTTGTACCCTTAAATTCTATTTCCTGGTACCTAGCCAAAAAGTCTCTTCCTGGTGGAAAAAGGGCACCTATGCTTTGCTTATGGCCCATCCCAGATCAGTTACCTCAAAATGTCTGGGGGGAAAACACACTTCCCCACAAAAAGATTGGAGATCCCAGTATGCTGTGCCTTTCACTTTGTAGATTAGGTAACTGTTCCTGATAGAGGTTAAGTGAAGAAAATTGTGATTAGCCATCTAGGAAAATACACTGTAGTTAGTGAGTTTATTGAGTTATAGGAATCTCATACACTAGATGAGAACCATGAAACTTGCAAGTTGTGAGCAGAAAAATAGAAGCCCAATAACTGGTCCTTTCTGTCCAGTGCTTGCTCTCTCTTCTAAGATGTTCCTAAACTAGTATTTATGTTAACCTTGCATGTTCTAGTAAGGAGGATTTCTTTGATCTTTGGAAGAAAGTGGACACTTTATTTTCTTTATAGTGCTTCATAAGTATGGATATAATTTTGTAATCCCAACAGAATAAACATGAGCCATCATTTTCTTTTTTAGACATTTTTCACTCTTGACTTCTGATAGTGTTTTCCAGGTGGCCAATGGAGGGCCACCTAACAATGTTTTTGTTGTTGTAGGAGCTCTTACTGTTTCTTTTTAAACAGCTTTATTGAGATACACATCCTATACCATACAATTCATACATTTAAAGGATACAATTCAGTACCTTTAAATTTAATCACAGAATTGTGTGTCCGTTACATGATCAATTTCAGAACATTTTAATTAACCCAAAAAGAAATCCTGTGCCCCTTAGTCATCACCTCCGGTCTCTCCATCCTTCCTACTTCTCCCCTTCCCAAACATCACCCCCCACACTCTGGCATAGGTGACTGCTAATCCACTTTCTGCCTCTGCAGATTTGCCTACTCTGGATATTTCATATAAATGGAATTATGCAATATGTAGTCCTTCATGACTAACTTGTTTCGCTTACCATAATGTTTTCAAGATTCCTCCATGGTGTAACATGTGTTAGTTCTTCACTTCCTTTGCTAAATGATATTCCATTCTATGGGTATACCACATTTTATCCATTTACTAGTTGATGGACATGTGAGTTTCCACTATATGGCTATTATGAATAATGCTGCTATAAACATTCATGTACCAGTTTTTGTATGGATATATGTTTTCCCTTCCCCTTGGGTGAAATTTCTAGGAGCAGGATTGCTGGGTCATACAGTAACTCTACATTTAACCATTTGGGTAATGGTTTGAAGAACTGCCAGCATATTTTCCAAAGCACTCATCCACTCTTGTGGTTTGAATCATCATAACTAGCTGTGGGTGATTGTCATGGAACTTTAGGTAAGTGCAGGGTACTCACTGCTAACCACACTTTTTCCCACCTGGCCACCTTTCCCTCCTCAAACCAACCCTTGCATAGGCATCAGAGTGAACTGTCTAAGATATGTCTAAGCATATCTAATTGTGTCATTTCCCTGTTTTAGCCCTCCAGTGCCTTCCTACTATCACCTGGATAAGCCCAAGCCCTCTGTAACAAATTGTATAGGAGTGCCAACCATCTGCCCACTGTCCATATCTCCAGCTTTGTCTTGCTCCACTTTTTGCTTCCCATTTTAGGTTCCAGAAGCACCTGGTGGCTCTGGTTCTTCTCAAATATCATGCTTCAGTCTTTGGACTTAAATCATACATGTCTACTGCCTCTAGGCCCAGTCTGGGTTATTTCTATCCTGGGGTTTTGGATGTTCAGTTTGACTTTAAAGATAAAGAATTAAAGGATACTTACAGTTTTTTAGTAATCTGGAGAGTAGTTGAAGATTTGTTGGTATAGAAGATAAAGAAGATTTCTGGATAATTAGATATTTGGTATGCATGAATAGATCAATGCAGAATGAGTGAATTGAATACAGATTTTCCAGACCTAATAAGCTGTGAACACTAATTTCAAGGCAAGTTTAGTTTATGTATATTGTTTTAGTCATTTGTTAATTCATTCATTCACTGAGTTGATTGAGCACCTACTATGTGCCAATTGCTATTTTAAACCCTGGGGACATGCCAGTCAATAACACAATATACCTGTCCTCATGGGGTTTACTTTTTATTAAGAAAAACAATAAGCAATGAGTGTGAGGAGTAAAGCAGGACAATCTGATTTCATTGTGTCATTGCATGGTGGTAAGGAAAACTTAGATGGACAGAGAAAGCTTTGCTGGATTGGCAGACTTTGAGTTGATATCTAAAAGATGAAGAGACAGCCAGGTGAACTAGAGCTACCAAATTCCAGGTCATTGGGGCAAAGGCACTGAGACTCAGGTGGCAGCTGGGGTTAATTAGTTAATTGCAGAGAGTTAGATTTTGATCATATTATTACTCTGTCTTCAATATAACAATTTATATGTTTAAAATTATTTTATGAGAACTCCAACCAGACAGTTGATCTACCTGGAAATAAACACATAGATACTTGTATTAGTCTGCTTGGGGTGCCATAGCCAAATACCACAGACTGGGTAGCTGTAATGACAGAAAATTATTTTGTCACAGTTCTGCAGACCTGAAGTCCAAGACAAAGGTGCCAGCACATTTGGTTTCTGGTAGGAGCTCTCTTTCTGACTTGAGGAAGAGTCTCCTTGCTGTGTTTTCACATGGTCTTTCCTCTGTGCATGCAAAGAGAGAGAGCTCTCCAGTGTCTCCTCCCCCGCTAAAAAGGACACCACTACCCTTGACTTAGGGTCCAAACTTTATTACCTCATTTAATCCTAATTACGTACCTAAAGGCCCCATTTCCAAATATCATCATATAGGAGGTTAAGACTTAAACATAGGAATTTTGAGAGAACACAATTCAGCCCATAACAATACTTGAGTCATTTGAACACCCTAAAAAGGTAACTACATTGATTAAGCAAGCAGTTGGATTTGGAGGGACAAAATCCAAAATTGCACAATAGAATAATTTCTTAGTAGTTGATGGACATTACTCCCCTCCCACACAAAACATACACATCCTAATGTCTAATGTATGTGCAATTCAGTGTTAAAAATTTCTTTTTTTAAAAAAAAAAACATATTTATTTGAGAGAGAGAGCAGAAACAAGGGGAGGGAGAGGTGGAGGGAGAGGCAGACACCCCGCTGAGCAGGGAGCCTGATGTGGGGCTCAATCCCAGGACCCTGAGATCATGACCTGAGCTGAAGGCAGACACTTAACCGACTGAGCCACCCAGGTGCCTCTAGTGTTAAAAATTTCTTAACCTTTTAAAACATTTGCTTTTCAAGGATTAAAGTCCAATGCATTCAGATTCTTGATTGCGGAGCACTGAAGGATATTCAAAGAAAGATCTTATGAGTTAACTGTAACCTGTTCTAGGTGAAGTGATATCTTTAATATACATATGGAAGCACTTTTAACTTCTAACAAAATAAAATAAAAAGACATGCAAAAGGTGAAAGCAGAGTTGGGAAAAATTGGGATAAATATCTTTATGGTCTCAACTCTTTAGATTTTTATTAAATAATTTGACTAAGTGGTTTAGTCATCACAAAATCCAGGATAGCAGAATCATATATTTGTGGGAAATAATGCAGTGTGTAAGTTCTACAAATATAGGGATTATGCTCTTGCTTTCTTATAAAAACTAGGAAAATACTTTCAGCATATGCATAATAATTGATAGCAATGGAATGAGTAAGGATTGCAAACATTGTAGGGTCATTTTAAAGGGAAAGCAAATCAGAATGCAGTTCTGGGATCTCTCTAATTTAAACAAGGAAGTACTGCATTTCAGAACTTAATGCCTAACAGACATCCAGTCGCTGCTGGCTTGACATACATTCTTAGTATGAGGATATGCCTGTAGTGTTAATTTATTTCAAAAAGTCATCATATTTGGAAATCTCACATTCCAGGATGAAAATAAATGTTCTAGCTGAATAATAAACATTTCTATGCAGTAAAGAAGTAATGAGATTCTTAAGTCAATATATAAGTTAAATAGTAAATTTTTAACAAATTATATTAAAATGTAACTGTCGAATCAACAGAGAATACAGGAGGAACATGTATTTTCTTTTTACGAAGCACCGGAAGTGCTTTTGAAAGGATATTTTGGAATAACACAGACTGGACTGGCTACAGATTTGTAATAGATGCTCAGCACTGCCAGGTGATCCTTCTTTCCCTCTCAAATAAAGTCAACTCCTCTGATATAAAGTTTTCACTCTTAGCTCTTTCTCCTCAAATCTTCGGCAACTTCTCTTAGATTATTTCTCCAAATACTTACAGAGAAAATAAACAGAGTTGGGCAAGTGGTACTTCTTCCACTGCGAAAATCTATTGACCTTAGCCAGCAGCCTTATGGAATGGCAGTCGTGTTCCTGCTTCATCTAAGGCCACA
The DNA here is from genome assembly GCF_037043125.1 of Eumetopias jubatus. Taxonomy (NCBI): domain Eukaryota; kingdom Metazoa; phylum Chordata; class Mammalia; order Carnivora; family Otariidae; genus Eumetopias; species Eumetopias jubatus. The sequence goes on along the minus strand of NW_028274811.1, from coordinate 73,398,723 downwards.
TCTGCCATCGGGGCCCTGGCTCCCATCCACAGCTCAGACGCTCAGTGCCTGCAGTCATCTCTCTTCTCTCCTGTTTCTGGATTTTTTTCCTTTTTACTGGATAATTCCCATTTGGCATGTAAACATGCATTCATATCACACATTTATAATTAAAGAAGCAAAAACCCCTCTTTCAGCCCTTGTCATCCTCCAAGAACTTTCCCATTCCCTTCACACCTTAAAGTGGTTTTATTTTTTGTTTTGTTTTATGCTTTTCTTCATCTCATCCCTTTTTGATCCAGTTTAAGCAGGTTTTCATTCTTACTACTCCACAAAATGGCTTCTGTCAAGGTCAACATCTTCCTAGTGCCAAAGGTAATGCTAATGATGGTGATAATAATAAAACACCTCTATAAAGTTTACTGTGTGTCAGGTACTATTATGAGTGCTTAATAGATACTAACTTATTTAATTTTTACAACCACCTGTATAAGGTAGGTACTATTAGAACACCCATTTTTCAAATGAGGGCACTTGAAGGTTAAATAACTTGATAAAGGTCTCACTTTCGGTAAGTGGTGGAACCAGGATTTGAACCTGAGCAGTCTGGTTCAGGATTTCTTCTCAGAACACTTACACTATTATCTATACCCTACTTCCCATATCAGTGGCACTTAACCTGATTAATAGTATCTTGCATGAACCTCTTCATCTCTAGGCCTCTGAACTATGCAGAGTTTTAAAGTTTATTTTAATTAATGAATTTTAATTTCTTGCTTTCTTGGCTATTGTCTCTGAGTTGCATTTACTGCCTCTTCATCCTCCATCAGCCCTTTAAAGGTTGTAGTTCCCTAGAGTTCGGTCCTCAGCCCTCCTCTTTTCTCACACCCTAGCCTCATCACTTAAAATACCATCTCTACACTGCTGACTTTCACATGAGCATTTCTAGGCTGCCCTTTTCCCATGAGATCCAGACTTAACAGAGTCAATAGCCTACCCAGCATCTGTACTTTGACTTCTGATAGGGATCCAAAACTTAACATTGGCCAAGACAAAACTATTGAGTCTTCCCACTACCCATTCCTGCAAAACCCCCCATCCCGCAAGTATTGCAAGTCTCAGTTAATGACAGAAAGGCCATGGAAAGTACATAACTGTATTCAGTGAAAATTGAACCATATTCTCTTTAGAGTGCTATTTTGGATCCCTGTGGTCAATCTTTGGATAGATTCTGAAAGCCTATAGAATTGTCCTGGTAAGAGAGCTAGAGCCTGTAACATAGGAACTGGCTTTCTGTTGTACATACATGTTCCAGCCAGCTACACACGTACGTGCTTGGTCACAAGATCACAGCAAACTATCAGGAGGGGACTGGGAAGCCGAAGCTGAGCATAGTTTTTAAGGTAAAAGGAAAGTTTTTAAAGCATCATTTTTGAGTCCTTTGTTTAACCCATACATTCTTGAATCAGATTTTCCCATTTTATAAAGTGCCTTTTTCCATTTTATAAAACAGTCTGACAGCTAGTATGTGCTTTCCCACACAAATCTGTCAGTTCCCTCATCTTTATCTACCACACCCACCCATGGTTCAAATCTGAAAACTTTCTGAAGCAGAGAATGCCAGTCAGCTAGAGGCAGTTGGGTGAAAACTCAAAAGTAAAAGTAAAAATTCATCATAAATCTTCATTTATCTGGGATCCTAGACTGTACCATATGAGTAACTGCTAGATGAATAAAGCCCAGGGCCTTTGTGGCATCTCTCAGGTTGGGTACACAAACAGGATAGATACACACAAACTCTTAAATTTGTATATGTGACCATTAAAAACCTTTCCTCCTCTATGCATCTAGATATCCAAGAATGTCTCAGAATACCTTCATTTGTATGTTGCTACGTGGCTTTATCCAAACAGAACTTGTTACAATCCGAATGCTTTCTTGGAACGTAAAAGTACAATCTTGTCCTGAATGGAAAATTCTGCCTCTCTTAAAGAAGCTCGATGATGTCTTTAGTGAAAGGGGGTGACAAACATTTCACATGCAAAGAGGTGGGTGTTTTTCTTGCAAATCCCAAGGTAGATGTCATCTCTTAAAAGAAAAGTATTTTCTCTTCTGAAATACACATTATGGATCCTCACTGATATCTAAACTTTGGCTAAAGCCTACAGTTAGTCTAAGCTCATAAATTTTGTTTAGGTTTTTTTTCCTAAACCAGTAAATTAGAAAAATCAAACTCTTTATATGTTACATTCTAGTCCTCCAATGGTTCAAAGAGGAAAGCCTATTTTAATGATTTTAGTTATTTTTGAATTGTAATTCCAGTATAGTTAACATACAGAGTTATATTAGTTTCAGGGGTACAATGTAGTGATTCAACAATTCTATACATTACTCAGTGCTCATCAGGATAAGTGTACTCTTAATCGCCTTCACTTGTTTCACCCATTGCCCCACCTACCTCCACTTTGGTAACCATCAATTTGTTTTCTATAGTTAATAGTTAAGTCTGCCTTTGGTTTGTCTCTTTTTCTTTATTCGTTTTTTTTGTTGTTGTTGTTTCTTAAATTCCACATATGAGTGAAATCACATGGTATTTGTCTTTGACTTATTTCACATAGCATTATACTCTCTAGATCCATTCATGTTGTTGCAAATGGCAAGATTTCATTCTTTTCTATGGCTGAGTAATATATATATATGGTAAATACCTAGTACTGGAATTACTGGATCATGTGGTAATTCTTTTTTTTTTTTAAGATTTTATTTATTTATTTATTTATTTATTTATTTATTTATTTATTTATGAGAGAGAGAGAGAGAGAGAGAGAGTGAGAGAGCATGAGCAAGAGGAGGGGCAGAGGGAGAGGGAGAGAGATCATCCCAAGCAGACTCCTTGCTGTGTGGAGGTCAACCTGGGGCTCGAGTTCACAACCTTGAGATTATGACCTGAGCTGAAATCAAGAGTCGGATGCTTAACCGACTAAGCCACCCAGGCACCCCTGAATCATATGGTAATTCTACTTTTAATTTTTTGAGGAACCTTTATACTGTCTTCCAAATTGGCTGCAGCAGTTTGCACTCCCACCAACAGTGAATGAGGGTTCCTTTTTCTCCACATCCTTGCCAACATTTGTTTCTTGTGTTGTTGATTTTAGCCATTCCAACAGGTGTGAGGTGATATCTCATTGTGGTTTTGATTTCCATTTCCCTTATGATGAGTGATGTTGAGCACCTTTTCATATGCCTGTTGGCCCTTGGTATGTCTTCTTTGGAGAAATGCCTATTCATGTCTTCTGCCCATTTTTAAATTGGATTATTTGTGTTTTGGGTGTTGAGTTGTGTAATTTTTTTTTTTTTTGGAGGGTTTGTCTTCAAATGCTTTAATAGAACTATGTACTCAATTGCTTTTGGCAAAGGGATTCTCCAAACGCTTGATTGGATTAATAAATGCACAATCCCTTCTAGGTAGCCTCCCAAGAGCTTAATTCCTGAATTCCATGGTAGGGAGGAGGGGGCAGCACACTATTCTTGAAGGAATCCAATGCCATCTGTCAAAGGCAAGTGCTCTCTGACCCCACAGTGTTGGCAGTGAGGGTCTGACCTCACGGGCAGACCTGGTGGTGCTGGTGACATTGTAGGAAGACACCCATGCTGGACCCCTGCCTGGCCGAAACCTGGAAAGACCTAGAGGAAAGTAGTACAGCCAGGTGGCATGGTGCCTCCCTGTGGCCATCCTCCCACTAAGCCTGGGTCTGGATGGTGGACACCATGGCAAAAAGGCAAAAGAAGCCAGGCCAGGGTCCTCACTGAGCTTCCAGGGACACGCAGAGAGGTGTACCCATGTAAGTGGACACCTAATCCAAGGGAGGGCTCAGGTTGGCATGCTCTCTGCTGGAGTAGGGTTGGAATGAGGTGGGGTGGTGAAAAGAGTTACAGTAGAGACTCAGATAAATGTGCAGGCAGTGCCAAGACTGTCTTTTTTCCATTGCCTATATTTTCCTCCTTTGTTGAAGATTAATTGATCATATAATTGTGGGTTTATTTGTGGGCTCTCTATTCTGTTCTATTGATCTATGTGTCTGTTTTTGTACCAGTACCATACTCTTTTGATTACTACAGTTTTGTAGTTTATTTTGAAATTCGGTATTGTGATACCTCTGGTTTTGGGTTTTATTTTTTTTCCCCCAAGATTGCTTTGGCTCTTCAAAGTCTTTTGTGGTTCCATACAAATTTTAGGATTGTTTGTTCTAGTTCTGTGAAAAATGCAGTTGGCATTTTGATAGGGATTGCATTAAATCTGTAGATAGCTTTAAGTACTATGGACATTTTAACAATATTTATTCTTCCAATCCATGAGCATGGAACATCTTTCCATTTTTTTTTTTGTATGTCATCTTCAATTTCTTTCATCAATGTTTATAGTTTACAGAGTATGGGACTTTCACTTCCTTGGTTAAATTCATTCCCAGGTATTTCATTCTTTTTGTGCAATTGTAAATGAGATTATTTTCTTAATTTCTCTTTCTGTAGCTTCATTATTAGTATATAGGAATGCAATGGATTTCTGCATATTTATTTTGTATCCTGTGAACTTACTGAATTCATTTGACAATTGTAGTAGATTTTTGGTAGAATCCTTAGGATTTTCTATATATAGTATCATATCATCTGCAAATAGTGAAAGTTTTACTTCTTCCTTACCATTTTGGATGCCTCTTATTTCTTTTTCTTGTCTAATTGCTGTGGCTAGAACTTCCAGTACTATGTTGAATAAAAGTAGTGAGAGTGTTCATCCTAGTCTTGTTTCTGACCTTAGGGGAAAAGCTCTCAGTTTTTGGCCATTAAATATGATGTTAGCAGTGGGCTTTTCATATATGGCCTTTATTACATTGAGATCTGTTCCCTCTAACCCTACTTTGTTGAGGGTTTGTATCATGAATGGATGTTGTACTTTGTCAAATGCTTTTTCTGCATGTATTGAAATGATCATGTGGTTTTCATCCTCTCTCTGGTTGATGTAATGCATCACATTGATTGATTTGTGAATATTGAACCATCCTTGCATATGGGGAATAAATCCCACTTGATTGTGGTGAATAACATTTTTAAAGTATTGTTGGCTTTGGTTTGCTAGTATTTTATTGAGGATTTTTGCATCTATGTTCTTCAGAGATATTGGCCTATAGGTCTCTTTTTTGTGGTATCTTTATCTGGTTTTGGAACCAGGGTAATGCTGGTCTCATAGAATGAGTTTGGAAATTTTCCTTTCTCTTCTATTTTTTTGAATAGTTTGAAAAGAATAGATACTAACCCCTCTTTAAATGTTTGGTAGAATTTACCTCTGAAGACGTCTGGTCCTGGATGTTTGTTTGTTGGGAGTTTTTTGATTACTGATTCAGTTTCATTGCTGGTAATTGATCTGTTCAAATTTTCTATTTCTTCCTGATTCAGTTTTGGGAGATTATATGTTTCTAGGAATTTATCCATTTCTTCTATGTTGTGCAATTTGTTGGTATATAGTTTTTTCATAGTATTCTCTTATAATTGTATTTTTGTGGTTTTGGTTGTTATTTCTCCTCTTTCATTTCTAATTTTGTTCATTTGAGTCTTGCTCTCTTTTTATGAGTCTGGATTGAGGTTTATCAACTTTGTTGATCTTTTCAAAGAACCAGCTCCTGGTTTCACTGATCTGTTCTATTGTTGTTTTTTTCTTTTTCCATTTCTTTTTTGTTTATTTCTGCTTTAATCTTTGTTATTTCCTTTTTTTCTACTGGTTTTGAGTTTTGTTTTTTCTTCTTTTTCTAGATCCTTTAGGTGTAAGATTGGGTTGTTCCTTTTCTACTTCTTGAGGTAGATCTGTATTAGTACAAACTTCCCTCTTAGAACAGCTTTTGCTGTACCCCAAAGATTTTGGTCTGTTGTGTTTTCATTTTCATTTGTCTCCATGTATTTTTTATTTCTTCTTTCATTTCTTGGTTGACCCAGTCATTGTTTAGTAGCATGATATTTGCCCTCCATGTATTCATGTTCTTTCTGGATTTTTTCCTGTGGTCGATTTCTAGTTTCATTAGTGTTATGGTCAGAAAAGATGCATGGTATGACTTCATTTTTTTTTGAATTTGTTGAGATTTGTTTTGTCACCTAATATGTGATCTGTTCTGGAGGATATTCCATATGCACTTGAAAAGAATGTGTATTCTGCTGTTTTAGGATGAAATGTTCTGAGTATATCTGTTAGACTCATCTGGCCCAATGTGTCATTCAAAGCCACTGTTTCCTTGTTGATTTTCTGTTTGGGTGATCTATCTGTTGCTGTAAGTGAGGTGTTAAAGACCCCTACTATTATTGTATTACTATCAATTACATACTTTATCTTAATAGGTGCTTTATGTATTTGAGGGTGTTCCCATGTTGGGTGCATAAATATTTACAATTGTTATATCTTCTTGTTCAGTTGTTCCCTTTATGATTATATAGTGTCCTTCTTTGTCTCTTGTTGCAGTCTTTATTTTAGAGTCTGTTTTGTTCAATAGAAGTATTGCTATCCTAGCTTTCTTTTCACTTCCGTTTGCATGATGAATGATTTTCCATTCTTTCACTTTCAGTCTGCATCTGACTTTAGGTCTGAAATGAGTCTTCTGGAGGCAGCATATAGATGGGTCTTGCTTCTTTTTTTTTTTTATCAGTTCTGTTACTCCATATCATTGATGGAGAATTTAGCCCATTTACATTCAAAGTCATTATTGATAGGTGTGTACTTATTGCCATTTTGTTACTTGTCTTATGGTTTTTTTGTAGTTCTACACTGTTCCTTTCTTCTCTTGCTCTTTTCTCTCACAGTTTGCTGGTTTTCTTTAGTGATGTACTTGGATTCCTTGCTTTTTATTTTTTGCCTATCTCTTACTGGTTTTTGATTTGTGGTTACCATTACGTTTGTATATAACATCTAATGCAGATAACAGTCTAGGTTAAGTTGATGGTCAATTAAGTATGAACCCATTCATTACTCCTCTCCCTCCCCACATTTTAGGTATATGATATCATAACTTAATCCTTTTATTCTGTGACTGCCTTGACTGATTTTTATAGATATATTTAATTTCACTGCTTTTGTGCTTCCTACTTTTCTTACTCTTACTTATGGTCTTTCTACTCAGAGAGTTCCCTTTAACATTTCTTGTAGGGCTGCTTTAGTGGTCATGAATTTCTTTAACTTTTGTTTGTCTGGGAAACTCTTTATCTCTCCTTCTCTTCTGAGTAGTACCCCTGGTGCAGAGTATTGTTGGCTGCAGGTTTACTTCTTTTAGCATTTTAAATATATCATGTCATCATGCACTGAAATAAAGTTTTCAGACACCAATCTGAGCAGCCGTGCAAGACTGCTTCCGCAAGGGAGAGAGCAGCAACAGCTGGATTCTGCACATAGCTTTTATTTTATTTTTTATCAGAAAAGGAAGGACAGATGCATCAAAGTGTGGGAAAGGAGTACAAAGGGATGGTAACTATCTTGAAGCCGAAAAGCAGCCTTGCATCCTCCCCTATGCACTGGCACACAGGGAGGAAGTCATGAGATAAGGGAGGGGTGGGATGTTTGTGCTAGCAATCACCAGCTGCAGGAAGGGGGACTGAGGGTTACATTCTTTCATAGCTTTTAACCTATGCCCTGCCCCAGCAGATCATGGGATCCTGTTTGTCCCAGGCTATTGTATTCAATAGCCTGAGAACAGGAATGCTGCTGGCATTTCAGCTGCTTCTACAGTCCCCCCCTTAGGGCTTACAATATATTTCTAAGAATAACTCTACATATCATGCCTCTGTCTTCTGGCCTGTAAAGTTTCTGTTGAAAAATTAGCTGATAGCCTTCAGAGGTTTACCTTGTATGTGACTGTTTTCTTTTTTCTTGCTGCCTTTAAAATTCTCTCCTTATCACTACTTTTTGCCATTTTAATTACTATGTGTCTTGGTGTGGACCTCCTTGGGTTGATTTTGTTGGGGGTTTTCTGTGCCTCCTGGATCTGGATTTCTGTTTCTTTCCTCAGATTCTGGAAGTATTCAGCTATTATTTCTTCAAATAAATTTTGTGCCCCCTTTTTTCTCTTTTCCTTCTGGGATCCTTATAACACAAACCTTATTATGCTCGATGGCATCACCAAGTTCCATAAGTCTATTGTTACTTTTTATTAATTTTTTCTCTCCTTTTCAGCTTTATTGCTTTCCATTACTCTGTCCTCCAAGTCGCTGACTCATTCTGCTTCTTCTAATCTATGATTTATTCCATCTAGTGTATTTCTAATTTCAGTTACCAAGTTCTTCATCTCTGATTGGGTGTTTTTGGTTTTTTTTTTTAATGTTTTCTTTTTCTTTGTTCAGGGTCTCACTGAGTTCCTTCACTCTTTCCTCAAATCCAGGGAATATCTTTATGACCATTACTTTAAATTCTCTCAGCTGTATTACTTGCCTCTGTTTCATTTAGCTCTCTTGCTGTGGATTTTGTTCTGTTTTTTCATTTGGGACATATTCCTCTGTCTCCTCATTTTGCCCAGTTCTCTGTGTGTGTTTCCATGTGTTAGGAAAGTCAGCTACATCTTCTGCTCTTATAAGTAGTGGCCTTATGAAGAAGAGGTCCTATAGTGTTCTGCAGGGCAATGTCTCCTGTTCAACAGAACCTGGAGCTTCAGGGTACCCCCTGTTTGTGCTGTGTGTACCCTACTATTGTGGCTGAGCCACTTTTGCCTTCAGTCCTGTCATCTGCAATGGCTCTCTTTGCCTGTTGTGGGAGGGCTTGGTCCCTATTTTATTAGTGGGCCAGTCTTGGGCCACCTTGAACTTGAGTTGAGTCAGACTTGGCATTTGCCAGAGATGCAGCAACACTAAACTGCAGGATGCTTCCCTTGTGTTGTCCTCTGAGAAATTTTTGTCGGTGGGCAGGGCCTGCAATCAGATCAGATGTCTGCCCCCAGGCCACTGCTGGGGATGTTGTTGGACTGGTGTATATGGTTATCTTCCCCTCTCCCCAGGGCAGGAGTCACTTTGGAGTGGTGCTGGCCTCTGTTGGGGCTGCTTCCACACTGGCAGGCTTGTGACACTGCTTTGGATGGGCTCCAGCCAAGCGTATATAGGAGGGGTCAGGTCTGCAGGAGAATGCTGAGTCAGGATGCATGGTGTTAGTAAGCTAGGTAATGAACATTTGTGCTACACTGGTTTCCCTAGGTGTCCGTGTGTCTAGGTTGGGGTGTTGGGAGGGAAAATGGCACCTGCCAGCTCCTTTGTTACTGGAGGACTCTCCCAATGATCCCTGCCTTTCCACCACATGCTCTGAGATTAGTAAACAAATCTCCCTCCTGTGTACCTCAGATATTTTTTCAAACTGCTGCTCCTTTTCTTTTTAAATATTGTATTTCTTTATTTGAGAGAGAGTGAGAGCAAGAGAGAGAGCATGAGCAGGATGGAGGGGCAGAAGGAGAGGGAGAAGCAGAGTTTTTTGATTTTAAGATGAACTTTTTATTTCATATCTTAACATTCCAGAAATTGAAATGCTTCTTGTAATTGTCATTTTAGAAATAATTGACAATGTTTTAATTTCTTAATAGAACAATAAATAATGGTATGACACAAAATAATTATATTTCTCAGATTAGGAATGGAATATGATATTTTGTCATCTGATTTTTTTTAAATATAAATGACAAATTGGAATTATGGTGGGTAAAACAAATGAAGAGGTGGTTGCTAGGCTTTATTTAGACCTCCAAATAAAAATTGAAACATTTTAAAGTTTATTCCCAGGGACACCTGGGTGGCTCAGTTGGTTAAGCAACTGCCTTCGGCGCAGGTCATTATCCTGGAGTCCCGGGATCAAGTCCTGCATCGGGCTCCCTGCTCAGCAGGAAGTCTGCTTCTCCCTCTGCCCCTCCCCCCTCTCATATGCTCTCTCTCTCTCATTCTCTCTCTCAAATAAATAAAATCTTTTAAAAAATCTAAAAAAAAAAGTTTATTCCCAGTTATTTATTGTTTTTAGACTTTAGGCTGTGTTGTGATGGAACTAGCATTTTAAAAATATACAATATTCTGACTTTCAAATGTCATTGCATGATGTAGACAAGGAAATGCCGTGGAGTAGTTTAAGCACAATGTTTAATGAGGTGATTAAATCTGAATAGTTTTTAAATGCTAGTGTTGGGCATTTATTCTAGGTACAGTTCCACTGAGGTTAACTTGAGCCCTGGCTTTGACATTATTCAAAGAGTTTAGTTACTAGAAAAATGTCCAGCAGTACCTCCACTATAACTGCTTTGTTGTATAAGGTACAGAAATAATATCCTCACCTGTATTGACATGCAGACATGAGCTTTGTTTCCTTAAGATATTACAGCGAGGAGTCCATGGACAGTGTTCGTGGTGTGTGTGCTTCTTTTGAAACATGTTTTGTGTTCTTTTTACATGCCTGGCATTCTGGTAGGTACTGAAGTACAGGACAGATCAAGGTAGATCAGATGTGGATGTTTCCTCAGAGCTTGAGTCTATTAGCATAAGTAAATAGTGTGTAAAGTGTGTAAATAGCTAGAAAAACAAAATTCTAGAGAGTAATCAGTGCCATAAAAGGTACATAGATAAGGAAAAAGATATTACACCCATCAGAGAAAGATAAGGAAAGCTTCATGAAGAAGGTGTTCTTATTTTATTTTTTTTGTTGTTATGTTAATCACCATACATTACATCATTAGTTTTTGATGTAGTGTTCCATGATTCATTGTTTGTGCATAACACCCAGCGCTCCATGCAGAACGTGCCCTCCCCAATACCTATCACCAGGCCAACCCATCCCCCCACCCTCCTCCCCTCTAGAACCCTCAGTTTGTTTTTCAGAGTCCATCATCGCTCATGGTTTGTCTTCCCCTCCGACTTACTCCCCTTCATTCTTCCCCTCCTGCTATCTTCTTCTTTTTCTTTTTTCTTAACATATGTTGCATTATTTGTTTCAGAAGTACAGATCTGTGATTCAACAGTCTTGCACAATTCACAGCGCTCACCATAGCACATACTCTCCCCAATGTCTATCACCCAGCCACCCCATCCCTCCCACCCCCCACCACTCCAGCAACCCTCAGTTTGTTTCCTGAGATTAAGAATTCCTCATATCAGTGAGGTCATATGATACATCTCTTTCTCTGATTGACTTATTTCACTCAGCATAACACCCTCCAGTTCCATCCACGTCGTTGCAAATGGCAAGATCTCATTCCTTTTGATGGCTGCATAATATTCCATGGTGTATATATACCACATCTTCTTTATCCATTCATCTGTCATGGACATCTTGGCTCTTTCCAGTTTGGCTATTGTGGACATTGCTGCTATAAACATTGGGGTGCATGTACCCCTTCAGATCCCTACATTTGTATCTTTGTGGTAAATACCCAGTAGTGCAATTGCTGGATCGTATGGTAGCTCTATTTTCAACTGTTTGAGGAACCTCCATACTGTTTTCCAGAGGGGTTGCACCAGCTTGCATTCCCACCAAGAGTGTAGGAGCGTTCCCCTTTCTCTGCATCCCCGCCAACATCTGTCGTTTCCTGATTTGTTAATTTTAGCCATTCTGACTGCTGTGAGGTGGTATCTCATCGAGGTTTTGATTTGGATTTCCCTGATGCCGAGCGATGTTGAGCAATTTTTCATGTGTCTGTTGGCCATTTGGATGTCTTCTTTGGAAAAATGTCTGTTCATGTCTTCTGCCCATTTCTTGATTGGATTATTTGTTCTTTGGGTGTTGAGTTTGATAAGTTCTTTATAGATTTTGGATACTAGCCCTTTATCTGATATGTCATTTGCAAATATGTTCTCCCATTCTGTCGGTTGTCTTTTGGTTTTGTGGACTGTTTCTTTTGTTGTGCAAAAGCTTTTTATCTTGATGAAATCCCAATAGTTCATTTTTGCCCTTGCTTCCCTTGCCTTTGGCGATGTTTCTAGGAAGAAGTTGCTGCAGCTGAGGTCGAAGAGGTTGCTACCTGTGTTCTCCTTTAGGATTTTGATGGACTCCTGTCTCACGTTTAGGTCTTTCAACCATTTGGAGTCTATTTTTGTGTGTGGTGTAAGGAAATGGTCCAGTTTCATTCTTCTACATGTGGCTGTCCAATTTTCCCAACACCATTTGTTGAAGAGACTGTCTTTTTGCCATTGGACATTCTTTCCTGCTTTGTCAAAGATAAGTTGACCATAGAGTTGAGGGTCCATTTCTGGGCTCTTGATTCTGTTCCATTGATCTATGTGTCTGTTTTTGTGCCAGTACCATACTGTCTTGAGGATGACAGCCTTGTAATAGAGCTGGAAGTCCGGAATTGTGATGCTGCCAGCTTTGCTTTTCTTTTTCATTATTCCTCTGGCTATTCGGGGTCTCTTCTGGTTACATACAAATTTTAGGATTATTTGTTCCATTTCTTTGAAAAAAAGTGGATGGTATTTTGATGGGGATTGCATTGAATGTGTAGATTGCTCTAGGTAGCATTGACATCTTCATAATGTTGGTTCTCCCAATCCATGAGCATGGAACATTTTTCCATTTCTTTGTGTCTTCTTCAATTTCTTTCATGAGTATTTTATAATTTTCTGAGTACAGATCCTTTGCCTCTTTGGTTAAATTTATTCCTAGGTATCTTATGGTTTTGGGTGCAATTGTAAATGGGATTGACTCCTTGATTTGTCTCTCTTCTGTCTTGTTGTTGGTGTATAGGAATGCCACTGATTTCTGTGCATTGATTTTATATCCTGCTACTTGACTGAATTCCTGTATGAGTTCTAGCAGTTTTGGGGTGGAGTCTTTTGGGTTTTCCACATACAGTATCATATCATCTGCAAAGAGTGAGAGTTTGACTTCCTCTTTGCCCATTTGGATGCCTTTGATTTCTTTTTGTTGTCTGATTGCTGTGGCTAGGACTTCTAATACTATGTTGAATAGCAGTGGTGAGAGTGGACATCCCTGCCGCGTTCCTGACCTTAGGGGAAAAGCTGTCAGCTTTTCCCCATTGAGAATGATATTCGCTGTAGGTTTTTCATAGATGGCTTTTATGATATTGAGGTAGGTACCCTCTATCCCTATTCTCTGAAGAGTTTTGATCAAGAAAGGATGCTGTACTTTGTGAAATGCTTTTTCTGCATCTATTGAGAGGATCATATGATTCTTGTTCTTTCTTTTGTTAATGTATTGTATCACGTTGATTGATTTCCGGATGTTGAACCATCCTTGCAGCCCAGGGATAAATCCCACTTGGTCGTGGTGAATAATCCTTTTAATGTACTGTTGGATCCTATTGGCTAGTATTTTGGTGAGAATTTTTGCATCCATGTTCATCAAGGATATTGGTCTGTAATTCTCATTTTTGATGGGGTCTTTGTCTGGTTTTGGGATCAAGGTAATGGTGGCCTCATAAAATGAGTTTGGAAGTTTTCCTTCCATTTCTATTTTTTGGAACAGTTTCAGGAGAATAGGTATTAATTCTTCTTTAAATGTCTGATAGAATTCCCCTGGGAAGCCATCTGGCCCTGGGCTTTTGTTTCTTCGGAGATTTTTGATGACTGCTTCAATTTCCTTAGTGGCTATAGGTCTGTTCAGGTTTTCTATTTCTTCCTGGTTCAGTTTTGGTAGTTGATACATCTCTAGGAATGCACCCATTTCTTCCAGGTTATCTAATTTGCTGGCATAAAGGTGCTCATAATATGTTCTTATAATTGTTTGCATTTCTTTGGTGTTGGTTGTGATCTCTCCTCTTTCATTCATGATTTTGTTGATTTAGCTCATTTCTCTTTTCTTTTTTATAAGTCTGGCCAGGGGTTTATCAATCTTGTTAATTCTTTCAAAGAACCAACTCCTAGTTTCGTTGATCTGTTCTACTGTTCTTTTGGTTTCTATTTCATTGATTTCTGCTCTGATCTTTATTATTTTTCTTCTCCTGCTGGGTTTAGGTTTTATTTGCTGTTCTTTCTCCAGCTCCTTTAGGTGTAGGGTTAGATTGTGTATTTGAGACCTTTCTTGTTTCTTGAGAAAGGCTTGTATTGCTATATACTTTCCTCTCAGGACTGCCTTTGCTGTATCCCAAAGATGTTGAACAGTTGTGTTTTCATTTTCATTGGTTTCCATGAATTTTGTTAATTCTTCTTTAATTTCCTGGTTGACCCATTCATTCTTTAGTAGGATGCTCTTTAGCCTCCATGTATTTGAGTTCTTTCTGACTTTCCTCTTGTGATTGAGTTCTAGTTTCAAAGCATTGTGGTCTGAAAATATGCAGGGAAAAATCCCAAACTTTTGGTACCAGTTGAGACCTGATTTGTGACCTAGGATGTGATCTATTCTGGAGAATGTTCCATGGGCACTAGAGAAGAATGTGTATTCCGTTGCTTTGGGATGGAATGTTCTGAATATGTCTGTGAAGTCCATTTGGTCCAGTGTATCATTTAAAGTTTTTATTTCCTTGTTGATCCTTTGCTTAGATGATCTATCCATTTCAGTCAGGGGGGTGTTAAAGTCCCCCACTATTATTGTATTGTTGTCAATGTGTTTCTTTGCTTTTGTTATTAATTGCCTTATATAATGGGCTGCTCCCATGTTAGGGGCATAGATATTTACAATTGTTAGATCTTCTTGTTGGATAGACCCTTTAAGTAGGATATAGTGTCCTTCCTCATCTCTTATTACAGTCTTTGGTTTAAAATCTAATTTGTCTGACATAAGGATTGCCACCCCAGCTTTCTTTTGGTGTCCATTAGCATGATAAATGGTTTTCCACCTCCTCACTTTCAATCTGGGGGTGTCTTTGGGTCTAAAATGAGTCTCTTGCAGACAGCATATTGATGGGTCTTGTTTTATAATCCAATCCGATAGCCTGTGTCTTTTGATTGGGGCATTTAGCCCATTTACATTCAGGGTAACTATTGAAAGGTATGAATTTAGTGCCATTGTATTGCCTGTAAGGTGACTGTTAGTGTATATTGTCTGTGTTCCGTTCTGATCTATGCTGCTTTTAGGCTCTCTCTTTGCTTAGAGGACCCCTTTCAATATTTCTTGGAGGGCTGGTTTCGTGTTTGCAAATTCCTTTAGTTCTTGTTTGTCCTGGAAGCTTTTGATCTCTCCTTCTATTTTCAATGACAGCCTAGCTGGATATAGTATTCTTGGCTGCATATTTTTCTCGTTTAGTGCTCTGAAGATATCTTGCCAGTCCTTTCTGGCCTGCCAGGTCTCTGTGGATAGGTCTGTTGCCAATCTAATATTTCTACCATTGTAGGTTACATATCTCTTCTCCCGAGCTGCTTTCAGGATTTTCTCTTTGTCTCTGAGACTTGTAAGTTTTACTATTAGATGTCGGGGTGTTGACCTATTATTATTGATTTTGAGAGGGGTTCTCTGTGCCTCCTGGATTTTGATGCCTCTTTCCTTCCTCACATTAGGGAAGTTCTCTGCTATTATTTGCTGCAATATACCTTCTGCCCCTCTCTCTCTTTCTTCTTCCTCTGGGATCCCAATTATTCTAATGTTGTTTTGTCTTATCGTATCACTTATCTCTCGAATTCTGCCCTCATGATCCTGTAGTTGTTTATCTCTCTTTTTCTCAGCTTCTTTATTCTCCATCATTTGCTCTTCTGTAGCACTGATTCTCTCTTCTGCCTCATTTATCCTAGCAGTTAGTGCCTCCATTTTTTATTGCACTTCATCAATAGCCTTTTTGATTTCGACTTGGTTAGATTTTAGTTCTTTTACTTCTCCAGAAAGGGTTTCTCTGATAACTTCCACGCTTTTTTCAAGCCCAGCTAGTATCTTAAAAGTCATGATTCTGAACTCTAGGTCCAACATCGTACTAATGTCCGTATTGAGTAGGTCCCTGGCTGACGGTACTACCTCTTGTTCTTTTTGCTGAGGTGTTTTTTTTCGTCTTTTCATTTTGTCCAGAGGAGAATAGATGAATGAGAGAACAAAATGCTATCAGGTTAACAATGTCCCCAGCAAATATACTGTATACAAATCAGAAAAGCCCTGAAACCTGGGGAAAAGAAAGGGAAAGAAAGAAAAAAGAAAGAGAAAAAAAAAAAAAAGAAAAAAAGAAAAAAAGATAAAAACAAAAACAGAATACAAAAATAGCAGAATATGATCAAATATGATCAGGCTAGTGCATAGATCAGTGCCACACACTAGATTTTGGGCGTATTTTGGTCTGTTAGAAAAAAGTGCCTCCTAAAATTTTAAAGGAAGAAAGACATATATGTGCAAAATAAGGGTTGATACAATGAAGGGATGGAAGATGACTGTAAAGATGAAAATTATAAAACATTTTATAAAAGGAATTGATAAGTTGTTTGAAAAAAGAAAGAAGATAAAAAAAAGGGAGAGAATGTGATCAGGCAGGAGGCTAGAGCAAAGCCATACACTAGTGATTTAGGGTATATTTTGATCTGTTAGAGGAAACTGTATCTCAAAATTTTCAAGAGAGAACAACTTATATATATATGCCAAAAATAAGGGTAACTACTATGAAGGGATAAAATATGACTCTATAAATGAAAAATAAAAAATGTTTTTTTTAAAAAACGGATTGATAAGATGTTGGTTGAAAAAGGGAAAAAGAAAAATTAAAAAAAACAGTTAAAAAATTAACTTTGATGAACTAATGAATCATGGTAAAAAAAAAGCCATGAATTCTATGTGCAGTATTCCCCTAGCGCTGGAGTTCTCCCGTTCTCTTTGATCAGTAAACTTGGTCTTGGCTTGCTGGCTGCTCGTGCCGATCTTCTGGGGGAGTGGCCTTTTGCCATGGTTTCCAAATGTCTTTGCCGGAGGCTGAATTGCCCCGCCCTTGGGTCTGGGCTAAGCAAGCTGCTCAGGTTTGCTCTCAGGAGCTTTTGTTCCCTGCAAGCTCTCGGTACAGCTTTGGAGGACCAGGGCGAAAATGGTGGCCTTCCTATCTCCACCCGGAGGAGCTGAGAACTCGGGGCTCCGCTCCTCAGTGCGCCCCCAGAGAAAAGCAGTCACTCCCGTCTCCCTGGTCTCCGGCCGCACTGCATGCTCACCCGGCCTGTGACAGAGCTTTTGTATCTCTGGCACCTGACCCCGTGTGGAGTCTCCAAGCCCAGCAGATCCCTGCTTTGCGTTCCCGCGCCGCTCCTCCCGGGGGAGAAAGGGGAGTCTCCCTGGCTCTGCCGCTTGTTGGGTCCCTGCTGGAGGAGCAGTGGCCCGACTGTGCCCCGGATCACAGTTTATGGCCACCCTGAGCTGAGAGCCCGTGCCTCAGCTCTGTCTCTGCAGCCGGCTTCCCCGCTCCGATACCTGGGAGCTCTGCCGCACTCAGGCACCCCCGGTCTTTCTGTGACCCCAAGGGTCCCGAGACCACACTGTCCCGGGAGGATTCCACTCCCTGTTTAGCCACTGGAGCGACGTCCCTCAGCGGAGCTGGCTTCTAAAAGGTCCGATTTTGTGCTCTGCGGCTCTATCACTTGCCAGAAGCGGCCCATGGAGGCCCCCTCTCCCCCGCCGTCTATCCTCCCGAATATCACCTCGGATTCACTTCTCCACACGTCCTACCTTCCAGTAAGTGGTCGCTTCTCTGTTCAGAGTTGTTGCTACTCTCCTCTTCGATCTCCTGTTGAGTTCGTAGGTGTTCAGAATGGTTTGATCCCTATTCAGCTGAATTCCTGACACCAGATTAAATCTAGGTCTCCTACACCTCCGCCATCCCTCTCCGCCCCTCCAGAAGGTGTTCTTATAAAACTGATTAAAAATTAATACAGGAAATTAGTTATTTGGTCTCAATTATTGGAAAAATCCATTTCATTGATTTTTTCATGTTCAGCTCCATTGTAATAGGCCCCTTTCCACAATAATAATGGTATCTTTAGTATGTATAATTTTAAGTAAAAAGTTTTGTCCAAATCAAAACACTCTCTGGGTAATCTCACCTTGTTATTTGACAAGTATAACACAAAGTTAAAATGTGTCAAATTGCTAAAAGGTTTGATAGTGTGAGCTATGTCAGCAACATCTGAGACTAAGTAACTACAAACGAAGCTGAAAACACAATTTTGGCTTCATACGAAATAAAAGATCTCAAATTTCATCATGTTGTCTGTCCCACAAGCTCTGATAAAAACTTTGTGGGACTCTGTACTTCCTGTTTGTTCAAGCCTTTGTTTTTCAGCATGCCACTCAAAAGAACACACCTTCATGATCACATTTCCCCAATTTAGTTTATAATCAATGTGTAGCTCTAGTGTTCTCCTTGTTTTCTTTTAAGAAGACACCACCATCACTAGTTACTATAAAAACAGGTGCAAAATAGACAGTAAACATTTCCATTGGAATTTAACTCATCATTTGAACAAAGAGTTATTGGCCATAGGAGATTTATACCTCATATATATTTTTTTAATTAAAAAGGAGGTACATCTTTTTAGTCAGAGCCTTGGACAGTTGAACATGGTTTAGGACCTTTCTTATTGCAGACTGTCAGGTGTCTCCAATATAATCCTGCATCTTAGGACTAGGAATTGATACTGTCTCCTCCTTAAAAATCGTATGTCCTCTCACATAAAGCCTGTGGATGGGGAGTTGTTTTGCTGAGATCTTAAAGAATACCAAGTCCCCTTGGGTTTCAGACACCTCCTGAGACATAAGTGACAGCAGATATCTGAAGTCAGGGGCCATCGCAGTAAATCTTATCACCCACCATATTGGTAGAATAAAAAGTCCTTTTAAATGCTCAGCTTGACCATAGAACTTTTGCTTTTGGGTTGAGCTTAGCTTAGCCTAGTCAGTGACTGTGATCTTTCGAGCAGGCTAGACAGAGGGGAAATTTAATCATAAAACTTCTATGTTCTGTGCCACATTTATTGGCAGTTACTATCATCTGGACGTCTGTTTTACTTATGCATCTATCTAGTAAGGTCAGTGTGTTACTGAGGGTTTTGCTAGTGGCTATAAAAAAATAAACTCCAAAACTTCAGTGGCTTAACAAAATAGAATTTTATTTCTCTCTCACACAGCATCCATTATGTGTGTTTCTGAGCTTTCCTAGAATCCAGGTTCCTTCCATACTGGGACTGTGCTATTTCCTAGGAGTCTTGGAATCCTTTGGGTTCAGGCAGAAAGAATGAGAGAGGATGGAGAAGGGAAGATACAACCTCCTTTCATCCACCCTGGCTACTAAGTGACGCATGTCTCTTGCATCTACATTCCACTGGTGAGAACCAGTCATATGGTCTCATTTTGATGCAAGGGTTGCTGGGAAATGTCACTGCCAGGGCAACTGCTTTCCAGAAAAACACACAAAGAAAGAGTGGGTAAGTTTTGCTGGGTTTACAGGACCTGTATTATGGCAGAGAGCCCATAAGTTTTGTGAGAGGGTAAATTCTGTCTGCCCAAAGTTGATCACACCAGATTAAAGAAGATGCTGTGAAAAGTTCTGTTGTAATTTGTTCTGAAAAGCTGTGCTTCTTTGGGAAAAATATTTTATACCCATCAGCTGACTGGTTGTAAAAATTCCTTGAAAGTGATAACTAGGTGATGATGGTAATAAACACTAGTCTACCACAGAGAAATTACTGATTTACTTGTTATAGGCATAGTCTGTGAATGGTTCTGTTGGGTGATTTTGTGAATCCAGTAAACCTACCTACTTTTTTCTTTTTAAATTTTGCATATCCCTTCTAAAAGGAAATGGGAATTTATGCAAAAGTACTTTTGACTTGTTTTGCTTGTTTGCAAACATTTGAGCTGATCAAGTATTGATACAAGGAAATTGTCTTCTGCTAAATGTATTAACCAGCAGCAGAATGTAATGAGTAAGAATTGTTGGGTTCAGAGACACAGAGTAGATGTGTAAGAAATAGTTCCCTCATTAAGGTCAGTAGCTTTGTCTTCTCTCATTTTCTGCCTCCTTGTGACCATAGGCCAGTCCTTATCATCCTCAACTATAAAATAAGACTTAAATCTGGTGACCCAGCTCTGACTCTTTCTGTACCTAAAACATTTTTTCAATCTATAGTTTGAAGACTCTGGAATCTAAAGAGGACAGAAGTCTTATTCTAGAGTTCATTTTATAGGTAAAAGCCTCAAGAGTTAAAAGTAAAGAGAATATTGCTAGCATATCAAGTACTTTACTTGGTGAGCAAAAAAGTCCCCAACTTCTGAGAATTTATATTCAGAGAAAAAGATACTTAAAATCTAAGTGAATCTGCTTTGTAATTATCTCTGAGTTTGGAGGACTTTTTAGAATTTTATTGGGCGCCTCAGCATTGTATTGTTCTTACCTTTCCAGTGATATCCTGCTTTGCTTTTGCTTAGAGTGCACTCCTATATTGGGAAATAACAAGTGCCCACTTAGGGCAAACCCAAGTGCTCAAGACTGAATTTGCTGAACATGAATATCCCTGAATTCTGGATGGTCCATGTCAGCCGCCCAGCCCCCTGAAGGAAAAATGACATTGCCCTCAGGCTGTGTGTTGATTAGTTCAGACCTTGGTAAACTTATAAATAATGCTGAATTTGCCCTTATCAAGTAACCCTCATGTACCAGGTTTTGATTAGTTTTACAATGAAAATAATTTTACTTCTATTTAATATTACTTTTTTGGTGTTAAGTATTATTTTAATTTTTTTAAAAAATGTAGTATCTGTTATGTAGTAGATACTGAATAATAGGTAGCTACCTATTTTTTCTACTTATTGATATTTTTCCTGGATTTTTATCCTTTCAAGGCTGTCTTGATTCTGGATTCCTTTCACCCCATGCTATGACCCCTTCACAGATATTTATTAGCCTCCACTATGTAAGGAGGACCTTACTACATGTATTGGTGATATTATGACACATAGGGAAGAGTATCAGATGATACAATAGGGAAAGACGTCTCAATATGGGTGATTTACCAGTTGTTGGCAAAGCCAGATTTCCTTTAAGACAGATGGAATTAATGTTATGAAATTAAATTGATTTGAGGGCCTTATTGGTCTAAAAATTTTATAAGCTGTCTAGGCATTTGAGATTTCATTGTACTATTCCTTCCCCTTGCTTTGCTCTTTTAAAATATATTACTGGCTTGTGTTTGAGCCATAACTCATTAAGCTTGTTATTAATCATTAATACCTCACTGTGAATTATTTTTGAGGTTGCTCTGTACTGGTTAATATGGTGTGTCAAAGCCTGGGACCTGGCAGGAGGGACCTGTCCTGACTTTTAGCAAAGTTTCTCCATTTCCATCTGGTCCTCCTCGTGGGGTCCAGATCAGGGGGAGTGGTTCTTACAGCTGTACCTGGAACAAAGAGTACTTGAAGGGAGTCTGAAAAAATCTCTTCCATGTAGGGCAGGTCCCGTAAGGCTTGGTCTTTTAAATAAATTGTTACCAGGAGACTGTGGAGAAAGGAAAGTAAAGAGGAATGCAGAGTACAGATTTCTTAACCTTTTTTTTTATTATTATTATGTTATGTTAATCACCATACATTACATCATTAGTTTTTGATGTAGTGTTCCATGATTCATTGCGTATAACACCCAGTGCTCCATGCAGAACGTGCCCTCTTTAATACCCATCACCAGGCTAACCCATCCCCCCACCCCCTCCCCTCTAGAACCCTCAGTTTGTTTTTCAGAGTCCATCGTCTCTCATGGTTCGTCTCCCCCTCTCATTCCCCCCCTTCATTCTTCCCCTCCTGCTTTTTTTAACATATAATGTATTACTTGTTTCAGAGGTACAGGTCTGTGATTCAACAGTCTTACACAATTCACAGCGCTCAACATACCACATACCCTCCCCAATGTCTATCACCCAGCCACCCCATCCCTCCCACCCCCCACCACTCCAGCAACCCTCAGTTTGTTTCCTGAGATTAAGAATTCCTCATATCAGTGAGGTCATATGATACATGTCTTTCTCTGATTGACTTATTTCCTAACCTTCTTAATGGCAGTGCATGCTCAGATGGGTTTGGCTGATTCCTTGACCTTGACTTCAGTGTGTCATTGGGAGGTGAACCCCAAAATTCCTATTTGGCACAACTCTGTCATACTGACTCTGAATGGGGAGACCAAATAGACTGAAAATTGACTGAAGTTTTCTTAGCCCTGTCCCACTTCAAGAAAATTGCTGTTTAAGCTCTGTGCGAGCTCATTCTTCCCTGTTGGCACTTGGACAAAAGGAGAGAAATACCTTTAGAATTTGGAGAACTTCCAGATTAATGGAGGTGAGAGATATATGGCACCTGAAGAATGGTTTAACACAACAGAGAGCTTAGGAAAGTGAGAAGCCAAAGCTTTACTTACTTCTCAGTTTTACTTAGGGTTTGCTCTACATGACAGCCTTGAGATTCCTACCAGATTTATTTCTATAAGAGTGAAATGCAAATTCTATTTTTCCTTTTCTTATGACCTACTGAAAACACTTGTAACAAAGTGTTACTTTTATTTACAACCGGTGAGTGAGGCTAAGAGGAGATCTTCGGAAAAGGTCACTTTTTTGACTCCTCTTAGGGTTCTCATCTAGTTTTATGAAAGGTGTTGCTGTATTCTCATGAGGAAATGTGACTCTTCACTTGTTAAAAGTAAATGCCCAGCAGCATTTCAATACCGTGTCCTCCAGAATACCTGTGCTGTCATACAATGCACCAAGTAACACTAAATCTGTTAGAGAAGGTAAATTTCTTTCCTCCTGTATTTTTGGGTTGAAAGTGAGTATTAATTAATGGTATCAAAGTACATTATTTTAAATACAAAACTATTAAAATAAACTCCTAACTTATCGTATAGCCATGTTTCATGCTCTTTCTGGGTTCATTTCTTTTATCCCCATCATTGTTAACACTCAATTAAATTTAGCATGAGTTTATTTTTCTACATTGTGATTTTTGGCACAGTAAGCTTTGAATAAAGTATTTACTATTATGTTCTAGAATACTGTTTTTAGATGATATTCTGATTCTCATAGAATAGCTTCTCAAGGATCATTTTTTTCTTTGATTATTAGTCTGTAAAAATATACTGCCAGTTTTATGGTTTGTTTGTTTTTTTAAAAAAGCTTACCAATTAGGTGTTATTCCCTTTCTTTGTCCTTCAAAATGACTGTTCTAGTCCAGTGAGGCTGTTCTGGTCAGGACAGAGATCCATGGATCTGTGGTTTCAAAACAGCAGGTGGCCTGCTAACCTGTGGAGAATCACCAGAAGTTAGGTTTACTACCCAGCACAGAACTCTCATGAGATTAGCAACTATGTTTCATTCATATTTACAGCCTAAGCAGGTAGCACAGTGCCTGGCCCTCAGTAGGTCCTCAATCAATGTTTGTTGAATCTAAGTAAATAGAAATACAGGCAAGTAAGTCAAGACTCTCAGGTTTTCAAGTGATAGAAAAGCCGGCTCAGGGGCGCCTGGGTGGCTCAGTCGGTTAAGCACCTGCCTTCTGCTCAGGTCATGATCTCAGGGTCCTGGGATGGAGCTACACATTGTGCTCCTTGCTCAGCGGGGAGCCTGCTTCTCCCTCTCCCTCTGCCCCTCCCCCCGTGTTGTTCTTTCTCTCTCTCTCAAATAAATAAATAAAATCTTAAAAAAAAAAAAAGAAAGAAAAGAAAAGCCAGCACAAGCCAGCTTATACAAGGCAGAAACTTATTGGTTCAAATGTCTGTGATATCCAGGGATACACATGGCTTCAGACTTGGCAGGATCCAAGGGGATCCCTAGTATCATCAGAAACACTGTGCTTTTCCCTTTCTCTTTCTGCTCCAGACTCTACTGTCCTCCCTGTTGGCAGACTCCCTGCATTTGGAGGCAAAGGAGATTACCAGCAGCTTCAGACTTACGTTGCCCTGACAGCTCGCCTTCTCAGGAAGAGACGTGTTCCTGCAGATATCTTCTGCTTAAGTTGTGGGTTTGATCCTCTGAGTCTCAGTGGCGTGGCTTAGGTGGCTTCCCCATCCCTGAATCCACCACTTTGTGCAGGGGAAATAGTGTATTGTGGCCGGATCTGGGACAGGGACAGCCCACCAGTGGTCAGCTCCACCCAAATCATATGTTCTAAGAATGGGGAGTGGTGGTTCCCCACAAAGATGCCAGCAAATGAGCACCACCCCAGGAAAATGAGGAATGGTAGCATTTGGCAGATCACAAATTCAAAACATACTAGAAGTCTGAAACAAGATTAACCTCCTTCCTTTGGGTTATATACTTCTGGTAGACTAGGTGTTTTAGGGGCTCAGTAGTAGATGTAAGCCTCCTAGAGTTTCTGGGTCTCTAAACCTACAACATGTAGTAGGAAAAATGTATTCACTCTCCTTGAAATGGTATATATGAAAAGCTTTATATTTGTCCTGGACATAATGCCCTTTTGTGACTGAATTATTTTTCTCTTAAAAATGAATCATGCTGGAATAGACACCACCTGGCACAAGTTTTGTTTAGCCTAATATGTGTTCCTGCTCCTCCTAATGGTAGGTAGCTCTTCTAGGAGACAATTCTTGGGTCTTGGGACCCATGCTACCAGGGTCCATTGTGGTGGCAGAAGCTCCCTGCCTGTCCCATTCTTCCCAAGAGGACTCTCCTGGAGTGTTGAGTAGAGATGCCTTCCTTGCCTCCCAGCCCAAGTCTCCAGGGCACTTGGAAGAAGTTCCTAGTATTCTTTTCAAATGTCCTTTTTTGGGTTACTAATAGTCACATTCAAATTGATTCCCATGAATGGGTCCCATAGTTCCCCAAGACAACAGACAAATGAGGCCCTATAATGGACCCCAAGTTTCACGAGAAAATCCATTTCTGAGTTAACACCACACTAAAATCTCCTCACAAGGTACTGCTGTAGGTTCATGAGGTGAGGCCAAGTAGAGGCTGAAGCTTGCTAGTCATATCAAACCTCTTATAACCCTAACAATGTACCTTGTATTATGTTTTTGTGAATGTCTAGAGAAATAATACTAATTAAGAACATTGGAAAGTAAGATTCTGCTCTGGCAGAATATAATAAAAATTTCAGTGAATATTTAAAAAATCATGTTTTCATTATAGTGAAAGTTGAGTAAATTGACTTATCAGTATGCTGCTCTTATTTCATTTTATGAATATTTTTATTTATTGGAGAATAATTGATCTTTAAAGAATTTCATATCAATTATTACTTGAATATAAATAAGCACTCACCAACTGTGATGGAATATGTAGTTATAACCAAATAATACTGTTTTATTTATATTCTCATCTAAAAATTAACTTTCTATATATTCATATCCAAATTAAAGTAGTAATACATTAGGAAAGTTTTCTTTTAGCAAATTAATTCACATGCTAGGCAAGCACCTTCTATGTTCCACAGAACTTTTCCCATAAAATCGATACAGTGAGTCTTCATATTGGCACTTGGATTCATACATGGGTGCATCAAGACCAATCTGAGGATATGGTTGTCAAATGTGTAGTGCTGGGTATGCCTTCTATGAAATAAGGGATTCTTGCTGTTCCTTGATTATCATTATTATTATTATTATTATTATTTTGTTTCCTAGATTTCTTAGAAGGTTACTTGAGCTTCCACAGTATTTCATCTTAACATTCAGCATGATATTCTTCTTTTATTTCTTTGTGGAAGATCTAATTGAGTACTATCACTTTTATACTATTTCATCATGGGTCAAAACTGCTCACCAAAACAAAATAAAGCGCTGTAGTAGATCAAAGAGAACGTATGCCAGAAATACAGCTTTTATCTTTTACTTTCTTAATTCACTTGTAATGTTTTGTCTCTTTTTTTGTTATTGTTTTCATTTCTTTATTTTTTTAATTATCAAAGATATTTGTATATGTCACAGATACATAAATCTATCACAGGTATAGGTGTATATACACATATATATCTATATATTACATATGTATATCTCAAGTCAAACAAAAATAATAATAGCTAACACATACTACTTCACATGTGTTAGGATATCAGCCTCAGTTTCAATGGTAGTGAGGCATATAATGTGGTGGTTCACAGCACAGGCTCTGGAGCTAGATTGGCTGGGTTCACATCCTAGTTTTGTGACTCACTAGTTGGCCAGGAGCTGCTAAAGAGGCTCTCATTCACTGAGAGTATTCAAGTATGAGAATCACACAGAATATATACAGCATACTGGAATAGATTGTTCCAAGTCTATTTATTAGGAACCGTTTTTAGTACCACTTGGGGTAGCTTTCAGTGGGGCACATGAATATGTAGAAATAAATGTTTTCATGATAGATCACAGGAAAGGAGCTGAGAGGATTTCAGTCATCGAAAAGAATATTATTTTATATTAATCTCATCTGTAGTCCTCCCTATCTAAATGTGCAGTTGATGAGACTTTACAAAAGTAAGAAAGTATCAATAGATGTTGAAGGTGATGGTTTGACTTTCCCAACGTAGTCATAATTTTGATAACTGCTGAGAAAGTTTTCTTGTGTTATCAGAAAACCCATAGTATCTACTCTTAATGTATACCTGTGCTTGCCGTAGATTTTGGCAGAGCAACTAAATTTAAGGCAATCAACATAATAAAAGTGCACATTGTGGTATAGGTGAACACAGACTGAACAAATATAAATCTTGAAAACATAGATCTGTTGGTGAGAGTCCCACATATGAAGGGTCACTGTGTGCCACCATCTTTGGTGGCTGCTTAAGCCTGGGCACAGGTTGCTCTTGCTGAACTGATTATAGAGCCCATATAATAATAAAAGTTAATCACAATTTTTCATGTTGGATTTTGCTTCTTGAAAGTTTTCACTATGGATTTCTATTTTACCAAACATTCAAATTTTATGGTATAAATCATAACATGGTTTTTAATGTGTAATCTAACATTGAACAAAATCTCCAAGTTATGAAATTGAGAGCCACGGGGTTCAAAGTAATCAGCTTGGATTTTTGCTGAATCGTGTGGTTGGTAATAATATGAGTTTTAGAGAGCTATTATAAGTTTGGTTCCCATTAACAAAAGGGAAGAGTTGCTAACTTTCCCTTCTGGGACTTGGGAATGAGGTAAATCTAAATATGCACTGTTTGTGATTTAATTCTGTTGGTTCTAGTTTATAATATTATAAATAATTGCATTATTTATTTGATGATTGGTGCCCAAGATAGTCACATGGGTAATGGCAGGCAGCGGATATAGAAATGGAAATGGTACTCTGACATGATGGAGAGGGTTATAGGAAGGGGGTGGCCTGTAGAGAAACTGGAGATCCCAGGAATCAATAGAGACAGGTCACTTTTCATACTGAAATCTTACCTCCAAAAGCTTTGTCCTTACCTTACCCTCTGCATCTCCCACAATTAGTTGTCCTGACCCATTATACCACAGAACTTGATTCATTTTCCAGTTACAACCTAGTATATTGAGTTGTAGGCTTTGCTTCCGAGGCTGTCTTACCTACTCGCCTGGAGACCTTCTGAGAGCCAGAACTGGATGTTATTATTTGGATTCGCCTATACTGGAGAAGTAGTGATCTTTAGAAGGCATCCTTGGGTAAAGCTGAATAAGGGAAATGGTGTCATCTTACTCCCGCTTAAATAATATTTTGATTGTTTTCTAAGAAGACTGCTGCTTACATCAATTCTAAATACGAGGCAGCATGGCTCCCCATTGCCTGCGGCATGAACTCCAAACTCTGCTGTACATGTGAGGTCCTCCATGACCCGGCTCCTGCTATTCGCTCTGCCTCAGCTATCCAACTGATGTTCCTGGCACATCGTATTTTGGTCGGACTTGGCATTTGTCATCCCCCGTATGTGCCAGACAGTTTCACAACACGCTAAATTTATACTTGCTGTTCCTTCTGCCTGGAAAACCTTTCCTTCACTTTTATTTTATTAATTTGATTTATTACAGAAGCACAGAACAGAAAGATTCAGGTCAAGACTTTGCTTCTTTTCAAGGTTAACATATTTATAGTGTTCAGCGATCACTTTATTTTTCAAAGATTAATTTTCTACTTTGTGAAATATATGTAAATCCAAAGAAATATGTGCCTACGGCAACAAGACAACAAACGCAATAATAATAGGCCTGATTAGGTAGGCAGCTAGTACGTGCGGGCACTGGGCATGCGCTTTACGTAGCTTATCTTATTTATTGCTCAGAACACCTCTATGTGCCAAGCGCAGTTCAGGTCCTACTTTGCGGATGAGGAAACGAAGACTCCGAGCGGAAGTGAGAGCTGAGGCAGAGCCACACTAAGTTCATCATCTGCCCCTCCCCTTGCTGCAGTCCCATTTTCCCGGGCAGTTTACTTTGTAGCCGCCTACACTTTTCAGTCTGTTTGTACAGCACGTACGCACAATGCCACTACCTCGTCTGGTCACCTTGCCATTTTTTTAAACACTTAGCCAACGTCTCACCTCCTCAAGGAGCTCCCGCTAACCCTGCCCCTCCTCGGGGGTCTGGGCATCTCCCGTGTTTTCCTGAACAGACCGCTAGCATAGGTTGCTACAGCATCTTGTGTAAATACCACCTAATCGTTAGTCTCTTCCACTTGCCTGATAACTCTTTGATGGCAGAGAACACGTCCGTTCTCTCTCTGTCCTCACACTTGGCACAACACTGGCACACTATGGGCATTACAGTAGATGGATTACTTTATTCAACAACACATATATCCAACTTTTGATGTGTGCCTTCTAAATGCCTGGTACTGCGCTAAACACTAGGGACGGTAGGGTAGAACGTGGCTTTTACTACATGATAAACAGCCCTAAACTTTGTGGCTTAAAACAATAGCCTTTTACTTAGCTCATCATTCTGCAAGTTGGCATTTTGGCTGGGCTGAGCTGGGCTTTTCTTCTGGTGCTGGCTTGGCCCAGTCATGCGTCTGCAGTTAAGCCGTTACGTCCGCCGAGCCTGGCTGGGCCAGAATGGCCTCAGCTGCTTGTCTTTGGTCTAAGTGGTCCGGTCCGCCAGGCAGCTAGCCTGAGCTTAGTCATGTCAGCGAGTTTGTAAGAGCGTGCGCTTGGAACTAGCACGGCATGGCTTTTGATGCGTTTTATCATTCCAAGCAAGTCACAAGGCCAGCTTGCATTCAAGGGGCGGGCAGATAAATTCCACCTCGCCACAGGGGGAGCTGCAAAATGACATTGTTTCCTATGTGAACACAAGGAGGAGTAAAACATGGTAGCAACTGTCCACTTGTGGTGAGAACAAAAGCTAGTCTCTGGCCCAAGAGAGCCTACAGTCTAATGGATGAAATGCAGTTATTTACTGTTTTTTGTAAGGTCACACAGAGCAGCTCTGTTTTCCATCAATCTCCTGAAATTAGAAACCACTGAGGCCATTTCTGTAGTCTTTCAAAAGGGTTCCTCAGACTCTGTCTTTAGTCTGCTCACATATAATTCAGGTTTTCATTCTCTCCCTTGACACTTGTGGCCAGCAGAAGGCATTTCCCATGGGAAACCTGGAAACTGGGGGAAGAATGGCATCACCTCCTGACACAGCTTCCATCTGACTCTCTAGGTTCTTTCTCTCTGCCAAGTGGACTTCTGCCTCCACCACGCCCTGCCCTGGGCACACACACACTGCCTGCCACACACAGTCAGGACCAATCTGGTGAATGGACGGGGTCTTGGTGGGGATAGCGGTGAATCAATCATATCCCTGGTCCTGGCTCAGAATCTGCATTAGATTTGTTATACTGACGACAAAACATAAATACAAGAAAATTATTACTTTGGTTAAGGGAGGAGGCTCTGTATCTGTGATGTGCCTTGCTTTTCACTGGACTGAACCAAAAAGAAATAAGATGTTTTCTCTCTCTCTCTCTCTCTCTCTCTCTATATATATATATATATATGCTGTTTTATATTTTGACAGGAAAAGCTATCTGTTTTGAAAAAAGACAGTTTTGTTTCACAATATAGAATCTTTTTTCAAAATATGAATTTATCAAGTGTAGACTTTTTGTTTTAATTTTAATTAAAAAAAAATTCTAGTTCAGGCACCTGGGTGGCACATTTGTTTAAGTGACTGACTCTTGATTTTTGGCTCAGGACATGATCTCAGGGTCCTGGGATGGAGCCCCATGTTCGGGGCTGGGAAGGGGGGGAAAAAAAAAAATCCCAGCTCAGCAGGGAGTCTGCTCTCCTTCTCCCTCTGCCCCTCCCCTCCACTCGCGCCTGCTCTCTCTCTCTCAAATAAATAAATCTTTAAAAATTTCTAATTCTATCATTCCTTCTGTGTTTTTTGGCATTTATCCTGTTTGGTATTCTCTGAGCTTCCTGGATCTGTGTTTTAGTGTCTGACATTAACTTGGGGGAAAGTCTGTCATTATATTGCTCCAAATATTTTTTCTCTTCCTTTTTCTCTTCTCATTTTGGTATTCCATTTACACCACACACAGGTTATATTTTTTTGTAGTTACTCCACAGTTATTGGATATTGTTCTTTTTTTTTCTTTTTTTTTCTTTAGTCTTTCTCTCTTTGCTTTTCAGATTTGGAGGTTTTTATTGACAGACTCAAGCTCAGAAATTCTTTCCTCAGCTGTGTCCAGTCTCCTAATGAGCCCATCACAGGCAGTCTTCATTTGTTTTACAGGTTTTTGATCTCTGACAATTCTTTTTATTGTTTTAGAATTTCTACCTCATTGCATACATTGCCCACCTGTTCTTGCATGCTGTTTACCTTTTCCATTAGATCCCTTAGCATAGGAATTGTAATTTTAAATTCCCAGTCTGATAATTCCCACAACTCTGCCAGATTGAGTCTGGTTCTGATCCTCTGTCCAGACTCATGTATTGGGTGAAAGGAACATCAGTAAATGAGACTTCAGTGATGTGGTAGTGAGCTGTGAAGGACTGGGAAGCATTCTACAGTGCCATGATTCTGTTTCAATCTCCTTTTTTTTAAAGATTTTATTATTTATTTATTTATTTGAGATAGAGGGGGCATGAGCAGGGGTGAGGGACAGAGGGAGAGGGAGAAGCAGGCTCCCCGCTGAGCAGAGAGCCCAATGCGGGGCTTGATTCCAGGACCCTGAGATCATGACCTGAGTCGAAGACATGCTTAACTGACGGAGCCACCCAGGTGCCCCGCAGTTTCAATCTTCTAATGAGTCTGTGCCCCTAGACTGTGAACTTCTCAAGTGCTCTTCAGTTCTCCCCTAGCCCCTGAGATGGACAAGATGGCTAGAGTGGTCTGGAGCTGGGTATTTCCCTTTCTCCAGGTCGCCTAGGCTCTGATTAACTAGTTGTCCCCGTGGGCAGGCCTCATTGAGAAGAACAGAGTGCTCTGACCTATTTCAAAATGGTTCCTTTTCCCCTCCCCCTGCTGGAAGCATGTGGGGATTTTTCTTTAATATTCACCGTAAAAAATACTGGAAGTAAAACTCACAAAACCGTGGGCCCCCCCTATGACTAGACATCCTTGAAATTTTTTAATTCTAAAACTAGTTCACACTGAGCCTCTATTAATTCATCATTTCCAGTTTAAGTGTTCCTATCCTGACAGACATTCCCACAGAGGTTTCTGCTCATGGGGTTTGCTCCAATAGGTTGTGATTTTCTTTATTTGTCTATCTCTCTAGTTTTTGAGTCAGTGTTTGGCCCTGTGACCTCACTTCTCTGCCAGATAAGGAGAGGTGTTGATTTTTCAGTTTGTTCAGCTTTTTACTTGGAAGGACATGACTTCCAAGCTCCTTACATGCCAAACCAGAAACCAGAAGTCCCCCTTCTGTGTTAATTAGCTGAAATTCTTTGGCAAAGGAGAGCTTTCTCTTAGCTCCTTTCTCTTTCTTAAACACCACTATGGACTCATCTTTTGGGGGGAATTCTTTCCAGCCTGTTCAAGCTGGATCTTTTATTCTTATGGCATGATCTTTCACCACTGAGGCATTGTTGTTTTCTGGCATAAAATGTCCCAAATTATCTTGTCCTTTCCCTGCTTCGTACCTGGAGTCAGTCATTTATTTAGGAATCCCTGGTTTCTTTTAGTGGAAATATTTGGAATAAATGTTTGCCCTATGTGGCAATTTGGTCTATTTAATAAACCATTGGTTTGTTTCTACATGTGTTGACTTTTAGTTCTTGCTCTTTTTCATTTCTTGGTTGGTTTTGTTTTGCTTTCACCCCTAATGAATTGATTTGATGTTTTAAATTTATTTATTTATTTTTAAAATATTTTATTTATTTGAGAGGGAGAGAGAGAGCGCACGTGCATGTGTGAGAGAGCACGAGCAGTGGGGAGGGGCAGAGGGAGAGGGAGAAGCAGATTCCCCGCTGCGCAGGGAACCCTGACTGCCAGGGTTGATCCCAGAATCCTGGCGTCATGACCTGAACCGAAGGGATGCATCATCTACGGAGCCACCCAGGCGCCCCAGTGTTTTAAATTTATTTGATGATTTTATTTCTGGAATATGTAGCGATAAAATGACAACATCACTTGTGCTAGGTGCCATGACCTGTTGAGTAAGTTGGTGAAACTCCCGTGAGACAGAGCACTCAAAAGTGGAAGTGCTAGGAATGCTGCAGTTATTTAATGAAAGCAGACAATCACGTCCCTAAGCCCTAAGCCCATGAAAACCCATTTGATAAATGATTGACTTAGTTTCAAATAGGTTGAAAAGGTAAGTACAAAAAGTAAGTATTGGGATAGCATTATAGTCACAAAAAATCAGGAAGGAAAATAGTAATAAATCTGTGTAAAAATAAAATACTTCTTGTATAAGAAAACACCAAAAACAAAATGGAAAGGTAAATGACAAATCAAAATTGCATGCAGACCGAGGGTTATTATTCGTAATATAAAAAGAAGTATGTTTTCTATTTTTATCTTTTTTTAAAAAACTTGATTTAAATTCCAGTTAGTTAACATACAGTGCAATGTTGATTTCAGGGGTAGAATTCAGTGATGTATCACTTACATATATCACCCAGTGCTCATCCTATGTAGTGCCCTCCTTATTGCCCATCCCCCACCCACTTCCCTCCATCACCCCTCAGTTTGTTCTCTATCTTTAAGAGTCTCTCTCTTAAAAAAAAAAAAAGATTTTATTTATTTTATTTGAGAGAGACCAAAGGGAGGGGCAGAGGGAGAGGGAGAGTGAGTATCTCAAGCAGACTCCACAATGAGCATGGAGCCCATCACAGGACTGGATCTCATGACCCTGAGACCATGACCTGAGCAGAAACCAAGATTCAGATGCTTAACCAACTGAGCCACCCAGGTGCCCCCTTTTAAGAGTCTCTTATGGTTTATTTCCCTCTCTCTTTTCTCTTTTTTCCCCTCCCTCCCATATGTTCCTCTGTTTTGTTTCTTAAATTCCACATATGAGTGAAATCATAGGTCTTTCTCTGACTGACTTATTTTGTTTGCATAATACAGTTTAAGTCCAACCACATCGTTGCAAGTGGCAAGATTTCATTGATAGCTGAGTAATATTCCATTGTGTATGTATACCACATTTAAGAGAAGTAGGTTTTTTAATTTAATGGGGAAAAACAGAGATACACACATTTAAAAAAAGGCACAGGAGCCAAGTCAGCCATAAGAAGAAGTAAAAGTGGCCAATGGGTATAAATATTGTTCAGTGTCAGGATTGTTCAGTGGGTTACGTTTTTGGTTAGGAACAAACTTACTTTTATTTATAATAAATAACATTACACTATTTAAAAAAAAAAGTAAACCTAACATTGACCTCAAAAATAGGACCCTAAATAAACAATGAAATCAGAAATTACTTAGTTGGATAAAGAAAAATATGTTGGAAATCTCAAATACCAATTACTATAATTTAAAGCTAATTGTGTTTCTGAGCTTTTTAGTAGCTAATCAAAAATGGGAACAGTTTTGACAATGTATTCTTACTATGTGATAAAAACACTTTTATATATATGAAATTTCAGTACTCAGTAAATAGAACCAATTTACGAATTGCTTAGACCAGAAGCCTAGGAATCATCTTTGATCCCCTTTTTTTAAATCCCTTTCTTTTCTTTATACTCTATTCTATTAGCGATTTATATCCCCTTTACCCAAAACACATCCTGAATCTTATTACACCTTCATCCAAGCCACCTGGATTCTGCTACAACCTCCTGACAGGTATACCCATGTTTACCTTTTTGTCTCCTTGATATAACCTGCACACAGCAGTAGGAGAGTTCTTTCTAAAAGAGATCATGTGACTCCCATGATGGAAATCACACCAAAAGGAAGTCCACATTCCTTTCCGTTGCTTCCAAGACCCTACGTGATGAGGCCCCCACCCAGCTCTCCAACATTCTCTCCCTCAGCTCTGCCCCTCTTTCACTCTACTCTAGCCTTCTGTCTCTCCCACACCAGAAGATCATTTCTATCCCAGGGACTTTGGTTGTGCTAGTCCATGTTCCCAAAACAATCTTGCCCTGGATCTTGCCACATTTGCTTCCTGATCATCAGTTGGTTGTCCACACAAGTGTTAGTTTGTCAAAGTGACCAACCCTTTCCTGCTAGCTTAAGCTCTTCCCTCTTCCTACCTGTGTCATTTACTCACTATCACATTAGCCTAATTTATTTTCCTCATATTATATTTTAGTGTTTAATATTATTTATTTGTGTATAGAGTTATTTTCTGTCTTTTCTCATTTAGAAGGATGGAAATTCTACTGTGTCTTTGTTCCAAGAGAAGGGCCTGGCACAAAGTAGGTGCTCAAAAAATACTTGTTAAGGACATATGTTAAATTCAGTTGTTTGTAAGAGTTGGTATTATAGATAGTTTTTTAAATCTATACTTTTTAGAATTTTCCTAATACGTAAAAATGAACATTAATTATCACTATAATCAGAGAGAAAGCTTTAAAATAATGATTTGCCATCATAGTAGAAGACCCTAAGTCCTACCACATATGTGTGTTTGAACAATTATAATGCATAATGCATTTGAACACCATGAAAAAGCAAAACCATAATGGAATTACACACCAGGGGCTCCTATTAGAGGTATTTAGAACAATATTGTACATAATATATATTTTAGAATGATACTAATATTCATTGATGGGTTGGGGAGTTATTTTGAAGATTCAACTGATTCTTTCTCTGCCCCATTCAGTATTCATGAAAAGACTTTACAATTAAAATCTTGCCCTTTATAAGAAAAGAAATTTCATGACTTTTATGGTATTTAGTTTTTGTTCCTGAAGTTTTGCTTCCATTTATCTCCTCTAACTGTAAGACACTAAAAGCTTTTGTGCTTCAGCATACTGCAAGAATTAAAGCTTCTTCCATTTATGGAAACTCCTTTAAGCAGAACCATTTTCTCAAGCAATTTTGAGACAATTCTTTGCGTTTCCCTTTTTTGCTTTTTTTTTTCTTGCTTCTCATGTGTTCTCTATCTTCCTTTTCTTACTACTCTTAAGGCTCTCAGCAAAGCAGAAGCTGAGTGGCCTATAATCACTGCTCTTGGAAGTTTCCAACAGAAGCTATATTGGTTGTAAGAGGTTTATTCCTTTTGTAAATGTATAAATGTATCAAACTGAACATGCACTTAAGAATTTCATTTATGTGAAGGGGAGTAAGTCGGAGGGGGAGACAAACCATGAGAGACTATGGACTCTGAAAAACAAACTGAGGGTTCTAGAGGGGAGGAGGGTGGGGGGATGGGTTAGCCTGGTGATGGGTATTCAAGAGGGCACGTTCTGCGTGGAGCACTGGTTGTTATGCACGAGCAATGAATCATGGAACACTACATCAAGAACTAATGATGTAATGTATGGTGATTAACATAACAATAAAAAATTTAAAAAAAAGAATTTCATTTATGCCTGCCAGAGGATGAAAAGTTCTTTGGTGTTTTGCCTACCAATTCTTATGCGGTCATTAATAGCCTCTTAAAGAAGCTGCTGAAATACTTTGAACTGTTGCTGTTGCTGTTGTTGTGGTTGTTCCCTATTGAACATTTCTCTTAGAAAATCATAGTTCTCCACAATGGAAATACTGGATAGTTCTTGTGTGGCCCAGATGGACCACTGAGTGTTCTACATTTGTTTTGCCGAAGATGTGGCCCTTTTGAAGGAGGCTTTGCCCACAAAATCAGTGTGTGATAAATACCACTTTTCCTCACTATCTTTAAAGCAGCTTAGTTCTAACTCTCTGTCCCCATTCAAAAGTGTCTGAGGTCCCACTTTCACAGATGTGACCTGCCAACTTTCCTCTTGGAAACCCACGGAAGTCTCTTCACTCTTTCCTGTGCCTCCTTTTATTTCAAATGCACTGTCACCTCCCCAAGTCATATATCAATTAATTTCTTTAATAAATGTAAATGAAGAGAAAGTTGTTGACTTCAGGCTGCTTCTGCATTTACTTTTGTCCAAATCCAGCATAATTTACAAAGAGCAGGGACTACTACTCAATTTCTAATCAGTTGTCTTGACACAAGTAGAAGAGACAGGCTAAAAGAGGGTAGCCTGGAACTAGAGATCCTGCAGTCAACTTAAAAAAAATGAGAAATCGGGACACCTTCTTTTCCCAAGGGTAACACTATAAAGTTGACTGTGGTTTGAACCTAATTATTTTCACAATTCCCTGGGATCTCACTATTCTACAAATAAACCAATTCCTATTCACTTTTGACCTTGCTGCTCTGTCCCCTGCTCTGTGATCTTTTCCCCTAACTTTGCTCTTTCAAGGCTTGGAAGATGGTCATTAAAACAAACAAAATACAAAAAAAAAAAAAATCCTCTGTATGCCAATCACCTTAAACTCCTCGGAGGAAATGGGTTTTATAAAAATTTAACATGAACAATAAAAAAGTTTGCCTTGGGAAGAAGTAATCACTAAGAAGCAAAAAGAAAAAGAAAAAAGTACAAATACCAAGAATTTGTTACAGAGGGAATTCGGGAGTAGTTGTGTACTAACAGAAGGAATAAAGGAATATTCAGAAGAAAATATATAGTATTTTATGTTAACAGAAAATTTGGAAATTCTCAGAAATGGTAATATAAATATTATACTTGGGATACTAAGAGCAGCTTATAGTTTTGTACTTTTATGTGATAAAGCAGAACTGTTTTTGGACTTACCAAATCAGATTATTAAGGTTTAGGCAAAACAGTCCATCTTGTGCTTATAAAGAAATATGTGTCAATTTTTCACATCATATTTTCTTTGTTATAAGATGTTTTCATCAAGGATGTCTCTCGATTTATAAGTACATAATATTTTAACATGTGAAAGTGAATTCTTTAAATTTTTTCCCCTTACGCTCATTAAAGGAAAATCAGCAGTATTGTTAATTTGGTAATTCAGTTTCACAAAATTTACATGTTACGAGTCAAGACTCCAGTTTAACTTACAGGAACAAAACATTTTCATAATTGATATATTCAGTAAATGTTTTGTGTGTGTGTGTGTTTTAAGTATTTTTATTTATTTATTTTTGCGAGATAGAATGAGAATTAGTTGGGGGGGGGAAGGGGCAAAGAGAGAAGCAGGCTCCCCGATGAGCAGGGAGAGCCCCATGCAGGACTTGATCCCAGGACTCTGGGATCATGACCTGAGCCGAAGGCAGACACTTAACCAACTGAGCCACCCAGGCACCCTATTCAGTAAATGTTTAATGCTTCTATAAAGTTAAGCAATCATTCATGACCTCAGAGTAATTATAGTTTAGTGGCAGAGATCTTAATGGCAAAAGAAAGAAAGAGAGAGAGAAAGAAAGAAAGAAAGGAAGGAAGGAAGGAAGGAAGGAAGGAAGGAAGAAAGAAAGAAAGAAAGAAAGAAAGAAAGAAAGAAAGAAAGAAAGAAAGAAAGAAAGAAAGAAAGAGAAAGGAAGGAAGGAAGGAAGAAAGAAAGAAAGGTGGGGGGATTCTGGGACATAACTTGATCAGCTTTATCTTCTAGAACGTTCATGGGGAATGAGGAGAAATAGAAGGCAGCATGCAAGGAAAGCAGTAAGAAGGTACTTCAGTTATATATCGCTGCATAACAGACTGACCCAAGGTTGGTGGCTTAAGACAGCATCAGTCATTTATATTGTTTATCAATATGCAATTTGGGCAGGGCTTGGCAAGATCAAATTGTTTCTATTCCCTGCAACATCACTCAGTTGGGGCCTAGAAGTTCCACTTTTCAAGATGGTTTATTCAAAGTTGGTGTTGCCCATGGGCAAGGAGCTCAACTGGGGTATAGACCTAGTTTTTCTCCATGTGAGCCTCTCCATGGGCTGCTTGGGCTTTCTTATGGTATGGTGGCTGGATTCTAAGAGCAAGCCCTCCAGGACCCAGACGGATTGTGAGACAGGTTTTATGGCCTATCTTCAGAAGTCACATAACATCATTTCTGCTATAGTCATAATTCTGTTCAAGGAGAAGGAACCTCCCATCATCTCTTGATGAAAGGAATATCAGTCGCATTGCAAGAATAGCAAGTGGAATAGGAAAGATTTTTTTCCCTGAGTTTTATTGAGGTATAATTGACAAATAGAAATTATATATATTCATGGTGTACAATATGGTACTTTGATACAGGTATACATTGTGAAATGATTACCACAACCAACCTAATTAACATATCTGTCACCTCACCATTACCACTTTTTTGTGTGTGGTGAGAACATTTAGGATATCCTGTCTTAGCAGATTCCAGGTATACAACATAGTATTAACTGTAGTCACCATGCTATACATTAGATCCCCAGAACTTATTCACCCTGCATAACTGAGACTGTATCCCTTAACCACCATCTCCCCCACTACCCACAAAACCCAACTTTCATTGACAAGACACACATAGGTAAACTGCTGTCGACTCACCCATTTAAAATGGGCAGGGGGAGCAGGAGGCATAGAGCAATCACTGGCCCACCGCAATTAAGAAATCCATCCAGGCTCATGCTGCCAGTTTCTTCATTAGGGTGTAATCCTGCTCCTGGGAATTGTCCTTTCTGGCTCTTGCTTTCACTCTGTAGGCTCTTGGCTCTGCCTTCTGAGTCAATCTTTATACTCCACTAAGGACAAAAAAAGCTTTATTTGCAACCAAATAGCCTCCTTTCTCGGCCTGTGTACTGTCTATAGTGCTGGGGGTTCAAAGTCCACTTTTCACTTTGTTCTGTCTCCAGTTTTTTAATCCAAGTTGGTGGTTCCTACTCCAGAACAATTCTCTTAAAAACTTTGTGGGTTTCCTATGAGTCCACAAACACAAGTATACTTTTTCTCTACTTTAGAATCCCTATGAGATCCCTCAAGATAACATTTTTATGATTCATAGAAGCCCAGTTGTTTAATGGAGAGGATTTGTAAAGCATGCTCTTAAGATGCTTAGAGGGCCTTTGTGTATCTAAAAAGTTCTAGGAGCCACTGCCTTAGATTCTTCTGAACTCCTAACAAAGGATTTTATAATTCAGCTCTGGATTATTATTTGCCCTAAAGCCATTTCTCAAGTTGAGAATTGTTTACTCAATTGTTTACTTACTTAAGGAGGCACTAAAGAAAGGAAGTCTGTGGTGGGGAAGGAGCAAAGGAACAGGAAGCATGCGGTAGGGTGGCAGTGATAAATATAATTTCAAAGAAGCCCAGTTTGAGGGTGGGCTGTGTTGAGAATTTTATAAGATGTAAGACTAGGGAGGCATATTGCTAGGGGAGTTAACTATGTTTGCTTATCGGATTATATAAATTGTATTAAGCAAAGAAGTTTGGATTGTTTGGGAGAATGGATAGCTGAAAGAAAGAAAAGATTATAGGTATTTTTCCTTTTTGTTCAGTGCCATTTTATGAACTGGTTAAGTAGCATGTTCTGTCCTCCTCCAAGATGATGGTCCCTGGAAAGAGTTTATGAACTAAATCAAACAGCAGAGACTTGTAGGGGAAAAAACCAGATCCAGGACTTAAAGAGACTGCTAAATTCAGAATGGAGCTAACTTTTTAGACCCTGGCTCAGAAGGCCTAAATTGGATTGTTTAATTGGTATAGGCACCAATGAAGGCCTTTTCTCATTATTTAAATAGAAAAAGTTCCCCTCACATTTACAGTATGAGTCAGAGGGTGTTATTTTTACCAAATCAATTCCTAAGTATTATTCTTAATAAAAGTCTATAATTTATGGATCTGAAAGTTCCATTTTAAGTTGAATGGAAAGCTTAGTTTAAAGTAGGAGGTATCTAGAAATTACAAGTGTTGGCG
Organism: Eumetopias jubatus; assembly: GCF_037043125.1. Lineage (NCBI taxonomy): Eukaryota > Metazoa > Chordata > Mammalia > Carnivora > Otariidae > Eumetopias > Eumetopias jubatus. The sequence goes on along the minus strand of NW_028274811.1, from coordinate 73,358,633 downwards.
AGGATGTGAAGAAAAGGGAGCCCTCACACATTGTTGGTGGGAAAGTAAATTGGTGCAACTACTATAAAAAATAGTATGGAAGTTCCTCAAAAAATTAAAAATGAAAATATCATATGATCTAGTAATTTGACTTCTGGATATTTACCTGAAGAAAACAGAAACACTAATTCAAAAAGATTTATATACTCCTATGTTTATTGCAGCATTATTTACAATAGCCAAGATATGGAAGCAACCTAAGTGTCCATTGATAGATGAATGAATAAAGGAGATATGATGTGTGTGTGTGTGTGTGTGTGTGTGTGTGTATTTATATATAACGAAGTATTACTCAACCATAAAAAGACTGAAATCTTGCCATTTGTGACAATATAGACTAAGAGGGTATTATGCTAAGTGAAGTAAGTCAGACAGAGACAACTACTATATAATTTTACTTACATGTAGAATCTAAAAGCAAACACACAATAATAACAAAAAAATGTGGAAACAGACTCATAAATATAGAGAATAAACTGGTGGTTACCAGAGGGGGGTAGGGGATGGACAAAATAGACAAAAGGGATTAAGAGGTACAGATTTCTAGTTATAAAATAAATAAGTCATGAAGATGAAAAGTGCAGAGTGGAGAATATAGTCAATAATATTGTAGTAACATTGTATAGTGGCAGTAACATTATCATGGTGAGTACTGAGTGATATATAGAATTATCAAGTCACTGTGTGTGTTGCACACCTGAAATCAATATTGAAACCAATATATTATATGTCAACTATACTTTAAATTAAAAATAAATAAAATTGTTAATATGATAAAAAATAAACAGACAAATAAACATATATGTAAACACGTGTGTATCTTACCATGAAAAGAGAAGTTATGTTCAGAGAGAAGAATGTTGTAGAATAATATGGAAAGCATATTCCTTTTTGTGGTGTAAAAAGTATGTGCCTATATCATATATATGATCATATATTCTTGGAAAATGAAGAAATCACAAAATTAAGAGCAGTCAGCTTTGGATAATGGGAAAGCAGGGATGGGAACTTTTAAACTGTGCTTCTGCTGTTCATGACCCATTGCACAGTTTCCATTTTTTTCACATTGCAAACAATTCTGCAGTAAATATTCTAGTATATTCATCGTTGTAACAGAGAGAGGATGTGACTTAATAGCGTGGCCAGATCTAGGAGCTGCATTAGCATCAGGAATCTGCCTTTCACATCTTCGACTTTGTTTTTCTCTTGATTGGCTTCATTTTTAGACAACTTACCTCAGGTGGCAGCACATATGTCAACTAGCAGTTCTAGGCTTACATTCTATAAACTTCCCAACCTCTTTCACGTTATCAGCAAAAGTAGAGTGTTGATTGTCATGGGCCAGCTAGGGTGGTGTGCCCATCCTTGACCCAATCACTGCAGTTCTGTAGATTGTATACACTGGTTGGTCAGGCCTGGGTCACATGTCCACTTCTCTGGCCAGGTCAGCATGAGGGGACAGATGGGTGACTTGCCAAATAAAAATCAGGATGATGATACCAGAAGGAGGAGACTTATGTGCCAGTCAGGCAAATATATCAGTGTCTCCTACAAATGTCTTATAGAGAATATTTTATGTTTCTGTGAGTAGGAGATGAATAGACATCCTAATGGTATCCCGGTTTATCTTATAAGGACCAAAGTATTCTTATAAGTATCTTTCCAAATCTCAGCTAGTATAATGAAACAAGCATGTTGCTTATACTACTGTATATGAAAATAAAGCACGTTATAGGTTGAAGATCATTAACATTATGAAAAAGATGTAATTTTTCCAACTCAGGAAGTGTTATTCAATATATTTGCTAAAAGTTCAGTGATATCTTTTCTATGATAAATACCTTGTCTTTTTTTAAGGTCTTATTTATTTATTTGTTTATTTATTTATTTATTTATCAGAATGAGAGAGAGAGAGAAAGAGAGCACAAGCAAGGGGAGCAATAGGCAGAGGTAGAAGTAGGCTCCTCACTGAGCAAGGGACCTGAGCCTAAAGCAGACTCTTAACCGACTGAGCCGCCCAGGCGTCCCAATAAATACCTTGTCTTAGAACACTTTTTAAATATTGTATTGTTTGCCAAACTGTAGCCTAAATTCTATATTTAATTAATTTATTAAACAATGTTTATTATTATTATTTTAAAGATTTTATTTATCTGACAGAGAGAGACACAGCGAGAGCAGGAACACAAGCAGGGGGAGCGGGAGAGGGAGAAGCAGGCTTCCTGCTGAGCGGGGAGCCCGATGTGGGGCTCTATCCCAGGACCCTGGGATCATGACCGGAGCAGAAGGCAGACGCTTAATGACTGAGCCACCCAGGCACCCCAATCAATGTTTATTAAATTCTACTATGTACTCATCACCATGCCAGAGATTGACTACAAGGTCTCTGCCCTCAGGTTTCTTACAATATTGTTAGGGACCACAGACTATAAAAATGTAAATGAATGCATAAATGAGAAAATTCCAGGCTATGGTCCACTATGAGGGAAATAAAAAACATCATGAAATGGAAAGTAATTAGGGAAGGTTATCTCAGCTAAGGTGGTCAGGGAAGACCTCTCTGAAGAGAGAATGTTTGAACCGCAAGTTGAGGATGAAGGGTGAACCCCAAACTCTAGACCTGTGCTGCCAGCTACTGTAGCCACTAGCCACATATGGCTATTGAGCACTCGATGGTCCTTAGTTTGAATTGAAATGTGCTATAAATGTAAAAGGCACATTGGATCTCTAAGATGAGTTCAAAAATTGTAAAATAATTAATAATTTTTATGTTGATTATGTGATGAGATTGTAATATTGTAGATACATTGGGGTAAGCAATATTAAAATTAATTTTACGTATTTCTCTTTACTTTTTTAACATGACCACTAAGAGTTTAAAATGACATATGTGGCTTATCTTATGTGTCTGTTGCACAGTCCTACTCTATGTGGTTTCAATTTGCTATAAATGACATGGGCTTTTTCATCTTTTTGTCCCTGATCATGCCGATGGCAACTGAATTTATGTAGTAGATTTTTCTTCGAGGATCTAAATCTATAATATTCATTGACTGAGGTGTATAAATATAATAATTCAATGTGTGATCAAGCCTAACACAGCTCAGAGTTAAGAGGTAGTGGGTGGTAGAGAAAGCACAGAAAATTGCCACATTTACTAAAGGAGTTGTGTCATTAGTCATGTTCCTTTAGAAGTGTTCACAAAACAGATAAAGGAGGGCTCTGGGTTGGAGAGGTAGGCAGAGCAAGCTTCACAAGGTAATGACAGCGTGGGACAGGATTTCTGTGGGAATCAGCAACAGCGAACCACAAAGACCTATTTCCATTCTCTGCTTCATGAAGGAGATTCTGTTGTGTTGTATAGAACTGCCATTTCTTGCATATTAAAATAGAGCTTTGTTCTACACGTTGTTTTTGAACTGATGGGAATGTTAGTGACTTTTGTGCGCCTCTTTGTTGTCTCTGTCAGGGCAATACTAGAGAGTTCACACACATTTAATAGCCTTACATTAATTCGCTGCAGAGAGCAAGAAGAAGAGTTTTCCTTATGCCAGGTTATTTTCATTCCCGTTTGTGGCTTGTGCCACGGGGAAGAGGTTAATTACTTTAAAAATGCACGTTTGATTTACAAGCTGAAATGTTTACGTTTTGTGGTTTGCAAACAGTTTCAGACCCCAAATGTGATACTTGTTATGTAATCTGACAGTTTTGTGAGGAGAAACTCTACCCTTACTGGTTTGAGAGGGAGTTGAGTCATATCCTGTGAATGTGAAGCCACGGTATTTAAGCATCACGGGTTCCTCTTTCGTTCCAAGGGGCTGCAGTTCAGAGCAGTGAGTGCTCTGTGGAGAGGCTGTTACTGGCTCTTGGGGGTGAGCAGCCTCTCACGTGAGGATTTGGGAAAGAGAGCCAAGTCTGAATATGCAGTTGTCTCACTGAAATGAAAGATGTTTTGTTTATTTCTAATCCATGATGCTAGACACCTGCAAGCTCAAAAGTGCCTGCAATTTGCCATTTGTTTACAATAAGGTGAGTTCCATATTTTGGTTTATTCATTGCATCGGGACAGCCTGGAATGAACGTGGCAGTTCTCGTATCTGATTATGCTTCAGAAAATGCCTTCTCACAAGTATTGAAGGTGGCATTTGAGATTCTAACACAGGTCATTTTAAACTTACGGTACAATCCATTTGCGAGATACTTAATTTAATAGATTGATGGTTCCTTTGTAATAGTTTGTTTTTTATAAAAAAAAGCAATACCTGAAAGGCGGAAACATTCTAGTAGTTTTATATCATTTTAGTTTTTCTTTTTTTTTTTTTAAGGATTAAGTAGTACCAGTCTCTCTCTCTCTCTTTTTATCCCTTTTTGCTATTTTCTGATGTTCGTTAAAGGTGAAACATGCATAAAATTCATATGATTATGCTTCGATCTTACTCTAAATAACCATAGCTTGACAACTGTATTTCTCCACTGAAATAAAAAGTGGTATTAATAAGTATCAGGAAGTTTGAAGTTGAAAAGTAACGAGAGCCTTTTGCCCTTTCATATTTGGCTTTCTATATAAGTGAAAGGCCACCATATTCATAAACTTCTGATTGATGTGTTAGCTTTAAAATGTGTATGAGTTTATCACAAGCCCACCTCCTTAGTTGCTCTTGGAGACACTCATATATAAATTAAATTATAGGGATAGAAAAATCTGTGGATAGAAAAGTGAATGAGAGGTCTGTTTTCAAATTCTTTAAGCTTGCTGCTGAGAGGTTGGGGTGAATGACAGGAATGCTGTCTTGGTTTTTTATTGATTAAAGAAATGACATCAAATCAGAACTAATGCTGGTATCTGGTGTCACATAACTTTGGACGTTCCTATTTAAGACCTGTGAATTCTTTTGAGGTAGAAAAGGTTAATTTGATTTTGAGCTGTGAATAGCTATGAATTTGTAAGATATTAATGAATCGAGGGGTTTTTGTATGTTTAATGACAGTTGGCATTAGACTACTTTCTTCTTGATCGACCCACTGTCATGCTTATAGATTGTTTCATTTCTGTTCAAAATTATACTCATTACAAAACTGCTTAATTCTAACTACGATGTAGAGATTACTTTTTGTTAGGTATATATTGAATAATTTGTTTCCGCAAAGGTTAGGAGGTCAATGAGCTAATAGAATCCATGTAGTTTTCCTCTTCTTTGAAGGGGAAATTAAAATTAGTCCAAATTCCAGGGGCGCGTGGGTGGCTCAGTTGGTTAAGTGTCTACCTTCAGCTCAGGTCATGATCCCGGGGTTCCGGGATTGATTCCTGAATCCTTGGGCTCCCTGCTCAGTGGGGAGCCTGCTACTCCCTCTCCCTCTGTTCATCCCCTACCCCTGCTCATGCTCTCTCTCCCAAATAAATAAATAAAGTCTTAAATAAATAAATAAAGTTAGTCCAACTTCCACACATCTTTGAAGGCAGTGTTCCAAACTGAGAAAATAAAGAATTTAGGGAAAATGACTTAGCACTGTGAGAGTCTTTCGGAACTTGCATAGTGAAAAGGCACATATCCCAAAAGATTAAAATCCAAACTATTATAAATAGAATATTCTGATACCAAATCTGTATCAAACTCTACTTTTTTTTTTTTTTTTGGTCTGGGCAGAAAGGGAACTATTCTGGTTAGTTAGGAATTCTGCTTGAGAATTTTTCCTTATACTGTACGTGAATTACTAAATGTCAACAGAAAGAATAGAATGCATCTACTTCAAGACAGAAACGTGTTATGACGCTTTCCATAGTCTCAGATTCTTAACTATGGATTATAATGGCCACACAAACTGTTGTTATGAATTAAAACTCAGACTGACAAAATGTTGTGAAATCAAGTCTTTACAGTCTGCTCTGTTTCGAATATGGACTTTTGTCATTTACGACATTGTACCGCCAACTGGTAATTACCTGGTTAGATAATTGAGACACCTTGTTTCCCCTCCTTCCTTGCTGGGGTCCCCATTCTTTGGCTATATTCTTTACACTTCAAGAAGGGGTGTGGGAAATGCATGGAGAGAGAGAAGGAAAGAGAGCAAACACACATAGTGTACTATTTCTATTTCTCACCTCTCTCAAAATGGTTTTGATGAGGAAAGAGGTCAGGTAGATAACTAAAACGAGTCTTTCAATAGCCTGTGGATCTTAGTTACTCAAGAAATCCCTTGACCTCTGAAATGAAGAGTAACTGGGAGCTTGCTTGAGAAATCTTTTTGGCCTTACAGGATTGCTTGCAAACATGAAATAATTTCACATCTGTTGCCATATTTTAGTAACTGTAAAGTGTGAGGCATATTTTTGAGAATTTGTTTCTTTGTCTTCCTATATAGTAAAGGGGCTGACAAGACCTCAGAGATACTCAGAATTCCACTCTGGATTCAGAATTTTTTTTTTTCAGTAATAAAAGGCTCCATTTTCTCCTCTTTGTAAACTAGTTTACTGGTTAGTTTCCAATTTATATAAAAGTATTTTGCAAGGATGAGCTCCAGAAATAAAACCCCCAAATCCAATTTTACCTCGGTCCTAGCACTCCTTTAAAATTTCAAATACCTCAAGGAAAATCGTCCTCACTCAAAAGATATTTATCAAGTGGCAACTAAATTTAATTTTCAACCTAAAGCAATATTATGTCCCTCAACTGAGGACTGCATCAGCAGAAGCACAAAGCATGACATTTTTCCTTTGTTTTTAAAGAATTTTCTTTTAAGTAAGTCTTTGACAGTTTCAAAAATTTTTTTATACAGTATTCATTCTGACTCCTGAAAACTAAATCTTTCTGGAAGATGCTTTAGATCCTATTGTCTCTAGTGAATCCTGCTGGATATCAAAAGTAACACACTTGCTGGTAAAAAGCAGTGCTAACTCTTCCACCTACCTCTGAAAATCAGTTTTGAGGATCAAATGAGACTGTTTTTGTGAGAGTCCTTGTAAACTCCACAGAGCTTACAAATAACACTATCACAAAGTAAAATATACAAAATTATGTATTTGGAACAGAACTTGATGTCATCTCACAAATTCTCATTTCACAAAGAAGGGAATTAAGAGCCACTGGAGTTAAAACGGTGCTTTGCTTCACTCAAGCTAGTATCTGAGTCAAGACTAAAGCCTGGGTCTTTCTGTCTGCTCAGTTAGCTAGAAATTGATCAGAAGACTAGCTGTTTCTTGAGTTGCACTATTAGGGGTTTTTTAAAAAATAATATTTTTTGAATATTGATGAACATCTTTATTGGAAGCTATAACCCTGGAGAATATTTTGCAGAAGACCTATGGCCTTGTGTATAGGTTTTGTGGGCTGAGGATTCTCTGTTGGATCTTGTTTAATGGAGCATGAAGTTTTGGAATGATTATAAAACTATAACATCTGACCCTTGCAATCTCTTAGTTTCTGCCAAAATGTCCAAGTCTGTGTACTCATAAAAAGTACACATACATAATGGATAGGGGTAGATTTTGTAGCTTTTAAAATTGTAGGTAGTATGGTAGATGGTTTTGATATGTTCATTGAAGGTGGTTAGCAAAAAGAGATTTCTCCGGATGCTTACCCTTAAAAAGAGATTAGGAAAATTTAAACAACCAATAAGACTTGCAACCATTTCTGTTAGAATTGATCTGGCTGTGTTACATTTATGAAACTCTTGTCTTTCTCAGGGACATGAGATGGGAGAAAGATGACTTTTCAAATTAGAAAAGTTAATGACATATATCTTACTATAGCCAGGAACACAGTGAGTTTATAAAGAAAATTTTTCTTTAAAACCTCTTAGTATTAAGATTGAAAGACCTATTAGTTAAAAAATTTGTTGTGTTGGTGGTATTAATAAAAGTTATTTTTTACCCCAAAGAACCAACACATGATCATTTCTTTTAGTAAAAGTATAACTTATATGAAAGGTGCCTGCTATCTGCATATCTTATACTCCAACTTACAGCTTCAGTAAATAAGTGAAATTTATCATCATGCTATCTTATGAACAAATCCTAGCCCTACTTGGAATAAAGTTCACTGCTTACTTTGATTCCTAGAACTATATAAATCTGCTATATAGCCATTAGGAAATAAAGGAAAAGAGATGAGCTAAAGAGGTAAGCATCTTTAAAAACTTTAAAAAAAATGCAAGGTGATGGTGTGTGGTTTAAGGGACAGAGTCCTCGGCACTAGGAGTGTAGTGGCAGGAATCAATGCTTCTTTGTGATATTGACCCCTCCCATGGTTTTGGAGGTAATAGTCTTCTTTTGGTTTTGTTTTTCTGTCTGCAAAGCTCAGGAAACACAAGAAAGCCAGACAATCATTCCACATACCCTATAGGTGCTTGGTAAATATTGATTAATGATCCTGTGAACATCAAGGTGAGTGAAACACTTTGAACTCATTTGAAGAGTCTATCGATGTGCCATTGGTTTAAGTGCCAAGGTTTATAAAACATCCCCTTAGGAGGAGCCCAAGGAAGAAAGCTTTGGAGTTGGTTTGTTGGGTTTTAATTCCATGTTAATTTAGAAAAGATGCTCAAATTAATCACTTGATCTTCCTTTGCTTGCATCATTTCACTAGTAGAATGGGATTAGTAATATTTATTCATGGCAATTTATAGCATCCCCAAAAGTAACAAATCAAGTTCTACATTCCTCACTCCGCAAGTCATTTTGTCCAAGATGAAAATAACAGTAACGGCTAACATTTAATTCAGGCTATATAATACCTTTTTATGAACTATCTAAATTAATTTCTTAAAACCACCTATCAAAGCTGGAGAAACTGAAGTATTTAAAGTTAAGTGATTCATCCCTGACATCATACAAATGGTTGTAGAAGGACCAGAATTGAACCAAGGCTGTCAGGCTTCAGAGCCACGTTACTTGACTACATTTTATGCTACTTCCAGTTAGAATCCCTTGATCCCAGTAATAGGAATTGACTGTTATAAAGTGCCACAGAGAGGAAAAGAAATCTTTTTAGTGTTAATGCACTTAATCATTTTGATGACTCCAGCATTCTCATACTTAGTGAAACCCAGACCTTTTGAACCAGAAATATATTAAATTTACTCAGGAATTCATGTAAGATGAGGCTAGTAATAATGCAAAATGTGTCTGGAATGAGTAGACATAATGGAGAGTTCTCCTAGGTGATCCTAGTCTTGGGAATTGTGAAAAGATTTCCTTTTTTTTGAGGTGTGGGGGGAGACAGCTTTCAATATACACATAATCAACTTATACAGTCCCAGAAAAGATTGTGGAAATTTTTGTGTTTTGAGGGAAGATTCATGTCATGTCTCCTTTTCTCTGTACACTCTGTAATCATTTCCTTAGGTAAGGTATTATTTGGGGAAGGAGCACATTGAATGAATAGTAGAAGGAGTTTAGGTCTATTGTGCAGCTAGGTACATTTTGATCTGCTTTCTCCAGAGACTCCTCAAGTTATGCTTGAAATTCTTGGGTGGTCTTCAAACCTTCATGTTTCTTTAGGTTTTGTAAATAAGGACTTTCTTCACAATGTTGTGTACCCTTAGTGCTGGCATGATGACTAGTACATAGTAGACTGTTAGTAAGGCTTTCTGGCAAGTTAGTTGGATGGATGGATGGATGGATGGATGGATGGATGGATGGATGGATGGTAGAGATGAACTGGGACTTCTCCAGATCTGCTCTGAGTCATGACTCATGTAGCTGAGACTGGATTGGGGCCAGACTACCACCGTGCATGTGGACACAAGGGAATGAGTTTATCCCAATTAATCTCATACTTTATCATCTGGTAATTTTCAACATGGAACTGGTATAGCCATAATTCATTTCTTGCCACAAGCTTTTCTCATTGTTTCATATTAGAGTTTCTTTAATTACACATAGGAAGCATCATTGCTTTACTCCCTTCATTCAAAAGCTAAACGTATGCAGATATATACATATACAGAGAGAAATTAGATAAAATCAAAAGATCAAAATAATTTTAATTCCTAAATTAATGGGTATTGTCAAAGTTTACTATTTTAGGATTTATTGTGAAAAATAAAATGCAGAAGAAACAATTGAGGCAGAGTATTGAAGAAAAGAAAGGTATTTAAAAAATCATTTTAAAATGCTTATTTTCCTATTTCTTTCAATCTTAGAAGAGAAGCTTTGTTTTTTTTTTTTTTCCCACAAAATTTCATTAAAGAGCTCAAACTAAGAAGTCTGGGAACCAAAATTTATTTGGTATCACCAGTCACTTGTGAGGGATGGTTTCCAAAATGAGGATAGTGACTAAGGAGTCGGGTTAGGAAATACCGTAGATTTCGAAAGAGGGTATTAAGGTGGTTATTGTTTCAAGTTTTCCAAGGGGGGGAAACACAGAGAAAACTTTCCTGTAAAAACATTTGATCAAATGCAGAATATATACAAGTTTTAGACAATGGAAACGACTCTTTTGGGAAAATTACACATTTGGCCTTGGCCCAAAGCAATCATTAAAAATGAAACACACACACACACACCCCAGTCCGCACAAAAAAAAAGTCATTGGCTGGATTTTCTTTTTCCTGGTCCTAAACACAGCAGCATATGTTCACTATTTGAGGAAATTCTATTCCTTGGTGTACAGGTTCCTTGTGTTATTTGAAATGCTTTTGATTCCTATGACTCACAGTTACTGGTGGTGATTTTCCTACCTTAGAAATAGCGTGTTCCAAGTCAACAGTCAATGGAAAGCATTACCCTGACCACAGCTGACCTGAATTCTACCCCGTACAGTCTGGGCTTCAGTTTTAACATCCCTCAAATGAGGGATCCTCTAGCCTTCTCTCATTTCCCAAAGACTAGGAAATATTTTTGGAGAGGATCCTTTTCTTTCTTTTTCATTTTCAAGTCAGTGGTTGCTTTTTATTTTTGAATCAATTCTGAAACAATTACTTCCAAGTTTATCTAGCCAAAGTGGCTGAAAAACTTCTGCTAAATTCATGCCTAGAGTTTGAGAAATGTTCATGCTATAAATAGATATATGGATGGAGAGAGAAATGAATTAATGCCTCATGGCGACTGTGTAGTCCATATGTGTAAATTGCTACAAAAAATCATGAATACACCAGACATAAGATTTGTAGCTTTATTACCTCTTTTAAATATTCGATAAATTACACAATATATTAATGTTCAAAAAGTTTTTGAAAAGTACATTGCAATTCCAAAAGTATGCAGATTACTACCAGGAAGCCACTGATGTCGACAGGAATATGACTTCTTATAGTTATTTTTAGGAGAAGGAATTAAGGTGATCATTGTTCCAAGCTTTCCCAGGGAGAAAAGAACAGAAAATTTTCCTGTACAAGTACTTGATCACACACAACTTTTAGGGTCAAAATATGCAAATTTTAGACAGTGGAAACAAATCTATTGGAAAAGCAGTTCTTTTCTTCGGCTCCTACATGGCAGGTGCTTTACAACAAAGGGCAGAGTCCCCATTTGGATGTTTTTTATATATCAGACACTAATATATATATTTTTTCCAGAAATCGACTAAGGTCTGAAAACTATATTTGGTGCTTAGAAATACTTTTCTCATCATATCTTGAACTCGTTTTCACTACATCTATTATTTTTGTATGTTTTCATAAAAGATTACTATTATATTTTCTATTCTAATTATATCTTTTAGGCAACACATAAGGAGAAAGTTAATTAAAAACTGAACACCAGTTTTATTTAAAAAGTATAGGTGAGTTAAAGTGGTTCAAAGTATTATACCACCTGTAAAATTTCCACAATTCCTCCCTTTATCCAAGCAACACTATATTCATATTCACAAAATTTTGTCATTGAAAGGTGCCTTAGAGATCAACTAGCTCAACTCTCTCTTTTTGCAAATGAAAAATATTCTGGCACAGGCAAGTTAAATGACCTTTTCAAGGTTATATACATCCAGCTCCCGACAGAGCCAAGCAGGGCACGGGGTTCCTAACACACAACTCAGCGATCTTTTTACTTCATGAGTCAATGAGAGCATCATGATCTGAATTTAGTATTCAAATAGCACATTGGATTTGTGCCTCTTATTAAAATGTTAGTTGTGCACAGCATAAATCAATTTAAATTTGGCCTAATTTCCTTTTGACCACTAAGCAGTTTTTTGGGGGCCATATTTTTTTTTTTTTTTGGAAGGGCGTATTTTAACCACAGAAGCTACACAGAAGCTTTTCCTGACGCCTGAGAGTTTATCTCTACTCGGCATTGCAGATGCACTTGTAATTATGGGGATAGGTCCACATTTACCCACCTGTGTGCATCTAGGTTGTACTTTTCCACACCCTCCAGTGTTCCAGATCTTCAAAATGAATGCCTGCATCAAACTGACAGAAAACTTCATAAATGCAAATTATTGTGTTAGTAAACAGCATACATATTTACTTGAATCATTTTACCAAATAAGTGGCGACAATTACTAAACAATGCTCTCTCCTAATTGCTACACTTTTGTCATTAAAGTGAGTAAGGCATTGGAAGTCCCAGCCTCATTGCCTCTCTCTTGGTGGTTGCTGGGGAGCTCCGAGGCCACACCCAGGCAGCAGCGCTCAGGTGGGAGGTCCCTTTAGAAAATAGCCCAGATGCAAGCCGTGCCAGGTAATATGGTTTGACCTTCTTTTTGGATAAGAATTAGAACGGTCGTGTCTCATTTGGCTTCTCATTTGCAACTGCAAGTGAGGAATGAGGAAGGCAGATTTTTTTCCCCAGAGTATTCTTTGGAATGCTAGCTCTATGAAAATGACATTCTGTAATCAAATAACTTTGGGGAATGCGATATATTTTGTCCTCTTTTTGCATATTCACACTGGAGGCAAAAGACAAGCACTTTAAAAGCTTTAAAAGGGGGATTTGTTTAATATGCTCTAACCTGGTATTTCTCAAACAAGCCCATTTAAAAAATATTACCTACTCCTATCGTGGAACACTCTGGAGAAACATGCCCCTCAGTGACCGAATGTCCTAAAAAGAGGGTCAATTGGGACATATGAATTTGCTGTTCCCTTGGGGTCTCTGTCTCTACAAATCCATACTGTGAGCTCACTACCGAGTATAACAAGTGTTTAAACAACAGTACTGCGTAGTTATAGTCTCTGCGTCTGTGTATACATACATACACATATTACTGTGTTTGTCTAAAGCAAACTGCTTACTTCATGAGTTATTTAAGGAATTTTTAAGAGTAATTTTGACTTTGAGATTTTTACCTTATTGAATGATGTCAGAACCATCTAAAATACTGTATTTCTGAACTGGTATGTTCAAGAAACAATGGAAGCTCAAGGCAGGGAGTGATGAAACTCTGAAGCAGGAAGTGGGGATGATTTCACAGGAATGCTCCTTAAGCTGGATCTAGAAAGATGGGTTGTCATTTTCCCAGCACAGAGGCATGGCTAAGCATACCAGTTTAGGAACCTGGTTTAAAAGAACAAAAAACAGCATGTTTGGAGTCTAAGGTGGATAGAGGGGAATGGCTGATGAGGCAGGTCGAAGCAAGTCGGTTCATAAAGGTCTTTCAATGCCATGTTACAGAGCTTGGCCTTCACCTGAGAGGGCAGTGATCTTTCAATTGGATGGTGCATCAGATTCACCAGGAACCTCTTCCAAACTATGTGTACCTGGGCCCTATGCCCAAGCGATTCTGATTGATGAAGTTGTGGGTAGAGCTTAAGAATGTAAATCTGGTGAAAAGCACCCAAGTGATTGCAATGTTCACTCCAAGCGAAGCAAATTTGAGGCACCAAAAAAGTGTTTCAAGGAGGGAAATATTGTAATTGGAATTTTGAAGGTTTTCGGGAGGAAGGTTTGAGAGGAGTGATTTCAAAGTCAGGGAAGCCCATTTGGAGGCTCTCACATCAGTCTGGGCAAAAAACAACTAGGGAAACAAAGGCAGTAATATGGGAGTGGAATGGAGAGGATGGGTGTCCCAGATTGGGTGTAGATCTGCTCTGTCTGGTGTTAGGTGGCTGACCATAAGGGTGAGTGAGAAGAAGTGTCCAGGTTTCTGGCTTGCTGATGCGACAGTCATGGCAGGAGACGCTAAAGGGTTGCACATGAGCTCCTGTTCATTCTTCACTCTTCCTCTTCTACCTCCAACTTTGCTACCTTGTGTCATGTCTAGCGTGCTCCCAACTCATTGCACTGACAGCTCCTTCCGTAACTTTGCAGGCATCAGACATTCTATGCCACTGAGCACCTCCCTGTTGAGAAAACACCAGAGAGACCCTGATCTACTGGTAGAGCTGTCCTAGGACCAAGAGGGTACCTGGGAAAACCTTCTGAGTATGAGAATAACCATTTGGGGAGATAGAGGTGGATGAAGGATGTTTGTCGGAGAACTCACAGAATACCCTGCCCTGTGAATCTAGGGCTGCTGTCAGCCACTTCCCCACTCTATACTCAGGGAGGTTGAGGAGGCAGGGCAGTCAGGAGGTGTGAGAGAATAATAATCACAAAATGTAGCCATGAATGGATGCCCTCAGTCCTGAGTCAAAGGCTCCCAACCAAGCCTAAGCAGCAGAGGGGAAGTCGAGCCAGGAGTCTTGATGAAGAGAAAATGGATGAAGTGAAGAAGCTGAGATTCTGCTGAGCAACCAAAAATACCAAAAATAACTTTGGCAAGAGCCACAATGCAGGCTTGGCCCTTCTCTGCCAAGGCTAGGAGAGAATTAAGAGGCCCCCTTGGGTGGGGCTTGGGGAACTCCTTAAAAAGGATGATGGCCCAACTGTACAGCATGGTTGGGCATGATCAGAGAAGGCCTTGTGAACTGTGGCATGACCATGGGACAGTGGGACAAGCTATAATACTGAGGGGAGAAAGGGCATGGAGAACAGGACTTGAGAAAGAGTCTCTCAGTACGTTCCATGAAAACAGCTGGAGCTAGAAGACCTGGGTTCAAATCCAGACCCCACCACATACAACATGACCTTGAGAACATTATTTGGCATCTCTGGTTTTCCTGCTCCTAAAAAGAGAATAAAAGTACCTTCTTTGGATCTAGTTAATATATAGGTCAGGTGTGGACTGTAACGTGGACCCCCTCGTGCTGCCAATATTCCCACCTCATCAGGTCCCAGGCCCTTTCAAGTTCTTATAATACAAGCATATTCTCGTCTAGTGGTCTGTGGAGCAATCAGTTCAGATGAGACAGTCTGGAGCAGAAATTGAAAAAGCCTCTGCTATGCAGGGTAAATTTAACAGTAGAGTGATTGATGGGACTCTTGTTCACAAGCTCTTGTTTATATTTCCTCAGCCTTGGATAATTTGTTGTGTACAGGATTTATCCAACTAGGATTAGGCAGATGGGATTTAATGTACTACAGAGCTGATCAAATGCTTCTTGATACTGGTTTTACCTGAACACAAGAGCAACTTGATAAACTCCATTCTCTCTGTGGGAATGGGAATGGAGTCCATTGGTACCTCTAGAACCAAATGTTTGGTATCAATATGCCAACCCACACCGACTGTCCCCCCCCAACCTGCACACAGGAGAACCTTAATGAATAGTTTCACATTTGTGTCGCTGAGAAGTCCCATAGTAAAGAAGCCTGTGTATTAGTTAAACACATTTATTCTAAAGAAAGCCTTATTTTTCTCATTGGACCTATTGAAACCTCTCTTAACAGTTTTCCTAACAGAAGTAGAGTGAGTACAGTAGATGGACTTCCACAAGTGCATATTTCTGTCTATTCTTTTTTCTTGGAAGTCCAACAGAGAAGTAAAATAATAAAATTCATCTCTCATATAATTCCCAGATTTTAGTAAAAACCTAGTCAATGTTAAATTTTGAATTTTATTTAAAACAGTCTCAGGATGCCTAGGTGGCTCAGTGGGTTAAATGTTTGCCTTCAGCTCAGGTCATGATCTCAGGGTCCTGAGATGGAGTCCCGCATCAGGCTCCTTGCTCAGTGGGGAGCCTGCTTCTCCCTCTGCCTGCCGCTCCCCCTGCTTGAGCGTGTGCTCTCTCTCTCTCTCTCTGACAAGTAAATAAATAAAATCTTAAAAAAAAATCTCATTTACGTGATGATGAACGTCATTCTGACTTTCAGATACATTAGTCTATGCAGTGGCCACAAGTTCACAGAGGGAAACTTTGAACCCACAAGGGCCTCTGGAGCTCACATGCAAGTCACTAGGTGCCTCTGTGCATTCCTTTCCAGGTAGTCAAAGGTGCAAAAATCTTTTCTGAGAGCCTGTGTGCCAGAAACTGTGGGGACACATTTAGCAGAGAAAATGGAACAATGTATGCTAACAAGGAGCTTTAATCACTCTCATGAATAGCAAATTATAAGCTGTGCTGAGTGACATGAGACGAGGAAGAAGGTATTCAAGAGTCTGATGGGGAAAGTTAGTTTAGATAATGGGTTCAAGGAGGTCTACTCTGACAAAGTGACTTTTAAGCTGAGAATAGTGAGATGTAGAGTTAATTTTGGTGTCCCCGTTGTGTGAAAGTTTGTGAGGATTAGGGAAAACACATGTCAAGTACCTGGCATAGTATTTGGCGCCAAAGTTATGCAGAAGCTTTAGGTCAATCCTGTTTCCTGACCTCTGACTCTGCAGCCAGAGTGCCTTAGCACCCAGCTGCGGTACTGCCCATGCTGCCTTCAGCCCTGGATTTGGCCAATCCTTGGTAAGACCTGGGTTTGCTGTGGACCCAGGTTGGCCCACAGCCTTTCTGGCCTTTACTTCCACCGAGCATGCTCTGTGTCTGAATTCCACACAGATCTGCTTTGTTCAGCATTTCTCTGCAGAGTCGAGCACCCTTCCCTCCCATACTCTGTGTTCCAGTCCATTCAGCTTTTCTCTGATTCCCTGCCTTCTCTCCTTGGAAGTACGGCCTTCTCCTGGAACCCCAACCCTATGGAACTTCCCTGAACCAAGACATTACCATCTTCCCAACGAGAGAGGTCAGCCTCTTCCCCTCCATCCCCTCAAACCACCTTACCCGGATCACAGCCCTTCAATACAGTCTGTCGTTCAGATCAGAATGAGCTTTATTTGCCCCTTAGACTTTGTGGTTCCTCCTTGTGCATCATTCCTGCCAGGGGCGGGGGGCATCATCTATTGCTGCATGAATTCACAGGCTGCATGAAGCCACCACCAACTGCCCTTGAGGACCCTGCCTTGAACATAGCCAGAGTCTTGTGCAATTGGTAAGGACCCAGAGTGTTGCTTCCTGGGCCATGGCAACCCGGGGCAACTCCCACCACAGAGGAACCAACCAGTCGCAGTGCTTAGGGCTTAGATTGGATCATCCCATACTGGGCTTCCCTGGGGACAATGAAACCATCACCTGCAGTGGGCTGGAAACAGCTCTGTTTGAGTTAGTTGTCAGAGGATCCCAGCGTAATTATGAAACAACCAGAGTTACTGTGGATGCTGGGGGGTTTGGAGCTCCCTGTAGGTATTCCCCAATCTGTACTTAGAATTGGAGTACGCCCCAGCCCCTCCCCAGCAGAGGGGAAGGGAACTAGAGGAGAGGGAGCAGGCTTTGTGGTCAGCAGGGCAGCAGAGAGCTGTGGGGGGGGGGGGGGCGCCTCCATCAGATTGCTCCAGCACCATCCCCCTCTCAGGGAAGAAGCAGAGCTGGGATTCAGGGTGTCATGTTGTGAGAGCAGAGCTGGCTCATGATTACAGCTGAGTAGAACTTTCACGGCTCTGGTGTTGGAGATGTGTACAAAGAGAGCTTAGGTGCCAATCAGACAGTGCCTTGACAGGTGTGAAAATGACAAACGCCACCACGAAGCACGGGAAGACAGTTCTCTCCTCTCTCTGTGGTTTATAAGGTTCTGTCATGGAAGACCACAGAAAGCCAGTGAAACCTGTGATCTGCAACGTTAGTGCATAATGAGGACTTTAAAATGATTTTTATGTCTGTGATCGCTGTTCCTGTTCACTGACCTACCAGTAATATAGCAGAGTTCTTGCTGTTGCATGAATACCTCCCATCACATCACCCCTTTCTTTCTGAGCCATCCCAGTGGGCGATGACATAGGACACATTTGAGAGAAAATAGGTGACTATACAAAAGACAAGTGCATTTCTTTGGCTGTCAAAATTAGCTATGAAAATTAAGATTGAGAACATCTGTTTTAATTATGTATGTAGCACAGACTGTTCTGTTGTTTCACAGTTTCTCTCGGGGGGGGGGGGAAAGAAAGGTTACCTGCTAGTCTCCCATGATCTCCTAAGTCTAATTTGCTTTTAGCTATAAAATGCTACTATTGATATTAAATCATGTTCCAACATGTAAATATTATGTAAAATTTTTATAATTCTTGTTGCAGAGCCTGCATTGGGTAAGATTGGAGAGGACAGACCAAAAACAGTCAACATAAATTTCTGCATAGGAATGACTGCCAAAGTACGTTAGCACAGTGTGTAATTAGGCATAGAAGCTTTATTTTTTGACCCAGTTGTGAAAACCATAGTAATGCAAACTGACACCCAGAAAGCTGCTGGGAACAGCAAAGGAAATGGAAGTGCACTAAGTAAAAAACAGATTCCAGCTGATCGGCCAGTTGAAGGTTTGAAATGTTTACCACTCACCAAGTGTCCCCAGAGTGCTGGACGCTATAGGAGATTAACCCGTAAATCCACAAGGTCTAGTGGAACCGCCACCTGCCACTGGGGCTGTTGACATGTTAGACTGGACCCCCTGGCTTTTTGTTTTGTTTTCTTTGATTTTTCACTTCCTTTGAAAAAATCATCGTAGCCTAATTCCTGCATTTACTGTTCCTGAGAATGAAATGTTTTCCTTCTTCTATCCACATGGTCTCTCTCTCTCTTTGCCGTACATTAAATCCATGTTCTTTCATTGGATTTTTTCTTAGGGGGAACCTACCCAAGACCTTCTCTGTGTCTTTGAGAAACTTACAATCAAGCATCGCTCAGTTCATTTTCTGCTCTTGTTGACCATATAATTCATTTTAATTTGAGTTGAATAGAATAGTAATAAATTTAATAGAATAATTGCCTTTTTCCCTGTCATAAGAGAACTTATTGAAATATTAATGATTTATTTTTTTAGTCGAAGCTAAGAAATTGTTTAAACTTTATTCTAATAAAACATAGATGTCATATATTTTCTATTTCGTTTTCACCTTTACCCCTGTGGTCATTACCTCTAGTAAAATGTTGAAGTGATGATAGTGAGCATCCTGTCTTTTTCCTGATCTCAAAGGGGGAAGATTTCATGTTTTACCATGAAGTACAATGATATTTGTTAATTACTTTTAGGAAATTAAGAGAGTTTTCTTCTATTGCTGACTTGCTATCATTGTTTTAAAAATTAATAGATACTGGGGTGCCTGGGTGGCTCAGTTGGTTAAACGTCAGACTCTTGATTTTGGCTCAGGTTGTGATCTCAGGGTTGTGAGATCGAGCCCCATGTCAGGCTCAGTGCTGGGCATGGAGCCTGCTTAAGATTCCCTCTCTTCCTCTCCCTCTGCCCCTTCCCCCCCAAAAAATAATCATAGATATTAAATTTTATCAAATGCTTTTCCTATATTTTTTGAGGTGATCAAGTGAATTTTGCCTCTAATACTAATTGGTGAATTATATTGTGATTTTCTGATGGCAACCTGTCTTTGAATTCATGATATAAACCCATATTGGTCATAATGTTTTATCCTTTATACACACTGCTGTATTTAGTTTGTTAATATTTTGTTTGGAATTTTTGCATGGATGTTTGTGAGTGACATGGACCAGTATTTTTTCCTTTCTTATAATCCTCTTGTTAAATTTTGTTATTAAGGTATTGACCTCCAAAAAATAACTGATTATTTTCTTAGACTCTGGAATAATATATAACCCTAAAATGATTTCTTAGATATAGGAAGATTTTAACTATTGATAATATTTCTTAAATGGTTTTAGTAATGTCCAAATTTTCTAGTTCTTTTTGAATTCACTTTAACAGATAGTATTTCCAGACGAAAGTCCATTTTGTATAAATTTCAAATGAATTGGCAACACTTTGTAGAAAATGAAGAGGCATTGAAGATTTTTGAGTAGAAAAAAATGGTACTGTATTCAGAGATGTTATGCAAGATGAATTGGATTAGGATTGGAAAATATAACTCTTCGTTGGTCAGCTATTTAAATGGCAACTGTTGAAATCTTTTCTAAAATGGTCATACTCAGCTTCATCATCTCTACCCATTAACAAAATTATTGAATTTTTTGCTCAACTTTATTAACTCTATAAAATTTCATCTGTTGGTTGAAAATGTCTTGTCATATTTTAAAGGAAAGTTCCCTGGGTGGTTCCATATTCCATTGTTATATGTTATATTGGTACACCTATGGGCCTTTGTATATGGCCCTACCTCAGAGTTTCCCCAAGTAGAGTCTCTAGAACCCGTGGTGGACCCCAAAGATTCTCCTCATGGACTTAGAACTTATCCAAAATACCAGACCAATGTTTTTATTCTTAGAGTCAAATAACATTCATTTTTATCTACAGATATGAGCTATTTACTAGTAACCCACTATGTGAGTTATTAAGAGAAACTAAAATTTGGTATTTGTAAATAAAATTAACATGTTATTATGTTACCAGATTCTGAGGATACAAGATTAGTCTAATCCCAAGAAGTCCAGCTATTAACACCACAGCTGGCAGCATTGCCTGGTTCCTACCGTTTACACACATTTCTTCACAGATTTCTGGAATGAGTATTAGTATCAGTGTATCCTTTTTTTAAAGATTTTATTTATTTATTTTTGAGAGAGAGAGAGAGCATGAGCACGGGGCGGGGGCAGGGGGTGGAGAGGCAGAAAGAGAGGGAGAAGCAGACTCCCGGCTGAGCAAGGAGCCTGATGAGGGGCTCCATTCCAGGACTTTGGGATCATGACCTGAGCCGAATGCAGATGTTTAACCGACTAAGCCACCCAGGCGCCCCAAGTATTAGTATTAGTGTATAATTAATGTCATTTTTACTTGATTATGTTTGGCTGTTGCAGCTATTCTTACATAAACTGGCATCAGTTTTGCTTCGTGTCAATTCCATTTGTAGTGGGTTATCTGGTTAATCCTGTAGTGTGTAGGATGCATGTATAAGTAGCTGTTAGGAGCTTCTAACTTTCCAATAGTTAGACCTTAAGACATGTGTGGTAGTTTGAATATGAAGTATGTATGCATTTAGTGTGAAAGTAGATGTTTACACAGTTCGATCCACTGTGATGTTTTGTTTTTTATCAGTCTTCCTTGCACCTCCATCGCCCTGTCTCCCACTGGAAAATGGGAATGGCTGACGTCGGTTGATTTTGGAGCTATTTGCCTTGTTATAATTGGGCCAAGATAACAACCTTTTGTGGATTACAATTTAGAAGACTGTAGGGGTACCATCCTATGATAAAAAATGAAGTGGTTACCCATGAACATCTTTCATAGGAAATTCTTTTTTATCTTCTCTTAAAAATATAGATTAAATGAATGTTTCCTTGTGTCTTGTCTCCAAAAGTGAGGCTTCTTCTGGAATTAACTTCTGTGCTAATGTTTAATCTTTTGATTTAGACAGAGAAGTTGGGAATCCTGCAGCTTAGACTTTTGTTAAAGGAATGAATGGCCATATCGGCACTACTGATGAGTTTGCTGTAATAAAAACAGATTTCACAGGGGAAAGAGAGCTCAGTGAAGTGGAAGTAGAGACAGAAATGAAAATGAAAATATCCCTGATCTCTGGTGTTGAGGATGAAAGACTGTACTTCCCCAGTACAGTCATATTCCACAAGATAATGCTGACACACATCTTCTTCCGTCATCGGCAGGAGAGCTCATTTCTTATAAATGTTGGGGAAACTTGTTTTAAAATTATGCAAGGGAAGTTCTTTTTGAAAGATCAGTTCCCGGACCCAGAAATAATAAGATAACATTGTCTTGACAGTCACCATCATTTACAGTGCATATTGGAATTATTTTCATGTGGGTGGATTTTTCTGGCTTTGAGAGAATTTGTAATTACTGAAATTAAATAATGCAGATGCCAAAAGAATCTGTGGGGGCTGTTCAGTTCTTTTGGCCCATCTTATGCTGAGGGGACTCTTGGATGCGATCAAAATACCAGACTCTTCTTCATCTTGTTCCTACTACTTGTAGGTTTTATCACCTTCTGGAAAGGAAGCTGAGTCTGAGCATGGGGAGGAACTATGAAGCTCTTTTTCTTGTAGTTTCAGCTGGCCTGGATGCTGCTCTGAGCCTAAAGATAAATATACTCCCAACCAGGAGATGGCTACCAACTGAGAGTTGAAAGTCAGGATGACATGTCATTTTTAGTTGATTGTGTCTGTCAGTTGTAGCTCCTCCTATATAAACTGCCATCAGTTTTCAGTTCCACTTGAAGTGGGCTCTCTGGTTCGAGTACATGAAGACAGTAACTATGATGGGTTTTCTAGTATCTCGGTTTTTTCATCAAAATATATTCTCTTCAATAAAAACCACAAAGGCATGGATTCTCTAAAATCTTGCGGGAGTGAAGTTTTAGTCTATAAACACATCAGAGGCTGAACAAAATCACTTATTGTGGAGAATTAAATAATACTGAATCAGTGTGCAACCACACCCCATTCATTGGTCAAACTGGGGGAAATGGTCATTCTTAAATCCAAGTCTTGTGGCCATTGATGGCTTTACTTCCCATTTTTAGTCTGAAGTTGCTAACCACTAACTGGTGTAAGTAAACCTAACCTCTCTGAACCTCATGTTCTTCCTCAGGAAACAGGGTTAGCACACACTGAGGAACTACACAGGCTCTGAAGTCTGCCTGCAGTTGAAGCCCTACTCCCTGCCCCTCACTTGGAGCTGTTCAACCTGGGGCATGTTCGCTTCTGTGTGACTCGGTGTCCTTATGTGTCAAATGATAATTGCCATAAAACTGCCTCCTGTGCTGTCATGAGTTTCAAATAAACAGCAGGTGCCAAGCACTAAACACAGTGTCTTCTACAAAGAAAAGCCCTCAGTAGGTGTTATTAAAAACCACCTAGAAGAGGGTTTGTGAAAATGGATGTTGGAAGTACATTGGACATGCGCTGGAAGGAGAAAGGCCATCTATAAAGAGAGCCCAGGAATCATTTATCAATATGACTTTGAAAACCCATCTCCATTTTTAAAAAATTCTCTTTTCAATTACTATGTTTTTCTTGATTTGTATCTTTCATCAGTAGTTATTCCCTGTTTATGTGCGTTCAGCCGATGATTTTCTAGTCTTTTCTTATTCTGAATTTGGCATAAAGGGAAAGACGAAGATGTCAGAGTTAAGTTTGGCTCTATCCATGTCATCCATCTTTCATGACCAGCATGTACCCATCATTTGCCTAATGAGTTGTGAGACAGTGGGAAGGGGTAACAGCGGCCTGATGACCTTTTGCTGGGAATTAAGAGTGCAGAAACAAACATAGGTTTAAGGGTAGATTCTTCTTTAAATTCTATTTTAATATGTCATCTGGAATTCTGCATAGAACAAAATCAATTTAGGTAGAGCCATCAAGTACCAACTAAGGACAATGATTTTTTAATTATTACAAAACAAGGAAAAGATTCATCTTAGTCCTTTCTTTATTCATAAGCTTTGATACACCTGCAGATATGGCCCTTTATTTTTTAATTTTTTTTCTTTTTTACTTTTTTAGCCTTCTTGAGTTTAGGAGTAAATTATGCTCTGTAAGGTTGTTTATTAGAAGTTAGGGCGCATTTTCCAACAGAAATAATTTTATGAATAATGACCAAATTCCCCAAGTCTGTTAACCCACCAGTGATTAACTGGTGAGGTTCTAACAGCTCTGTAGGAGCTGGCCATCCAGAATGCCAGAGGTGCCCTGCTAACGCAGGAAGGGGGTCTTTACTTCACTTCTCTTGAGTAGCAGGCACATCAGGTGCCCCTTCAGCTTCAGAAACCTGGAATAGATGTTCCAAAGAGGCAGCGATGAGACAGGGGAGAGGAGTGTGACTGCTGCTCTGAGACGGGGGTGCTAAGGAAAACAGGGAGCTGGCGAGCGGGGTGAGCTTACGCAGAGAATAGCCAGGGGCTTCGGACCCAAGGCCTGCAAAACGTGCTCCTTATTTCTAAACTACTCCCTCTTTTCTGTTCCACCAGAGATCCCAGGGTTAGGACACCTATCTCCGTTTCCATTGCCCTCAATTTCTTTCTTACCAGGGTT
The DNA here is from genome assembly GCF_037043125.1 of Eumetopias jubatus. Classification (NCBI taxonomy): domain Eukaryota; kingdom Metazoa; phylum Chordata; class Mammalia; order Carnivora; family Otariidae; genus Eumetopias; species Eumetopias jubatus. The sequence continues at coordinate 73,334,405 of NW_028274811.1, read as the reverse complement.
TCCCTCCGTCTTGGGCTCACAAAATAAAACTGTCTCTCAAGTTCCCTCTCCCCTGCCTTTTGAGAAAGGGTAAGCAATTGTATTCCAAGTGATAAAAGAAAGCTGGCTAGAAATGAAAAAGTGTCCTTGTCATGCTAATCCCCCCCTCCCTGCCCCGTGACTGCCCTCCCCACCCTGTACATCTCTTTTTCTCCTCTCCTCTCCTCTCCCCTGTAATCTGCTGGAGATAAGGCTCCAATAATAAAACTTCGGGTACAAATTTGACTCAGTTGGGATTTCTGCAAGATTGCAGAGAACCATCTTAGCAGTCACATGCATATGCTTGTCACCGCAACGGCCAGAGTTTCTGAGTCCCTGGGTCCTAATGAAGAGGGTGGACCCAGACACAAGGGTCTGGGATGGGAGCTGTAGACACTGTCAAGTGGACCATCACCAGGATGAAAGAGCTATGGGCCTTTTCAGAAGAGAGTGTCAAAGAAACTCCAGAGCATATTGCTCTTCTAGTCCCCCGAAAATCCTGTTTGGGGTTATCCCTGAGGTAAGGCACACAGGAATAAAATGTCCCAAATAGCAGGACGCAGCATATGGAGAGAAGGGAAAAACCCCTCAATCTTCCCTACATGGAAATCTTTTATCCCTACCCTTTCATTTATTTTTATTCAAATTCATGTTGGAGTAGCTTATTTTAAGTCTGCACAAGGCCTAATAGTTTCTAAAGTACTTTCCTGTACAGTATTTCATTTGAACCTCATAACAGTTATAAGGTAGGCAAAAGAGATCTTAGAAGCCTTATTTCATTACAGACAAAAGGGACCAGAAAGATTGAGTTGCCCCGTGTCCTACACAGAGGATATGGTATAGACCCAGGCAAAGAATTCAATTATTTGCTTACTGTTTTCCTTCAAATTAGAGTCTTTCTCTTAGTACTGGCCTTGACTCATGGGATCAACAAAACTACAGGAATGTGAAAATGTAGTAAGTTTAGTGTTTTATGTTTCATGAAAATCTTTAAAAGTCAAATCTGAACTATGCACAGCCTAGACTAAAGCAGGAATGTATTTTTCCTTCATTATTTCTTCTTTAACATTGTGACATTACATTAAATTCTACCATTTTCTAAGAATCAACCGTACATAATTTATGTTTTTGAATTATTTGGAAGAGCTTTAATAGAATAAGAGAAAAGAGCTGAAGCCTCAGCTAATTTATTCTATTAGAATATGAAGAGCGAACCAAAGGCTGTAAAAATTGCTGGGTTGGAAATGATTTCGATCTGAACACTGATCCATCTTGAGAGGCCTGGTTTTTTTTTTTTTCTTGTGATTTAATTAAAAGAAACCCAGTTAACAGAAATAAAGTTACTCTTTTATTGTAAACAAGCTTCTAGTCATTGAACTAAGTCCCGTGAAATGGAGATGTACAATAAATGTTGTTCAGGGGAAATTATCTAGGTTTGATTATCTCTGTCCTTGCCTCCCATTCTTCTTCATTTGACATTTTGCTGGTCATTTGTGCTCCAGTGGTTGAGAAGGGAAAAAAAAAAAAACACAAAAAAACAAGCCCAGGATGAAACAGCTGAGTGCCACTCATCACTGCATTGACTGCTCTCAAGAAAAATTTAGGGGTGGGGGCACCAAGAGCCACCTAAAGGTATATACTAAGATGAAGTTTGGAAGCATTTGTAATTTGAGCCCATCCCTGTCCCAAATTAGCAAAAAGTTTGGGAGTTATTTGCTAAACAAAACAGAGTTATTGTAAGACTGTTGAATCACAGATCTGTACTTCTGAAACAAATAACACAACATATGTTAAGAAAAAAGAAAAAGAAGAAGATAGCAGGAGAGGAAGAATGAAGGGGAGTAAGTCAGAGGGGGAGACGAACCAGGAGAGATGATGGACTCTGAAAAACAAACTGAGGTTTCTGGAGGGGAGGAGGGTGGGGGGATGGGTTAGCCTGGTGATGGGTATTGAGGAGGGCACGTTCTGCATGGAGCCCTGGGTGTTATGAACAAACAATGAATCATGGAACAGTACACCAAAACAAATTATGTAATATATGGTGATTAACATAACAATAAAAAATTTAAAAAAACAGAGTTATTAACTTCTGAGAGACTGTCTCAATCTCTATTTAAGTATATGTGTGTGTGTGTGTGTGTGTGTGTGTGTGTGTGTTTTAATTCATTTTTATTGTGTAAATTTCTGTCCAATGCCTCTCTTATTTCTAAGTGACTTGTGTGGCCTACAATCTGATATTAATTTTTTTGGTAAATTATATCTGATAAAGAGGTACTAATTCTAACTCATAACAACTAGATTATTCTCATTGACCTCTACATTTCCAAATGATTCATTTCCACCTCGCATCACAGCACAGAATCAGTTTTCAAAAAGAAAAGAACTTTCTCTTAAAATAGTTTTTACTACCCAGCTGGACATTTTTAACTTCAACACCTGTGACATAACTGTAACTTGCACACAGGTTTATTTTATTCTTTTTTTAAAAGACGTATTCCAAAGTACAGAAAATACAAAGAATAACAAATGCCTATGTTTCCAGTCTTTGTAATTAACAAATGTTAATAATATTTTGTGATATTTCCTTCCAGTCTTGTTTTTCCCCAAGAAGTAAAATATTATACATACAATTAGAGACCTATCGTGGCCATGACTCTAGGATTCTTTCAATCACCTTTTCATCTTTTTATATAAATATATATATGTGTCCATAAGTAAAACCTAGTATATAAATGAAATTATACTGCATATTTTCCTGTAATTTGTTTTTCATACTCACTATTATATCTTTGCAATCAGTCTTTGGAAGGGGGCAAGGAGGGATGAGGGAGTTCACTCCTTTTAATGGAAACCGTAGAGCAGAGCAGGAGTATTTGGGGATTTAGGAAGTGTACTTCCTCAGAGAACTGACAAGAGCAAGGCCACTAAGCTAGAAATTATTACCATCAAAGCAGGATGCAAGCATACAGACCCCAGTGCTGGAATTGGAATGCTATGTGAGACAGTGTGTCATGACCAATGCAGACGTGAACTCACTAGAGAGACTCAGAGACCCACGTTTGTCAAATGGGTGATACCCAGTCCTCCGAGCTGTAAGTAAGAACTGGAAGGATTTCTGTTTTCGCCCTTTTTATGTCTTCTGCAGGATCAAGTACTCTCTCCTGCACAGAATAGATAATGATTGCTAAATTGAATCATGATTTATTCTTTTTTAAAAATCCCGAGAAGACGATCTTCCTCATGGCAATTCTCTGCTTTAAAATGATTTTATTTAGTTTTATAGTTATGACGTGTTGAGTTTGGCTTCTGGAAACACAGAAACAAGTCCTAGCTCCACTAAAACGAACTGGGTGATCTTGGACAGGCCCCTAGAGCTGTGGGGGGCCTGTTCTCATCTGTTCTTTTGTGTCTTATTCCTCGTGCATGTTGGAGGAGAATGAAATTACTTTAAGCTTTAAATATTCAAAATTCCTAAAAGCAAAATAAAATAAAAACCCCATATTTTCTGAACTTTGAGAGTAGAAGAATGGCCAAAATCAACCTGGGATGATTCAGCAGGTCAGGTAGAGCGTGAGAACTTTACTTTACCAAAGGGCCCAGGTGATTTGTGCAGTAGGGCAAATTTGGAGCATATAATCATGGACATAGAAGACAGTTGATTTTTATCCACTGCATAATATGTTTTTTAGTTTTATGTTCAATATTATTATTACTGCATAGTAGTTTCCCTCAATCTTCTTTTCGAGGTTCTGCTTTTCAGCCTCAAACATTTTGTGAGTAGTTGACAGTCTCCTTGAATGCTCCTGTCTGTTGAGTTGTGGAGGCCACCCTTGGGCACGCCTTCAGTCAGAAAGGATTGAGTCAAAGTCCACCACCCTATGCTTGGCACGTTGTAGGTACTCACTGAAAGTTGTTTCCCTTCTTTTTGAGTTTCCTTTAGTTTCTCTGCTCCTCCTTTTCTTTCTGACACATAGAAAACAGGTTAGAGCTTTGATTTTTCAAAATGTAAGTGGCATGGGAACTTGGGCCCCAGCCCAGACCATGAAATCCCCAACTGCATTTTGACTAGGTGCCCGAGATTCCTGTGCACAGTAGGATCAGAGAAGCAGGAGATAGAGACTGGATGGTGGTGTTCACAATCCTCACTCCTACTCCAAAGTGCCCCGAAGCTCTGGATTTATGTATAGTCATAGATTTATATTCACATGTGAACAGCCCACTCATGAGCTCAACAACACCTTGAATTAATGTCTACTTTGGAGTGCGTGGTTTTATAAGGCCTGAGAAGCCTGTCATTCTGATTTAAAGGGGGTGGAGATATGCTTATTTAAACCCATGATAAAAGCTCATGCTTCATATGCTCTTGTTAATATCTGGAAATAATTCTGTCATTTCAAACTTTGGCCTGCAGTTCTCCTAAGTATCATTTTATTTCCCCGATTTACATGTAAAAATGTGGAGCATTTACAAACATACTCTTTTGTGTCTAAAAATAGATCCATTGCTTTTTGAATAATAAGCAGAATTATTTTAGGATTACAGGTATTTCTTTTTCACATTTTACTTGCTGTAGTAACATTCTGAGGTAAAGAAAGCTGTAAAGTGCTTTTCCCTGTTGAGGCGTTAGTTTCTTTTTCTTTAAATGTTGCATGGCCAGAATTGAATTTTAAATGCCCATGATGTTATCCTAGTACTAAAACTAGGTTCAAGTGGACAGCCACCTTCATAAAACAAGCTTAGTGAAATTTTATGTGTTTAGAAACCACACGTTAAAACGTCTATAGCTCAGTATCATCAATTTAACCTGGGGCCCCTAAGCAAACGCATGGAATAGCACTTTTCTTTGTTCATTATTCACTTGATCCCTGGAAACCACGTCCCACCAAAGCCACAGTCCTTGGGTCTGGAGCCCCCTCAGACCCCTGCTGCCACTAGAAGCAGAGGACTTTCAGAAGAGCGTTAGGTCATAAGATTATAACTCTTTGGGGACTGGAAAATAAGAATCCAATTTGTAAAAATGTAGAAAAGGAGTGATAGCAGAATATTTGGAGTTTAAGTCAACCACCAAAACACTTTAAATTATTTCAAATCTCACATTTAATATGCATAGGAATTTCTTTGGATAAATCCTTGGGTCCCATCCTCCAAGAGTCTGAATGACTCAGTAGCTCTAAGGTAGAACCCGGGACTTTGCCATGGTAACAAGCCAATGAAGTCTTCATGGATCACATTTTGCAAAATATCTGTTTAAAATGTTTGGAAGTAATCTGACTTCATATTAGAAGACAGATCCAGAAAGTGCTGAATTGTATTTCAAATCGTCATAGGATTGACTTAGCAAGTAACCTACCTACTTTGGCAAATTTTCAGACAAAATTTAATATTACACATAAATGCATTGCTTTTAGGTTACTCTCTTGGAGTTCCCCTCTTTATCTTTCAATCTGTGCTTTTTTGATATGTGTAGAAACATGTTTCTCAAATATATATTTTATCATAGGACCACTTAAAGTAGAATAGGCCACTTGGTCAAGGATAGGAGATGGGTGAGACCAGCTCATAGACGAAACTTTACAGAACAGATAGCTGGAAGGGTCACATGTCCATTCACCTCAGGAGGAAGTGCTGGTGATTAAGGAAGTGCTGGCAGGGAGGTCCTGAGCTAGGCAATGAGTGGTCATCTCAAAAGGTGGAGAGATTCACTGTCACAGGATTGACATAATATAGATATATAGAGTATTTAGATGTATGAGCTGGTGTGTACTTTCTAAGTGATTGGGGATTCAACAGGACCCCAGGTTTTGAGAATCTCAAGTACTGAATATATGCAACACTTCAGGCCTGGGATGGGATTGGCTAGAACTGGGGTACAAGGCACGCTTTGGCCAAAGCAATTAGCCCAGAATACAGTTCCTTTAGCCAAAGTAAAAATGGAAAGAAAGAAAGAAAAAGAAGAAAGAAAGAAAGAAAGAAAGAAAGAAAGAAAGAAAGAAAGAAAGAAAGAAAGAAAGAAAGAAAGAAAGAGAAAGAACAAAAAGAAAAGAAAGAAAGAGGGAGGGAGGCAGAAAGAAAAAGAGGGAGAGAGGGAGGGAGGGAAGGAGGAAGGAAGGAAAAGAAAGAAGACAATAGAATGCTGATTTTGTATACATGTTAGTTTCCTAGGTCTGCCCTAATAACATACCACAAAATGAGTGCTTTAAACGATAGGAATGTATTGTCTCACAGGGTGGAGGCTGGAAATACAAGATCAAGGGGTTAGCGGAGCCATGCTGCTTCTGAAGGCACAAGGGAAGGATCTATTTCGGCTTCTCTCACAGCTTCTAGTCGTTCCTTGGCCTGTGAAGAATAACTACAGTCTGCACATGGTGTTCCCCCTGTGTATATGTGTCTGTGTCCAAATTCCCCTTTTTAATGGACACAAGTCATATTGGATTAGGGGTCCATCCTACTCCAAGAAATACGGTTGCCAGATAAAATACAAGAATCCCAGTTAAATTAGAATTTAAGATAAACCACAAAATATACATATATATAGATTTATATTTCAGTATAAGTATTTTCCAAATATTACATAGAAAATGCCTATACTAGAGAATTATTTATCTGAAATTCCAGTTTAGTTGGGCATCCTATTGTTCTAAATCTGGCACCTGCCTTCATGTCATATCACCTATGTCTTCTTCAGTTATAAAAGGAAAATTTAATCCTAGTGCTAAGGAACAATGTCTCCCAGATGTTACTTTGGTGGCATAAGGACTGCCACAACATCTGGATGGCTGCCTAACATCTTTTGAGGGGTGGGGAGAGGCGTCCTCTGGAGCCCTGCCTGCTCTCCATCTCTCTGAGGGTCTTAAGAGGGAACAGTGAGGATGTTTTTCAAATGTTTATTTTGAACTTGAATATTCTTTTTTTTCTACTATATTTATTTGGATTTTGATCTGTGTGACTTGGGATAAAATGAAGGGAGGTTTATTCTTCTGGATTCTTTTGTTCTATCTGGTCCTAGCACTAGTGTCCATTTGATTAATTTGAAAATAGCATCTTTGTGTGTTATGGTAAAGGACAACATGATTAGATAATTATTAATGAATTGCTGAAAACCATATAGAAGGATGAGAAGTGAGGTAAGAAATTTCTTCTTACCAGGGCAACTATTTAAATACAGTGAAGGGAAGGAAAAAATCTTTCCTAATCTTCAGGATCTTCAGCTAGACTAAGAATTAGATTTACATGAGACAGAGTAACAGGAGGAAAAAAACCCTAGAGTTTTGTTATGTGCCTGCAGGGGCCCAATAATAAAATTGAGACCTACAGAAATGACCAAGGCAGGCAGTTTTTATACATACTTTTTAGACAATAAGACAATAAATCTTTGAGGAACTGACCAAAGAGCACTTAACTTTGGGAGCTTTAAATAATAAGGAATGCTAGACAGAGTTTGGGCTGGGGTAGTAAATTATTGAAGAGGAGCAAGGCTTGTTTACACAGCCTCCTCAGCTCTGCATGTCCCATCTGCGGGATAAGGATGTCTCTTTACCTCCTGCTGCAGGTACCTTTTACAGGGAAGGTTTATTTCCTACTTTCAGGGGGACAGAGAAGGGTCTCAGGCTATCTGCACAGGCTGTCTCTTAAGTGACTTTTATTTGAAATAATCAGTATGACAAAGTGACCCATGTTGGGGTGGCCTGCCCTTGGCCCCTACAACAGAGTAGATCACCATTCTCCTGGGAAGCCAGTCCTTTCCTGACCACTCTTCTGCATTTAGGCTTTTTAGTTTCTGTGTCTCTGGATGTAATTTTATTCTTTCTTTCTCTTTCTCATTTGATATCACTTCACTTATTTCAACTATTTTAGAACAATTTTGTAGCCTTTATACTATTCCAGATTTTGATTCGTTCATCTGAGGTTTCTGCTTCAACAAACTTTCCTCTTATTAGTGGGCAGTAATTCAGACCTCAAAAGAGCCTTGGCAGCCAATTGTGAGGTTGTTTTCCTTGAATGAGAGTGTTGCTCCATAGGAGGCAAATATTAAGAAACTTAATGGGAAGTGCTAAACTCAGAAGTGGTTTGCTGGCATTTTCTTGTTTTGCAGAGAAATGAGCTAATGTTAAGTAAGCCTCAGCATTGTGAGCTCCTCGCACTTGAGTTTGATGAGGAAAATAAGACTCTGGGGATTCAGATGCAACACTGTTTAATTAAAGATTTTAGAGTTGTGAGAATGAAATGGCTAATGCCAACACAGGAAGCTTTGCCACCGATGACTTTTAGAATTCAGTATGTCCCAGTACACAGAAGGATTTTCCATTAGTGCAACTTCCTGACTATACCTATCTCTTTTCCGAAGACTAGACTGAGGTTCTTTGGAAGTAGACTCAAGCAGCCAGGAGGAAGATGGTAACATTAATCCTTTGTCATTCTTCCTCTCTCCAAATCTCCTGCCCTTTGATAATGATGGATCTAATTGCAGAATTCTGTTATTATATCTTGTTACAGTGAATACTCTTCTCAACTGAGGAAACTGAATTGGACACTCCAGTCAGTCATTCAGTGAGCACCCCTGTGCTTCAGGTCTTCAGGACAGGGGATCTAGTTTTTGGACTATTCCTAAGTATTTCTTTGGTGTTACCTCAGTTGCTTAGAAAGTGGGATATTAATACGTGTTTTGGGCAATGGTGAACTCTTACTTCTGACAATGATTTATCTATTTTAGTAGCTTCTCATCTTCACTCAGGGGAGATAAGTGACATTCTGAGTAGAATCTCTAACAGTATCTATCATCATTATTTGGTGTTCTCAGAATGACAACAGTGGGCATAAATTCTTTATGAAATTAACCCCAGTGACAAAGGATTTGTCATTATAATGATCTGTGTCTTTTCTCCCATAGGGTGCAAATTCTAGTAAATATTAAGTCAGTCAAAATAATGTTTTTCATGTAAAAAGTTTTATATAAACCATATGTTATGCTTTTTTGCCATCTTTAGTTTGTGGCAGCAATTACAACTAATGGCAGACAAAGATTAAAAGTACATCAGTAAATTACTCATACTCTGACTCCTAAATAATCTAATTTAAAAAAAGAACAGCAAATTCTATTCCTTTGATGTGTTGGAAAGAGAGGAAAAGCAATTATGCTGCAGTTACATTAGTCCGTTTGTGTAATTCAAGTGCAAGTATGAAGAGCTCCCTGTACTTAACATATTTTATATGCAGTCATTATCAGAAAGTTTCCTTTGAATATATTATGCAATTTAAGAACTTTCTGCTTAATATCTCATTACATTACAGTAACACCAAATTTATGTGTTCCTTAATGGATGGGAGCTATGTCTTAATCTATTTTTGTGTATCCATTCCCTAATGGATGGATGGATGGATGGATGGATGGATGGACTGATGGATATGAGAGAGAGGTAGGAGGTAAGAGAAAAAGGAAGAAAGGGTGGATAGGCTGTTTGGTACTCAGAAGTCCTATTCCTCAGAAATAATTATATGAATTCCTTGATTCAGTGTCAGACTACTAAAATGCCACCATTGTTAATTTTATAGAGGTACAGTGTTTTCATAGGAAGAGAAAACTCAATAGCGATCGCCTTTTATTTTCTTTATTCTTTGAAATTTACATTAAATTATTATTGAATCAAAAAGAACTAGTTTTTATTAAAATGGAAATGTTTCTAAAGTTCCTTATTTTTATTAATGCAATGACATAATACTTTGAGAGTGGTCAACCAGTTATGACATACCATATGCTACCAGTTAGGCACTCAGGGAACCAAATGTCCTCCTAGGACTTGACTTTCAAAGGATAAATTTTCCATGTCAAGGAGAAACATTCACTGCTTGTAGGGAATAGTTGAGTCTATACCATGGTACCCACGTAGTGCCTCATGGACCATTTAACCAGGGTTATATGAGGCACTAGGAAGAACAGATGTCACTGAGGCCATGGTGGTACCAGCCCAGGCCTCACTTTGCAGCCATGTTAATGAAAATATCGCGCCAGTTTGTGCCACTTGATACTGATTTTTTGAAGTTCTCTTCACACAGTCAATAGGAAAGTAAAAATGTTAAAGAGGTCTCCAACAAAAGGGACATGGTACACAAGTTAATTCTGCCTTCAACAAGCAAATCCTGAGTTTTCAACCGAGACAACTTCAGACAACCGGTGCCAATTACTAACCTACAAAGACAACAAGATGGTGGCCTGATGCCAAGCTGGCACTTAGTTTTGTTGAAGGCCTTGGAAATCCAATCTAGTCTTAGGAAAATAAACCAAGCACTGTACCCACAACAAGAATATTAAACGAAACACTTTGTAAATTTGCATTCTCATAACTTATGCATCTCTGTGCTGGACTGTATTCATGTTCATAGATGATCTACACATTGAAATGGAGATTAGTCCATGAGAAAAATAAATGGTCTCATCATCTACTTCCATATAGTTGTTGTGGCCTCTGGTTAATTCTCAGGCCTGTTCTGATACAGGATCTATAAACCATAAACCATAAACCTACTACTTTAGGTTATAGGTGTCTCCTCTCTTCACTCCCTTAATATATATCGAGTGCCCCACCATGTCATATACTGTTCTAGATACATAGTGGAGTGAACCAAACAGAAATTACTGCCCTCGGAGAGCTTATCTCTCAGCAGGAATGGCATTTGAAAGACTGCATTAGTGTCTAATATTAAGCATTATTATAGTTTTTCGTGAAATTCAAATCAATCTGGTAAACCTTCATCAAGGTACCTGCAAAGATGAATCAGGCTTGGTCAGCATATCTAGGAATTCACAGTCTAGTGGGGTAAATAGATTTGTAAGGTCAAGAGTTAAAATACAGTGAGCCAGTAACAAAGGGAGATACTGACACTGCACAGATTGGAGGGGAACTAACTTCTGGGAGAGGAGGAATCCAGGAGAGAAGATGTTAGGATAGGGATGGTCAGGAGGACTCCTGCAATGTGACCCTGTCTGCTGAACTAATCATCCTTTAAAACTCTTGAGCGCTGCCACTTGATGGGAGAATCAGCAGAACCTGTACGATCGTATTGGAAATTGGCAGTCTCTATTGTAATTTTGTTGCTGTTTATTTTTAAATTTTCTTTTTGTTTCACTGGAAAGGAAAGATGATGCTCAGTTTTAAACGTTAAAAGTGTACAAGTTACTTGGTTAAAATAAAACCAAATGTGTACACACAATAAAATAAAATAAAATAAATAGAACAGTCGTAACTTGACACTGTAAAGTAAAAGTGGTGAGATAGTATTGATGCTGGTGCTCTTATTCATTCATTCTTTCATCCTTGAATATTTTAGTATTTCTTCCCAAGGCTTGAGAGAAATGAAGAATAGACTTGATCAATAGGGAGACTATTAGCATAATGAAGTAACATCCAAGATAAAAGTTAATAAAATAGGCACATTTATTTTTAAGAGTTCTCTCTCTGGAGGTATTGAAGGGGAGTCAAATTGTGAAATTAGCTGTTACAGCTGATATAGGTTTCACATTCATTTAGTTGACCGTAGCTTTGTACAAGGTTTCTTGTGCATCTTCTAAAGAATTGCATGTGCAGCTAATTAGCCTTTCAAATGAATTCTTTTCAAGGTAATAATAGCAATGAAATTATAGCATCTCTATCTGTGCAAATTTTCATGAATTGCTGCATGTGGTTGGATCCACAGAATACTGTACTGCTGGGAGACATGTTCTCAGAGTTCATCCACTCCAAATACAACCTTTCCTGCTGTTTCTGGAAATATAGCAGTAATAGCTAACATTTCTATAGTGTTTACTGTTTACCTGACACTGTCATAAGCACGGTGCAATTATTAACTCCCCACATACTCACAACCCGATGAGACATGACCTGTTACTCTATTTCAGAGAAAGGAAAACCGAGGTATGAAGGGGTTAAGCCACTTGCCCAAGGCCCCACAGCTAGGAGATATCAGAGCCAGGGTGCAAATGCAAGCAGTCAGGCCACAGAGCTGTCTTCGTAACCATTATGTCATGCTGTTTCAAGCATTCTTACCATGGTCTTATTTTTGAGAACTTTAAAAATCAAAAGTTACCATGTACCATATATCAGATGTTAGGTATGTGTTCGCATATTAAATACAAATTCCATATCGAATGACGAGGCCACTCTAGCTTTTGAATCCCATTTGGCTCATATACAACCACTGACTACAAATCCTTTTTACGGATGCTCCTGGTTGACACATGACTCAAGCCTTACTCTATTAAATCCTGAGACACTTCATCAAATGCTGAGGCTTTTGTTTCCTTCTTAAACTATGCTTTCCTCTTGCTGAGGGCTAGCCCTGTGACTTTCACTGCATCTACAAACCATTCTTCATTCATTCGTCCATTCATCAGAAGTATATTGAGTACCTCTGTGTGCCAAGTACTCTGCTAAAAGCAGGAGTCATGAGGGTAAAACGCACAGAGATATAAAATCCACGAAAACCAGGTCAATTCACAAATAAAATGTTTCCGAATTACAATGAGTTACTTGAAGGACACAGCAGGTTACCATGGTAAAGAATAGCAAATGGAGGGGAGCCTGGGTGGCCCAGTGGGTTAAACAGGGTAAGCATCCGACTCTTGGTTTCTATTCAGGTCATGATCTCAGGGTCCTGAGACTGAGCCCCATGTTGGGCTCCGCACTCAGTGCAGAGCCCGCTTGAGATTCTCTCTCCCTCTCCCTCTGTCCCTCCCGCTCATGTTCTCTCTCTCTCTCTCTCTCTCTCAAATAAATAAATAAATCTTAAAAAAAAAGAATAACAGAGAATTCTTTCAGTGGGTGGGTCAGGGAGGGCTTCTCTGAGATGGTAGGAGCTGACACCTCCAGGATGAGGAGGTAGTCATGCAGACAGCCTGGGGAGGAAGTCTCCAGGCAAAACTAAAGCCTGTCTAAATCTCCTAGTAGACGAGAGCTTAGCCCAGACAAGCACCTCATACAGGGCTGGTGTGGCTAGCAGGTAGTGAAGAGAGAGAGAGTGGCTGGAGATGAATTTGGAGAAACTGGTGTTGAAGATTGTAAAAGATTTTGTAAGCCATGATAAGGAATTTTCAGTGTTTGGAAATCCCCTGAAAAGTTTTAGGCAAGAGAGTAACGTGATCATTTTTATGTTTGATGATCACTTCAGCTGCTTTGGCAGACATGAGTGCAACATCACTAGAAGGCTCCTGGGCAAATTCAGGTTAGGGATGATGGGGCATGTACTTGAGGGTGGTGGTGCTGGATTTGGAAAAGAAGACAGAGTTATGACACATCTTGGAAGTGTACTTCATCACTTGCTGATGGGTCTGATGAGGTTGAAGAGAGAAGAGAGGAAAGGATGCTGCTGAGCTGCAGGATGGATGGTGACTGCTTTGCCTGAGTTGAAGGATGGGGACAGGTCAAATGGGACAATCAAGAGATGATTTTAGACATGTTAAGTTTGAGTTGCCCATGAGGCATTCAAATAGAAACGTCAGGTAGGTGGTTGGCTATGTGGGCCTGAAACTCAGAAGGGTCAGCCCCAGGGCATGGGTGTTATCTAAAGCCCTAGAAATTGATGTACTGGCTCAGGGACAGAATGCCAAGATCAATGTGAAGCAGGCTGAAGATCATAAACTGTGGCACTTTTTACACTGACATTTGGAAAGAGAAGACAATGGTCTCTCCTTTCCTGAGCACAACTGCTCTTTCTCTGTTGCCTGCTGGAAAGGCAGGAATGGCCAGGCCATCTGTCCTGCTCTTTGCCTATGGCCTCACACAGCAGGACACCAGCTTTCTATACCCGATGTAAACGTACTGGGAATTCTACATGCAATGCTCCCAGCTACGTGTGTGAGCTCTGGTTTGTCTTTCACAACAGGATGGTGTGTGATGCTGTTATTTCTTAACTCTGGTGTTTGCTTACCTATCACCATCCATAAACCGTGACACCAAGTAGACAGCAAATATCTGGGTCTTCCCACTGTTTTCTGGCCATGTGATATCATTTCTATTTGTTTAGTGTTCAGAACTGATAGTTTCATAGGAAGCAGTTTGAATTGCCAAATACCCTTTGTACAGCACTTCTCTGATACACTGAGTGATGCATTTATTGGCTCTGTAAATAGACCTTATACCTATTCGATTTAGTTGTATAAACAAAGTCCTTCAGAGTAGCATTGGGAAACAGGTCCCTGGCTGTGAAAATAAGCGTAGGTATGCCAATTATCAATAACTGGGAACTTCTCAAAGTACTGCGGTGAACCAACAAAAGCAGCTGGTCTAATAGCTCATGTGATGAGGCAGTGAGATTCAGAACCCTCGCTAATACCTCAGGTCTTCAGACGTTCGCAATTAGAACTAGCACTCCTGTGGAAAGTGAGATGCTGTGCTCACAGGTAGCCTTTTCAAGTACGACAAATGGGACAGATTTAGCTGAAAGCGTGGAAACTTCTGAGCTTAAAAAAAGAAACGAACAACATTTTCCTGCAAAATGAAGGGGTGCGTTTTCATCTTTGGGATCTAAAAATAATTTTATAATTATATATTCTTCTTTGGGGAAGATTTTTTCTGCACCTTCTGGTTAGAGAAAGTTATATATGATTTCTATACTACATGAATTTGTATGAAGGTAATATGTGTGATTGTATTCTCTTTACTAATTATAAATGCCTGAGTTGTATATACATTGAATAAGGATTTTATCCTGAAATAGTAGTATCCAGCTATTTATCTAGTTAATGACACCAAAGAGGTTTGATTAGAAACTAACAAACAAATGCCCTACAGATTGCTTAAAGAAATAGAAGGTAGAGAAAAATATCTTTTCCATAAGAAAGATTATGAGTCTGTGATTTAGAAACACTTGATATTAAAAATTTAAAGTACAGGGCGCCTGGGTGGCTCAGTGGGTTAAGCGACTGCCTTTCAGCTCAGGTCATGATCCCAGGGTCCTGGGATTGAGTCCCATGTCGGGCTCCCTGCTCAGCATGGATCCTGCTTCTCCCTCTGCCCCTCACCGCACTTGTGCTCGCTTGCTCTCACTGTCTCTCAAATAAATAAATAAAATCTTAAAAAAAATTTAAAGTACTTTTTCTTTAACCACAACCCACCCTTTCCTTTTGACGTGAAATTTTAGTTAAGGAAACATATAATTAGGGTCTGAGCAGTTAAAATTGCCATGTAGTTTCAGATGTCTCATTCACCTTCTGAATTTTTTTTTTTAATATGGAGGAAATATTTGTGTAGTGGCATGGGCTTTTGGTATTGGACAAGTTTGAATCCTACTTCTAGCACTTTCTAGCTGAAGCAAGTAATTCATCCTCTCTAATCCTCAGTTTCCATGCCTGTGTTACTAGGATAATAAGAGTAATTATTCCTTAGGTTTTTGTGCACAATAAATGAGACGACGTTTGTGCTGCATCAGTGTTAGCTATGTCATCAGTTGAAATACTTTGGGTTGCAAGTAACAAAAAGCACAACTCAAATAGACTACAGTTTTAAAGGGAATTTATTGGCTCATAACTAGAATATCTAGAGGTTAACTCAGTGGTTTAATCAAGTCATGAGAATTTAGTGTATTTCTGTCTGTCCACCTAGCCTTCCCCATTATTGGCTTCATCCCAGGCTAATTCCTCTCATGAGCCCAACATAGCTGCCAACACTCCCACAGCCAGCTACATGTTTCCTCATTCTCATCCAGGAGGAATGATTGAGCCTATTCCATCATTCTCAACCAAGAGCAAAGACTGACCCTGATTGGAAGAGCTTCAGTCACATTCCTAAACCTGAACTAGTCATTTAGTCAGGGTGTTGGACTGGCCTAATCTTGTCATTCTCCACCCTCAAGATGAAGAGCAAGTTAGTTTCCCACAACCATAGTGATTACCAAGAGGAAACTGAGGGCTATTAGGAAGAGAAATGTGGAAACCCGTGCTTGGAATGTAATCAGTACATGTAGCATTGTGATCACTGTTGTCCAGCCACCACAGAAAGAGCTATCCGCTGCCCAGGCAGGAAGTTATCTGTGTCCCTGGGTAGGCTCAGGGAATACTTACACCAAAAAACACTTGTTAAAATTTCTATTAGAAGCAGAGTCATTTCAGGAAACATACACACACACACACACACACACACACACAACTGCTTGCCAAGGGGAATAGTATATATTTCTGTAATAAATCAAAGCTTCCCTACACTAAATACCTATTACTGAGAGACATTTGACCATTTTGGATTTTCAAAATACTAAGCTCTGAGGAAGTTTTAAAAAATTCAAAGTGACACCGAGCATCATTATCTACTCATAGGATATCACTCAAGTTTTGGCAGTTTAGAAGATGTCTTTTTTGCAATTAGTACTGAGGACACCTAAGCTGTTACTCACTTTGTTCTAGCAATGTCCTTGGAACACTTAAAGAATATCAGTTGATTGAATAATTCAAACTAAGCATTTATTTTCATTGTATTTACTTCACTGCTACAGTCAACTCTTGATAATTTCTAGGATCTACTATTTATTTATAGTGATCCTGCTTTAACATTTATTAATCCAAGAGATTTTATTTATGTATGGAAAACCCTCATAAAATACCTTTCTCTATGACAGACTATGTGCCAAGTAAATAAAATTACCAGTCCTGTGGTAACATTTCAGAATTTGAAATCTCACAAACAAGTGTAAAAGCATATTGCAAAAGGAAATAGAAATGTATTTTTGATTTCTTGTCTTTCTTATTATTCATACCTCTGCTCACAGCCTTCTCACCCACTGTAAGAATAATTGCAAATACACTGTCATCACAAAATCGTGCTCAGATGAGAGCATTTCTATTCATGGATGAAGGATTCTGAAAATCTGTGAAAATTGAGAAATGTCCATATTTATCCCTGACAAATGATTTCCTGCAACTGCTCAGACTTCGCTTCCTGTGTGAATGTGTCTTAGTCTCAACTAGATACAATCTATCTTTCATACCATTTAGTTTATGTTCTGATCTGTGATCAGACTGTCTTCTTAACAGTTAAAAGGTAGGGTCTAAATATTACATTTTTAGCACAAGATACTGTTTCACACATATTATTTTATTTAATTTTCACACCAACTCTATCAGGTAGGTGCTATTTTTATCCTAATTTTGTAAGGTAAGAACCTAAGCTATTGGATGATGGAAGTTAAAAGGAAAAAACAATCTGACTAGAATCTGCTCTCTTTCCCTTTGAAAGTGAGCAGGAAATTTGGAAGTAACAGTCATACTACAAAATTACTTTGATTAAACATAATTAATATGTAACTGTATCCTTTACACCATCATTCTGTTTTCTCCTCTGTGAAATGTGGGAAGGAAAAGGGATGGTGAGGCAGGTTAGATTAATTTATCACTAACATGCCTTCTGGGAAGTATATCATTATACTTACGAAGCAAAAACCAAATGAGAATAGTTGCCCCCTACCAAGGACTAGGTTATTTACACAAAAGAATTAGCTGTATAAAAACTTTTTAAAACTTTTCACTTTAGAGTATTTTTAGATGTACAGAAAAGTTATGAAGATGATTCCCATATGTCTCACCCCTGATTTCCCCTGATGCTTACATATTACATTAATTACTATGGTACATTTGTCCCAGCAGATGAACCGGTTTTGATACATTAATATTAACTAAAGTCTAAACTTTATTCAGACCCTTAGTTTTCACTGGGGGTCCATTTCCTGTTCCAGGATCTCATCCAGGATACCACATTTCATTTGTAATATTTTCATGTCTCCTTAGGCTCCTCATGGCTGTGACCATTTTTCAGACTTTCCCCGTTTTTGATGACCTTGATAGTTTTGAGTCGTACTGGTCAGATATTTTATAGAATATCCTTCAGTTTGGGTTTGTCTGGTGTCTTCCTCGTGGTTAGGCAGAGGTTGTGTGTTTTGGGAAGATGACAGAGGTAAAGTGCCATTCTCATCACAGACTACAAGGGAACATGCTATCAGCATGACTTCTCCGCATTAATTTTAACCTTGATCCCCTGGCTGAGGTAGTGTTCATCAGGTATCTCCTTCCTCTCCTCTTTGGAAGCCGCTCTATGCAGCCCACATTTAAGAGCTGGGGTGTTATGCTCAAACTCCTTGAGGAGCAGTATCTACGTAAATTATTTTGAATTCTTTTGCACCACAGATTTGTCTATTCTCCCCATTTCTTTCTGTCTTTTTTTAAAGATTTTGTTTATTAGAGAGAGAGAGAGCACACAAGTTGGGGGAGGGGCAGAGGGAGGGGGGAAGCAGACTCCCTGCTGAGCAGGGAGCTGGATGCAGGAGTTGATCCCAGGACCCAGGGATCATGACCTGAGCCAAAGTCAGATGCTTAATCCACTGAGCCACCCAGGTGCCCCTCCCCATTTATTTCTTTATTCAATTATTTATTCAAATCATTTGTTTATATCAGTATGGAATCGTGGATATTTATTTTAAACTTTGCGTTATAATCCAGTACTGCGTTATTTATTTTGTTACTTGAAAACTCTTAATAACTTCTTCTGCCAGGGTTTGCAAAGAGGGAAAATAATGAAATAAAATCACAGTAATCACCGAGGGCCCCTTTGTGCCAGACTCCACTGAAGTTCCATGTTTGTGCTTTGGTCTTACCTGTGAGGAATGCCTTGCTATTTGCACAGCTGAGCGTAGGAGATCCTGCTTCAACCACACTGGGGCACCTGCAGCCCTGAGATTGTTTAAAGTGACAAAATATACATGAGTTCCATCTTAAATGTAAATGGGAGTGGCACATAGATGTGCTTTACCTCATGTGAAGGCATTTATTAAATCAAAGCAAGTTTATAGAACTCCATTCTGTAGTATCCTTAATACTGTTATCAAAGGGTAGAAAGAGCAGAAATCAGTATTATTTTTAAGTCTTTGAATTATTAGATCAATAATACTATACATTTGTAGGAAAATTTGAAAACTTTTGAAAAGCAGGAAGAAAGTAAAATTGCCTTTCATCTCGTTTTCCACAGGAATAACCCCAATTAACATGTCCTATTTCCTTCCTGGATCTTTCTCAATGCATAGGTATATTTAACCTAATTAATATCATTCTGTATGCAGGTTTTTTGTCATACTTTCCCCCTCACTGCTTTTTCCTAAGCTTTTGCCCATATAATTAAAAATGTTCCATAAGAATCATTTTAAATGACTCCATGAACAGAAGAAACTAGAGTCTGGGAGCAGAAGGGAAGTTATGGAGGTTGGCCTGTGCAATAGATAAAACATAGACTGGAGTGGTGGAAAAGGTTGACCAAAGAAACATTTTTAAGAGGTGATAGGATTTCATGGTTGCCCCCTGTGGGTCCAGGGGTAATAAGTGCAGGTTTTCTAGCTTAGGTGGCTAGGCATTCCATAATGATGCCTCAAACCCAAGGAAAAGAAGTAGATTGGAGGAGGAGAGGACTTCTCATTTATTGCCGTGAAACACCTTGTCTTGTTTCTCCATGGTGGCATTTAAACTTTACATGCAAAACTGTTTCGATGGTAGTCTTTGAGAGCAAAGACTATAATCAAACATCTGTGTTCTCCATAACATTAATTCTGCTCTGGGCATCCAGTAGGGGATTAAAAAAATAGTCGGTGAGGGAGGAGGCGCGGGGAGGGAGGGGATGAGTGAGGGAGGGAAATGCTGAATGAGGATGAGACCAACTTTGGGCGTTTGGGGGAGTGTGTGGTTGAAGATTAATTACCAAAATGTGTTAATTTCCCATTCAGAAAAAGTACCATCTCCATGCTTTTCTCCCAAGAAAACTAAATGTTGAAATAAAGAAAGTAGAGTTTATGTTGCCTAGAGCTTTTTATTATTCTTTGGAAAGACTCCTGTATAATTTTACTCTAAGGATTGATAGGCTATTCCCACAAAATTGATACCTGATAGAAATACTAAAATATTACTCTGGCTTTTTGTTGTTTTCTGGAGTTAACTTCGAGAGAAATAATATAATATATATAATATAAATAACTCAAAAAGAACCCCAAATAAAAAATGCTTGTGAGCCACAGGAACAAAAGTAAAAACTGTAGGAGTGTCCCAAAAGAAGTAGAGATATGCTTTTAAGTCTATAGGAAGTTTTATTTATCATAAAAGCTATGAGGCAATGGTTCCCTGCACTTCCAGTTTTATAGATATGAACAGATAGAAACACTGCAAGTATTTTCTCAAATGTTTAGCATCAAGCATAACATCTGTTACACAAGCTGCTGTCTCTCAGTTTGCTGGAATCTCAGAAATTCAAGTCCTCTGAAACAAAATGTTTTCCTGTGCATATTGCTCAAATTTTGGAAATCATAGAACTGGTCTAATTTATTAAAACATTTATTGGCAAAAGTATTCATGGCAAGGAAAATAAAATCAATAAACAAGTTGCTTATTGCACATGATGCCTTTTTCTTTTTTTTTTAAGGATTTTTAAATTTTATTTATTTGTCAGACAGAGAGAGAGAGAGAGAGAGAGAGAGAAGGAGATGATCAGACTGAGCAAGGAGCCTGATGTGGGGCATGAATCCAGGACCCTGGGATCATGACCTGAGCTGAAGGCAGACACTTAACCGGACTGAGCCACCCAGGCATCCCATGATACCTTTTTGTGACAAATCTTTTCTTCTCGGAGCTGGTTTTTTTGCTGGTAGCTCCACACTTTAATGCAGCTTGATTTTCTTTGGGGAGGAAAGAGTATGCTTGGGAACTCAGCAAAAGATGAAATTTCAGAAGAGTTAACACAAGTAAAATCTACCATGCTCTCAGGTTTGACAAATATTTTGATGAAATAATAAAGATAATGGTCATCCAGTAATAGCACTGAAAGCAGAAGAGTCACCCTAAGCCTGATGTTCTTTTTTTTTTTAAGATTTTATTTATTTGAGAGAGAGAGAAAAAAAAAAAAAAAACATGAGTGGCGGAGGGGCAGAGGGAGAAGCAGACTCCCTGCTGAGCAGGGAGCCCAATGTGGGGCTCCATCCCAGGACCCTGGGATCATGACCTGAGCTGAAGGCACACGCTTAACCAACTGAGCCACCCAGGCGCCCTTAAGCATGACATACTTTGTAATCGCTGATTAGCCATCAATTGATGGCTAGCACTAGTATATACACAGTATATATTATAATTTTTAAAAACCAGGAAGAACCCTACTTTGCTTTTGTAAATCGCTTGATTCTTGACAAACACTGTAAATTACGTTATTTCCTTTCATTTTCACAAGATTCTTTTTTTTAAAGAAGAAAATGAGGCCCCTAGAGGTCCAAAAACTTTTCCTCTGCCTCAGAGCAGAGTCAATAGTATAATTAGGCCTGTGTACACATCTTTGTGTTTTGACTCCTGTAATCTTCCCTCTGTTTTATAATAGTTCTCCTCACCTCCTGCCCCCAAATAACTACTTATAGTTAAATAATTTCTTACACTTAACAAGGCACTTTTACATGTTTTATCCCATCATCGAAACAGTCCTTTGTAAGGTATATATTGCTCCATATTAAAGAGAAAACCAAGGTGCAGAGGGGATAAGTATCTGGGGCTCAAGTTAAATGGTAGACCTCACACCCGCCCCTCATCATCAAAGTCTGCATCTGGTTAACAGAAAGGCTGGTTATGGATCTGATTCCAAAAAGGAGTGGTCCATGTATATAAAGATTGAGAAAAGAGGATTTTATTTGCTTTCCTTTGGCTTAAGTTACTTTATATGCTGTATGTGTGGGTGGAAAAAGTTATCGGCAATAATGAAGTGATGCTCCACAGAAGTCAATTTAGCAGACAAGTCAAGGGTGAGTAATCAGTGTTGTGGGAGTCCCACAAAAGACGTTCTGTGAGTACTGAATTTTGTACTGTTTTCAGTAGTGGTTAAATATTGCCATTTTGTGGGCCTGAGTATTTATAGGCCCATTTCGGTTGACTTGGACTATTGCAAAATCAAAATCCCAGAATTCAACCCAGGTTGTAGTTCAGTTCTAAAACGAACTGTCGTAAAGCTTTGATGTGACCAGGGGATCAGCAGAAAGAAGCTTAGTGTATCTTTCTAGTTAACCCATGGCTAACTTGTTAAGTACTATAACATGCATCCTTCTTTCTCTGAGACAGTTTTCTTAATGCATGGTTTTGCCTATAATTATTAAAAGCACTCCCTTTGACTCTCGGTTTGAATGATAAATTATATGATTACCTTAACCGTAAGACTTTTTCCCCAGTTCTTGCTGCAAATATTAATAAAAACATGATGTTATCCTCACTTTGTAATTGCAGAGCATTGACCTTATTTGACCCGTGGGTGGAGAGCTAGCATCTCGGGAGCATCAGTTCAAATCGGTGAACACTGCACAGTACCGGGAAGGAAGAAATTGAGGCATGGGGCGATTTCTGTCTATCTGCAGCCTCTCTGTGCAGCTCACTTTCTCCTGTATGACTGCATTCTGAGTGTTCATGGATTTCCCATGCTACCTGACTGCTTTCTTATTTCTGTGCTCATTCTTGTTGCTCTTTTTTCTTGATCTATTGTGTTGTAAGAGCCAAGGGCTTCTTTCACCTTTCTCGTACAAAGCGAAGGAGACCATAGCCATACAAGAGCACAGAGCTCAGAGCAGCTGGCCCTTAAGTCCCAGAGCCACTCCAGGACTTCAACAGTAGTAACTCGTAGATACTCTCCTTTTAAAAAAAAAAAAAAATTTTTATTTAAATTCAATTAGCCAACATAGAATACATTGTTAGTTTCAGGTGTAGCGTTCAGTAATTTTTCAGTTGCTTATAACCCTCAGTGCTCATCACATCATGTGATATTCACTCTCTTGCCCAGCTATTGTTATACTTGACTTTGGTTAGTTGGTCTGTTTATATGTCCTGCTACAAGGTGGCATTCTACTTTCTACTGTATGTACTTTTTCCACCCTGTACTTCTGTGCTTAGTTATAGCACCACCTTCTTGGTGTGGAATTATACATGGGTTATCATGGCCTCTCCAGTCACTCTGTCATGACCCTTGGGTTTTAGCAGCCACTTTTAACTCTCTCTTCTCTTCGAACTTGATACAAACAACCTTTGCCTAATAACTCCCATGTTACAACCTATCATTGACTAGCCTGGCATTGTCTGCCCTTAGCTCAGAGAACCAGCTACAGGTCTAATCGGCTAGGAACAAGAGGCAAGGAAGTTAAGTTCACATCAAGCATAAGCTGCTCTTTCAAGGTGGGCTGTGGATTAGTCAGACACTGTGACTGACATACCTGGTAGGGCATGCCCATTGGTTGCCATGGATTTCCCCATTGTGTGGTTTCAACTTATAAAGTCATTTAGTCCATTGACCTCCAACTAATCATAATGTTGCCATGGTAAGTGAATCAGGGAGCTTCACTGAACTGAGAATACCTTAGGAGCTTTTGAGTTCTGTTTTTGAGAATTCAGTTTTTAAAATTTTTGATTTCCATATGACGGAGATTTCCACTGTGCAAATATCTTCAATGTCATAGAAACTAGGAGAGATGACTAAGTAGAAAATGGTAATGACTAAGTAGAAATCCTCAATGATGCTTCTTGATATCCTTGACAAGGTTGTTAAATTTGCAAAGTTGAAAATGTAAAAGCTTTCATGAAGTTCTAACTTCAAGTGGATTTTGTTGAGAGACAAAGTTAGAGCTGCACTGAGCATGGCCTGAGTGTATAAAACACATGCTGAAAAACCAAGCCAATCTGCAATCCACTGTGCATGGCAGTTCTAGGAGCATTCAAGAAAATCTCCTAGAATGCAGACATTCTTCTCCCTCCTTGTACACTGCTACAATAACTCCACTTCCTATTGATGATAATGATCAACCACCGCAGCTAACAGAGTAACCCCATTTTTTTTCACCTATAATGAAAATCTCAAAAAACCAAGGTGGCACTCTCAAGTTTCAATCCATCAGCACTATTATATCTTCTGGTGGCAGCTTTCTTACCTGCGTAAAAAGGCCTCCTAAGCAGCAGAGCTCCAAGTAAGAGAGACCCTCAGATTGATTCCCCCATGTATTTTGCAAGTGTTTCATGATATACATTTTAAAAGTCTGGAAATTCTTTGTAGATAAGCCTTCTCAAAGACTTGCTTTTATAATTAGCACAATGGGCCAGGCTAGGCTGCATATTAAAATCATCTAGGAGCTGTAAGAGAAAATATTGCTGCCTGGGTCCCGCCCGCAGAGTTTCCAGGTGCCCAGCCAAAGCCTTCAAGGTTGAGAACCACTAATCTGTTTAAATGAGGCAAAGAAGGGTTGGGAAATTTGACATTATCATTGATGGTAACTGCCCAGCTTCAAGCGAGCCAGGAACATGGAGGAAGGGCTTCTGCAAAAATAGTGGCTGGGTGGAGTAGAAGACGTGGGTGCTCTGGACATAATCCTTCCAAATGCTTCCTTTCAAATTCTCAGAGACCCTCTCTTCCACATTCTTTTTCTGCCTTTCCCATAAGTGACCTGATGAAGTTCTGACTTTTACTCAAAATGTACAACTTCAAATATTGCATCTACTTTTTGGCCTTATGAGTCCCAAAACTTTGACTGTTGTCACAGAAACCTCCCTAATCCTCTACCTGTGGCTGGAACCCTGAATTTCAGACTTTGAGCTAGGCATTTATTTTACATTCCCACCAAAGTTGTACAAGGATTCCCTCTTCTCCATATTCTCACCAGCATTTGTTATATTTTTATTTTTTTTAATAATAACCATCCTAAAAGACATGATGTGAAATCTCATTGTGGTTTTGATTAGCTTTTCCTGATAGTGATGTTGAGCGCCATTTCATATATTTGTTGGCCATTTGTATGTCTTCTTTGGAGAAACGTCTATTCAGGTCTTTGCCCAATTTTTAATCAAACTAGTTTGTGTGGTTTTTTGCTCTCGAGTTGTATGAGTTCCTCATGTACTCTGGATATTAATCCCTTATTGGGCATATGGTTTATAAATATTTTCCCATTCCATAGGTTATCTTCATTTTGCTGATTGCTTCTTTTGCTCCGCAGAAGCTTTTTAATGTGATGTAGTCCCACTGGTCTATTTCTGCTTTTGTTGCCTGTGCTCTTGGTGTCATATCCAAAAATTCATTGCCAAGAACAATACTGAGGAGTTTTTTCCATGTTTTTTTCTGGGAGTTTTACAACTTCAGATCTTGTAATTAAGTCTTTAATCCATTTTGAGCTGATTTTCACATATGGTGTAAGATAAGCGTTAATTTCATTCTTTTGCATGTGGATATCTAGTTTTAACAACACCATGTACTAAAGTGGTTGTCCTTTCCCCACTTTCTGTTCTTGGTGCCTTTACAGAAGATTAGTTGACCTTGGGTTTCTTCTCTGATGTATGGGTTTCTTTCTGGGCCTTTTATTTTGTTCCATTGGTTTATACAGATGTTTTTTTGCCAGTACTATACTATTTTGATCACTGTAGCTTTGTAGTATAGTTTGAAGTCAGAAAGTGTCATGCCTCCAGATTTGTTCTTTCTCAAGATTGTGTTGGTTATTTGGGGTCTTTTGTGTTTCCACATGACCCAGCAATTGCACTTCTGGAGATTTGTGCAAAGGAATTTAAGTCAAGATTGCGAAGAGATAACCTGCATTCCCATGTTTATTGTAGTATTCATAATAGCCAAGATATGGAAATGACCTAAATGCCCGTTGATGGATGAATGGATAAAGGAAATTTATTGTATGTATACAATAGAATAACATTCCATCTTTTAAAAAAAAAAGGAAAGTCTTCCATTTGTGACAACATGAATAGACCTGGAGAACATTATGCTAAGTGAAATAAACCAAACATAGAAAGACAAATACTGTATGATCTCATTTACATGTAGAATCTAAAATAGTAAAACTTATAGAAGCAGAGAATGGTGATTGCCTGGGGCGAGGGAGAGGGGAAAATGAGGAGGTAATGGTCAAAGGGTACAAAGTTTCACTTACGCAGGATGAACACATCCTGGAGATCTGCTGTATAGCACCATGCCTTTAGCTAACAATACTGTATCATATATTTAAAAATTCTCTAAGAGGGTAGATCTCTTATTAAGTATTCTGACCACAAACAAGAAAATGATAATAAAAGTGAGGTGGGAGGAAACTTTGGGAGGTGCTGGACGTGTTGGCAGCCTTGATGGTTACACAGATGTATCTTATCCCCAAACTCATCAAATTGTATATTATGTATGTATAGCTTTTTACACATCAATCATACCTCAACACAGTAGTTTAAACAGAGCAACTGAGTGTGGAGCATGACAGTTTGGGGAGAAGAAGGATCTATTTGAAGTTCCCATAATAGTCACTAAATAAGTGTTAAATTTGAAAAAAATATGTTTAAAATGACAAAGCTTGTTTTAGAGCTGTATATGTACCTAGCACTTCAAATATCTCTTTCCTAATACATGTTAACATTTGGGGACTTAATAAACATTTTTAGAAAGATACTATAAAAAATATATTTCTAGTATCTCCCTATAATTAGCCTACCAGTTTTCTTCTGGGAACCGCTTCAGTGAGCCTGAGGAGAGATGACTCTCTAGATCTTACGTTCTTGACATCCTTCTTTTAGAGAGTTGGAGGGATCCTTGGGAGTTTTCACTGTGGTGGCTTGGAGCTTGCTTCTCCTCTCACACTGTTGGCACCATCATTCTTCCAGGGGCTCAGCTCAGACTTCTGTGTGACTCATCCATCCATTGCCCTATCTCCCACATCTTGTCAATTGACAAATTTAGTTGATTGAATCTCCTCAGTATCTCTCAAATTCACTTTTTATTTTCATTACCACTGACCAGATCAGACCCTTGTGACTTAAACTTGACTGTTATAAAACCTTTAAAAAACTTCTATATCCACAGGATTTCTCTTCTCTCTTCTATCCTGTGGAAAGAAAAGGCCTGGTTTTGATTATTTCTGAAATCTAAGCACTTAGGCGAGAGCAGATAGGCAATAAGTGTTTGTTAAACAAGGCCTGGTTATTACTGCTTCTTTCTTCAAAAGATGGTTTCATGTTGCCCATGGATCGAAACTCTCCTCAGCCTGGTGTCATAGTACACGAGTCTTCCTTTCTACCTCATTTCTCACACTATCCAGTGATGCCCCCTCTGGTCCATCCTCCCTTCTTCCAAATCTTCATTTGTCAACGTCCCACCCATATTTTCACACGCTGATCCATTGACCTCTCTCTGAGGTCACCTCAGATTCTTCTCACATTGTAACTGGTCTTTCTTTCCTGTTCTCTCAGTGGCTTAATAACTCCACTACGGCAGTCTGTCTTTAATTACAGCTCTTGAGGGGACAGGGTTTCATTATAAGTGCCAATTTTGACTAATTGGTAATGGCAGCCTATAGCACTATATATTAGAAAAAGATTCTAAGGGTATACTTAGGTTCCTCATGACAGAAGGTGCCAAAACAGAAAAAGAGAGGAAACAAACCACATATGAAACCCAACTTTGTCATTCATCCCCATGTCTGTGTCTGTTCAGCCAGATCATGTGTCCTTAAAGACATCAAAAAAAAAAAAAAGACATCTTTCTATTTTCATTGCTTCTGTCACAATTTGTTCTTTAACACCCTATTCCCTGATTTTAGAAGTTTACAATCTAAAATGGCAAATATGGCATTTGAGATAGAATGTGATAATGGACAAGAAAGATATAAGTGCTAATGAAATGACCCTTGAAGACTGGGAAGGAAGACACAGATAACAAGAGGAGGAAGGCAGGTATTTATTCAAAGGAAAGGAAATCAGTATCTTGGAAAGAGGTCTACATTCCCAAGTTCATTATAGCATTGTTCACAATAGCCAAGATAAAAACAACCTAAATGCTTATCATTGGATGAATGGATAAAGAAAATGTGACACACACACACACACACACACACACACACACACACACACACAGAATAATATTATTCAGGCTTTAAAAAGCCAGTAAATATAAGTCCAGTGAAGTTCTCTCTTAACCAAGTATTAAATTCTAAAACAACAAAAGTGAAAAACCTAATACAGTTAAAATTATCTTTGAAAATTCCTTCCTTGCCCATATAGTATAATATACATTTTAAAATATTATACCAGGTACCCTATAAATTATTAACTCTAAACTTCAAGAGGAACTGCATAGAACAATGAAAACTACAAAATATGCAGCCATCTGAACATTCAGACTTTTCTGCCTTTAAAATACCTATCAAAATACTAGAGAGGATGCAGAGTGGGTGGAATATGTCTCCTTCCCTATAGATTTTATTACATTTCTTAGAAAGTGGCAAATCTATCTATAGCAAGTATTTATTAATGGGCTTGTTTATTTTGAAATAATGTATACACAAGAACCTAACAAAAGGCTTGGAACATACTTGGAGCTTTAACAAATGCTTTCTGGATTTGAATTTAAATTTTGCTTATTTTAGACCCACATACAAACTGTTTTACAAAAAGTTGTTTAGAAGGCCTTGATTGGCTTCCTGTCTTTCCAAGTTGGCATCTCCTGTGTGGTGTAGTGAACAGCTATCACTCTTGTCATTTACATTAGTTACAAGACACCCTACCATAGTTCTGGAAATGTATATTTAAGGGAGAGAACATTTTTTGCCCTCCAAACTTGAAAATTGGTAACATACGATGTTAGCTAGGATATGGGAAATACGTGTCTTGTATACTTCCAATAGTAATGTGAACTATATAAACTTTTTTGGAAAAATTCATCCTATCAGTGAAATAAAAGTGCAAGTCCTCATAGTGGCAAGTACCGAAACCAGCTCACGTGTTCATCAATAGAGAAATAATTGAAGAAATTATGATTACGGTACCCCCACACTGTGGAAAATGATGTACCTTGAAAAAAAATAGATCCATATGTATTGATTAGCAAAGTGCCCGTGACATTTTTAAGTTAAATAAATTGTGAAATAATAGGCAAAATATAGTACTATCTTTTTAAAAGACAAAAACTGAAAACTCAACAAAAGAAAAATAAACCTATATGTGTCTGTGTTTGTACAAGCCCTTCAACATGTGGAAGGATATACCCTAAATCGTTAGAATTGGTAACGCCAAGGAGGTGGGAAAAGCCAATGTTTGAGAGAAGAGCAAGACAATCATCTCACCTTTGTTGCTCTCTTGTCGAAGGCTGGATCCAAATTAGGGGTAATAGGAATTAAAAGAAAAAGAAGAAGATAGCAGGAGGGGAAGAATGAAGGGGGGGGAGTCAGAGGGGGAGATGAACCATGAGAAACGATGGACTCTGAAAAACAAACTGAGGGTTTTAGAGGGGAGGGGGTGGGAGGATGGGTTAGCCTGGTGATGGGTATTAAAGAGGGCACGTTCTGCGTGGAGCACTGGGTGTTATGCACAAACAATGAATCATGGAACACTGCATCAAAAACGAATGAGGTAATGTATGGTGATTAACATAACAATAAATAATTAAAAATAAAGACAATTGGGAGATGGAATGGTGGTGGAAACGGAGTGGATGGGATTTAGCAACTTTGTGCATGTGGTGGAGAGGGAAATGAGGAAGTCAAGGAGAGCTCATTGATTTCTAGCCTGAGCCACTGTGGGAACCATGGTGTCATATGTAGGAACAGGGGTACCATGAAAAGAAGTGGAATCTTTCTTATTGTTACCAGAGGAGAGATGAGGAGTTTGGGTTATCTGTCAAAGTTGTGCTGCTTCTTGTTTTAAATGATAATTGCTCCTATAGGAAAGCTGCTTTCTTGGTCTTGAAGCATAGGGGGGGGAAAGCTGCTTTATAATTGTATTTCATATGAACTGTAGAATTAGAAGAGTCAGACCGGCATCTAAATTTTTACCTTATCCATGCATATTATTCCAAAACAAAAGAATATTTCTTTTTGAATTGGAAGAAAAAATATAGGAATTTAAAATAATTTCAATATGTAAAGAAAAGTCAATTTTCCTATTGTATTCAAAGTGGCATAAAGTATAAAATGTGACCTATACAATTTTTATTGTTTCTTTTGTGTTGTTTTAATATAGCTATTCTCCTTGCAAGTGTTTATTTAACTTAATGCCTGTAAATTAATAGTATATTGTTACTAAAGATATCCTATAGGGGTAGGATTGCAAAAATGTTTAGTTCTAGAAATAGCTTGTGCACTTTTATTCTACAGAAAGCAGCATTAGAAATTTAGTCCCACTGAGTATTTATTTCTTGCAAATACTGTCAAAAATACTGGGTAAATTTATTTCTGTATAATTACATCATATTTTATGCTGGGATTGAAATAGAAATGTGTAATCCATCAGTATGACCCTTTTGCATAGATAAATGAGTCAACACAGTTACCTGAATAAATCACTTTGTCAGCTCACTTGTATGGAAATGAACTGTTCTTGCATACCTTTATTCTCCATTCATCACTGATTGTATTTTTACTTCAGACACTATTCCTATGTAGTCTTGCTTTGTTGAATTATGTGGGGCTACCCATGGGGAATGTTTTTCATCTTATATTTGTTATCTTGAATCTGAGTTAAAACAAGAATTCCTATAAGTGTCATTTTTTTTTTTTTGAGTCTAAAGAATTTCCTGAATTTAAAAACCTTCAGAGAACTAGGTGATTATGGCATGGGAACGCACAAGATGATTCATTTTATTAACTAATTCTTCCAGTTTGAGTGAAGCTATATATGGCCCCCACTAGAGAAAATAGGAAAGAGATAATAAATTTAATATTTTGTATATTTCTTGTTTTTCAGAAAATAAGTACTGCTGGAACCAGTAATGCAGATGTCCCCTTGGCTGATCCCGGAATGTACCAATTGGACATTACATTAAGAAGGGGTCAAAGTTTAGCTGCCCGAGATCGAGGAGGTAAGAACATAAGAACACCACCACCTAGAAACTTATTTTATGTGTTTTTGACAAATTTTTTTTTCCTTACGTTTGCTTCAGTTAAAAAAAAAAAATCACCTTTAGTATTATAATTTTTGGAAGGTTGGGTTCAGCAATATGGTTTGAAGCTTTATTTACTCCTGTGATCACGGAGAAAGAGGTTATGATGCAAATTCAAAAAATCTGAACTGGTCCTGTCCCAAACAGTATGGTCCCTACTAAACTGCTGACATATTAGACTCTGCCTTATATATTATCAGTGACATAATTGGTTAGTAGATGAAGCACATATTTGGAGCCATATCAGAAGTAACCATTTGGCAGACCTGAAATTCTTGTTGCTGCATAGATTTGCACAGTTGAATCTGCTGACATTGCAGAATCCAGGACAGACATTTCGCCAAAACTTTGGAGATTCCCACCAGTGATTTTTCTGAGGCTTGGTTGGACCTGGCAGTGGTCTCATGGTAGGTCTTTGTAGCCAATGATGAAAGAAGAGACAAGGAAAACACTCTCTAGTTTCTGGTTTCCAAATCTCAAGGCAGTCTCCTGGTGAACTAGCCTGGGCTACATTAGGGATTCCTTGAACCCACATGAGAGGCAGCCCTGCGGATGGACGCTAGGTAGACTGTGGAGCATCCTGTTCACAGTTCAAAACACTAGCTATTCAGAGTGTGGAGACCTGAGGGGCCTGAAGACCCACAATTCCAATTCCATACGAAGCTGAATTTGAGTGTAACTCCTCCAACAAGGAAGTGGGGAGAGCCCCTAAGCCTCTAACAGGTGTCAGACAACCTGAAAAGTGCTCCTGACATCATGCAGTCTCATTTGTCTGCTCCCACCCTATTTGACATCCACACTTAGGGTTTGGAAGGAACCAAATTACGACTACAGTTTATAATTCTATCTCTTGTCTCTACAAGAATAAAATGGAGAAAATAATTTAGTATAATAGTGGGTTTTTAAAGACTAGAAACTGTACAACTAATAGATTTAATTTTTTAGTAAAAACTAGTGAATGAAGGTGTGACTAGAAATGTAGAATTTTAACACATTTAATTTTCAAAATTAACCATCTGGCTAAGTAGTCGAGGACAAATTTTTATTGAACTGAACTGCTTGTCTCAAAATCAGTTACAATTAGATTAGAGAAAGAAAATAATGCTATTAATACAATATTATTTGGTTGTATATACGTGTACTACATTTTTTAGTTTGAGGAGTAGTCTTAATTACATTCTGTTGCATCATTTGATTTAAAACAGAATTGAATCAGCCATCAGGAGATCAAAATTTTAGTCCTAGATATGCCCTCCCAACAATATTAAATACATATGCCCATAATTATTTAATACAACATTGTTTGTAATTATAAAATGCCTATACATAGGCGAGGTGGTTAAACAAAACATGGTACATCCGCATGATGAAATATTATGCAGCTATAAAATAAAGAATAAAGAAAATCTCTAGGAATTGATATGAAAAGAGTTACAGAGGGGTGCCTGGGTAGCTCAGTCACTTAAGCATCTGACTCTTTATTTCGGCTCAGGTCATGATCTCAGGGTCGTGGGATTGAGCCCCTCATCAAGCTCCTCACTCAGGAGGGAGTCTGCTTGAGATTGTCTCTCTCCTTCTCCTTCTGCAACACCCCCCCAAATAAATAAATAAATCTTTAAAAAGAAAAACAGATAAGAGTTACAGGATATTATTGACAAGGCAAAGTACAAAAGATTATTGACAATATGGAATGTAAGAAAGGGGGAGTATAAGAAATTCTGCATTATCTGTTCATTTATTCAAAAAGAAATATTGGAAGTAAAATCCAGAAACTAATGAGATTAATAACATACATAATATAGGTAAGAACAGGTGTCAAGAATGAGTGATGGGAACGGGGTAAAAAGGATGAGGAGGAAGTGATTTTTCTCTGATCATATGAAACAATATTTGGATTATACACCATAAAACTCAAGACAAAAAAAGCACTATCCTTGATGTACTCTAGAGCATGACTACCAGTTCTGAAACTACTTAATGTGTATACTGGGACTGAACAAATAAGTAAATATATTGTAGGTAATGAGAGCCAGTTTTTCCACTGTTGGAGAAAGAAGTTACCAAAATAGAACAAGGTAAAGCTGCAAAGAACCTTCTGGTTTTAGAGGGGCATCAGTATGAACTAATGGTTTTTAATACATATACAGATAGACCAAAATTATAATGCATAGAGGTGTGTGTGTGTGCATGTGCGTGTGTGTGTTTCCTAGATCTATCTGCTGAGAGGGCCTAGAAACAATTGCAAATGTGTAATGACAGAGTAGCAATCGACGCAGGTTGAGCCCAGATTTTGGTTTCTAAATACAATTTTCCCAAGAAAAGTAAGCAGTGCTCCTGGAGAAGTGGTTGATTGCAGATCTGGGCCAGGGAAAGTGCAAGAAGAGCCTGGAATATTTTGCAGTCCCAGAAAGTAAGGAAGTAATAAAAAATTGATGGCATGATGTCAAAACAACATAGAAGCCAACTTAAAAGAGCTCCTAGTAATCAAAACTTGGACAATTTCAGCAACAAAATAAATGATGATAATAATGAATTCTAATCCATCGAATAATATGAGTTCATGCTGGTAAGTAAATAACTGAATAAATAAATAAGTGGGAGAGAAGGTGCAGCTTTTCTTTATGGTAGAATTCCAATGAACAAATGTAGAAGGGAAAATAAGAATAGAAAATCACCTTTTAACAAACAACACAGTAACATTTTGCAGGCAAAAATCATCAATTGATGCTAAAATTACATGTGCAAAATTATGATGAGAAATGGGATATTTGCATCATTTAAAAGTATTTCCTAACAATTTACATATGAATTACAAAGGAGGAAATAGTAACTTTACAATTGAGAGACTTGGAAGATACCACCTTACCCAAGTGTAATAAGAGACAGATATCATGGACCTCCTGATATGATGCACTGAGAAAGGCACATCATTTCTCTGACATTCTCATCAAAAAATGCATAGAGTCAATGTGATCATGAGAAAATATCAGACATACTCTGACAATATACAATGCTAATTATCTGACCTGAGTAGTAGTTGTCCTGTGGACATGGGGCGCATGATCTCGTCCCATGGTTCCATGTCTCCAGAGTTGTCAGTCTGGATGGCACTGTTCACACACACTGTCTTTCCTACAGCTGCAAATTTCTCTGTGCGGTTGTCTCTGCCACAAAGAGGAATTTTTTGAAGTAGAACAAGAGGGCCATATTCTTTTTTTTTTTAAGATTTTTAAAAATTTTTTATGTTATGTTAATCACCATAAATTACATCATTAGTTTTTGATGTAGTGTTCCATGATTCATTGTTTGCATATAACACCCAGTGCTCCATGCAATACATGCAAGAGGGCCATATTATTAAGAAAAATGGGAAAAAAAATATTTTGTGAAAGTGAAGAATATCTACATGTGTTTAAAATGCGAACTCCAATTCAGCTTCACTGTTTTACTTACTTGGCCTGACATTTATGACTTTTTTATTGAGTAGATATGAGAGGAGATATTTAAAAAAAAGGAAACAACTTGAGTTAAGTATCAGACTGATTAAAATTTATCTTAGACCCACCTCTGAATGGCAGATGTGTTAAGCATGTGACTGGATAGGTTGTATTGGGTGACTTTACACTTGTGAATTTATATACATCCAGGACAGTTAAATGGGGATGGGTAGTTCAAAGTGAGAAAAATCATTCGTTTTTGATGCAGTGTTCCATGATTCATTGTTTGCGTATAACACCCAGTGCTCCATTCAATATGTGCCCTCTTTAATACCCATCACTGGGCTAACCCATCCCCCCTCCCCTCTCCCCTCTAGAAGGCTCAGGTTGTTTCTCAGAGTCCACAGTCTCTCATGGTTCGTCTCCCCCTCCGATTTCCCCCCAGAGAAAGACATGTATCATATGACCTCACTGCTATGAGGAATTCTTAATCTCAGGAAACAAACCGAGGGTTGCTGGAGTGGTGGGGGGTGGGAGGGATGGGGTGTTTGGGTGAAGGACATTGGGGAGGGTATGTGCTATGGTGAGCGCTGTGAATTGTGTAAGACTGATGAATCACAGACCTGTACCTCTGAAACAAATAATACATTCTTCCATTTTTATAACCCTTTTTACAGAACAAGTAGATGACTTCTTGCAATGCTTCTGCATTGTGCTAAGTTTTATTGTGTCTATGAACTAGAAACACATGATCTTGAAGAGTGTGATGCACATAATTTCAAAGCCAAACTCCACATTCTATTAGCTATGTGATTTGGAGTAATATGTACAATCTCTCTGCTGCCATCGTAGGGTTCCAGAGTTAGCAAATAAAAATACAAGATACCTCATTAAATGTGAATTTCAGATAAACAACACATTACTTTTAGTATAAATACATCTCATCTAATCCACAGTATAATGAATATAGATAATAATATTGTACTATAACTATGTAATATGGTATTGCTACAATGACAACATATGACAATTTATAAATTTAAACACACCGAACTCCTCAAACTTACACAATATTACATGTCAACTTTAATAAAAAAATAATAAAAATTTGTCAAATAAATATATTTTATATAATATTTAAGACATACTTCACTTAAATGTTATGTATTGTTTATCTGAAATTTCAATTTAACTGAGTTCCTTATTTTATCTGGCAGCCCTGTGACAATCGTCATGTCTAGTTATTACTAGAAAAATGCCATTTATATTTTAGTTGGCTTGGGTTTTTCAGGACCATATTATAATCTGTCACATTTGAATGTAATGTCTTGACATGATTATTTGCATTGTTAGAAAAGTAAGAGCAATCTGTGTACTTATATCTGGTGATAGCAATTGCCTACAATTTGATTTCTTGTAATTTGTACCATGGAAGATGTATTAATTTTCTAGGTCTGCTTTAACAATTTAGTGCAAATTTGGTGGCTTAAAACAACAGAAATTTATTATCTCACAGCTCTGGAGTCCAGGAGTCAAACAGTCAAGGGTGTGGTAGGGGAACACTCCCTCCAAAGGCTCTTGGGAAGAGTTCTTCCCTGCCTCTTCTAGTTTCTGTTGATTCCAGACATTCCTTGGCTTGTGGCAGCATCACTCCGACCTCTGCTTCCATCCTCACAGGGCATTTGCCTCCGTGTCTCCAAGTCTCCAGTCTCTCCCCACTTTCTTTCATAAGGACAGTCATTGGATTTAGGGCCCACCCTAAATCCAGGATGATCTCATCTCAAGATTCATACCTGAAGTACATCTACAAAGACCCTATTTCCAAATAAGGTCACATTCATAGGCATGGAGTTAGGACTTAGACTATCTTTGGGAGAACCCAAGTCATTCCACTACAGAGGACAACTGATTCTCTTCAGACACTAGGAATAAATTTAAATAATCAGAAAAGTGATCCATATTTTATGTCATCTAAAGAAGGTCTTAGAACTAAAGTAAACTGTGGCAAAAACATTTGAATGAGGCATTAGATCATCTGCAGAAAAAAAAAGTGATCTATGTGAACTTGTTTATTGTGACTCTATCTATAACAATGTTAGAAGTGCTGAGAATTGTGCAAGACTGTTGAATCACAGATGTGTACCTCTGAAACAAATAATACAATATATGTTAGAAGAAGAAGATGATGATGATGATGATAGCAGGAGGGGAAGAATGAAGGGGGGAAATCGGAGGGGGAGATGAACCATGAGAGACGATGGACTCTGAAAAACAAACTGAGGGTTCTAGAGGGGAGGAGGGTAGGGGGATGGGTTAGCCTGGTGATGGGTATTAAAGAGGGCACATTCTGCATGGAGCACTGGGTGTTATACACAAACACTGAATCATGGAACACTACATCAAAAACTAATGATGTAATATATGGTGATTAACATAACAATAAAAAATTTAAAAAAACTAATGATGTAATGTATGGTGATTAATACAACAATAAAAATTAAAAAAAAAAAAGTCCCTACACTGAGTAGAGTTAGAGAACTCCAGTCACTCTACTCTGTGGGTCTGATGTGTCACCTCGCCAAAGAAAGTTTCCAGATGCTCTGAGAACAGTGTTTTCAAGCTGGAGTAAGAATTATAGAAACCTGGGGATGGGAAAGGATCTAGACGGTTTTCCCCTGCAAGCTTCACTTTTCTCACAGTTTAATGAAACCTCTCTAACCAAGACCTTATATCAGTTACAGACAGCCAGATCCGAGGAAATGATTGGAAAGCATTTTTTTCCCAAAATAAATTCAATTTTATAAAACATATTCTGTATTCTAAGTATAAATAAGCCCTTTTCAAGTTGGAGGGCCTGCCAGCAATTTTGTCATTAGATGTAATTTATGAGAACTTTTCAAGAGAGTTATTCTCTGAGTGTGAATTATGCCTCAGGGACGATATTTGGTGTTTACGTATATTTCCTCTAATCTTCACACGGTTGGCTGTAGGGGCAGGTGCCACCCCAACACATTCACTCACCTTTCAGTGTTAGGGTCGTCTTTGGTTTTGACCCTTAGGAATTTCCTCTGTGGTAGAATGGCCATATATCCTGGTTTGCCTGGGGGCAGGGTTTTTTTTTAACTGTTAGTTGGCATAATTGTTAATAGTGGTTCATTTCACTCTGAAAAGGGTCCCCATTCTAAAGACATACTATATATACTGATGCTTCCTAGAAAAAATTCTAGTCCCATTAAAGTTGATCAGAAAATTAAGTGTTGTAAGCATTCCTTTTTTCCCAGAAGGAGAATGCAATTTGTATCATCAGAGGAAGGTTTATCTGAGCAGGTTTGTTTGTTTGTTTGTTTTTAAGATTTTATTTATTTATTTGAGAGAGAGAGAGAGAGAGCGAGAACAGGAACACAAGCAGGGGGAGTGGGAGAGGGAGAAGCGGGGCTTGTTCCCAGGACCCTGGGATCATGACCTGAGCTGAAGGCAGACGCTTAACGACGGTGCCCTCTGAGCAGGTTTGAGATGCTTTTTTTGGCAGCTCCTTCTTCAGATTTACAGGCTTTAATGAGCTACTGTGATCAAGAAAAGGTCTGTCATGTTACCTTTTTGGGTTAAGAGGGTGAATTGAATATGTTTTTAGTCAATTGGTTTTTTTACATTTCTTACAACAGGTGGAATCAGGTATAGCTTGTTTTACCCAATACAGACACAATCACATATATGCCTGTGAAATGGCATTCCTTTCACCAGTTTCCTACCATTGGGGAATTAAAAAAAAATATCACAGTGACTCAGGGTTTTAATAATAGCTATTTCACGTAGTCTGTGATCTGAAGTAAAGCTATACATACATACATGCACATATATACGTATATTTTATATATATAAGCTTCTGAAGAATACATATGTTCTGTTTTTCCTATCTTATTTTCAGAAGTGCAAAAAACATCATTCATTGACATACAAAGATTCCCTTGCTACATGTTAATATAACTAAGGCCATACAGTTACTAAACCCTGAGAGTGAACTTCTACCTGAGATTTTGTGGAAAGGGTAATTTTGTATATTTCATATGATCCAATTTCAGGGAGTATATAACTAAATTCCTGAGAATATTTCTCTCTATGGGCACAATACATCAAGATGCTTAACCTACTGAGCCACCCAGGTGCTCCATAGATGTAGCTTTTTATGGACATGCCCAGTTACAAGAATCGTTACACTCAGGGAAGCCAAAAGATATAGCTTCGCTCACGTGTTTCTATTTCTCCCATGCCAGATGAAATTTGCCAACTAGGAGATCATTTTTACCATTTGCTGCCTAGCAACATAGTTGACATACTATCTATTCAGTTTAGCAGAGAAATAGAATAGCCGAAGGTCATATTCTCAAGAAGAGGGGGCAAACATTGAGAAAATTAAGAAAGTACAGGGTATTCCAGTTGTGCCTAATTGTACCAGACAGTCCCTCCTTGCTCGTAAGTGCCCAGGAAGGGGTTCAAGGCAAGGTGATTCCAAGCCTTTGGAGCTACCTAGGAGCTGTTTAGGAAACACCAGAGTCAGTATAAAAACGCATTGTCAGTTTTATTAGTCTGAATTTAGGACCTGACCCTGGAGAACAGCAGAATCAAAAGAATTTTTGCACTGGCACACAAGTACTCAGAAAGGTTGAGAAGTAGTTACAGCCTCACCTGTGTTATTAACCAAAGTAACAGCACTTTATAGCAACCGTAACAACAAAGGTAGAACAACAAATCATTTAGCTGTTTTAAGTTGTCTAGACATGACCACCCCTTACTATTCTTTCCGTTTGCCTTTTATTTTTTTCTTAAACAACTGACCATGGTCATAAACTACTCAAAAGCAAGTAAAAGTAGACCTTTTTGAGAGATGTGTTCAGTTTGGGTGAAGCAAAACCTTCCATCTATGCAGAAAGTCAATCATGTTTTACTACCTTGTGTTGAGAACAGACTTTACACTCAGTGACCATTTCTCTTTCTGAATTACCAGTCCTCTATTACACAAAGCTTTTTAACAAATAATTGTATTTAGTTTTTTCTTCAAATTACATTTATTGAGATATAATTTACATAGAGTACAACTTCCAGTTTGATGAGTTTGACAGAAAAATACAGTCATAACTAGCACCAAACCAAAAACATAGAACATTTCCATCACCCCAGAAAGTTCCTTTATGGTCTTTTGTGGTTAATTTTCTCCATACACTTCTGGCAACAATTGATCTGGTATCTGTAAAAAACAATTTTAAATTTCCTCAATATGTATGTATCTTTTTTTTTAAATGATTACATATTTCTTTTTTTTAAGATTTTATTTATTTATTTGAGAGAGAGAATGAGAGATAGAGAGCACGAGAGGGAAGAAGGTCAGAGGGAGAAGCAGACTCCCTGCTGAGCAGGGAGCCTGATGTGGGACTCGATCCCCGGACTCCAGGATCATGACCTGAGCTGAAGGCAGTCGCTTAACCAACTGAGCCACCCAGGTGCCCAATATGTATGTATCTTAAATATACATGCATATATATGAAATGATAGGTGATACATTTTAGAGATTGAATATAATTTTGTAAAGCATAAGACATTGTTTATACTGCATTGATGTTATCCTTATAATTTGAAGGCTATTTACATTTCAAATATATTTACATGTTGACAAAATATGTAAATAAAAACTACTCAGTGACCCTGATGGAAACTATGGACTCTGAGTGATAATGATGTGTCAGTGTAGATTCACTGATACGAATGTACCACTGTTGTGGAGGATGTTGATAGTGAGGAATGCCAGGCATGTGTTGGGAGCAAAGAGTATAAAGAACTCTCTGTACTTGCCAGTCAATTTGGCTATGAAACTAAAACTTCTCTAAAAATCAAAGTCTATTTAAAAAAAAAAACAACACTACTTTGTGGAGTTAAAGTATCTTTGCTCTGTCTCCATTTTAATTTAGCTTAAGTATATAAAATAATACAACTATGGTTGATACTAAAAACTTACCGGAACTGTAAAATTTTATTCAAGGAAGAATCCAAATGGAATAGCATGCAGCATTGTCTGAAGTTTAAAACAACTATACTTGAATCACTAATTATTAGGGAAATACAAATCAAAACCACAATGAGATATCACCTTACACCTGTCAGAATGGCTGCAATAAAAAAGATAAGGAATAAATGTTGGCAAGGATGTAGAGAAAAAGGAACACTTGCACACAGTTGGTGGGAATGTAAATTGGTGCAGCCACTGTGAAAAATAGTATGAAGTTTCCTCAAAAATGAAAAAATAGAACTACCATATGATGCAATAATTCCACTACTGGATATTTCCTTGAAGAAAACAAAAATACTAATTCAAGAAGATATATGCACCCATATGTTTATTGCAGCATTATTTACAATAGCTAAGATATGAGAGTAAATAGATGAATGAATGAATAAACGTGTGATATACATCTATAATGAAATACTACTCAGCCATAAAAAAATGAGATCTTGTCATTTGTGACAACATGGATGGACCGAGAGGATATTATGCTAAATCAGACAGAGAAAAACAAATACTGTGTGATTTCATTTATACGTGGAATCTAAAAAATGAAACAAAGAAACAAACAGATGCTTAAATACAGAGAACAAACTGGTGGTTCCCAGAGGGGAAGTGTGTGGGAAAATGGGAGAATATATAAAGGAGATTAGGAAGTATCAACTTCCAGTTGTAAAATAAATAAGCCATGGAGATGAAAACTACAGCATAGGGAATTTGTTGATAATATTGTAATAACGTTGTTTGGTGACAGATGGTGACTACACTTATGATGACCCCTGAGCAATAGAATCATTGAATCAATAGGGTGTTACACCTGAGACTAATATAACACTGTATGTTCGTTATATTTCGCTAAATAACATACATACAAGAACATAATACAAGAAAAAAAAGAGATAGAAATTCTGCAACTGGGATTGAGAGACATGGGAAAAGAATAATAAATCTAGTTTAGGAATTTCCATGAGAATAGAGGAGAAGAAATAGTTGCTGAGTTAATGGATGATAATTTTTCAATTCCGACAAAGGATATAAATCCGTAAGTACCCAAAACATGACTTATAGCAGGCTTGATAAATAACAGAACTCTGGATCCAGATACATTATAGTAAAACTCCAGAACACAAAGGCAAAAATATTTTAAGAGAGATCTACATATGAATGACAGTTTGACTGAAGATTTCACAACAATGACTTGGGTTAGAAAACATAGTTATCAATAATCTCTTTGAAGGGCTGAAAGAACCTATCAATCTGGAATTAGAACATAATTGTCCACCTCGAGTTATCTACCTAGCAAAATAATCTTCCAAGATTGAAAGCAGAATAAAGCTATTTTGTAATTAGTATCTGAGAGAATTTGCCACTGTCAAGCTTCACCGAAAGAGCTTCTGAAAGATTACTTCAGGAAGAAGAACCTCAGATGTGAGATCTAGTGAGTAACAGTGAGCAAAGGAATTGGTAAACCTACAGGTAACATTAAATAAGCATGATTTATATGAAGTAAAAATTGTTATAATGTCTTGTGTGATTTTTAAAGGACTAAATGAAAATACTGGGTAACAACTTATGAGTCAGGAGTGGAGGGTTTGGAAATATTCTACAATGGGATGTAACGAGCACTGGGTGTTATATAAGACTGATGAATCACTGAACTCTGCAGCTGAAACTAATAATACACGATATATACATTAATTTAAATTAAAAAATGAAAAGAAAAAAATATTCTACAGACTGTATTACTCAGCAGGGTGAACTTCAGAATTGTTGATGTATGGAGGCATGTTAAACTTGTCAAGAATAACTAGTAAACGAATGGAAATAGAATGTAGACCTGGGGTGCCTGGGTGGCTCAGTCGGTTAAGCGTCTGCCTTTGGCTCAGGTCATGATCCCAGGGTCCTGGGATAGAGCCCCACATTGGGCTCCCTACTCAGTAGGGAGTCTGCTTCTGCCTCTGCCCCTCCCCCCAGCTTGTGCACGCGCGCGCTCTCTCTGTCTGTCTCTCAAATAAATAAAGTCTTTAGAAAAATGTAGACCTTAAAAATTTGCAGAGGTAAAATGAAATTTTAAAAATACAAGAACAAAAAATCCCATATTTTTTAAATGAAGATACTACTTATTCTAATTCAGTTTAATTGCATACATATTTATATCCACAGTCTTCAATTTTAGTGATAATTTACCTGTTCTGTAAGACAAGTGTACAAATTTTCCAGTTAATTAGACCTCCTATTATAAAATCAATCTGATTTACATTAATTGTTATATATCTTGCTCTGATATAAACAAAGAGAACACATTTAGCTGTCTTTTTAGACAAATTTAACAATTTAAGTCTTTCAACTATTTTTGGTGATCAAGCAAATTAAGAGTCCTCAATTAAGTCAACTTAAAGAACTTTTTTTATAACTACTTAATATTTATTTACCAAGTAATACTAACAATCTTTAACTCTTGGTTTAAAATCTTAAAAGAAAAAGTTTTCTTAATTAAGGCTGGACCATTAGCATAATTTTTGTTCTTTATCTTAGTGACCAAGACACCCATGAACTAAAACTCTGCCATTCCCTTTGAGCACTTTTTTTCT
This sequence comes from Eumetopias jubatus, assembly GCF_037043125.1. Classification (NCBI taxonomy): domain Eukaryota; kingdom Metazoa; phylum Chordata; class Mammalia; order Carnivora; family Otariidae; genus Eumetopias; species Eumetopias jubatus. Next base: position 73,291,378 of record NW_028274811.1, on the reverse strand, counting down.
TCCATTTACGTGGAGGGAGGTTTTGAGACTCCTTGTTCTAAATTTATGTGCATCTGTTAATCTCAAAGCCAATCAAAATATGAGCTCTATTAAATTTGAGATATTGACCATACAATCTTGTTGATTTCCCTCTGGAGGCAGGCAAAGGTACCTTGTCAAAAAAAATATTATGTGTTAACATTGTTTAGGGGATAGCTCTTTTGCCCTTGGAATAAAGTTATCTTGCTCAATTGTTTTGTCTTTTTAAAATTAGAACTATTTCTGGGGCACCTGGGTGGCTCAGTCAGCTGAGCACCTGAGTCTTGGTTTCAGCTCAGGTCATGATCTCGTGGTCCTGTGATCAAGCCCTGCAATGGCTCCATTCTTGTTCCCTCCCCTCTGCTCCTCCCCCTGCTCACTCTCTCTAAAATAAATAAGATCTTTAAAATTAAAATAATAATAGTAAAATAAAATTAGAACTATTTTCTTAGTTCACTCTCTGCAAGGAAAGCACACCTTTCTTTTTCAAGTTCTTGTGAAATTGGCAATCAGATTCTCTCTTCTCCTCTCATTTTTTAAGTAGACTTAACTCCTTTAGCTCCATGTTCTTAAAATGTGCATAACCACCCTTAATTTTTAGAGATGCTCTTAAAAAATGGGCAGGTGTGGCTATAGAGCAGTGATTCTCAAAGTTTGGTCCCCAGAAGAGCAGCACCAGTATCACTTTGGAACTTGCAAATCTTTGGGCCCCCCCCCGAGACACCCACTGAATCATAAACTCTGGGTGTGGGGCCCATTAATGTGTGTTTTAAGAAAACTAGGTGATTCTGATGCATGCTCAAGTTTGAGAACCATCATATAAATGTCCTAAGAACCTCACTGGCCACACACACACACACACACGTATGCAATCACTTACAGTCACACTCAGAAAATCACCCCACTAACTGCAATTGTTAAAAAGCAACATCAACCAAGTAAATTTGAAGACCTAATCGGCTTTATTCAACAATTCATGAATCAGGCACCATCCTATCTAGCAAGTAGAGAGCTGTTCTGAGGAGTTGTACAGAATAGAAGATTTTTATGGGAGGGAGGGTGGGGCAAGAAGTTATTAGCAAAAGAAACGATTGTTTCACCCAGGACTTCTTTTGGGGGGAGAGGGAACAGCAGGGTTTCTATCATGCAGAGGGCCACACAAGTGCTGAGCGGGAAATTTCAGATTGACTCTTAAAAGCTCACATTCCTGGAGTAGGTTGAAACTATATTAAGTCTTGATTTGCTGGTATGGGGGGGAAATGACTCCAATTTGGGCTTGTTTTTTTCTTTTTTAACACTATATGTAGTTTTGACTAATAAGTCAATGAAACTATGGTCACAAACCATATGTACAACAACCTCCCAGGGCAAACCATAGTTCAGCCAAAAGGCGTCAGTGAGTGAGTATTTACTCATCCTCGAGTTCCTTTCTGGGGGTTTTGATCACTCTTCAGTGACAGCAGACAACCACATGGAACTCCTCAAATACAAAACAAAGACCACAGAATTCCTCAGGTCTGAAACATTGTCTAGAAACCTGTGGAACCATTCTGAGCTTCTTTTCCTGGAACCCCTGAGGTACCCCTCAGTCTCTCTCAGGACTTCAGGCCCATTTCACTTTTCCCAGGCCTCATGTTAGATGGCAAGATGCCATATAACCACAGAACAAGAGTTCTTTCAAATGGCCCTTAGACTTTGACAGGAGAGCTCTGAACATGAACTGGAAATGTCATGTCTTTGAAAAATCTAGTATTTTGTCGGTCACAGCCGCTCTTAAAGAGCGAGGTCAGGGGAACACAAAGGCCAATGTGTGCTGACTTTGATGTTCCTATGAGGCAGACTACCTCTGTGGTGTAGAGGCTGCTTTTAGGCAAACAACCTGAGTGATGGAAGCCTGAGTAAGGTAGAATGGCCCCAGTGACCACCAGGCTGAATGCAAACAGGCCCATTAGGAGACCCACCTTAAAATAGCCATAAGCCCTAGCCAACCAATGGACACAGGTACCAAAAATTCCGTATGTTCCCATACCTCCTCACCTTCCCCCTTAATTACAGCCGCCACCACTGCCTCCTCGCAGTTTCTCCTCTGCTGTCCTGCATGCTGCTCCTTTGAGGTGGATTCAATAAACTTTTCTCCTTTGTTCTGCCTCGGGTAAATTCTCTCAACGTCTGCATTGCTGGTCTCCCCCCGATCGGGTTGTCCCACATATGGGTCCTCCAAGAACTGTGGAAAGAAAATATTTCAATTTAGTTATGAATATGTATCAGAAATATCTAGCAATTTTTTTTTGCAATTAAAAAGTCTCCCTCCAGGCCATATCGAAGATTCACGCCTAAGAACATTTTATTGGCAAGTTTTCAGCATCTATCTTTATTTTATTCTGAGAGCAAACACGAGGCTTCTAGATCAAAGATCAGACATTATTCCTTAGAGTATTGGTTTCCCATGCTTCACTCTATGCCTTCAGAGAGATGCCATGAGAACAAATGTCAGCTGCGTATCCAGGAGCTCTGTACTGTGCAAAAGAACCCAAATTTACACAACTGGGGAGTTTTATAAACACAGGTGCACAGCAGCCCCCCTCCCCCCTGCTTAAGAGAGAAAAAGAGCATATCTTTCTGAAGTGAACAGATCCTCTCTTGAGAAAAGAGAAGACTCCTAGATCTTCACAACCATTTGAAATGTAAACTCATGCCTCTACGTCTATTAAGCAAGTCCTACTGGTATGAGAGGAAAGTGGCCCTGGGGAAAAGGGGACATTCTCTATAGCTTCTACTGTATTTCATTGTTTATTAATCCTCTGTTATTCGTCTCACCTTTGTGTTAAGCGTGGATATTGCCCATTGTGAATATGTTAGCTGCTTTACTATTATGGTCTAAAGTGAAATGATCCTCACAGTTGAAGAATGACCAATTTGTCCCTCACAAACATCTTTCAAATGCAGACTGATGAGTGGTCTTAAATTTTAAAGGATTACGGTTTTGTAACAAATGTACCAAGAGGCATTGACTACAAAATTGTATATTGAAGCTTTTCTAAATTTTCTAGTGTTTTGAGAACATATTACCTATTGAAAGAAGTTATCAGAGAATAATTCCTAGTTAAATTTAGAAAAGAATGAACAAAGCTTTCTTCTTTATTAAAGAAAATTTGAGTATAAATTATAGGAATAAAATAAATCGCTTTTCCAAAAAGTACATTCATTCAAGTTTAAAAGTTCTGAAACTTTAGTCAGTTATTTTAAATAATATTAGCAGTCTGTCATAGAAGAAAAGACCATGTTTTTTAGGTCAGGTTATATAGAAGCAGAGCCTGAGACACAGATTTGAGTTTCTTTGGGGGTGAGGCAGTGGTAGGGGTGAGAATAACACAGGGAAGGGAAGGAGGTCAGTACAGGATGAGTGAAAAATCAGGTTACCTCTGGGACCTCTGAGACATGGTGTAGAATGTCCCCAGCAAGTCCTGTTGAGTAACCAAGAAGATGGACTATTCACTTAACCATTCCCATTTGCCATCTGCTGAGGCCTACTCTCCGAAGGTATATCATACTGGCCTGGGCCATGTATGCGTGAAGCATGCTCCTGTGACTACAGAAAGTCATGGTTGCTTGAGGAAAGAATGGAGGGAGAAAGTCTTTGGTGTTTAGGAAAGCTGACAGTGCAGACGGGATATGGCTGGACAATGGCAGCCTCTGCCACAGCAGACAGTGGTCATCAGAAGGATAGAAGTGGGTCACTGAAAAGCTAAGCCTCATCTGTAAAATGTGGTAATGAGATTATCTGCCTCCTAGGCTTGTTCTAAAGGTTTCATAGGATTCCACATATAATGTGTTAGAGGAAGACACAAAGTAAGCCCTCAGATCATCTACAAGGCATAACTCCGAAATATTGTGGGTTGGGTTTCACTGCAATAAAGTGAGTATCGCAATAGAAAGAGTCAAAGGGATTGTTTGGTTTCCCAGTGCATATAAAAGTTATGTTTACACTACATTGCAGTCCATTAAGTGTGCAATGGCATTATGTCTAAACAGACAACAATGTACACACCTTAATTTAAAGATAAGTTTATTGCGAGGGGTGCCTGGGTGGCTCAGTATTTTCAGCATCCAACTCTTGGTTTCAGCTCAGGTCATGATCTCAGGGTCATGAGATTGAGCTCCACGATGGGCTCCATGCTGGGCATGGAGCCTGCTTAAGATTGTCTCTCTGCCTTTCTTCCCTGACCCCCCACTCAGATTCTCTCTCTCTCTCTCTCTCAAAAAAAAAAAAGTGTATTGCTAAAAAATGCTAGTCATCATCTGAGCTTTCAGCTACTTATAATCTTTTTGCTGGTTCAGGCTCTTGCCTCCTTGTTGATCAGGGTGGTGGTTCCTGAGGATTGGGATGGTTGTGATAATTTATTAAAATAAGAAAACAGTGAAGTTTGCCACATTGATTGACTCTTCCTTTCACAAATAATTTCTCTGTAGCTGTTTGTTAGCATTTTATTCACAGTAGAACTTCTTTCAAAATTGGAGTCAATCCTCTCAAACCCTGAAGCTGCTTCATCAACTAAGTTTATGTCATATTCTGTATCTCTTGTTGTCATTTCAACAGTCTTCACAGCATCTTCACCAGGAGTAGATTCCATCTCAAGAAACCACTTTATTTGCTCATCCTTAAGAAGCAACTAATCAGTAGAGTAAAAGGACAACACATCTCAAATGGATAATTATTACTCTTGATATTGATGGAGAGTGCCAGTAATGGAAAAAACTGAACAAGGTTAACATTTTAATTTTTCACAAGAACACAAGGAATTGTTCTTAAAATTTTATTAGCAAAAATAAGAACATTTTAGGTTTGCCATTGCTTAACAGTGCATGGAATATCACTTCATAGATTTCACACTTGTGATACATTGATGAGGCTCTTTCTTCCCATGCTCTGATGTATAATTAGGTGTCATGCTTGGGGGTGGATGGTAGGATCTGGTTAATGGCCTTGTGAAGACAAAGCATTGCACACAGTGCTTTTAAAAAGTCCAGCATAATTGGTAGGAAGAGTAATAGGGGAAGTCCCTGGGGAAAGCGACCTGGGCCATGCCAAGGAGGGCCTCAGGTTGGTAAAATTCTGTAATTTATCTGTGCTTTGGGCCTCTACCTGGAGAGCCTGTGATGAGGTCTGGAAAATAGTAAATTATGCATTGAACCAATGTCTATTCTAATTTCATGTTTACATTTGTGTACATCTTGATCAGTTCTAGTCCAAGAAAATTGGATTTAAGACATGTGGTATAAGCAGAATTAAATTGACCCCTAATGATCCATGTCCTTGTATTAATTCTGTCCCTGTTAGCATGGGTGGAATCTGTGGGTATGAGGGGATATCATGCCTGTGATTGTGGTATATTATGTTATACAGCAAAAGTGAAGGGACTTTTTGGCAAATTTAGTAAATGTTTCCAGTCAATTGACTTTAAGTTAATCAGTTAAGGTTTATGAACTTTAAGTTCATAACTGAACTAAAACTAAAGTTCAGCTATAACTAAAGTTCAACTGAACTTTAGTTCAGTTAAGGAATATGATCTTTGGTGACCCTGGCCTAATCAGGTGAGTCCTCTAAAAGGAACTGGAGCCCTCCCTGAGATAATGAGATCCTCTTGCTGACCTTGAAAAAGGAAACAGCCATGTTGTGAACTAACAATGGAGAGAAATGACTTCTAAGAGCCAAGGGCTTCAGCCTTACAACTGCAAGGAACTGAATTCTACCAACAACCTAAAGATTACAAGGTCCAGATCAGAGCTCAGCCCAGCTGACACCTTGATTTCAGCCTTCTGAGGCCCGGAGCAGAGCTCCCAGTTAAGCCAAACCTGACCTACAGAAACCTCGAGACAACAAATGTGTGTTAAGTCATTATGTTCATTGTAATTTGTTACACTGTAAGAGAAAACTAATACCTGGTCTAAGTTAAAAAGAGACAAAAGGGATCTTGTCTTTCTATCCAGATTGTCCATCAGCTTTCCTGGAAAATATTACTAAAAAAAAAACAAAAAAACACTCTCTGAGCCATTGGACTTAATCACATCTTAAATAGTTTCCCTTAATGAGGTTAGAAGGTAGAGAACCAAATAAATGAACACACAAAATTATCAGATGCCAAGTTGTTTTCAAAAACCTACTTCCAAAAACCGTTTTTACAACATCCAATGCACAAAATTGCTAAAGAGCACTTTCATTTTACTAAAGCATTAGCATTTGGAAAATATATTCATTAATTCTTGAGATAGCAATCATTTGAATGCAATAGGAATCAGTTGTCACATTTCTAAGAGGAAATGGAGAGGTTAGGGAAGATTGAAATGACTCAGAAGATACATTGCTATTCTGTGAAGACTTGTAAATCAGACCAGAAAAAAGCAAAAGGCCTCAATATCTTTTAACATTAAGGTATTTTTAAAAGCTATATCGCTATCTCAAGAATAAATGTTAATATAAACCTTCATTGCTTTTAGTATCTATGAAAAGTAGATTTGCCTTAGCTTGGAAGAAAATACTTTAATAAATTTATAGGGAAACAACTTTAACGAAAATAAATAAGTTGAAATATAAAAATAAACACACAGCACTAGCCTAGGAGGACAATACTGCCGGAATTTGAATGGAATTCTTGGGCTTCTGCAGAGCTTGTCACAGTGTACGGTGTCTCTGTCAAACAGGATCAATGGCTCTGACAGTAGCAAAGAGAAAATCAAGTTTTGTGGACTTTGTAATTTTTACTTACTTTCATAATGAGAATGTAATTAAATGGGAGAGCCTTAAGCCAACAGAGCAAGCCCATAAAACTCCCTGTGAAAACCCACACTCAGCATTAAGAAGCTTTCTAGGCAGTCTTAAATTTAACAGGGAAAGCTTTTAGGCTTTCAAGGAGCCATGAATGTGACTTATCAAAAATAGTGCACTACGTCCTAAACACAAATAATGGCATGTAGCTCTTATTTTCTATGCATACACATTAAGTTATTTGTTCAGGTTATGCAAATGGTCTTGGAGACTTATCCCGAGGAAGTCCCAAGGTATACCCTGAATTACTCCATCATTAAAAGACTTCTGTTGTGCTCTTTTGCCCCTGAAATATTTTTTTTTGAGATTTTATTTATTTATTTCTCAGAAAGAGAGAGTACAAGCAGGGAGAGCGGCAGGCAGAGGGAGAAGCAGGCTCCCCGCCGAGCAGGGAGCCCCATGCGGGGCTTGATCTCAGGACCCCAGGACCATGATCTGAGCCGAAGGCAGACACTTAGCTGACTGAACCACCCAGGCGTCCCTTGCCCCTGAATTATTATTCTCTGTTCCAACCTAAGACAGATTCTATTTTCAATTTGTACTCCCTTTTGAAACTCTATAAATAATGCCTTTTGCAGAATTGATCTTCAGCCTAAGTCAGAACTCCTCAGAACACCAGAGATATGAAAAGAAACACAGAAAAGCACAAAGTGCACAAGTGTTAAAAATTCATATCCGTGAGCGTTTACTGAGCAGCTAGCTGGCGCAACACCTAGCACATTGCCAATTCCAGGAAGCCACTGAATTCTGCAGCTCGGCAGCCCTGCAAAGTCCTGAGTCGGTACTGATACAGACGACAGTGGTGCTGGTGATAATTACAACTATCAACTAGAGAATATGTAGTATAAAATAATAAGAGAATGTAGTATAAAATTATTTTGAGGATTTGGTGAGTTGAGACATGTAAAGTGACAAGGACAATGCCTGGCCCATAGAAAGCATGCAACGTGTGTTAACTTCTCAAATAAAAATAACAGTCACAAATGGACCTAAGAACAGTGCTCGGGTGCTCTGAAGTGTGAACTGCTGGTCCTTAGTGAGGTATTATATTCTTAGTAAAGCAGATCATGATCAAAGGACTGAAGTTTGGCCAAGGTCCCGATAAGTCAAACAGAAGTGGATACTTTGATACAAGACATGGAAAACAGAGAAATATTGTACACCCTAAAACTTACACAATTATATCTCAGTAAAACCGGGGGGGAAAAAGAAGTAGTTGTCTTGGGCCAAAGGTCAGAAGCCACACATTGAGAATGGCAAAATTGTTACACTGGCTTAGAGTTACTTCTTGCTCTATGGTTTTGCAAGAGGGAAATGAATTTCTCTCTAGTTTAATCCACTATATTTTTCTGATTGCTTTGTTACAGCCTCTTAGCCTGCTAGCTAATACACTTAGACTCTTTTTAATATAAAGAAGGCTTTTATTAGGTTCAAGTAAGTTTCCTTCTGGCTTTTTTATTTTTTTTATTTCTCTGGCTATACCATAAATATATTTTTCAAGGTAGACTCATTAGTTTTCCATTGCTTTGTAACTAATGTCCACAAGTTTAGCAGCTTAAAATAATACCCGTTTAGTAGTTCACAGGTTCTGTAGGTCAGGAACCTGGGCTTGGCATGACTGGGTTATCTGCTCAGAGTCTCACAAGGTCAAAATCAAGGTGTCGGCTGGGCTGAACTCTTATCTGGAGCTCAGGGTCCACTTCCAAGTTTATTCTTGGTACTGGCAGAATTCATTTCTTTGTGGCTACAGGACTAATGCCACTCCCTTCTTGCTCTCTGCCAGTCAGGGTTTTCTTTCAGCTGCTAGAAGCTAGTATCAGGTCATTTCCATGTGGCCCCCTTTATCTTCAATCCAGCAATAGCACATCAAATAACCCTCATGCTTCAAATGTGACTTTCTGCTACCAAGTAGAGAAAACCCTATGCTTTTAAAGGAAATTGGATGAAATTAGGTCCACTCTGACAATCTCCCTTTTGATGAACTCAGAGTCAACTGATTTGTAACCTTAATTACATCTGCAAAATCCCTTCTGTCCTATATGCAGCACAATCACAGATATGAGATCTCATCATATTCACAGTCCAGGGATTGGGATGAGAAATCTTGGGGGTACATTTCAGAATTCCTCCTACCCTAGCAGGGAGGACATTTACTACCAGCGTCCAGTACTGACTGTCTCATTATGTGCTAAGCAGACCATTAACGTTGAATGAATTTTCATTGTCTTAAATATGATAGTCTAGTGATGAATGTTGGTTGCCAAGTCTATTTTATTTTTATACTAATATCAAAATAAGATAATATCGACATCAACAGGAGTCATGACAGAATCTGAATATACTTTATAATTGTATTAGATATAAGTTAGAAATCTAAATTTTAAAGGGTATAGTGTAGACACGAAGATGAGAAGTATAAAAACTCACATTTGTTTTACATTCGTTATTAACCTTTAGGCTGCCTTTGTCAAAATATTTCAGACCAGCTGGCTTAAATTTAAAAATTACTTTGAGTAACTGAAGAAAATATACTTGCCCTTTTATAATTGGCCCTTTGAATACATCCTATTTTTCAGGTGTTGGTGTATTTTCTAATCAAAGACTGGTCTTTTGACATCAGACAAGGCAATCTTAAATGATTTTAGTGTATTTATTCACTTGCTCTTCTATTTTAACTCACTTAAAAACTCCAAGTCCTTACCAAGGTTCTGTAAGGCCCCACACAATCTGTTGTTTCAATAAGCTCTGATTTCATCACCTCCCACTCACTTTCTAGGTCACTCACTCCATCCATACTAGAATTCTTCAGAGCCTCCATACTTGCTGCTTCCTTTGCCTGAAATGCTTCCTTGTTGCTTCAGGTTCCTTTTCAAACATTTCCTTATGGGGCAGGTTTTCTGTTGGCATCCTATCTAAAATAGGAGGCCCCTCTGATCACCATCCCTTTACCCATGGCTTTATGTTGTTGCATGGACCAATCACCACATAACATATTACCCTCTACCTTCTTAGCAGTTTACCTCCCCTAGAATGAAAGCTCCTTGGGAATAGAGACTTAGTTTTCTGTTCTGCTGAATGCCCAATGCCTAGCACATTATAGACACGCAGTAAATATTATTGAATGCATGAATGTATTTCAGAAAAGGAAAAGTATACCAGCTGGGGAATTCATTCACTCTGCAAACTAGCTCAAATATTTTATTAGGAAAAAGCCCTGCCTTCCTTTAAAAAGTAACAGAATATTAATGGAAATGGAAAAAATAGCAAGTTTTGCAGAAAGGCAGAAGGCAAGAAAGAGTGGATCATGGGGAGATGTAGTGTTTAGGGTGGTTCTACAGTTTTTGTGAAACTTACCAATGCAGGTCGTGGACTTTTCCACACCCTGACAGAGAACTGAAGGGGAGAGGAAGAAGGATGCACAACACCAACTACTGTCCTGTATCTGCCATCTTTGCCTCTGTTGGTGACGACCTGCTTTAGCAGGATAATTGCAAGTTTTGAAGTCACTTGTCACATTAAACACTTAACTGTTTTTAGCATAAGGGGTGAAGGTTTTTTCATTGTTCCTCAAGTATTTTAGTTACGTTGTAGGTGTTAACATTTTGTTTTGCTTATCTTTTTTACTTGCTTATAAAACTTACATAACTATTGACCATATCAAATAATATGATAATTGAAGAAAAGCCTTTGATTGATAAACCAGGGATATGGACGCAACTGTATCATTCCTTTTAAACTTGTACTTTGAAAATACAAATCTTTCCTTTTCATTGTTTACTTGTGGAAGCTTATCCTTTAAAAATTCTCTCATTGAAAAATAATTGATGAGATTAGCTTATTGTATCTTTATTTTAATGACCTTAGAGATATAATTGTGCCAATGAAAAAAGTATTAGGGACTGCATATGCTTGGAAGGAGTATCTGTGAAACAGGGACTGGCTATTTTCTTGTAGCTGTAACAATTCAGAGGAAGCAGGTTAGCTCTGTAACATACATTTTGTAACATTTTATAATCTGGTCAAAATGAAATACTATATCACACAGTGTATGTGTTCAACAAATACTGAATTGCTGAGCTGAAAGTATTCTAACTACCTCTACATTCCATGACCATCTGTCATCTGTCAGTTTTGTAGCTGGGATTCTTGTTTTCAGGGAAAGACTGGACAAAGTCCCCTTCCAATTCTAAGACTTCATTTGCTTTAAGACTATTATCATCACTCAGTTTTAAAGGGAAAACAGTGCTGAATGGCAGTGATTTAACATAATAGAATCTTATATCTTGCTCTTATCATAGCCCAGTAGGGGTCAGCATTAGAGAGTGGGGCCCCAACTCTGCTCCACACAGTCAATAAGGGACTCAACTTTTTTTCCCATCTATTATTACTAATTCCCTTTGTAACCAAACCCAAGTTCATCTGCCTGATGCACAGTGAAGCCAATCACTGAGACTTCAGGTACTCAGCAAGGAAGGGGTTTATTCCAGAGGAAGCCAAAGGAAGAGACAGGAGGACAAGACTCAAATCTGCCTCCCTGAAGGGAGAGAGAACAAGATTTTTTATAATCCTAGGGTTTGAGATTACATACATACATAGTGATGAAAAGGGCAGGGAAACTTATGACTATTCAGGAGGATAGATGGAGCGTGCCCATTGAGCAAACATTTGGAAATATACATTCCATGTTGACTTAGGGTAAAGACATCATCAGAATGAATCAAAATCAGCTTCTGATATGAGGAAGTTATCTTAGGACAAGGGAAAGGGCTATGGGCATGCTCTGAGAGCTGGTATAAACTGGTTGGAGTCTTAGGTTCATTATCTCAGGTAAGGAATGCAGGATCTTGCTTGTTCATAGGCTGGAATCATACCAACTCAAGTTGACCTTGGGTCTAGACTTCTGCGGAGACAACTAGTGGGTTTGCTAGTGGGGTCTGAAAAGACACAGCAGCTGATTAGGGGAAAACAAGCTTTATCTTTTCTGTCAGTTCAATCTCATGGGGTGTGGTTTCAATCCCTCCTGAGTCATGATCATTCCTCAGTTTTAAAGGAATCGAGATGATGACTTCCTTAGCTCCTCAGGTGAGGTAGGCTTTGAGTAAAGAGTGGTTTTTGCAAATCTCAGCTGTAAGCAAAATTCCTCCCACCAGTGAACATGCCTACATGCAGGGCAAAGCAGAAGTTCCTAAGCCATAGGTCACAGCATCAAGGGGAACAGAAGCAATGTGGATTCAATTGTACTAGACTTCTCCCTTTTACACCTTTTGGTCCTCAAGTCTTTTTAGCCCGTGGATGAGAAAATAGAGTAAGAGTCACACATGGGAGGTTTTTCATATGCCAGGCTTAGAAGTGACACATCATCTTCTTGGCTTATACTCAACTGACCAAAATGCAGATACTTGTCTATTTCCAGTTTTACAGGAGGCTGGGAGCTATAGGCCAGCTATGTGCTCAGGAAGAAGAAAACATGTAGATAGCTAAGCAGAAGCAGTACCGGCTGCATTCCACCTTTCTGGTCACCAAACGTCTGGTCCACTCTTCCTTCTGCACATAGAAGACATTTACCCTTCCCCAAGGGAAACAGCCCAGAGTCCCTTATGGTCACTGTATCCAGCTCCAAGTCCAGGATCTCTGAATGAAAGGAAATCCTTTATTGGGTCCAAATGGGGTTCTTTGTAGCCCTTTGAAATATAAATCTGCCTACCACTTCACCATATACATCCAACAGATAATGACCAAAATGAAAAGCGTAGGAGACACAGCAATTCCTTGTCCATAGCAATTCTGAAATCTCCATGGACAGACTTTATGAAGGCCACTTAGCTGTAGGGTAGGGACGTTGCTCGAGTAGAATTCTATCTGGGGAGAATCCTCTTGTTTATTGTTCTCTGTAACACTGTCTCCACCATCTGAGAAGTTGTTTATCCTCTATGGCCAAGTCTGAAATGGATAGGAAGTAGACTGATAATCCTGCTTCCTGCTGGTGCAAGATCAGATATCTCAACCAACTAAGTTCTTTCTCTCAAAAACTTAGTTGTCTTCCCAGTGCCAACAGCCATACCCAGTGTTACTTCATAGACTCCTCAGGCATGATTTATTTCTTTGCTTCTCCCTTTTAACACAATGACAGGTACCTTAAGGCTGTGGTGCTTGCATGGGAAGGCCAATGTGACACCTGTCTTTAGGCTGTCTGAATGAGCTTTTGTTGTTCAAAGGTTTTTTTCAGTAGTATTTTCTATTATTTGGGATCTAAAAACAGGTTTTTCAGTTCTTCTCTCTACATTTCTACTTGCAAATCAGCCTCTTTTCATCTGAACTCATCTCTTTCTTATGATTACTTACTAAAGGCAATCAATTATGGAAAATGTACACCTGCATTCTGGCTCTTTCCAACCATGTCCCCTCAAGCTTAGGTTTGATAGCAGGTAGTTTGCCTTGCACGTTATCACAGGAACAGTTTTACCAAATGTTGACCGTGGCCTAACAAGACTCTCCAGCCTTTCAGTGTTACCTTGCTGCCCACCACCTACCTGCTAAGTCAATGTCACATCTTTTAGGGATTTTTTTTTTAATGGCAGCACACATTCTTGGAACCAATTTTTGTATTAGTTAAGGTAAGTAGTGTTAGGACCTGAAAAAGATGAACACCCAAATCTCAGTGGTTTAATGAAATAAAAATGTATTTATCACTTCATAGTCTATTGTAGCTGGTGATAGTGCTCCTGTTTCATTCAGGAACTCCAGACTCTGTCTATCCTGTGGTCCTGCTCTCTCAGCATTGGGAAAGAAGAGAGAAGATTGCATATGGGAAGATGTCATGGGCTAGGCTACAACTTCAGCTCTCGTTCCTTTGGCCAGAACCCAGTCCTTAATCACATGGCCTCACCTAAATAAAAAGAATAGAAAATGTAATTTAGCTACTTACCTATAAAGAAGAAGAAAATAGAGATGTCAGTGAAAGGTAGCAGTGTCAGCCATAATTTCTCTGTACACAGAAAAAAATAACCTTTCTTCTCAGTATTTTGCGTGAAAATGTGGCACTGTTTACTGTATGTTTAGTATATTTATTGGACATTTGACGTAATCATAGAAGACATTTGTCACAAGCACATTCATCCACCTTTATTCTGGTATGATTTCTAGTTGATTGTTCTGAATAAATCCAAATCAGTCTATCTATCAAAGAAATAAACACTCTAAGCAGATTGCTACTAACACAAGATTGTCTAAAAGCACTTTGTAAAACTGGGGCAGCCTGACGATCTTTAGGAATTACAGTGACTGTCTGTCTCCATAGTTGGGGAAAGTGGCAATGCAGAATGCTTGCTGTGGTGTGAGTGGTGGCTCAATGCTGCTTTGATATTAAACTTCTCACAGTTCAGATTCAGTATTTGAGAATAAAATCCAAATGAGATTCTTAGGATCCTAGTGAATAAGGGATCAGGGAAGAGCAGGAAATAAAGCTTAGACAACTTACATACTGGTTCCCTTACTAGTTTCTGTGCTATTTTGACATGAGACAGACATTCCTTTATTCAGGTATACCTGAGTGTTGTCAGTCAACTAACATTTCTTGATCACAGATGATGACCCAGGAGTCGTGCCTGACACCAGCCATCAGAAGTTAACAAGTCCTCACTGTGACAAGTGCTGTTGCAGAGGATATTTGGGAGCATAAGAGAAGGGCCAAATAGGGGCGCCTGGGTGGCTCAGTCGTTAAGCGTCTGCCTTCGGCTCAGGTCACGATCCCAGGGTCCTGGGATCGAGCCCTGCATCGGGCTCCCTGCTCGGCAGGAAGCCTGCTTCTCCCTCTCCCACTCCCCCTGCTTGTGTTTCCTCTCTCGCTGTGTCTCTCTCTGTCAAATAAATAAATAAAATCTTTAAAAAAAAAGAAGAAGAAGAAGAAGAAGGGCCAAATAGTGTCCGCAGGATGGCAGAAAAGATGTCTGCACAGCAGAGAGACTCGCATTTGGTACCAGAAGAGGACTGAGGATGGTGGAGACTGTCAAATTCAAGGCAAAGGGAAAGGGATGAGGAGGGGCACAGGCATGGGAAAGAAGCTGTGAACTTGAGGCGCTGCAAGTTTTCTTCTGGCAAAACAGGCGTCTGGAGAAATTCACAGAGAAACATTTCTATGACCTGCCAAGGCATTTGAACTGCATTCTGAAATCAGTGAGAAAGCAATGAAGAAGTTAAAGCAAGAGAGTAACAGCAGACTTTTGTGTCCAAATATATATATATACATATATATATTCTAGGCATAGGATTGTGGAGAATGAGTTGGAGTGGGGAAGACAAGAAGCAGTGAGACACATGGGAGACTACTGACTTCTTTTTTCTCAAATTGAATTTGTGGATATGCCAAGGAACATAAAATTCCATGACCATGCATCTGTGATGCATTTTAATCATACTGCAATATAGTTGTCTTGAAATTTGTTGTTAATGATGGTAATCAATCAACAAGGGTCATAAAACTATTTACATTGCTACTACTTATGGTTTTGATTGATGAAGAAGATTTTTTTTTCTTCTTAGGGTTGTAATAACTTTTGTTTTAGTGGATATGTCCTATGGTCTCCAGTTATTTTAATGTCATATTTTATGATACTTCCTTATACTTATGTTTATTCATGCAATGTATATAATTACTTCTAGGCTAGTTTTTCTTTTTAAAAAATCCAATAGAGTTGCTATCTCTAACACAACTGGGAAGGAGAAATCCCTGGAAAATAATCGTTACTTTTCTGAGTTTCAATTTGGTGCTGTTTTTGATTAGGAGTGAGCATTATTGAATGACTATAGGTCCCCCAAATAGGAGTAGCTGTTTCTGTTTCTTTACATACTAGATTTGGGATAAGATTGATTTAAACTCATTTATTCTGAGGAGGAAAACCAATATTTACATTGAAATATCTTTAATACTGTTTTAAGGGAAGAGAGGCTGCCATCTTGTGTACACTGTGCTTATTGCACACAAAAGTGGACCCATTCAAAGTTTTGTGTTAGACTTAAATTATGCTGAAAGCTAAACAATCACACAATGTTGAAGTGCTCATCAGTGACTTGTGACTCAAAAAAAAAAAAAAAGAAAAGAAAGTATAGCATGAGGACATGTGTTCCTTTACTACCTGAGAAAACATTTTACACACCGTCTAAATCTTTTTGAAACAATTTGATCCTAAGGTTCAGAAATAATTAATAATCCCTAGATCTAGAATACTCTAGAATTTTCATTTTTATTTATTTATTTTTTAAGAATTTATTTATTTGAGAGAGACACAGTGAGAGAGGGAACACAAGCAGGGGGAGCGGGAGAGGGAGAAGCAGGCTTCCCGCTGAGCAGGGAGCCAGCCCGATGCCGGGCTCGATCCCAGGACGCTGGGATCATGACCTGAGCCGAAGGCAGAGGCTTAACCGACTGAGCCACCCAGGCGCCCCTAGAATACTCTAGAATTTTTAAAGCATAGAATTTATAATTATAAAATAAAAGGATTAATGTTGAAAAATAAATTCTGGAGTTAATGCTATCTGATAAAGCGCATGTGTGAAGGTTGCTCTTGACTATGACATGAATAACAATAAAACCTGAGTTTTATTTTAGGGCTAACACATCCTAGTTTCTTCTCCCATACTTATTTGCCCTGTTTTCATTTCATCAGTGCCATAGAAAATGTTTTAATGAGGTTCATGGCTCAGCTAATAACAGCAAACACAGGTGGCTAGAAAATGCTTGAAAACCACAAAGTGTGTAGTAAAGAGGCCTTAATTTTGAATAGAACCACAGTCCTCACAACAATTTGATGAGTGTTAGTGCCATCTTGTGGTTGAATGCAATATTGCAACAAAGCAGCACTAGCACAGGAATTTAAGGAATTCTGTGGCCAAGCATATTTAGAATATTTAGCGTATTAGAAAATGCTGGTTTAGAACAAAATTAAATAGGTTCATTTTCTATCACCTTTAAATAAGTGAATGTGCCCCTGACTCTCCAGTAAGGGGTATGACATGCGGCATTTTCCAGGCTTCTTTGACCATGGGGTTTATTTTTCTTGAGTGCAACTTTCTTTTCTTTTTTCTTTTTCTTTTTCTTTTTCTTTTTTTTTTAGAGAGAGAGAGAGAGCACCTAGCGTAACAATTAATTCAAGCCCTAACATCCTCGCTGTGTGACTTTGGAAAATTTACTCACCTGTTGCATGCTGTAGTTTCTGCAACTGTCACCTCAAGATAGCAACTGAAATCTTCTCTCAGGCTTGTTAGGCGGTGTGTTGTATCTGCTGTTCAGCACGTGTTAGCTCGAGTGATCTAGATTTCCTTTTGTGACTTAAGCTCTACCATTGAGCCCTTAGGACCACCCAGCAGGATTCCAGGAACTGGGTGTATCTAACTGAGGGACCTTTGACAGTTCACCTATACAGCAGGTGAGGAAAATGTTTCTGGGAAGGAGAAAGAAACAGATTGCTTCCCAAAAGGATTTTACTTTTGTGTGTATGGTCTTCTGTGCTGAATCACTGGAAGTTTTGTCCTTTTACAGAATAGCTAAACAAATGGAGTGAGACACTACTTAGAGACACAAGGCCAAGTTTCTTGAAATCACTTTTCTTGTAAAAGAGTTATTCTTTTTGAACAACAGAAATCAAGCATTGTTGCATCTTGAAATGAGTGTTTTGTAATGATGTGCCAGAAAAAGCACTAACCAGACTGGTCTCCAGATGTGAGTTCTCATCTGACTTGGAATAAGCCACTTTACCTGCCCTGGTTTATTCATCCATAAAATGGAGACAATAGTAGACTCACAGAGACATAGAGTGGTTAAACAAATAATGAGTGTGAGTGTTCTAGAGACCAGAGGAGGCTACTTGTTAATATTAGTATTATTTACAGTACCTACTGATTATTGAACACCTTTATATGATAATTCTCTGATGGTATTTTAGAGTAAAAGCAGGAAAATATGGATGTTTGGGCTTCCTAAAAGCTAAGTAGAAGGAACATTGCATCTGGAGTCTGAAAGTCTAAGTTTGCTTCTATCCTGTTACTTCCTGGCTTACTTGTTATGTGATTTGGGGCAAGTCACACTGAATTTCAGGTTTTTTCTCATCTTCAGTATAGGTTGGTCAGGTATGCTTTTATCAACATCTCAGAGGACAAATTTAACAGTACTCTGCACACTGCAAACTCTGTAGTCATTCATTGACTCATCCATTTAGCAAATACTTACCCAGTGCCTCCTCCACTCCAGACACCGTGCCATGTGTCGGAGAAGGGGCTTGGCCTTAATGGGGGTCATAGCCAGTGAGAAAATTCACACAATAAACAGGTGGACATACAAATTAACCTATAAGTAACATAATGATTACTGCTACTAAGCAAAGAGCAAATGCCAAGAGAAAGTAATAATGAGACCTAATTCAAATTGGGAGGTTAAGAAAGTATCCCTGAGAAAATTGTATTTAAACCAAGACCAGGAGGATAATAAAATGTCAGCCAGGCAAAAGGGGAAGAGAATGGGAGGGAGGGACTTTTCAAGCAGAGAGGCTAGCTAATGTGCAAAAGCTGGAAGCGGAAAATAACTTCCAGTACAGGATAGCTGGAACATACTAAGGGGCCCAAAATGGAGTTGGAGAAATGGCAAGTCCTGTATGCCATGTTACAGAGTTTGGATTTTCTTTTTTTTTTTTTTAAGATTTTATTTATTTATTTGACAGAGAGACAGCGAGAGAGAGAGAGAACACAAGCAGGGGGAGCGGGAGAGGGAGAAGCAGGCTTCCCGCCAAGCAGGGAGCCCAATGCGGGGCTCGATCCCAGGACCCTGGGATCATGACCTGAGCCGAAGGCAGACGCTTAACGACTGAGCCACCCAGGAACCACCGATTTTGGATCTTCTTGTAGACGTAGTTGAAAGCTGTTGAGATGTGTTAAGCAAAGAAGAGGGAAGATTAAATTTGCATTTTTAAAAGGTCAGTCTGTCTGCCATATAGTGAATTACTGGAGGGGGACACAGAAGATGGGAGAGCCCAATTAGGAGGCTATTTTTAGAGTAGAACAGCAAAAAAATCATGGTGGCTTAACTAGATTGGAGGCAGAGAAGATGGATAAGGTATATTTTGGAATTTATTGGACTTAATGGTGTCCTGGGTACAAAGCATGGAGAAGAAGGAGGTATTGAGAGCACTTTCCAGGTGCCTTGCATGAATAGTTGTCAAATGATGAAGTCATTCATTGACTGACCTGACAAAGCCTGAGGGAGGAGCAGGCTTAGCAGGAGAGAAGATCAAGACTTAAGTTTTGGACATTGTGGACACTGGAATGTCTATTAGATATCCAAGTGGAGGGGACAAAAGTCAGCAGGAACAGAGGCTGCCACCCACGCTATTAAGTCATTAATTCATTCATTTATTCACCAAATGTCTATTGAGGACCAACAATATGTCTGATTCTGTACTAAGTGCTGGAGATTTTTAAAAAGGGGGATCCAAATGGCTCTGATATTATGGAGCTTATATTTTAGCAGGTGGTAATAGTTACATAGATGAATTTCAAAATCAAAGACAATGACTTGATCTAGGGCGTGACTGAGAAATTTCAAATGGGTACATGGATTTTAATAACCTGCAAATTTGTGCTCTAAAACCCTCAATCCCCAGGGTCTTCAGCCCATAGCTGGGAACCACTGTGTTAAAAATAGCAATTTTTAACATTTCAGTTGCACTGACTCCCCAAAAGAATGCATTCATTATAATGGGTAACTATATAATAGCCTATATTTATATTTATAAATTTTTTTAAGTTTGTACCATTATGATAAAATCACACTGTCAAAATGGGAGTTTCACAATGAGAAATTGGGATCATTATTTTATTATACCCGGGTCTAGGCATACAAAGAGCAAGGTATTATATTTACTTCAAAAGTGTGGAGGGTTTTAAGAAAGCCCACAAATGATTAAATAAGAAAAACAAAGTCCTACGTGGCAGTCCTTATATTTTGCATCGATATTTATGTGTCACTGCAGTGAGTGGAGTGTTGAGAAGTGATACAGAGAGCAAGCTGAAGGATATCAGCATCATAATTGTAATCCCTAATATTTATATCATACTTTACAGTTTAAAGACCCCCCACTCACATTCTTCTTTAAATCATACAGACCGTAGTTATCAACTATAGCTTCAGTTTAGGCAAAACAGAAAGAATTAAACAAAATCTTTTTTTTTAAGATTTTATTTATTTATGAGAGAGAGAGAGAGAGCATAAGCAGGGGGCAGAAGGACAACCAGACTCCCCACTGAGCCGGGAGCCCAACATGGGGCTCTATTCCCGGACCCTGAGATCATGACCTGAGCCGAAGGCAGACGCTTAACCGACTGAGCCATCCAGGCGCCCCAACAAAATCTTAGTATAAGGGAGTTGGGCCTCGTATAAAGAATTATTCCCTGGGGATGAAGATTGTCACACTGGGATGATTTACCTGGGGATGTCTCTGATTTACCTTCTCTAGGAATCTTTAGTAATAGCCTGGACTCATTAGATCGATTGGCCTCATTCGTCGGTCACAATGAGAAATGGTATGATATATATAGAAGTATGTCAAAGCCCTTCCCCATTGCAGGTGTAGTAGAAAAATCACAGGTATTAGAGTCAAACAAGTTTGGTTGGAATTTTAACTGCATCTCCTGCTAGCTGTGTATCATGAGCAACTTACTCGACAGCTCTGATTTTCTTTATCATCATAAGGAGCTTGGGAGGTGTGAGGGGATAATATGAAGTTTGCAGATTACTTAATAAACAGTTGTTCCCCTTCCCCCCCGCACGCCTTCCTCTGAGACCTCCATCCTTTCCTCGTGTTCTAAAATTGCAACTTCTGAGCTCCAGAGAATATGGGACCAAGGATGAAATGAAAGCCCAATTTAAGACTCACCTTTCCTTAAGCCCATCAGACTAGTCTAAAATTTAAGCAGCATATATAAGGCTAAAACTAGTTAAATCAGTCAAGATCATGGATCATCTTTTTATAGTTGACCAGATGATACCAAGAGAAATGTCAGAATAATCTCTTTTGTTTATTATATGAATTAAATTTACATATGCAGTATGCAATAGAGGTTTTTAAATACCAGGACAGGGTTACAGAATTAAGATCAGAAGATACAATAATAATAATTACTATTATTATTACTTAGATATAATAGTTATTATTAATATTTACTGTCACTTTAAAATTTAAGGAAAAATTTGGGAAAAAACATTTAACCTTTATTTTCCCATGCGATAAGCTTTATTTAACTTTGATTCCTTTAAATACTTCCTGATGTTTAAATGAGCTAATCTCTTGCTTCCCAGCAAATAGTGTGACTAACATGAATCAATCTCTATCTCTTCAACAGGGACAAGTGATCCATACGTGAAGTTTAAAATTGGAGGAAAAGAAGTGTTTAGAAGTAAAATAATACACAAGAACCTCAATCCTGTGTGGGAGGAGAAAGCTTGCATTCTTGTTGAACATCTGAGGGAACCCTTGTATATCAAGGTGAGCCAGTTATGTTTTCCCCTAATGCAATGACATAAAACTCCCTGTTTAATGGTTTTCTATCATGTCTTCCTGACTGATGAGATTTTTTCACCAGAGATAAATTCTGCTCTGCGCAACTCTAATCTGTTGATGGTGTGACAGAGAGGAGACGGCAAGGGGAGAGGAAGCTGGGGAGCATTTTTTCTTCAGCACAGTTCTATTGCCAGTCATTTAGGAGGATTATGAAGTCAGTCTTCTCCTGTTTGGTGCAGTTAACTTACTCAGTGCGCTCTGGGAATATAGAAAACAAGTCGCCGTGAAATCTAGCAAGAAGGAGAACTTACACAAAACCCAGCCTTTCTGTTCAAGAATTCTATCAGGGGATCTGCCATTACAGGTTGCAAAAAAATATTTTCCTTGGAAGATGAGAAGGGTAAAGATAAAAAAGGGGGTGGATTTCCTGTCTCTATCATATTACCAAAAATGGGGGGGAAAGAGTCTTTCCTCTCACTTGATGTAGTTTAAAAAAAAAGAACTTAAGGTGATCATTGCAACCCTAATTCCTTGTTTTGTTTCCCTATCTAAATTCTCTTTAATCCATATCTCTAGATATTTTTTCTGTATCTAATTCATATCTCCACACCGTTTATGGCTCCTATGTTCTGACTATCCAGTCAACGGCCAAACTTTTTTCTCCTTTACCATAAAACCACACGCCTCCCCTTCTCTCTTTTGTCACGAATGGCCCATGAACCAAAAATCTCATATAATCATTCATTAGGCAATCTCTAGGCATCCTCCTTCCCATCAACTCTTCATTTATATTGCCTCCAGCTGTTTCTCTTTTCCACAGAAAGAAAAATAATAATCAAGATTTTATTAAAATCATAGCAGAACTGGTTGGTCCAAAGGTGTAGTGAGTTCTCTCAGTTGATTGTTCACACTCAGTTACAGGTTGAACTCCTTATTCTACTCTTTCCCCCTTCTCACTACTGCACTTCACTAGTCTTAAAAAAAAAAATCATAGCAAAACAGTTTATAAGATCAATGAAAAGAGAATTTCCTAAGTACATAGTTGGTAAGTTTCTTGAAGACATTATGGGAGAATAGATCTGTATTTGCCTAAGAAAGAGTCTCAAGTGGACATTGGCTAAAGAAAATCAATTAAATAACATTCCTGAACTATCTTTTAATATACAATGTGTGATGGCATAAGAATTGTTAATGTGGGAATATTCACAGCCAATCCTCCTCCCACCAAAGGGAAGATCTTCGGGTCAGAAGTGTTTTTCTTTCCTGCTCCCCACTTCCAGAGAGACAGAAATATCTGCATGAGAAAAAAGAAAATACCTTCATAACAAAAAACTGAGATAGAAGATGTGAAAAAGGAATTAAAAAAAAAAAAAAAAGACAAGTGGGATGTGAAGGAAATTTTATTTCCGGGGAGTTTTGGAAGAGATGAGTTAGAGCAGTTGTAGCCACGGGGACAATGGACGGGAGAGGAAAGAAAGCAGGTGTTAGTAAGGATTGCACTGGACCACTTGCATCTTGTTTAAGGTCCCATAAGAGAAAAATCATGGAAAGAAAAAGATTTATTTTTAATTACTTTTACTGTGGACCTGTTTCTTTACTGGGATATTACTCTACAACAGAACCAGATGGATCTCCAGTCTTTGAAAGGGTTACAAAATGAACTTCCCAAAATTACATTAGATGTTGGTTAGGTCCTTTCGCTATTCTCTTGTGCTCAAGAATGAGTATTCATCTCTGTAGAAACCAAAATGTCAAAATGCATGTTTGAAAAAGAATATCACAGTAGGCTCAAAAACAAACAAACATCTGACGTACACACACACACACAAGAAATGGTGGCAAAAACTTTTATTGTGGTCGGAGAGAGCAAGAATGTGTATGTGCATATCCTTCTACTGTCACGGAGACAGTGAAACTGCATGCAGGCCAAAGGCCTTGACTAATGCCGCACTATAAGCTAAGAAGCTAGGAGAGAAACTCCAAAGGTTGTTTTTTTGTTTGTTTACCACTTTGCGTTTTTAAAGTATGACATCATATAGCTACAACTTAGCTTTCACCATACAGAAAAAAATAGTGAATTGTAAAGTTATTTGTCACTTCTGTACATTTTTACATAAGAAAAATGATTAAGTAGGAATCACACTGGCTTCCCAAATACTATGTGTACAAACATAAAATGACAATATTTTTATGTACTATTTTATGCTTTTAAATATGCTTTCCTATTTTTCACTTGATTTTCATTTTCTGTAAAATGCTAGGGCTTCTTTTGAGAAAAATCTCTAACTTTTTGCTTTATTTTTTCCATTTTTTATGTTATCTACTTTTTGCCTAACCTTACACACACAGAGACCTAAACAAAATACATTGGCGGAAATATTTTGAGTTACTAGAATTTCATGAACATTGCATTCTTTTCATTGTCTCTACACAGCATTGTGTAATTGACTGACTTGATTTTGATAGGATGCCTATATCCTCCATGCTGGGAGATTAATCTTGCCTGAAAGATCTCTTAGGGATGAACTGATTCTATAGTGACAGGTGATATGAAAATGCATCTATGTACTGGATGGTTAGAAAATATTGTCTACAACCCTCCCGTCTACAGTTAAAGGAAAAAGAAGTCCATGTGTACCCTGTAATCTGATTTCTAACAATGTAAGGATTACCAAGGGAAACAAAAGTCAGTTCTGAGCCCAGGTTATAAAATTGCATTAAAGTTGCAGTGCTTTTACCAATTCTAGGAAAAACAGATTTTTTTTCCAAAAAAAACCTTGGAACTGTCATTTTAAAGAAACTAGACACAGAATAAATAATAACATACTTTCCAATTGGATGGAGTTCATGTAGATTTTAATTTTAATGAGAATATTCCTTCTGCTCCAAATGACTTTATAGTAAGGGCAGGTGAAAACAAGTTTATAGGAATAGACTTGAAATATATTTATAAAGTAGTAGTAGAGGCTGGGGGTTTAAATTCAGTGCTATTTTCTTAAAGATTTTATTTGAGTGAGAGAGCACAAGTGGCAGGGGGGAACGCAGAGGGAGAGGGAGAAGTAAGCTCCCGCTGAGCAGGGAGCCCGACACGGGGCTCGACCCCAGGACCCTGGGATCATGACCTGAGCCGAAGGCAGAGGCTTAACCGACTAAGCCACCCTAAATGCAATTCTATTGACTGAGGCAAGAGCCACTGGAGCCTGCCACAGGGATACTCCTGCACACATCTTAGAGAATAGGGTAAATTCAGCGTCCATTTCAGTTGAATTGAATTAAATTCTCGATTTTCATCTCACTGACACTATTATCCAAGGTACACAGTGAACCCCCAGAGTTACAGTAGAAGAGAGAAAAGTAATAGAAAGGGGAAATGTTTGTGTACATTGCTACTTGTCTGGCCTAATCATAGACTAGAAATCTGGGTATTAGATTGGAGTCTTTTCTAAATAATAAAAATTTTTGGTAATTAGGAAGGTGATTCTGTTTGAGGTCAGATTACTGTTTCTAAGACTGTTATTTTACCAAAATTGACAATTCCTTAAGTAACTCCCTATCTATCCAAGTTTAAGATTTGAAATTGAAAAGTCCTTGAGGTGCCACGGTGCCTCAGTTGGTTAAGCATATGACTCTTAATTTCAGCTCAGGTCATGATCTCAAGGTGGTGAGATCAGTCTTGCATGGCTCTGTGCTCAGCGGGAAGTCTGCTTGAAGATTCTCTCCCTCTCCCTCTGCCCCTGTCCCCATGCTCGCACATGCACTTTCTCTCTCTCTCTCAAAAAAAGAAATCCTTAAACATGGTTCAAATTAAAGACCATATTGCTATCTTATGCAAAATTATTTCTCACTAGGTCTTAAGGGCCCTAAAAGAATGTCATATACCAATGATCATCAACTCTGGCTGTACATCAGAATTATCCATAAAGGGGTTTTTTTGTTTTATATTTGTGGTTCTTTTTTTTATTCAAGTGTCTTCCCTAAAGACTTTGATTCAGGACCTCTGAGGTAGAGTCCAATCTTCTGTATTTTTAAAACACAGCAGGTTATTCTGATGAACTGCTTGGGTAGGGAGCCACTTTTCTAGACTTTTAAATGGAAACAACTGAGTAGTTGGAATGAAAATGTTTCTAGCCCTAAACTACACAGCACCCAAACCAAATTATTCCAAAGTTAGATGCTTATATTATCTTAGACATTTTGTCTTGTTTGGTTCAATAATACTTCCTAAATGCATGAATCAAGAATCTCAACTATTTTAGAAAACAACAACAAAAATCAATAGCAAAACAAAACAAGGAAATAAACAAGTGTGACCATACTTGCTTTTGGTTTATAGGCAGAGAACATAGGAAGTTACTGAGTCTTGGGAAGATGGAATCTATGGTCACATCTTCTCATCATAATAATAACTACAATTTCTTGAGCACCGTGCTAGGTGCCAGGCCTACTTTATCTCATGTAAACCTCACAATACCTGACAAGTAACTATTCTCATCCCCATTTTATAGGTGAGAGAGACTTAGAGATACTCGGTGTTTCCTATGTCCACCCAGCAATTATGCAACATAACTTCTTTTTTCCACTAAAGATGACTAATTGCAATGGCCGCAGTTAGGTTTTATTTTCTTTGTTTTACAATGTTAATACTATAATTCAGAGTTTAATTATTCTTGTATAGTGAAATGAGTATTTTGAAGCTTCCTGGGTATGAAAATGAGTTATGGACATATTTGAGTAGAATCTTATATCTTGGGTCACATTATGTGATCTGGATCCATTTCCATATCTTATTCTCATTATGCCTCTTTATTTGAATGCCACTCTCTCTAATTGTCCTCCTAAACATCTTCTGTAAATAGCACTTCTCATCACTCCCATACCCTAAGATATTTTTCTCCATGACTCTTATTACTACCTAATATGCATTTGTTTATTGTCTATACCCTGCCCATATGTAAGCCCCAAGAAATCAGAGACTTTGTCCCATTCACTGCCGTATTTCCAGTACCTAGAACAACATTTGGCACATTGTAGATCCTGACCAAATATTTCTCAAGTAACTGAATGAATAGATAAAAGAATCTTTTGAACTGGCAGTTGAAAACTCCCCTGAAGTCATAAGCACCGATGGGCATTTCAGTCATCTGAGCTAGCAAATTCCCATTCATGGGAGCTGAGTTTTCTGTTACTTATATCCCAAAAGCATTTTAGCCAGTGTACTCCCTGATGCAATTTTTCTTGGAAGAAAATTGAATCGAGATGTTAAATAAATTCATTGATTAGAATAAAACACGTGTTGTTCTAAACTCACGTGAGAATGAAGAGAGGTGTTAACGGAGCCCAAGCAACTTTTATCTAATGTTACCTAAGGTTTCCACCTCTCCCAGGGGAGGCTCCGTGAGAGCAAGGATCCCATCTAAACTGTTCATGTGTGAATTTGCAGGACTTCACTCACAGTGGGTGGCCAAGTCGTATTTGTTAAATTTCAGTATGTTCTATTCTGAACAGAGAATCCTGTACTATAGAATCTGAATCTGACCTCTTCCAAGCCCTGAATTTTGGGGGGAAGTAACATAAACTTTTCAAGCTTTGGATTCCTCATCTGAAAAATGGACACAACAATACCCTGTTCACTGAGTTGTGTAAGACATAAATTTAAAATCTCCAGAGCAGGGGCGCCTGGCTGGCTCAGTCAGTTAAGTGTCTGCCTTCCGCTCAGGTGATGATCCCAGGGTCCTGGGATCGAGCCCCACGTTGGGCTCAGTGGGGAGTCTGCTTCTCCTTCGGCCTGCCGCTCCCCCTGCTTGTGCTCTCACTCTCTCTCTCTCTCTGACAAATAAATAAATAAAATCTTTAAAAAAATTTCCGTAACATATTTAACAGATAACAGTGCCTAATGGATAGCAAATATTGAATAAACATTAATCAGTGTTAACTGTGTGTGTTCTCATTGCAGTGGGGGTACGTTTCCCTATTTTATCCCTTCTCGGTGCTCTGTATTTCTGAAACTCCCCCTAGAGCAATGTTCCTTCTGACAAGTAGTTTATAGAGCATAGAACAAAGTAAGATCACTAATAATTTCATTAATGAATGGATTCTGGTGGTTCCATTCTTTCCCATATGGATGCCCTTGCTAAGTAATAGGAGAATTAAAGTAAGCACCTAGCAATAGGACTGTAGGAAAGACTTTCACCACGAGAGTAAAGAGAGTTCGAATATTCCATCACCCAGCTGGGCTATCTCTTTTAGCCAGTTCACTAGATTCACAGCTCTCCACTTCGCATGTCTGGATGTACCCCAGCTGGTCTCATTGATTATCACTAGAGTCCCAAGATTTTAAGCTTTAAGGTGATACAGTTAGAAGAGGTTGCGTAAGAAATTTATTTAATTTTTATCGTAAACTTTATGTTGTAAAATACCCTATTGCAGCCACCTGCAGATACTGACATGTCCTTTGCCTGAGATGTTGCAGTATACTCATGTGATATGCCACTGAGCAGATGACTAGAACTCAGAAGTGTAATTGATCAAGGAGAATATTTATTGCAGGAGCACTGTGCTTTCTATAACAAATGTACTCCTGAAAGGCTGTATGTAAATCAAATGACTGTAAATTGAATAATTTAGAAGGCATTAAGGGAACTTATCATTTAAATAAATCCCCTTGTGACTCTTCAAATTTAAGAATCCTTTTGTAATGCAAAGTGTTTATCTTTTGGTTTAAATTTCAGTTTTTTACATAATAAGTTTAACTTGAAGTATACTTAGTCTAGAGAAAAACCAGTAATTCAGGCTGCTGTACATACTGTTCCCTCTCCTTCAAGCTTTCTAACTACTGAGCACAGTTGTGCTGATTTGGGCACCGGAGTACTGGGCTGTGGATTCTCTCAGCCTAATGGATTCTCACATCCTGGAAGGTTCGATGGCCTGGTTCATCCATTCAAGAGCTGGCTTCCTTGTCCGTGCTCATTTACTGCAGTGTACAATACAAAGACTTTCTATTTGAAAAGGTCAGGAAGCACAGCTCCCAACTTTATCTAGGAGCATCTTTTTTCCATCTTAAAAGTTGTCCCTGATCTCTATTGTTATTTTTATTCTTTTCACTGTCTGTTCTTTACAACACTTAACACAATTGGAAATTACATATCACCTGTGCACTTCCTTCTCTAGCAACTGTCTCCCTCACTAAACTGTAAGCATTGGCCATGTCAGCTTTGCTCACCACTGCTTACACAGCACCTACCGTATTGTCTGGTACATAATGAATACTTGATCAATATTGGCAGAGGAGATGAATGAGTAAGAAAATTAATAAATGGTTGGAAGTTAGCCAACTCCCATTTACTTAGAGTTTTTTGGACATGGCCCTAACTGATCTAGCCCTGAGCCGTTTCTCTAGCCTTCTTCCACTCTCCATCTTTCTCAGTCTGCTTCAACCACTCTGTCTTCTGGATGACCCTTGCATATGCTAATCACCTGCTGTTTCTCCTGCCTGGGAGTGATCTTCCCAGACTGGCTTAATCCTTCTCATTATTCTGGTCTCTAGGTGCAGACTTCCTCCAAAAGGGCTTCCTGGACCTCCAATCTAAAATACCAGCTCCCAACACACCCCCGTAGGCATTTGTGTCCATGGCACTCATCACTAAATATATCTATCTATTTGGGTTTTTATGGACCATCTCAGCTCCTAAATGCAGGTCCCAAGAGATCAGGGGCGCTGCTTTCTTATTCATCATAATATGAATAAGAAACATGAAAGGCATAGAGAAGATACTGGATAAATAGTTCTGACAGAAGGAAGAAATACATTCTTTTCTTTTCCTTTCTGCTTGTTGCTGGTAGTTACATTAATATTATTTCCTAGCCTTGCTTGTGATGATAAAAACTTGATTTGACTTAACCTTAACATGACTTTACAAAATGCTTTAATAACAACACCTCAATTTTTATTTGTATATTTAAAACAGCATTTTCCTATGATATCAGAGAATTTATCTTCAGTGACCTGAAAAATGCAAAGAGATTAGAATTATATTCTCATCACCAGTAACCCACTATAGAAGGCATATTTGTTGAGTTTCATACCAACTTATTTTTCCTTTCAGTAATGCTAATAATATGGGGGAAATATTCTAAGCTTATGTTCCTCAGATTTTTGATGATGTACTATATTTATTTGATTTTGTTATTCATCTTCCTTAAAGTTCTATTTTATATAAAACAGCAATTTTAAGTACAAAATTAAAGGTAGTTTCCTTTGAATGTTTTGTGAGACCCTAACATTTCAAACAAAGTAATTTTTAAAAATAAATAATAAGCTTCATTGCTTTTGGTGACATAGACAACTAGTATTTTATAATCGAGATACTTTCACTTAAAGCTTATATTGGAATTATTTCTAATAATGCCTTGTCTCTTTGGCTTCTTAGGTATTTGACTATGATTTTGGACTACAGGATGACTTTATGGGCTCGGCGTTTCTGGATCTCACACAATTGGAGTTAAACAGGTAACTTTTGAACCATTATAATATCACTATGTCTTTTTTTTTAAGATTTTATTTATTTATTTGACAGAGACACAGCGAGAGAGGGAACACAAGCAGGGGGAGTGGGAGAGGGAGAAGCAGGCTCCCCGTGGAGCAGGGAGCCCTATGTGGGGCTCCATCCCAGGAGATCATGATCTGAGCCAAAGACAGATGCTTAATGACTGAGCCACCCAGGCGCCCCTCACTATGTCTTGTTGTGAAGCTGGGCCTGTGTAATAGAAAGTGTTAGCAGATCTGGGATCTAGTCACTGTTCTCTCATTTATTGTTGTGAGCCTTCATGCTAGCCAGCCTTTTTCAAGTTCATCTCTCTTATCTACCCAGTGGAAATAATAGTGTCTTCCTTGACTACCTCATTCAACAACAACTATTTGGCAGAAAAATTCTTAGACACCTGCTTTGTCTCCCAGCACTGTGCTAGGCTCCAGGAATCTAGAGATCAGAGACACATTCCTTACTTTTCACATGTCTGGTATGGTTGTAGTGGGACATAAAGTAGATTATCCATGTTAGTCAAAATTATTAATTTAAGAATCAGGTCACCGCATAGGAAATAAAACGTGTACCTTGCTTTAAAAACAGCCATTCCCTTATCACCTGAGCCCAAGTACAATCTAATTTTGCCATCACTGGTAATCCTATGTTATCGAAGAGTGCCTCAAACATGGAGAAAGATTAGTTGTATTTTCTCAGTTAGATTAGTTCATCATTGCTTGATTATTTGTAAAGTTATATAATCATTACTAATATTAGTCGTTTCTCATACCTAATTATGGGCTTATATTTTTTAAAATGCATTTCAACTGGGAGCTTAGAATTAATACTAGAGAAAGGGAAAATATGTCTTAAAAGGGTCAAGCAATGCTGGGATAGATTGCAAAGGAAGCTGTGAGATCTTTGATGGTTTTAAGATGCTTTAGTTGATTATATACATAATGTGGCAGGAATAGTGGAATGCAAGAAAGCAGAGTAATGGGCTGGATTACTATATTTTAAATACAAATGAAATAGAAATAGTAGAACCCCCCCTTATGTATTATAGTCAGCTACGTTTGAGCACACTGATGGCTTGTTGGTCTCTCAATAGTCATTTTTGTCATGCACTGGACAAAAGAGCAGACTTTCCTGTACCTCCTGCATGTCCTCCATTCCAACCTAGAGCTTTGCGCAGGCTGACTAATGGTAGAGCGTAGGTGATTGCTGGCTCCCCTCCCTCACCATAGAGGAAGGATGTGCCTTAGATGGTATTTTATGTAGTCCATTATCATGAAAACTGAGCTCCAACCAGAATGGACTGTGGTGTTCTTTTATAAAGGCCACAGTTATTTTCTCTGTAGACTTCTGTTAAAGGCTATGCAAATTGCTGGATTTAATCACAGAGCATAAATTTCTCGTGTTCTCTATTAAAGATAAATCATTGATGAGAAATAATTTTAAATGGAAAAAATATGAGATGATTAAGAAAATAAAAAGAGGTTATATACAAGCATTTGTTTATTTTGGCACATTACTTATTGTATGTATTTACCCATTCCTTCCTCTCAAAACCACATAAACATCCCAGATTACTACTTTTCAAAATCACTAGCTGGTATATACCATTACATTCTATGTATAAATCAATAGTCCCTGGGTACAGATAAATGGATAATGGTAGTAGCCATATAAATACTTATCCTACTATATAATGCATTAAGATTTTACTTTGAAAGAAAATAATAGGTAATCATCATAAAGCAATTGCAAATGTTCTTAAATCTTTATCATGTAATCATTATAAAAATGTAATGAAGTTTTTTCTATTAATTTTATATGTAATCATTAGAGGAAAATGAACTGAATCAAATTGTAACCCCTTGTAAAAACATATATGTATGTATGATATATATATATATATTCTATAATGCTTAACATGAATTTCTTAAGACAAAAGGAACAAATTGTCAAACCACAGTGATTAGTTGTAACTAAATTGACAGTGGAGCAATTTGTATCACAACTATTATAACATTGTATCATCAGTCTAATTTTTCATGTTTCATTTAAAACCTCTGATGTCAGACAACTGTTCATTTTTTTTCATAACGTTACTCCTTGACTTGGTAAATGAAGCATCATGTGAAAGAGTCTCCTGGTATTATAATATCTTAGCAATAAAAAGTATCTCCTGTTGTCAATCCTGGTTGTATGGGAAAATCACCCAAGCTTTACAAATAATATAAATTTCCACTCCCCACCCTTGATCTATAGAACCAGGGTCATCATGGGTAGAATTAGGGAATGTGCACTTTTTTAAAGCTCCCCAGTGGATTCTGATGTGCAGACAGGATTGAAAATTCTTATTTGGACCAGCTTTCCTCACCAAGCCTTCCCCCGATACTAGACTCCGACTGTATCATTTACTAATTAAGCTCCCTGAAGATGATATTATCTTTGATCTTGACATTTGGTTTTTGCCCAGAACATAGCACAGTGTGTAGTATTTCATACGTGTTTCATATATGTTTTATGAATGAAAAGAATAAGTGACTGAACAAGTAAGGGAACATCCCTAATTTGCCAACATTTAAGGATTTAAGTTTGGTATTGAATATTCCACAGTCCCTTAAGTTTACGGAGGGCACGAACCCCTGTTTGTTCAACAAAATGAACCAAATCAAATTATATATACAATATATTTATGTATATATCATATATACCTATATACTATAAAACTTAACATGCATTTGTTGAAATTAAAATATTTATTTAATTGAAATATGGAAATGAGATATTACCTAACCATTGTCAGTTGAATGTGTACTTTGTATTATTTGTAAAAGTGAATCTGGGTAGTACTGAGTAATTCATAATCTCTTCCTCAGACATACGTAATTCTAAAGCTTTCTAAGTACTCACCAACTCTTCTAAGCATTGATTTCCTTGTGTTTCTGAACCTAAAAAATTGTTGAGGCATAGATTTAAACAGCCAAAACATACAGAAGCATTATTTTAAACAACGGGGTCTGTTAAAAATAGTAACACCTTGTTTTAAAATTATGTCTATGATGTCTATTAGGCAAATTATATTTTACCTTTTCCTTTTTTCCCACTCATCTGTTTACTCTAAATCATGTAGTGGTCTGTAAATGACCCTCATTTACTTGTTAGTCTCAAATTGATAGAAAATAGCTGGCTTTGCTTTCTGTGTGTTTAGAGATCCTAAAAAAAAGGACTTATAGATTTCTCAATACTGTTATAGTTTCTCAGTCTTCTAGAATCCCAGGAAGGACTGAGACTTCTGCAGTGAACCCAAGTATTGCCAGCTGATCCACAACTGATTGGATAACTTAGTGCATTAATGATATTTCAATAGCAACAGAATTTGTACCAGAAAAGTAAAGAAGACAAAATTGACTCTCTTCATAAAAATAAAAAAATTGTCAATATAAAACATATTTTTGGCTTATCCACTTAACAACTGCTCACAGTCTTAATATTTTATCTCATAGGCCCACAGATGTGACCCTAACATTGAAAGATCCCCATTATCCTGACCATTACCTTGGAATCATTTTGCTGTCCATCATCCTTACCCCTAAAGAAGGAGAACACAGGGATGTGGTAAGTTGCCCCACAGCCTGGTAAGAGTGCTTTCTTGCTCTCACTTGGTGGAATGTCATGAGCCTTCTTTGAACCCAGAGGTGATAATAAAAGAGAAGTCCCGTATGAAAATCGGGCCTGTTCTTTGTTTCCGTAAGTATCCTGGGTATCTCTAGTCCCTGCGTTTTATATCTTTTTCAATTCAAATTTCCTGTTCTATGCTCCAGATGGGAACCTCTTGTAGTAAATAAGGGACACGTTTGCATCTTTTATTATAATTTCATTTCCCAATTTCAGACATGTTATGTTGTAGGCAAATGGCAGTATGCATTCAGGGAATACATTTGCTACTGAAGCGAATATTTGGAATTCCACATTGAGGTATCCAGACTCTACTATTTTGACCGTACTGTCAGGTGTACCATAACAAAGAAAAATGAGGTGAAATTATAATAGAGTTCCTGCTTTCTGGTATTTGTTTGCTGAATGAGAAGTGAATACTTTTCATCTTCTTGACGGGCTTCCATATCGGTGTTACCCATTTCCCAGCCCTGGCCGTCTGTACTTCCTTGCACACCATGCTGTTGTGAGAAACTGACAAGGGAGACAGAGGAGCCAATTACTCCAGCATGTTGAAGTGACATTAAAAAATATCAGGTCTGACCTGCATCGGTATGCTTGCCAGTGCGCTTCCTGCCACAATTTACCAGATTATTTATTAGACTCAGTGTGCTTTCATGTACTGGGAGCTGCTCCCACTAGTTTTGATTAGAACACATTTTAGGAGTAAACATAATTTTTTTCGGCAAGTCCAAATACCCTATTTCAGCACTGTGTGTATTGCTGTCTTAAAATAATGCATGACTAAAGTTGGTATATGTTGTCTGCTGGAAAGGTGTTATTGACATTTTCCCCTGGATTGTAGATTAAAATAGTGAATCCCAACTTGAAATTTGGAACCGTTTTAAATTCATTGAAAAATGCACTCTTTTCAACAAATGTTTTTCTCTTTTCTAAAAAGTAAACGATAAGCACATATATTCATATACTGTATTTGCTGAGTGTGATTTACGTATCCATACTTAAGTCAGTGAGGAATAACTTTCTCTTTTCTAACAAGTCCTACAAAAACCTACTGTGAGAACTTAGCACCACAAAAAAAAAAAAAAATGCATGTAAGTGTGC
Organism: Eumetopias jubatus; assembly: GCF_037043125.1. Lineage (NCBI taxonomy): Eukaryota > Metazoa > Chordata > Mammalia > Carnivora > Otariidae > Eumetopias > Eumetopias jubatus. The sequence continues at coordinate 73,256,684 of NW_028274811.1, read as the reverse complement.
ATATGCATAGGCCCATGTGTGCGAAAGGAAGGGTAGGTGAGGAAATTTTTTTACAGAGAATATTTAGAAATAGAAGCCCATCATTTTAGAAGTTCCCAAATCAGAATACATTATACAGCACAAGTATGCAGTATAGTACATCACCCAGTACAAGCCAAGGAGTATATCCTAGCTGGCTAATCCATACCTAGGAATAAATTATGTGTTTGTTTATTACTTTATCCAAATAATCCTAGTATTAGCCAAAACCTACTACTATAAGCCAGGTTTTATGCAAGACCCTTAGGATACCATAGAACTTCTATCCAGTGAAGAATTCAGGGATCAAATAATTATTGAAGGAAATTTAACATGATGGCTGTTTTGAGTTCTGAGGGATGTGTGGGTGTGAGGGAAGAGAGGGGTGTGTTGCTGTTAAGAGCAAATACAGTAGAGTTTGGTCTAGTTAGGGGGACAGGAATTCTCTAAGGAAGTCAAATGGGACCTGAGGTCTAAAGTGTGAATAGGAGTTAATAAGACAAAAACCAGGAAAAGAGAAAGTATTCAAGCAGAGGACAGCATGTACAAAGGCCCTGTGGCCAGAGAAACTATGCCGCATTCCAGGAATTGAAAAGGTCCTGGAGCTGAGAAAAGGTGGAAGCAAAGGAGAGTATGGGAGATCATGACAAATGATGACAGTGGAAAGGGGCTATCCAGACTGTGTAGGGACTGTTGGCCAAGTTAAGGTTTGTGGTTATTCTCCAAAGAGCAAGGGGGAGTCTATAAATCAGAAGTGGCATAATCATTTTTGCCTTTTGAAAATAGCTGTGTAGCTACATTGTGGAAAACAGATGGAAGGAAGAGAATGGATACTTGGAGACCAGTTAGGACCGATTATCGCAAAAATCCTGGTGGAAGGCGATGGAGGTTTGGATTAGGATTGTCCGAGGTAGAGATGGAAAGAAATCAGCAGATTTACGTATAAGAGGTAAAATCAACAAAACTTAGTGATAGAATCTTGTTTTGAGATTCTTTGTTCCTTTCATGAAGAACAGCACTTCATAAATGAAAATACCTAAGTGCCTGAGGTCTTATGTATCCCAAACCATCCCTACTGGCAATATGACTGGAAATTAGAAGGATATCGCGGCTGAGGTAGTGATTTGGGTGATTTGATGATGGAGGGTCTGCTGAATTTTTGCAGAAAAGGGATATTTACTAAGTGCTCTAACATCAAACTGAGGGCTTGAGGGATCAAGCTGGGACCAAGATGAAGCTGCTGAGTTAAGCTAACCTGCACACAAATGAGTGTCAGCACAGGCAAAGTGGTTCCCAACACTGTTTGTTCTTCAACAATTCCTGTAAAAATCTTTCCATCTCCATAGTTTCTCCAAGTTGTTATTTCAGCACAATGTCTTTCTAATTAGAAAAACGTCCTTTAAAAGTATTACAGTCCCTGACTGCTGATCGTCAGTGATTTATCAAACATGAATAGGAAGAAAATAGGTGGGTTACATGAAACAGGTTGCTCATCAAAAATCTGGTATTGTTCATCTTTTCTTCCTTTTCCCTTTTCCTCATTGTCTCCCTCCAGCCCCATTTGCCCTTAAGACAAAGAGTACTTCCTGAATTCTTCATGCCATTTTCTCAATTCAAATCCCTTTGACTACCCCAGCTTTTTGAAAGAAAATCCTTTGCTGCCAAGTATTTTTTCATTCACTGCTTTACTTCATTCCCTTCCCTTCAGAGTCCCAAATAGCACTGAATTCATCCCTCTGTGGCAACTGAAAAGGGATGTCTTCTCCCGTCCCACACCAGCATTGACTCTCACCTGGCTTCTCTCTTCTTCACCAGGGAAGTGAGTAGCTTAGTGAGGACTCAGTGCCTCCGAAAAGCACAACTGTTGCAGCCTATACTAGAGCCACCTCTGGCTGGTGACCTTCATGACCCCAGTCACACCTGAGGAGTAGAGAGAAGGGTGTCCAGTGCGGTTTCACTTGCTCCTCCTTGGAGGTGTGATCAATAGCTGGGAGCACGGGGTTGGTTGTGGAGAAGTGAACTGGCTCAGGAGGAGGGCAGGAAGTAGGAAAGATCCCCTACAGGAAATTCTCGTGGGATCCCCCATATCCTGGCTAGTCTGAGGTCCTAGATTTCAATCGGGGTTTCTAAGCCTATGCTTATAGGATGAAAATTTCTAACAAAGACAAATTTGCTTCTCTTTTGTTTGTTTTGTTCTAGATAGCAGTTTTATAGCTATTTTATTAAGGTCTCTCAAACTGTGAAGCAACGCTAATTATGAGATTTTTGAGCCTCTGAACAAGAACCATTTGTTGGCTGAACAAGCATCAAAAAACATTTATTGATCATCTGTAAGCATTGTGCCAGGTCCTATAATGTCCTCTTTATTCTCTTCTAAGCGTTCAGTGACCTATGTTTATTTCTCTAATTAAATGATATTTCTGATGAGGGGCTTTAAAGCTCTCCAGTGAGCACCATATGTTCCCTCACTGGTAACCTCTGCCCCATTCATACAAACTCCAACAGAGCTCACCTTCTCTCAAGTCTAGGCTTTCTTCACTGTCACTTGTCCTACCTGACATACTTCAGCTCACCTCCATCCTTTATCCTATCACTTCTGGTTATATATATATATATATATATATATATATATGTATATATATATATACATATATATATATATAATTATTGCTTCTGATTACCTTTCTTTTGATGACTGCCCTCAAAGCTAGTCCAGCTTTCTGTACCAGTAGCTGTTTAATGAGTTGCGGATGCATGTCTATAAGGATTTGAAGGAATACTTCAAAGGTCCAGGGAAAGATATTTTAAGGTTTTTTTTCTTTTCCTTACTTCAGTATTCAAGTTCCTGAGGTTATCACAAACAATATTAAGTACTTATTTAGTTTCCTTTTGAGTTAAAATTAGCACATTGATGATCATCTGCTTAAAATCGATCTGTATTGCTCTATGAAGGTATTTAACGACGACAATGCATTAGAAGCGTATCACTGTATTTTCTCCATTTTGTAACATGTCTACTATTAGCTCTGTATGTTTCCCTGGAATATATTTAAAGTTTTTTAGTTAAAAACAATCAGGGATCCAAGGTATCTTTAAATTTTTATATGTCTGACATATGTAACCTATTGCTGCCTTGAAAATGGTATGCCAAACTTTCACAAATAATCCAGGAACAAATCTTATTTAGAAAAATTCAAATGCAGCAGGCAAGAAATCAGTTATTAAGGGCTTCACAATTCCATTTAATATTTAGCATGATGAATAGGGAAGGAATAGAGGATGATTTTTGCATTGATCCTCACACACCAAAATTATAAGAGTTCTATTCTCTTTGATTATTAGCACAGAAATAATCTATTTTATGCTTTTGGGATTTAAGACTTTAGCCCAAGAACCATGTGTTTATTCTTGTGTTTGTATTTACAAAACTCTACTAAATATTTTATATGTATTAAAGTAGAGAATGGAAGACATGAGTTTCAAGAGCTAGTAACAAAGTTTAACAATCAAATAGGAAATAGAACGAACATTAATGTTAAGAAAATGCTATCAAAAGTAGGAATAAAACAACTGGAAATACAGAGTATTTAGCATCACAAAGTGGTAAAGTTTCTAAATCAGTTATCTTGTGAGTTGTGTTTTTTTTTTTTTTTATACACTCTTAATACTGACAGTACATTCCATGAATAATGCAGTTGGGATGATTTCTCCTTGTGTGGATTGCCAGTTCTAGAAATCAGTAAAACTGAAGAATGAATTGAAAATCCTATCAACCTACTGAATCTACTAAAGCCTCTAAAACATGCAATGTCTAATTACAGCAATTTCAGGAGTATAGTATGAGTAACAGCAAAAGTATTTCAAAATTGCTTATACTAAAGTCTCCATTGAGTTCATCATTGAGTCTTTAAAAAAAAACTCAGATGTGAACAGATATATAGAGATATATATCTTTTAAGTTTCCAGCATTGTGTGTATGAGAAACCACAGTCTTCATGGGGGGCAGGGGCATGCTGATGAGCTGCATGACACAGCTGTCATTTCTGTTTTGAATGCATGTCTTGTTTTTGAACCTACAAAATTGTAGAGTGCATACATGTGTGTCCTGTATATGGTATTTTGGTCTGATAGTGTGTTTGAGTTCTTTCTGGCTCTTTTTCTAGCAGAGTTCAATCCACAGCTTTCTTCATTGGAGAATTTGTGAAATAAAAGTGAGTTAATTTGTGTTACACACTCTTTTAGATAAACTAGACCTACAAATTGCTTGGCTAAAGCTAAAAAAATAGAAGATTGTAAGAAACATATGAATTGACCCCAGTTGGCCTTTAGCAAATTAAAAAAAAATACTTCTTTCATGTTGGTTTATTTTGCAAATTTTTCTGAATTATTTCACAGCTAACATTTTTTTAAATCTACCTATAAAATTTTAATGTTTTATAATATGTCTATACTATAATATCTAGCTATTCTGTGATTATTTTTACATCTTTAGTAGCCATGTAATTGCCTAAAAAAATACTACAATAAAAAATAAAGGTAAAAAATGGATTGAGAATGTGGAATCTCATGAAGACATAGTCAGTTCTACAGCTCTATCACAGGCCATATTTTTATACTACTTATTTCTTTCACTGGCTTCAAAGAAAGTTGAGCTGCTAATGAAGAAGTTTGATTATCCTGTAATAATATTAGGTAATGATGCTTTCAAAAACAAATTCATATGTTTCTCAGCTAAAATTAAGATCATAGAGCAAAACGTAAATCTTATTTTTCTATAATTTGCTTTATCTCCTATCTTTAACATTCCCCAATCTTTCTTCTCTAACATCTCACAGATAGCAAAGGTAACAGTAGTAATACTATGTTTGTTAAATTCACCTTTTTTTGAAACTTTTCTACTGTTTTCAGTTTTATTGAATCTAGCTTAACCCAACCATCTAAAAAGAAAAAGAAGCCTGTGAGTGGGATACTTAAACCCATGATTTAGCTAGTTGGCTTGGCTCAAGAAGCAGAAATCGTGCTATAAAATCTAGGGACCACTTTCTTTCACCGTACACTAAAATAAACTCAAAATGGATTTAAGACCTAACTGTGAGACCTGAAACTATAAAAATCCTTGAAGAGAACACAGGCAGTAATGTCTCTGACATCAACTGTAGCAACATTTTTCTAGATATGTCTCCTGAGGCAAAGGAAATAAGAGCAAAATTAAACTCCTGGGACCACATCAAAATAAAAAGTTTCTGCACAGAGAAGAAATAATCAGCAAAACTAAAAGGCAACCTATGGAATGGGAGAAGATATTTGAAAATGACATATCCTATAAAGGGCTAATATCCAAAATATATAAAGAACCCAACACCCAAAAACCAAATAATCCAATTAGAAAATGGACAGAAGACATGAACAGATATTTCTCCAAAGAACACATCCAGATGGCCAACAGACACATGAAAATATGGTCAACATCACTCATCATTGGGGAAATGCAAATCAGAACTACAATGAGATATCGCCTCACACCTGTCAGAATGGCTAAAATAAAAAACACAAGAAACAACAAGTGTTGACGAGTATGTGGAGAAAAAGGAAACTCTTGCACTGTTGGTGGGAATGCAAACTAGTGCAGCCACTGTGGAAAACAGTATGGAGGTTCCTCAAAAAGTTAAAAATAGAACTACCAGTAATCGCACTACTGGATATTTACCCAAAATTACAAAAACACTAATTCAGAGGGATACATGCACCCCTTGTTTATAGCAGCATTATTTACAATAGCCAAACTATGGAAGCAGTCCAAGTGTCTATTGATTGATGAATGGATAAAGAGGATGTGGTGTATATATACACAGTGGAATATTAGTCATATAAATGAATGAATTCTTGCCATTTGCAACAACAGAGTTAGAGCTAGAGAGTACAGTGCTAAACAGAAGTCAGTCAGAGAAAGACAAATACTATATGATCTCATTCATATGTGGAATTTAAGAAACAACGCAAATGAGCAAAGCAAAAAGAGAGACAAACCAAGAGCCAGACTCTTAACTATAGAGAACAAACTGATGGTTACCAGAGGGCAGCTGCGTGGTGGGGGATGGGCGAAATAGGGGATGGGGATTAAAGAATATACTTATCATGATGAAAAAAATAAAATAATAATTTTTAAAAATCTAGGGACATTTTGAGAGTCAGTGGATCCAATAATAGAATTCTAGAAACCAAATCAAGAAAATAATGAATTTGTCCCCATAACTGCCAGATCTTTCATATTTATACTCAGGGCAATTGTTGACTTTTTGTTTGTGTCAGTGTCTCAATTCTGAAAAATGATACCATGCAGCCTATTTGTAAAGCCAGTTTTGAGAGACGGGAAAAATACCAATCCTATAGTTAGCTTTACATCTTGAAGGGCTATTGTATGCAGTGGCTCTGAGTCAGGAGATGTGGTTTTGAGCAGCAGTAGTGAATGTGTGTTACACTGAATAGTGTTGCCCTGAGATTGAACTCTTCCTCATGCTCTTAGCCCCTTACAGAATGGAATTTTAGGAGATTCTTAGAAACTAGATGATGATAATAAATGGCCATGAGCTATGATATTTTACTTTCTGATTTATCTTAGTTGTTCTCACTTGATTTGACTAAAAGCATTATCTCTAGGAATTATCATTCTTTGTTCATTGAAACTCTGCTTTCTGAGAAAGTTAAACATTTATTGTCTGACTCCTGCTGGTAGAGTCGTTGTGAATATGGCATGCCGTGAAAGTATTTGGTTTCCAGTTGCCTTTCAGTGATAAGGGAGAAAGTGGTGGTGGTGATGCTGATGACAGTAACTCACTTAAGATCAACAACAAGTATTTATTACATGGCCACTACATGACCATCTCCACAACCCAATGGTGGGTTTTGTTGCTTCAAAATAAATTGCACATTAGTACTTAGAAAACATATAAAATATTTCTATAAATAGTGTTTGATAACAATGCTTTGCTGTTTCCTGGCTCCATTCAAAAAAAAAAAATTAGGAATTGTAACATTAGGAAATCTATCACTCTTCCATATTTTGGTCAATATTTAACACAGAGGATATACAGGGAAAATATAACTTATAAAACCACTATCTACAAAGAAGACAAATGAATCCTTATCTTTGACAATTTTATGATGTTCTCATTTCCTACCATAGAACTTCTGTGTAATTCCATTGTCTTGGTTTAGGCCAGAGGTTGTCTTCTATATGACTTAATCTTATATTAAAATCTTTCCTTTGTTATATTTTTGTAATTTATGAGTAGTTTCTGAAATGGTCCTGCTTTATAGTAAATTCTGCTGAAGGAGATATATTTCTTAAAGGCACCAGTATGCTTCCTTGATGTACAAATATGAGTAGCATTTCAATCTCTATATTCTTTTCTCCAAATATTCCCTAGTCTCCACTTCATTGGCCTTAAAGATAAGAGAGGGTAAAGAGGATTAATCAGGAAGTTAATACCTCAGTGTTCACTGAGAAAAATTTAAAACTGGAGAGTAAATAAAAGATCTTTGGATTTTTATGACTTACTTTATACAAGAGACCACTGATCTTGGGCACTCATTAAAGATCTCCATTAGCCTTAAATAAAACTCGTAGCCATAACTACTTCTTACTATGAAACACACAGACAGAAAAAACTGATTTAAGGGGCTCCTGGGTGGCTCAGTCCATTAAGCATCTGCCTTCGGCTTATGTCTTACGATCCCAGGTTCCTGGGATCGAGCCCCGCATCGGGCGCCCTGCTCAGCAGGAAGCCTGCTTCTCCCTCTCCCACTCCCCCTGCTTGTGTTCCCTCTCTTGCTGTCTCTCTCTCTCTGTCATATAACTAAATAAAATCTTAAAAAAAAAGAAAAGAAAAAGAAAAAACTGATTTAAAGGACATGTTATGGCTGAACATTTAGCAGGAAGATCGACTAATGTATCATTTTTCACAATTGAAAACATTTGTAGACCCCAATATAGTTAAAGATTAACTGGAAGCAGAGATAATTCTAAGATGCCACCAAAACGACAGACTTTTGAACATGTTTGAAGAGAAAAGTTACCTGCTAAAGTCATCATACATCCTTCACCTCCATCACCAAAGGGAACAATTGCCAATCATGAAACTCAATAAGAGTTTTTTTTTCCAACCAATAATTAAGATATCTCAAAATTTCCATTCTATTTAAAAATACGGTCTCATTTCTGTCTACAAAAGAATATAGCAAATGAACTCTCACCAGAAAGACTGCTTGAATGTTAAAGGTGCTTCTTCTAGCTGTGTGTATGTGATAAACAAGTTTTGTCTTGTATACTCGTTGCTGGAAACTGCTGTTTAAATGTTAAGCTTCCTCTAGAAAACCGCTGGCTGCCCTATTCTGTATTTGAGTCATAAGATAATGAAAATGCTTTATTTTGTTTACAGACAATGCTAATGAGGAAGAGCTGGAAAAGATCAAGTAAGGTAATGGCTTAGCATGTGATCTTTCAGCTTTTCTTGTTGAGAAGAACTATCAGCTGCATTTCCAAATCTCTCTCACACCTCTTCACCCAAACTGTACTACAGGATTTCATCACTCTTGTTTTTTTCCCATAAACTTCAAGCAAATCATGTGATGCTTCCTAAGTAACTAGAAATCACACTGATCACTCACATCCACATCATCCTCTTGCTAATGCCTGGTCCCCTTCTCAGCATCATTCTCAGCATCTGGTTTCTGTTGTGTGTGCCACAGGGTCTAGAAAATGTCTTTGCTCCAGATCAGGTATAAAATGGCTGGGTTAGGGTAGAGACCAATCCAGAGAGAAGGAAGATTCATGTAACTCTCTGTCTTTGTCCACTGAAAATTTGAGTCTGAGGTTCTGTAAACTCAAAATCCCTTTAGTACTACGTCTTTGGAATCTGTAGCAAGAAGAGTTTTCCATCATGGCCTCTTCTCACTTCCAGAAATAAATAAATGGCTCTTGGGAGTGAGAGGAGTTTATGGTTCCTGTAACCTACAAAGACCTGGCTCTTATAACTTGTAAAATATATAAGATCTAAACTAAGCTTCTTATTTGTTCAGTGGTGGTTCCACTCTTGGACACAAATAAATTACCAAGATGAAACTGACATTTATATACAGAGTCCTTAAAATAATGGGATTTTATTTGTAAAGATCTTCTTTGTTCAAATTTCTATTTAAAAAGTCAGTATTCATTTTTAATAGTAATTTTTTTAGACCCTGGAACATGACAATCTTTTTTTTTCCATTCTTATTGAATCATGCTATTACTTAAATTTTTCTTTAATTTTGTCATTTTTATTAATGTGAATTTAGAAAATACATCAAAATGTTTTTGTATGTATGATAATGTCTGAATTTGCTTTAACAAGTATTTCTTACTGTACAGTTTCTTCTCAATTCTTATAGTATTAAATACTGCAAGATAATTTGGCTCACAAAAAGGTCAGGGCCACATTAAAAATCACCTTTATATTTTAATAAAGTGAAAAGCATTTATTAAAGGAAGTTGCTGAGTATTTCTGACTTAGTATTCACTGTGTTTTTTTATTGACCAAAATAAAGTTTCAAAAAGTCTTAAAGAAATGTTTGCACTGTTCATGTTTGTATTACACGTTTTTCTTTGTAATTGTACTTCAAAATTAGTATTATATGAAAAGTATGTATTCTTTAAAAGTCACATAATTTGGCTTTCCTCATCCTGTGTCTATATTATGACATACCTGTGTAAAAATGATGTAATACATTAATATATATCAATATTTTCTCTTCCAGATGTAGTTAAGACATAATGCTAGAGCAGGATATTATATAATATTTAGTATTAATTACTAAGAATGATCTATTTTATTGTAGTATGAAAGAAAGAATAAATATTAAATTTAATTGTAATGATAAATTCAGTAAACATAAATCCACATCTTTTCCTTTGGTCTACAAAAAAATTAAAATGAATAATAAACATCTGTTCAACATGATTTTTACATCTAAAATTCTTAAAGTTTTAATTTATTACTAATAAGCCATTTGTACATTCAGACTATTTTCTGGCTCACCACTGAAGATACAGAATTCCCTGTGTCTAGCTCTGCACTTATTGGGGTACTTGGCAGATTATTTTTGGCTTGTATGGTAATATGTCTTTGGGGTTTTTAACCTAAGGGATTTTCAGTTGTATAAAATTTAATAGGGATATTGAATGCTGAGTAAAGGAAAATCAGTTCACTCATTTAGTTTTTTTCTATGAGAACATACTGAAACCTGGTAATTCATTCAAATCATCACTGTCCCCTAAACTATTTGATGTATTCATCCATATTAGTGTGATGAGAACAGAGTGTCAAATTCAAAATCTGGGGAAAGTTTGTAACTTCATTGACCACATAGTCCGCCATCCTTCACACACACTGAAACTGCTTCCCCAGTTCCATCCTCCAGGGATAAAAGGAAGAAGTGTGATGTTCAAGCAGATTGTGCTTCTGGAGAAACTAAGGGATGAGTGACTATACTGGGTAACATTATGTATTACTATGTTACTATTTTGTGGAAATGTATCCCTCTTCTAATTATTTCAACCTTCCCCTTAAAGGTCCTTGTGTCTACATCTTTTTCCTCTCTATTTTTGGAAAAAGGATGTAATTTATTTGCATTACATTTAAATATAGGTATTTTATATTTGATACAACTGTCCTCAAAGTCAAAGGTGAATTTTTCACATAAACAGGTCATTTTCATCTTTGGAATCTTGATGTATGACAATGAGGTCTCCTGCTTTTCTGTAGCCGGGGCTTTGATACGAAGCCTATCTGTGAGTACCAATGGTGATTATAAAGCCTGAGAATTATGAACTTTGTGGCCAAGACTTAAATAGTCAGATAATGTTGCTAGATATTCTCTTGAGTACAGAGTTTTTCTTCCTCTTCTTGTTTGCTTCTATTTTCAGATGTGACATAACCATAGAGAGGAAAACTAAGTTGACATAATTACTTTTTAAATATGCACATCTCCCTGAGATACAAGTGAATCAGCTCATGGGGTTTCCCATTATTTAAATATATGTTCATCATTTTCGTCATCTTGCCAATAATCGCCTCTTTCCATGGAAATTATATTATTTGTGGCACTCTTGTAATGCAGGATTGTATATACTATTGAAAACAAGAGCTGAATAGCCAACTTGAGGGCAGGGAATTGTAACTGCTGTTCAGGACTGACTTACATGTTATTTAGAGTAATTGTATTACCATCCAATGACAAGTAGGAAAAGAAATACACCTGCATTTACCTCTGAGAAGCAAGACTGTATAAAATACATGCTATATTTGAATGGTATGTTAACCAGTAAATAATTATGAATTCCATCGTATCTCCTCTTCTGGCTATGATAACATCCTTTAAAACTCTCCTTCCGATTTTCCACAAGCTTGCTTTCCATGCTGCACATTTGTAATCCTGCCCCACACTCAGCTGTTAAAGAAAAATGTTATTTTAATAATAAAGGGATCAATGTCTCCCTAAACTTGGGCAACTGAATAATTATCCTGGTCAAAGAGTTATACTTACATGACAAAATGTATTTTGGCAGAGAAATGGTAATGCTTTGAATTATTGCAATATTTTATTCTTTAGAAGAAGCTTATCATTGATAATTTATTCTAAGGTTAAATTATTCAACAAGAAAGTTTCATGAGCTCAGAAGAGAAGATGTATATGTGTTTTGTGAATAAATTGTGTGGGGTCAGTCAAAAAATAGAAAAAAATAATGAAATAATTGCCTCTATCAGACAGACAGAAGCAGAAATGATTTTACACTAAATCGTGTGTGTGTATGTGTTTTAATGGAGAATAACTAGTTTATCGATGAGTGTGATAATAAGCTTATGTGCTTTCAATAAAACTCTTTAATTACATGAGACATAACCATTGTGATAATATAAAGATATACACACTGCAATTCATATTCTCAACAATAACAGTTTAGAAATGTTTTAAGAAGAGTTCATCCTTTGAATAATATAATATGGACTATGTGATGATGTCTCATTAGCATATCTTCTGTTACTTGATGGCTTATTTTTTTAGTAATATATCTTTTTATAAAGATTTTATTATAATCACTTAGCATAATTTTAATGAACTATAAAACACTTTATTCACTGGTAAATGAAGCAATTTTTAATAAGACTTTTGGCAAGGATATTGTTAATTTAAACTAGAGAACACTTTCAACTCTAAGTCTGCAGGGCGTAGTTAAACCTGACACCTTGGATGACACATTAAAAATGCATCAGTGAAAACCTCTAAGTGCTTTAATTTAAGAAACACTAGAGAAACAGATTAACGCATTTTTAAGTATCTCACACAGTCTGACATAGTGAAAAAAAAAGTCATTATTTAACAATTATCAGGTTCTTTCTCCAAACACCTCATATCCTGATAATAAATAGATGATTTTTTAAAACCTGCAAAACATGCAAACTTTCTTGGTCTCTTAACTGTGAGTCATCCAAATGGCTTTTCAAATTATTATGCATATATCTTTGAAAAAAATTAGATGGTTTACATATTTTCAAAGGAAATATGTAATTCTTTTAGAAATCCCTACCACTGTTTATACTCCCAAATCTGTATTATATGGGAATGCTATCAAATTAACCTCATAATTAAGGCTTCTGAGATTCCAAAATGCAGCAAAGGGCAAATAGCATGAGCATTTCTATTATAAAAGACTATTTTTACCTCAATCAACTAAACTCCTAAAATTTGTAGTAAGTTCATTTAAAATAGAGATAACATAATGCCAGTAAATATTTGATTATCCCACAAAATACATGGAGCCACAATTAAGTTTTATGTTGAGATGATTTTTTTCTTGCTGCTTTGACAGTATTTTCCCATAGGTATAAAATATCATACATTCTTATATATTATAATTCATTACTACCAGGATTTGCTGTAACAGTGGCTTTACATGTATGTGACCGTTCTTGTTGAATTTTTAAAATGTTGTGGGTCCTTGAGGGAGCCAATCTGGTTGAGTTGGCCCAAAGTGAAAGGACAACATGTAATTTCAAGCAGAGCGTGAATGCCGTGACACCTGCATGCTAGCCCCAAAATGTTTAATTGTGGGCCATTGATTGGCCTTCACATTGTTAATATGTGTTACCCAGTGAGCTGACAATTTCCCAAGATTCTTTCTGGACTGATCAAAGGGCAGGAACCAATACAACTTGGCTCCAGGACAACGGAGCTAAGGGTTGGTTTACAAGATTCTATTGCCTCCTAATTTGAAAGATATATATTTGTATATATATAATATACATCAGATATATCTAACATATATATGTATACGTGTGTGTGTATATATATATACTTAATTGACTGTGACTGAGAGGAGGTTTATTGGTTTTAAAGTCCCCTAAATATCTACCGTGAAAATAAGTCATTGTTTTGTGAAGATTCTGCTTTCAAAGCCCTGGTTGACGGCAGTATACATGCACACATGCATGTGTTTATACACACACACTAACACACAAATAACAGATTTAAGTTAAAATTTCTAGGAAAATGAAAGACAAAGCAAGGTCAGACTTCAGTTACAGGGCATGTCCTCTGGGGAGCTGAGACTGTCTGTCTCTCGTCAGAAATATTTAGATGGACAGTTGGAGTTGTGCATTTGTGTTTAATGAGTGTAAATGATATGAACACCAATCTGAGTAACCACGAAAACAGGAAAATAGCATTTCAGCACCATTTCTACTTACTTCATGCCCCTATTTTCAGTTACATAACGATCAATAGGCATATCCAACTTGGAGCATCTAAGAGCCATAGCTTTGATAAACAGTGATTGCAGTCAGACCAGGAAAGCCTACAAAAATTATTTACTTATGGATTTATTTATTTTTAACCTCGTAAATGCCCAGAGTTATTGATAAAAGGAAATTGTGCACCTATTAAAATACGCTGTGTAGTGTGAGTGCTACCTGACTTGACCTTCACATTTGAATCTCAGGCTTCAAATCTGTGGTGAGTGTTTTGAGTATTGAGGAATTGCTGAATTATAATAAACATGCAAAATGTTTAAAGGCCTGTACACATTAAGGCTAATAAAAAATATCACTACTAATTGAAGTTTAGTGGCTAATCCTTATTCATCTGATGACAAAGTCCTTAAAGGTTTTTATGATTTATTTAAATAGGAGGCTAAAAAACAGCAACGTATTCATTTTGTTAGGAAAGAAAATAACTGTCCTTTAGTTTTATTTCTCTGGGAAAAAAGTATATCTTTTAGATTTTTTAATTTAAAATCTTGTTACTTTTTAGATTCATAGTAGGATTTTTGATCTTTGAGGATAAATGTTCTTAGTGTATATTGGTGTTTTAGAGGCAAAAAGTAGATTTAAATAAGATTTTATCAATGGATCTTGCTACTTTCATAAATTCAAAAGCCTCAGCAGAAATAGTCAGCAATTCGGGTGCCTGGGTGGCTCAGATGGTTAAGCGTCTGCCTTCAGCTCAGGTCATGATCCCAGGGTCCTGGGATCAGGTCCTGCATAGGGCTCCCTGCTCCTTGGGAGCCTGCTTCTCCCTCTGCCTCTCTCTCTCTCTCTCTGTCTCTCTCTGTCTCTCATGAATAAATAAATAAAATCTTTAAAAAAAAAGAAATAGCAATTCATTATTCAGGATAACTTCAGTAATTTTTCTCTATTAATTTGATGCCTCTGTTTTTGTGTTTTGCTTCCTTTTGCTCTTCCTTTATAATTTTAGCACTTTTAAAATGATACTTTCCTTCCCTTATCAACCTCTTGTCTTGATGGATACTGAAGTATAACTAAATATCTACAATCATGATTGAAGACCAGTCTTCTCTGAAATTCACAAACAGTTCATTTGGTTTTTCTTGCCCTCCTGATAAAATCGCTTTTTTTTTTTAGAACTCTTTATCATAATGCCAGGTGTCTTATTATTGTTGTTATTATTAGAAACTCTCATGAAAGAAAAGCCTTGCCTCATCTGCTGTGGATTTTATATTCATTAAGGCAATAAATGGCATAAGAGTCCACAGGAAAATTAAGTTGTTCCATTTGAAATAAAGGCCTAAATTTACATGAGAATGTAGGTTGTAAAATGAAATATAAATTTTAGTTGATGAATAATGACAGAAGTAATTAAACATGGCATGAAAAGCACAGCCTAGGGACCTTGGTGGATCCAAATGTGGCTAATATTTTTGTTTCTCAAATTTTAACAGAGAAACCTATGTTCTAAATCTTGATCATTAAAACTCCCCACACATACAAAAAATTCATCAATCTCATCTGCTCTTTGCATACTAGTCACATAATTAGATCATTAACGTCTGTATTCATCTGAGGAAGCAATGGGAATTATGGAGTTGGTACATTTTCAATATTAGTCACTTTACACCACCTAAACTTTAAATGAATTAACAAGACTTCTAAATGTTTAATGGCCATATTATTTGTTATAACTGCCTTGAGTCTAAAGCCAATACTTTCACATCCATTTAAGTTGCCTTAATACATTTCACATTAAGATAAAACTCACTCTTGGGGTGCCTGGGTGGCTCAGTCGTTTAGTGTCTGCCTTCGGCTCAGGTCATGATCCCAGGGTCCTGGGATCGAGCCCTGCATCGGGTTCCCTGCTCGGCGGGAGGCCTGCTTCTCCCTCTCCCACTCCCCCTGCTTGTGTTCCCTCTCTCGCTGTGTCTCTCTCTGTCAAATAAATAAATAAAATCTTTAAAAAAAAAGATAAAACTCACTCTTAGTTGCATAACTTGTGTTATTGGCTCTGGGGAAATTATTTGTGTAAGGAGACTCCAAGACTTCAGTGTCTTTAATATACTTTAAAATTTTTTCCACATGTTGTTAAACATGCTGCTTAATTACAAAAGAGTTGGAAATCAAAGTAAGGAGAGAATGGGCAATACAAAAAGAAAAACACGCATCTTTTGTAAAAGCTAGAATGAGATTTTTTTACATTAAACAATGTACAGCATCAAAAAAGACTGCAACCATTCCATATAAGGTTCATGTCCCAATGTCCAAATGTAAATATGTTTCTTGAGAGACTTGGTTTGTTTTTTTTTTTTTTTTTTGAGATACTGATATGACAGTGTCCTAAGTGTGACAGATGAGAATCATAGCTGTAAATGTAAATGAATTATAGCTTTGTAGTGCCAATAAAACGATGTCTTAAGCTCTGGACTTTTCCCCAGTCATCTCTGGCATTAGCCATGCTACCTGACAAAACCCTATGCAGGGAACTTGGGAAAGTGATCTTAATCTTGTTGAGAAATAGGTTTCATGTTAAAAAAAAAAACAAAACAAAACAGGTAGATTGTATAGACGATCTCTGATGTAATTCTAGTTCTAAATTTAAATTATTCAACTTGCTGCACACCCTAAACATTTTAGTTCACTATTATTTTCTGATATGATTTTTGGTATCATGTTTGGAAGGAATATCTATACCTAACCAAATGAAACTCCAAGTGACTAACAATCAACAAATTATTTATTGAGCACCTACTATGCAATAGGCATCATGTGAGGTGCTGGACTACTATCTTAACTGCTAACGCAAAATCATGGAGTAATCAAATAAGTTACAAAACTTCATCTTCTCCATCACAGTGTCTATGGTCAATACTGCCCTGTATGTGTCCCCGGTTTCCCATAATTTTACCATAACTGACACCCAGAGACAGGATGCAAAACTTTCAAGTGTAAAGGATGCATGTAATGCAAATGTTCTCTTTAAAAGTGAGCAACTATGGTTTTGATTTCCTAAAGTTGAATTGGTTTCACTTTATGAAAGTCTGAGGATTAGTAATAAAATATCCAACATGAATCTGTGACTTTGTTTTCAACCCAGTTGCCACCCTGCTCAGTGTTCATTTCTTGTCAAAATTATTTTTGTGGAGCTCAAGTGAACTTACATTATCTATATTCTATATTATATCATAAAACTAGGAAGTTTTTAATAAGGCATTAAACCAAATTTGACTAGGTGTGTGTTTATAATTAAGATTTCTATTGTCATTCTTTAAAAAAGCTCTGAAGGTCTATGGTGTTAATTTGTTTTGTTAAAAGGAAGATATTATCTGACTCCCTTCAGAATCTTATAGTTTGTTTGAACAGTCGTACTTTCTAAAATAAAGTGTTAGACTCTGAGATGTAATAATCAATAATTTAAGAATAAAGAGGTAAGTAGATTCTTAAAAATGACAGAAAGAATCCTTTTTAAACTTACTACCATTGATACCAGATAGGAATAAGACAAAAAACTTTAATTTACTCAAGGGAAGAAAACTAACAGTTTATAAACATCGGAAGGGTCATTAGGATGTATAGTTTTGGCTTGTTCATTTTGATTTTGTTGGGCTAATTAAGTATTCTCAAAAACACCTCAAAATGTAGCTAAATATTTGTTTGTTTTTAGGATCTCTCAGAAAATGAAGTGGTTGGATCTTATTTCTCTGTGAAGTCTTTCTTTTGGAGGGTAATGTCTAAATCCTTTATATTAATATTCTTGACTTTGGTTTTGAATAGTAATTTTGAAAGTTAAATATGGAATAGGAAATTCACTTTTTGAAATAGGCTCTCAGAAAAATGTATTCAATTGGCCTTTTTTATTAACTTTTATTCCAAGCCATTTGGGTGAGTCTTTCATTTCTTCATTTATATAAACTAAGAACTTCATATACCGAATATATTGTTTTGAAGTCAGTTCCTTGTGGGACCAAGTTTATCCCAAATTCTTGCCAGCTAGAGGCCCACAGCCCTTCCAGGAAGATGATGGTGCTGTCTAGAGGGTCCATTCAGTTTCTTTTTTCCCCTTCTTGTAAAATCTGCTCCATCTGTTTGAGAAAAATTTACTCACATTACAGTGATCTTATACTATATACATACTAGATAATCAGTGTTCTTTCTTTGGGAAAAAAAAAACTTATGAATTAGAAAACAGCAACTCTGCTTTTGATTTAAATAAAGAAAAAAGTGAAAATTCTACAGAGAATTTGTTTTAAATGCCATTGCAATTTAATGTTATTTACTCTTTCATGACTTACACATAGCGAGCTCTGTCATCCTTTTTGCTCTGCTCTAATTCTGCATTATGCACAGCACGATTTATTACAAATGCACTTACTAGTTTGCTGAGAGTTTCCTTCTTTCTTTGAAAATTCACATTTGGTACATGATTACCTAGCAATAGATACTGCAGAGAAAATGCTATACTCATCAGGCCTTGCCATTTTCTTTCCTTGGCTCTAAAACTGCTCATGACTGAAAACTACCTTTCCTCTTTAGAACGTTAAGATTTGTTTTAGTGTCTTTTAAGCAGACCGCCCGGCACTAGATTAAGTCATGTACTGAGCCAGTATAAACCACCTCTTTTCATCATGGCTATGTTCCCTCCATGCACACTTTTTTTTTTTTTTTTGGCAGCCTTTCATTGACGAGAGCTTATTTTAATTATTATAGAATCTTCATTTCCTTTCAGTCTACTGATGGCTGCCTTCACTGATGTTATTCTGTGTCTTTGCTAAAATAACAATAATTTCTTTGATATGTTCATGCATTATCCATGAAAACACAGAGCGACTGCTCTTGAACTGTCACATTATCTTAAGTGGAGTTTGACTTTTGGCAAAAATTTAGTCTCTCTTTTCTTGAGACCCACAAGTATGGTAAATTCATACAGTATACTTCTTTGCCAAGAGAGCAGAATTCAGGAGTATTCTGTGTTGAATCTGTTCTATATGCAGCCAACGTGCAAACTGATCATATGAATGAAGCCTTGCTACCAGGATCAATTGCATAAGTAATAAATTTTAAGGGTTTCCCTTCCAATGATTCTTTCAACACCTTTCCACTTTGCTACTTCCAAATTAGTATTCCATGTACCAGGACTTTCCATTTGGTTGTGTTCATCTTTAAATATTCTTTTTTTTAATCCTTAAATATTCTTTACTAACCTTTCTCAATCTCTTGCACTAATTTTAAAATAAGAAATACACAAATTTAAAATATAACTTTTTTGTATTTGAGGTACAGCGGTCTAAGCATTTGTTGAGTCTTCTGAGCATTTGTTGAGTAACTAACAAAGTGAGTCATAAAGGCAGAACCTTTAGGGCTCATTTATTTTATCACCGAGGAAACTAAGGCCCAGAGAAGTGATGCCATTGACCTTATGTACCTAAAAATGGGATGACAGATCAGGAACAATATTTTTCTTTCTATGAATATCATAAATATAATTGTTTAAAGCAACTGAGTTCCTTTTCAGGTCAATGATGAATATAGATGTGATGTAGAAATAGAGTCCTTCCCTTAGTTTGTCTTCACTGACCCCCTTTCAGATTCTTCTTGCATTATGTAACACTTCTCCCCCACAGCTCCTTAACCCACTGATAGATGGATGTGTTTAAGGGCTGTGGTGTTGCTATGTTTGAGGTCCCATCTTACAGAATCTGAAAATCCACGATCCAGTCTACTTTGGATGAGTATGATACTTCATATTCACATTCAAAGGTCCTCTCATAGCTGACCTCATTGCTCTTTGCCCAGGTAATATTTATACTGTGATTAAACTTTTAGAGAAGATGTGGATGAAGGAAGGTTTTTGTAGACATTTTTAGATATGCAGAAAACCTAAATAGTTCAGATAAAATCTTACATGAGGAGCATATGTGTGCTTTGTGGTTTTTATCAGCTTATTTATAAGGATCAATACATGTGTCCTGGAGACAGCAACTGAATTACACCATGTGAAACTGAATCCTGGTGAGAACTTGCTTAATAAATGTCAAGGCTACTTGGTAGATCTTACTTTTCTTGAGAGCAAAATAATAGAAAAAATGAAGTGATACAGAGATATTCTAATTTTCCAAAGATATGACATTTATAATTCATCAAAACATGATAGCTTAGGACACAAAACATTAAGCAGGGGGTATGGCAATTAACCATGTTTCTCATGAAGCCAACAAACATTATGTGAAGCCATTTGAATTACTCTAAGTCAGAATTTCATTGAAGATTTTTAACTTCCCATTAAGAATAACAAAACTCCATTGACCAGACATTTAGATTTTCAAGACTGAGAGTTAATTGAACAAACCATGTTATGAGAACACTATAGTGAATTAAAGAGAAAAGATTGTTTAAATGGAGAAGGCTAGGCTATACCAAGATACCACATATAGAAATGGAGAGATGGATCATAATATGAAATGGACCCAAGAGAGTGCACAGAATACAGAATGGTTAGCAATTATGTCAAAGCACCATCTTAGGGTAGGGTCAAATCAAAGTGTGGTTGAAGGAAGATGCTACAGAGCAAGGAGAAGTATTGGTTCTATCAAACAAGAATGTTATCCTGTGCTGAAGTGCTTATGTTCTGAACAACTCAACCATGTATGACATACACCCAAGAAAAGTGGAGGTATTATTTATACCTTTAGGTAGGAAAGTAAGACCCTCAGAAAACAATGTATTTGTAACATTTAATTAAAAGTCTCAAAAGAAAAAATGTAAGTCAAACTCAGGACTCGTTATTTCTTTACATCATTGGTGGAAACCAATACATTACTTGAGCAAACCAATAAGATTACAACATATATGATGATTTTCTATCAGTATATAACTTGATCAAACATCATAAAAGCGTAAGAACTTTTGTTTGGCCACAGTTAAGTTTAGAGATGGTAGTTAAAGCATCCGAAGTAAACATAAATAGCTTCTTGACACCTTAAGTTGTTTCAAGAAGCAACAGAAATAAGAAAGGAAGTTTAAGGATAAAAACCAGGAGAGTTTCTCTAAAGATTATAGTGCTGCGAATCATCTTCTAAGAAAAAAGGGATCGAAGCCTTATTATTACATGAGGCACTTTAAAGTAGGCTGGACAAAGCCCTGGGAAGGTTTTCTGTAAAGGCAATACTGCTTTGAGAGGCTGGATGGACCGTAGAACAAATCTACTTGTTGGACTTCATCACCAAGGAGCAATTCACTAGAATAAACCCGGCAGGCAAAGGAAAAGATAGACCATGCCTGTGCCTGGGATTGAGCTAATAATTGCTCCATGCTCCAGGCTTTGCAGCACAAAACAGCCATTCTAGGCTATCATTATCCCTTCTTTGTAGTGTCTCGTGGATCATTTGATTAAATAAAAGCATGTGCACCTCTGTGCTGAAAAGAGAGGTGAGCTGACTCCACACACAGCTATTGTAAAGACACACTGATGTCTTTCACTCCAGTTTCACAGGGTCTGGGTCTCATTTGGAGGGATTAGGTTGTATACAGGTAATAAAATCCAAGATAACAAAAGCCAAGGATTATTTGCACCTATCAGGGAGAAGATTAATATGACTGAGTGTTTTTTAGCCACATGGTAAATCTAGATAGATTGGTTTGGTTTTGATCTGTTTTTTAATCAAGATCTAGAATAATAGGATACCTCCTTCTATTAGTGATCCGGTTTTTCAAGGAATTGAATTAATAAGCTTTAATAACCAGAATTGAAATATAGACGTGTTCTCAATTTACTTATGAAATTCTATAACTTCACCACCTTATTAATAGATGCTAGACGATAATTCATGATGGAGCACACTTAACTCTCCTATGCTTTACTGAACAATATATGCTAGAGTTATTACCACCTGCCTACTTTTGCTTCCTCTAAGCCCCTGATTAGACTTCCTCAATAACTGATACCCGTGGATATATTTTGTCTAAACAGGAGTCAAAGTATTTCAACAAATCCTGTACACGTTATTTCCCTTTTTGTTTTTGTATTATGAACTTCTTAGGCTTTGTTCTAAACATGAGATATACTGGGTAAAATGATCAATTAGGTATCAGCAACCACAGATTCAAATCTCAGCCTTGCTAGTCACTAACCATTTGGCTTTGAGTAGGGTATTTATCATCCCTGTGCCTCAGTTTCTTTACCTTAAAAATGCCTGTTATGAAAAACACTGGAGTATGAAAACCCTAGCACTTAAAAGTGGCTCGATACATGCTTATTTCTTAGTGTATCATCTAACCTGTCTTTCAAATTGGCTGAATCTAACCCTCCCTGTTGATGTTCTCATCTCATGATAATTTTATTGTTTGGAAACTGTCTAGATGCTCTAGTCATTTGATACAAACTCTTGGCTTATCATGATAATTTCCTTCCAGTATTTCTTGTTCAGCTGCATCTTTCTGAATCCATCTCTTGCTGCTCTTGGTCTTAGCAACAAAGGAACTTTTTTGTTGCTTTCTTAGGCACAAGGGCAACAAAGAGAAAATGGGACAGATCACATGGGGCAAAATTTCTCTGTTCTTTAGAGATATCTCTTTAATCATTACAAAAGATTTGCATGTGGGATGCAGTTAAGGTGATCATAGTTGTTGCCTATCCATGTAATATGTATTCTTCTGGGGCCTTACCACTTTTTTGACATTGGAAACAGTATCCTAAATATTCTGAAGCAGAGTCTTGGGGAAATGATTCTTTGCATGATTTCTCTTCCTACATTTCTTTTCGCTACCATGCTTATGAATGAAAACCTGAAACACTCCAGCAGGGGTCCATCACTGTTTAATCTCTGTCCTTCTTTTTTCTTTTTGACCACTGTGGTATTATGCCACTAAAGAAAATGGTGGCCGGAAATGATATTATTGCACTGGCACTTATCTTCATTGTGCTAGAAGACATTTTCTGACAGTGACTTGGGGAGCCGATACTTTTTTTTTTCAAATAATGTGTTTCTGAAAAATAATGCTAAACACTGATTGAAATGAGGTGTCGATAGTGCCCCCAAAGCTTTCCTGTACAGTTCTGATCGTTCATCTCCATCCAGACGTGCGGCAGGCCTGCTCTTCCTGTCCTGGGCTTCTGCAGAGCAGAGCTTCAGAGTAATTATGACCAAAATGCACAAGTAAGTTCGATCGTTCAGTTTGTTTATTCCTTCTGAGCTTGCATGGGCTGTGAATTCTCATGCCTAATTTACTGTTCTGAAAACATATTCCCTATTCTAACTTTTTTTATGCATTTGAATAGGAATTGAATCTTAAATTCCTTTTCAAGTAATAATATGCATAAACTAATATATCCTTAAGTTGCCAACTCACCCATTCTAAAATCTTACTAACGATACAGGTCATTGTCTAATTGCCTCAGAATTTCAAATTGGTATTGATATCTAGTGTTTTGATAGTCTTGATTAAGTCTGAACTTGGATGAATGTTCCTTACGAGAATGATGTCAAACTTCAGTGTGCGTGAGGATCACGTGGGGCACATGCTGGAAATATGTGAGTAGCTCTGCTACACGAGAACCGAATCACATCCAGGACGGTCAGGCCCATTGATCTCAACAAACTGCCTGCTAAAATTTGGGAATTACTCCTTTAAAATTTCAAAGGTTATTTCTTCCTTTTGCAGTGTCAGTTCTTCCCTTCGAAGCCGGGTTGTTTTTCCTTTTTCTTCTTCCTTCCTATTTCTTTCCGCAAACAGAATTCTGTTTCAAGGACATAATTGAAAACATCTCAGATAACTAAATCCCAGCTCTAATATGTTAATTTTATTGAGGGATATCTTGGATCTAACACTCCTTCCGTTTAGGTGCTCAATAAGCAATTTTTGATTGACTATCAATACTTCAATTAATATGTTATTTAAGTACATCCTATGAGAAAAAAAAAAAACTGCTAAAGGAAAGAAATAAATGAACGTAACACAACTTTGCAGTAGGCTCCTGCTTCTCTCTTTTAAATTCTCCAAATATCCAGATCAACCTGCTATCCTAATCAGTAAATTTAGAATCAGGACTGAAAGACTTTAATTAGCATATATGGTATCCATGCAAGAGAATGGATAATGTTCACAGTTATAGTAATTAATAATAGTGATTAGAATATAGGAGAAGGCCAGTGCCTATGACCCTTAGAACTTTTAAAGCAGGGGTTCACACCCTTGAGCATGCATCAGAATGACCTTGAGTGAGGGCTGAGTAAACCAGAGCTTCTGATTCTGTTGGTCTGGAGCGTGGCTAAAAAATTTGTATTTCTAGCCAGCTCCCCGGTGACACTGATGCCATTGGTCTGTGGCCCACACTTTGAGAACTTTGCTATACAGAGGGAGGAAACTTTAAATAGAGCAGCAAGTGACTCAGCAAGTATCTTGAAGAGCATTAACGCTAGTGGTTTTCCAAGTTTCATTTTTTTTTTGTAGTTGTGGAATTCCATTTGTCACATCCCTTCAACGAGCTCCCCGAAACTTTGATTTAAGAAATTAATAAAAGTGATAAATGGCTATCTTAAGCAGGTTAAATCTTTTCTGTTTATGGGATATACTGTTTTCTATTCAGGCCCCCCTACCCACAGACACCCTTAACCTCCTTTTACCACCCCCCCCACACACACACAGAATAGTGCTGTTAGTACACTTTGGAGCTCTGGAGTACAGTCTGGAGAACCATAGGTAAGAAAACTGAGGCCCAGGATGCCTGAGTGTCTCAGTTGGTTAAACATCTGCCTTCCGCTCAGGTCATGATCCCAGGGTCATGGGCTCCTTGCTCAGCGGGGAGCCTCTCCCTCTGCCTGCTGCTCTCCCTGCTGTGGTCTCTCTCTCTCTCTCTGACAAATGAAGGAATAAAATCTTTAAAAAGGCAAAAAAAAAGGAGGGAGAGAAGAAAACTGAGGCCCAGAGAAGAAGCTACGTGCCCAAGTCAGAGTCAGAAATTGCTAGAAAGATGCAAGTGAGTCCTTATGTTAAGTCATTGTCTCTTCTAGTCCTGGTGGTATAACTTTCTATCTTCCCCCTTTACCTTATAGTTTTATTTCAAGTTCCTATTCTTTATACGTAGACTAAATATCTATTTCATGACTATGCATTAATCAAATCACAAAAGAATTATGGAGCTTCTTTTTTTAAAAAAGATTATTTATTTATTTATTTATTTATTTGAGAGAGAGAGAGAGCACAAGTTGAAGGTGGGGCAGAGGCAGAGGGAGAAGCAGGCTTCCTGCTGAGCAGGGAGCCCAACATGAGGCTGGTTCCCAGGACAGTGGGATCATGATCTGAGCTGAAGGCAGACATTTAACTGACTGAGCCACCCAGGTGCCCCTTATGGAGCTTCTTTTTAGAAAAGTACCATTTTTAACAAATAAAAATATTGAAGATGGAAAAATTCCTTTTAAAATGGTATCTGGTTAGTATGCCTTTGGGACCCCCTCTCCTTTTTCCTTTTAAACTTTTATGCAGTTCACCTTAATTCCCACATTCATTAACCCTGTTTGTATGAAGCAATATCCCTCTTCCTCTCCCTTGGCTTTCCAACTCGTTTTAGGAACGTTCTTCCAGGTTATAGAAAAGAATTTTGTAATGAATGGCACTAGGTAAAGCCTCCATGAAGTTCCTTTTATTTCTATGAAAGCATAAAGGATCCCATGGAAAGCATTCTTTCTGCTTCCCACCCTGTAAGTAAAGTTCCTGTTCTCATGTGAGAAACGAAAGGAGGGGCAAGCTAGGAAGGGTTTCAGACTTAGTACCATTCGAGAAGCTAACTTAGCATTGCTAATTGAAGGTGCCACGTAGCCTAGATTGTACCCACATATAATGTGACTAAGTGCCCTGTGAGACTTCTATTTCTAGAGTGCCTAGACAGTGTTATTAAGTATGTCCATCAACAAGCTGAAGTCTTGTAAGTATGAATGTATGTGCTCCTACAAGAGAAAAGTAGAAGGTGATTTCACATATTACCGTGCAGGAAAATCTAGACTGGGATGTCATTTCAAATATAACAGCTCACCTCCCTGGAACATTATACGAACATTAGGAACATTATACTTAAATCATGATTACTTTTAAACCTAGGAGAGAGTCTCTACCCCAAAGACCAATAGTGGGAGAAGCTCAGGAATAAAGGTCAGAAATACTGGGTTCTAGTCAAACATCCAACATCTATTAGCCCAAACCACACTAAGCCTCAAATTCCTCATCATTAAAATGGAAATAGCAGGCCTTGTCTTCCTACTTCAGAGGGTTTTAGTGGGAATCAAGTGATATAATGCGCACACATGCACTTTGAAATTCTACAGCTCTATGTAAATGGGTTGTTATTAACTCCTTGGCCTTTGCTAAGATAATTATTTCTTCTTACTTATCAAAAATTCATTTTTCTTCTTTCCTTCTTTGCCACTCACATTCCTTAACAAAACGTTCAGACCCAAAGTTTAGAATCTGTTTTTCTAGAGTCGGTATTTAGAGGCAATCTCAAGAGCAGCAGAAGTGGTTAGATAGATAGATAGATAGATAAAATAAATGAATAAAAACACACTGTTATCTATTGCTGCATTATATATTAATAAGTAGCATGAAATCTTAGAACCCCTTCAAGGTCACTTGGTGCAATAAACTTTTTAATCTGATAAATCCTTGGTTCAAACAAAAGCCAATGCAGAAAGTCAATGTGTGAAACAGATGAGAGCAGAGGGACTCTAGCTGAAGTGGGGCATGGAGTCCCGTGGAAGTTACAGGTGCTCCGTGAAAGTCCAATGCACCCCAGAACACATCTGAACGCTGCTCTCGGAGCTCACAGAGGTATGGGGTGTGTAGGTGCAGTCCTGTGTTGCTATTAATAAGGCAGAGCCCCCAGGCAATGTTGTTCAAAATTTGGGGATCACCAAGGCAGGGAACTAGATAATGTGATTTAGAAAGAGTTCCATTAAAAGGTTCAAATATAAAAAGTATTGCCTTTTGAAGAATGTAGTTATCATTTTCCTAATAAAAGCAACCTGAAATGCATTACTTTTCATAATGATAGATAAAAATGGCTATGGCGTTAGTGTGGTAAGGAAAAAAAGCAGGAACTCAAAGTGAAAGAGGGAGTTATACAAAATAGGCTCTAACTTTATAATGTTAATGTTGAAGGAATTGGGCTGAAAGCAGAGTTAATCTATAATTTAGAAATGGGGTACTTTGAGGTGGAGAGACATGTTGAATTTCTTCATGAAATGACTGTAAGTGAAAAAAAACATGCTTGACAATATAGTACTGCTTGGTTCTGAATCCAAATTGAAAAGATTTTAACATTTTAGCTACTTTGATTTGTTGTATGTGCTGTTTAGTTCAAAGAGATTAAACAGCCATTTCTGGTAGGCTTCCTAATTTTCAAAAATTGTGACTTTGTTCACTGGCTTGAATATTGTGACTTAGAATTGAGCATAATAAAAATCATGAAGGAACATGTTCAAGAACTAGAATGAGAAGTAATTTCAGAAACATACCCGCCAATGTAAATCACATATGTAATTTTTAAAATTTGTGATGCAAGTTTCAGCATAAGCGAGACACCTCAGATGGGCATATTGATTTCGTTTTCTGTTCTACAGTACCTTCTCTAGTGCACTGAAACTCCGTTGTCTCCTAACGTAGCAATGAAGATGTTTTTTAATTGTCTGCACAGAACTCGTAACTAATCTTACAACTAAAACCCACTACTAAAACCAACTGGTAACATGAAAAAGAGATTTCAAAAACCATAACTAATTAAAAATCAAATATCACAGTGTGGATGAGGCCTTTGGTATTTATAATATTTATTTTTTACATATTTTGGCACTGGCATATTTGACATATTTGACGTAGGTATATATTCTCTGATATTCTTAAAGTATCCACATCTTGTGATTTTAAGAGTTAGAAAACTAGACTTTAAGCATTTGCCTCTTTTAAACAGCAACCTTAAATTTATCATGAGATGATAATGTCACATTTATTGATGGTTTTATAATTAATAAATAATCTGTAAATTATGTTTATTTTTTTAATTGTAACTACCTATTTTTTTTTTCTTTTCAAAAAATCGTAACAGGAGAAAGGGTAATGCCAAATGAGGTATTTTGGTTTAAAACTCAAGAGGCTAACTCTGCTTTCCTTTACCAAAAGTTTCAGACCCAAAGTTTACGTCTATCAGACGTACACAGAAAATCACAGCTTTGGAGAGGAATAGTCAGCATCACGTTGATTGAGGGACGAGACCTCAAGGCAATGGATTCAAATGGGTTGAGTGACCCCTATGTGAAGTTCCGGCTTGGGCATCAGAAGTATAAGAGCAAGGTAACCATATCTCTTTTGTGTTCCTGTCAGTGTTTGGCAGGCAGTGGTTGGCTAATGGCCATGCTTTGGGAGATGAAAACACTAGATACTTTTTTAAATGCTTAACAGAACTTCTTTCGAACATCAGATCAGCAAACCTGACCAATAACTGTGCTGTTGCATTTCTTACTTAATGTGCTGTGTGACCTTGCGTAAACTACTTTCCTGTCTCAACTTCTTCATCAAGAAGGAGTTCAACAGGAGTTGAACGTATCTTTAAAAAAAAGCTGGAACAAACCTAAATTGATGACTGGCGCATAACATGCTCAGTGTTGGCTACTATTATTATTACAATTAGTACTGGTATCAGCACTACAAATAGCATTATTTTATATACCATGTAAAGATACCAAAAGTCTTTGTACATTACTCTGAAACATTTTATCCCAACTGACTTACACCAATGCAGATTGCAAGATTTTTCCTTTATTTGTTTAAGAAAACAAAGGGCCAAATTCCTGCTGCCCATACTAGCAGTGTGCCATGGGGCAGGTTACTCTGACTCTCCATGCCCCAGTTTCCCCATCTGTAAAAATGAGAATTAAAATAATGCCTAGGGATGCCTGGGTGGCTCAGTTGTTAAGTGTCTGCCTTCAGCTCAGGTCATGATCTCAGAGTCCTGGGATCGAGCCCTGCATCGGGCTCCCCGCTCAGTGGGAAGCCTGCTTCTCCCTCTGCCTGCCATTCCCCCTGCTTGTACTCTCTCTCTCTCTCTGACAAATAAATAACTCTTTAAAAAATATATAAAAAAAATAATAATGCCTACCTAATAATGTTATTGAGAAGACTGAATAAATATATGTTATGCATGTCAAGGGCTTGGAATACTGTCTCATCCATAATTAATACTCAATAAATGGTAGTAGCAGAAAGAAGATTAGCAGCAGTAATAAGTATATTGTATAATAACAATTATATTAGTAGTTAGAAGTAATAATAATTAGCAAAGGTCATAGTGGTCATAGTTTATTTGTGGCACATGTCTTATCTGTGTTGTATCCAAATACAACCTTTTTGGGGGGCCTGTCTGGCTCAGTTGGAAGAGCATGTGACTCTCAATCTTGGGGTCGTGAGTTTGAGCCCCACATTGGGTGTAGAGGTTACTTAAACAAGTAAATAAAAACTTTTAAAAAACCGAAAAACCACAATGAAAACAAATACAACCTCTTAAATGGTCAGCTTCCTACAGCGAGTATTCATCGCTTGGGACAGCTCCTCATATCTGTCTTGTATTAAAAATCACATTCTACTTTGATGGGAATATCTTCACTTTGACATTATCATTTTCAAGAACTTTTGATAAATAGCCTGCCTAGGTTCCTTCTGGCACAGGAAGTTTTCATCAGTAACTAGGTAGTTAGAAATATCACAGAGCTGATTCATTAGTAGGCAGTGAGAACTGCTCACAGGCTGATTGGTTACCTTCTTGAGTGCCCACATGGAGGGGGCAGGTCACCTTCAGGTCACTTCTGACCTGAAGGAAATCATGTAGGGAAGACTGCCCTTAAAAAGGAAACTGAAAAATTAGGCTCTTGATGGACAAATAAGGAAGACAGACCATTCCCCAAAATACCATAGAAGTTGCATCTGAACCCAGTAATTAGAGATTTGAATTATCATAGGATCCTCTAGTGCCATCTTTTTTTTCTGCCATGGACTTAATAACATATTTTAAAGAAACTACTGATTCCAAAAATAGGTACCTATAACTACTTCTATCTTGTCCTTTATCAATTAACATCATTTCCATGTTCTGGTAGACTTAAAACATTACTTATTTTTATAGTTCTGCTCTTTAGGTATGAAATATGAAACTCAGCTATGGACACGTGTCTCTCTTTGCTCTTTCTTTCATGATATATTGCTGATTAATTTCAGATTATGAACTTTAAAAATTGTGATTCATTTGTATTACCTTTGCACGTAACATACTTCATTGCTTTCGAAGTCTTTACATCTGAAGATCTGTCCCTTATACATTCAAAAGAGAAAAGGCCGCTCCATGCCCTCCTGCCAAAAAGAAAGAATAGGGAAACAAATATGAATGTTGTTTAACCCAATGGTGAATGAAATTTCAAAGCACATCAATATGGGTCACTCTATTGCTTGATTCTACCAGATGTCTTTTCTGAATACTTAAAGTTACAAAATTGCACTTCCAGAAAGATACCTTTTTTGTATTTGCAATATAGAGATTATACACACACACTCATATTAATTCACAAACATATTTTGGCATGTTGTTTTGGGGAAAGAGACCTGAGGCTCTAATCAAAGACCCGAGTTAGAGTCTAGATACTAAAACGTCAGTCACTTCAACTCTAGGTCTCAGTTTCTCCAGATATAAAATGGGGATGAAACATCAGTGCTCTAATTCTAACATAAATGTTTGCCTGACCACCCCAAAGTTACTTACTGTTTCCTCCTGCTCCCATAGAACTTCATTGTCTGGGGTTTCTTCATGTATTCAGCTCAGAATTCCCATGTGTGCGGGGAGTAAGGGGGAAAAAAAAACCTGGGAATCCACATCTCCCTTTGTTATGAGATGACAGACTGTGAGTTATGTCTTTGTGCATTAACCGGTTATGTAAAATAAATGCTAGTATCTGAGTGAGCTATTTCACTTGTAGACTATTTGCCTTTTCTGTATAATTCATACGTCTCATCTCTTATTCAAGATGACAAAGGGGTGCCCTTTGGTTTTCAGGACATATCCTCAAGAGTTCCTTCAGATGATATGCATTAAGGATGCTAGACATCTAATGACTCATTTCCATCATTTCTGGAAGCTTTTGTTCAAATCTCACACATGCTTTTCTAGATAGCACCTTAATTTTGATTTAATGCCTCGAGTTAAATTTTTTTAAAAGACTGATATTTATGCAACAACGATTACTTTTTTTGTTTTCCAGATTATGCCAAAAACTTTGAATCCTCAGTGGAGGGAACAATTTGATTTTCATCTCTATGAAGAGAAAGGTGGGATTATTGATATCACCGCCTGGGACAAAGATGCTGGGAAAAGGGATGATTTTATTGGCAGGTTTGTACGATTTGGCATTTTTGGTTCACCCTAGAGAGGGTGAATGTTGTTAAAAGGATAATTGCTTTGTGTCTGGTTATAGTAATTGACCTTTACCATTTTGTTACTAATTGCCTTATATAATTGGCTGCTCCCATGTTAGGGGCATAGATATTTACAATTGTTAGATCTTCTTGTTGGATAGACCCTTTAAGTAGGATTTAGTGTCCTTCCTCATCTCTTATTACAGTCTTTGGTTTAAAATCTAATTTGTCTGATATAAGGATTGCCACCCCAGCTTTCTTTTGGTGTCCATTAGCATGGTAAATGGTTTTCCACCCCCTCACTTTCAATCTGGGGGTGTCTTTGGGTCTAAAATGAGTCTCTTGCAGACAGCATATCGATGGGTCTTGTTTTTTAATCCAATCCGATAGCCTGTGTCTTTTGATTGGGGCATTGAGCCCATTTACAGTCAGGGTAACTATTGAAAGGTATGAATTTAGTGCCATTGTATTGCCTGTAAGGTGACTGTTAGTGTATATTGTCTGTGTTCCGTTCTGATCTATGCTGCTTTTAGGCTCTCTCTTTGCTTAGAGGACCCCTTTCAATATTTCTTGGAGGGCTGGTTTCGTGTTTGCAAATTCCTTTAGTTCTTGTTTGTCCTGGAAGCTTTTGATCTCTCCTTCTATTTTCAATGACAGCCTAGCTGGATATAGTATTCTTGGCTGCATATTTTTCTCGTTTAGTGCTCTGAAGATATCTTGCCAGTCCTTTCTGGCCTGCCAGGTCTCTGTGGATAGGTCTGTTGCCAATCTAATATTTCTACCATTGTAGGTTACATATCTCTTCTCCCGAGCTGCTTTCAGGATTTTCTCTTTGTCTCTGAGACTTGTAAGTTTTACTATTAGATGTCGGGGTGTTGACCTATTATTATTGATTTTGAGAGGGGTTCTCTGTGCCTCCTGGATTTTGATGCCTGTTTCCTTCCCCACATTAGGGAAGTTCTCTGCCATTCTTTGCTCCAATATACCTTCTGCCCCTCTCTCTCTTTCTTCTTCTTCTGGGATCCCAATTATTCTAATGTTGTTTCATCTTATCGTATCACTTATCTCTTGAATTCTGCCCTCGTGATCCTGTAGTTGTTTCTCTCTCTTTTTCTCAGACTCTTTATTTTCCATCATTTGGTCTTCTATATTGCTGATTCTCTCTTCTGCCTCATTTATCCTAGCAGTTAGTGCCCCCATTTTTTATTGCACCTCATTAATAGCCTTTTTGATTTTGACTTGGTTAGATTTTAGTTCTTTTATTTCTCCAGAAAGGGTTTCTCTAATAACTTCCACGCTTTTTTCAAGCCCAGCTAGTATCTTTAAAGTCATGATTCTGAACTCTAGGTCCGACATCATACTAATGTCCGTATTGAGTAGGTCCCTGGCTGACGGTACTACCTCTTGTTCTTTTTGCTGAGGTGATTTTTTTTTCGTCTTGTCATTTTGTCCAGAGGAGAATAGATGAATGAGAGAACAAAATGCTAACAGGTTAACAACGTCCCCAGCAAATATACTCTATACAAATCAGAAAAGACCTGAAACCAGGGGAAAAGAAAGGGAAAGAAAGAAAAAAGAAAGAGAAAAGAAAGAAAGAAGGAAAAAAACAAAAAGAAAAAGATAAAAACAAAAACAGAACAATACAAAAAAAACCCGAATATGATCAAATATGATCAGGCTAGTGCATAGATCAGTGCCACACACTAGATTTTGGGCGTATTTTGGTCTGTTAGAAAAAAGTGCCTCCTAAAATTTTAAAGGAAGAAAGACTTATATATGTACAAAATAAGGGTTGATACACTGAAGGGATGGAAGATGACTATAAAGATGAAAATTATAAAAGATTTTATAAAAGGAATTGATACGATAAGAAGTTGTTTGAAAAAAGAAAGAAGAAAATTAAAAAAAAAGAGAGAGAATGTGATCAGGCAGGAGACTAGAACAAAGCCATACACTAGTGATTTAGGGTATATTTTGATCTGTTAGAAGAATTTTAAAGAGAGAACAACTTATATGCCAAAAATAAGGGTAACTACTATGAAGGGATAAAATATGACTCTAAAAATGAAAAATAAAAAATGTTTTTTTTAAAAAAAGGGATTGATAAGATGTTGGTTGAAAAAGGGAAAAAGAAAAATTAAAAAAAAACAGTTAAAAAAATAACTTTGAAAACTTAATGAATCATGGTAAAAAAAAAAAAAGCCATGAATTCTATGTGCAGTATTCCCCTAGCACTGGAGTTCTCCCGTTCTCCTTGATCGGTAAACTTGGTCTTGGCTTGCTGGCTGTTCGTGCTGATCTTCTGGGGGAGGGGCCTGTTGCCGTGGTTCCCAAATGTCTTTGCCGGAGGCGGAATTGCCCCGCCCTTGTCGGTCTGGGCTAAGGAAGCTACTCAGGTTTGCTCTCAGGAGCTTTTGTTCCCTGCAAGCTCTGGTACAGCTTTGGAGGACCAGGGCGAAAATGGTGGCCTCCCAATCTCCACTCAGAGGAGCCGAGAACTCGGGGCCCCGCTCCTCAGTGCGCCCCCAGAGAAAAGCAGTCACTCCCGTCTCCCCGGTCTCCGGCCTCACTCCGTGCTCACCCGGCCTGTGACCGAGCGTTTCTATCTCTGGCACCCGACCCCGTGTGGAGTCTCCAAACCCAGCAGATCCCTGCGTTGCGTTCCCGCGCCGCTCCTCCCGGGGGAGGAAGGGGAGTCTCCCCGGCTCTGCCACTTGTTGGGTCCCTGCTGGAGGAGCAGTGCCCTGACTGGGCCACAGATCACAGTTTATGGCAACCCCGAGCTGAGAGCCCGCGCCTCGGCTCCGTCTCTGCTCCCGGCTTCCCCGCTCCGATACCTGCGAGCTCTGCCGCACTCAGGCTCCCCCGGTCTTTCTGTGACCCCGAGGGTCCTGAGACCACACTGTCCCGCGAGGGTTCCACCCCCTGCTTAGCCACTGGAGCAACGTCCCTCAGTGGAGCCGGCTTCTAAAAGTTCCGATTTTGTGCTCCGCGGCTCTATCACTTGCCAGAAGCGGCCGACGGAGGCCCCCTCCCCCGCCGTCTATCCTCCCAAATATCGCCTCGGATTCACTTCTCCACACGTCCTACTTCCAGAAAGTGGTCGCTTCTCTGTTCAGAGAGTTGTTGCTACTCTCTTCTTCGGACTCCTGTTGAGTTCGTAGGTGTTCAGAATGGTTTGATCCCTATTCAGCTGAATTCCTGAGACCAGACGAAATCCAGGTCTCCTACTCCCCGCCATCTTGCTCCGCCAAGCTGACCTTTACCATTTTGAAGTAAAGGATCTGACCATGGTAAAGCAAGGCTTGGGTCAAGGGAAAAATAGATTTGAAGACTGACCAGTAGGTGGCAGTTTTGACCAGTTGATGGACAGGCTATCTGAATTTCATATCTAGAAATTTTCTCCAGGTGTCAGAAAATTGTGTGTAAAAGTTATGGGAATTGAGAAAGAGGAATCTCATTTGAGGCAGGATACTTAAAGAGCACAGTCATCATCTGTAAAGTGATCTGAGATAATATTACTTTTCTTCAAGCATATTGTGAGACCATAAAATGCATTGTTTCCTACCCCTCCCTACAAGGTAGAGAATCTTTATAATCTCTAAGGAGTTCATAGATCTGTAGAGTTCTCAAGTTTTAGTGAAGGCAGCATGTAAGTGATGCAGATCCATGTTAACCTAAGTGAAGAAAGAGGTATCGTGAGGCTTAATGACATCTCTCCACAAAGACAAGTTTATTTCAAATGACTGCTTGAATTCCAAGAACTGTTTTCTTGCTTTAAAACCTATTTTTATTTTTTGATATGTGTGTGCCTTTGTGGCAAAACACATCAAAACCCGCCAATACTAAAATAAAGCATAGTGTACAGAAGAGTTTGTTAGTTTAGAATATTCTTTCTTCATTGCAGTTCACATGAATTCCAAGTCTCTAAACATACAGCCTGAGGAAATGCATACATACCAATAATAATCAAGGACATTTTATGCTAGAAAAGCAAGAATCCAACCCAACATGTTTATCTCTTTGTTTTTTGTTGTTGTTATTCTGAAATACATTTTTTTTTAATTTTTAATGAACATATGTATTATTTGTTTCAGGGGTACAGGTCTGTGATTCATTACTCTTACACAACTCACAGTGCTCACCATAGCACATACCCTCCCCAATGTCCATCACCCAGCCACCCCATCCTTCCCATCCCCCTCCACTCCAGCAACCCTCAGTTTGTTTCTTGAGATTAAGTGTCTTTTATGGTTTGTCTCCCTCTCTGGTTTCATCTTGTTTCATTTTTCCCTCTCTTCCCCTATGATCCTCTGTCTTGTTTCTCAAAATCCTCATATCAGTGAGATGATATGATACTTATCTTTCTCTGATTGACTCATTTCGTTTAGCATAATACCCTCCAATTCCATCCACATCGTTGCAAATGGCAAGTTTTCATTCCTTTTGACGGCTGCATAATATCCCATTGTATATACATACCACATCTTCTTTATACATTCATCTGTTGATGGACATCTTGGCTCTTTCCACAGTTTGGCTATTGTGGACATTGCTGCTATAAACATCGGAGTGCACGTACCCCTTCAGATCCCTACATTTGTATCTTTGGGGTAAATACCCAGTAGTGCAATTGCTGGATCGTATGGTAGCTCTATTTTCAACTTTTGGGAGGAACCTCCACACTGTTTTCCAGAGTGGCTGCACCAGCTTGCATTCCCACCAACAGTGTAGGAGGGTTCCCCTTTCTCTGCATCCCCACCAACATCTGTCGTTTCCTGACTTGATAATTTTAGCCATTCTGACGGGTGTGAGGTGGTATCTCATTGAGGTTTTGATTTGGATTTCCCTGATGCTGAGCGATGTTGAGCACTTTTTCATGTGTCTGTTGGCCATTTGGATGTCTTCTTTGCAGAAATGTTTTTTCCTGTCTTCTGCCCATTTCTTGATTGGATTAGTTGTTCTTTGGGTGTTGAGTTTGGTAAGTTCTTTATAGATTATGGATACTAGCCCTTTATCTGATATGTCATTTGCAAATATCTTCTCCCATTCTGTCGGTTGTCTTTTGGTTTTGTTAACTGTTTCCTTTGCTGTGCAAAAGCTTTTTATCTTGATGAAATATATTTTTAATCAATGGTTTTCTTTATGGAATTATAAAGTGAGAGGTTAAAGATTAGCTTCATTTAACCCGTAATGTTTTACTTATAAAACGAAATGGAAAAAAAAAAACTATTGTAACCTAATATCATCCCTTTAAAAGGACAGGCCTTCGTTGCATATTTTTTCCTTTTAGTAAAACATTATTTTCAGAGTTTTCTTCAAGTTCTCTTGGGATATATCACCAGTTAAAGTAGCTTAAGTGTACATCTGTTAATACACTGACTACATTTCAGTATGATTATATGTCTCTGTTTCTGTCTCCCTCAACATGCTGTGAGCTCATTTAAGTATGTGCTGTCTAGCTATTCCTTAAATAACTAATTCACTTTCATAATTTAGAGCAATATTAGTCGTATTTGGTTACCATTAGATAATCAGAATGACTATCATGTGTAACTTGCTACCTCAGTCTCATTACTCTATAGTCATACTTTCTTATGTTAGTAAGATAAGGAAATAATTGCTACCATGTACTCTCTTCTGTACTTCTGGGTCCATATCACATGAAGTATAACATCCCTTTTTCTATTTTTTCCCGTAATAACAGATAATGCTTTTATGTATTTTTCTTACTTGAAAATAATTTCCAAATTTGGAAATTATGACAGTTTCTCAGCCCATCTGGTACTGACCTTTCCCTTTTCCTCACTTGATAATTTTATGAATTCTCCAAGGCATGGCTAACTATATTACAGAAATGGTTGGCAGAGAGGTGAACCTGTTTATCTTATCTCACCTTGTTTCTATGGGGTTGTCCATAATTTGGCAAATTTTGAGAGAGCAGTGACAGTTGGCTGATCTGAAGGAAATAGATTGTTCTAGATAACTGGGGGAGCTAAGGAAGTCTTCTGAAATTTGGGAGAGAAGAAAACCATTTTTGGAGCTTTGTGGTTGGCGAGTGTGTAGAGGGGCTGGGCGAGTGGTGCGCCTGAGGGGCCATGGAAGCTCTGGGCATATCCCAGCCTGGGTATCTCACATCTGGCTGTTTCTGAATTACCTCCTTTTATAATAAACTGGTAATCTAGTTGGATGTGTATTGTCCCTTTTCATTTTGTCTAGCTCTTGGAGGTGTTACTGCCTATGTATAGTGTCTGGCTTGGGCTTTGCCTGGGTTGTTAGACAAGTTGTTTGTACTCACAGTTATTACACAGGTGAACCCAGCTAGCAGAATCACCCGCATTGCCTTGATGGGCACAACTTAAGGCTCTGCTTCCCAGTATCTTGGCTATATTAAAACTGGCTTGAGTGGTGAGTTCAAATGTTACCACTAAAGAGTTTTAGGGTTTTTTTTTTTTTTTATCATTCATTTTGAATGACTTACTTTTATTTCAAGTTACATTTTTTCTAAATATAATAAAAACTTACCTGGCATCAGTGTCACTTTTAAAAAGAAATCCATTTTTGGTCATATGCCAAACATAATAGTCTATAAAAGCAATTTGAGCCAAAAAATTTTAGAGTACCCCAGAGTACAGGTGTAGACGAGGTGACTCCTAGAACAGCTTCTGAGTTTGAGTTAAAGCCCCTTTACACAATAAAGGGAGTTATTGCTGAATTTTGAAGTAATCACAAATGTTCAGTAAAACATTTTTGTACACTCACTTTCCCAATTTAACCAAGATGCCCATTGCAGAAGAAAGGAAATGACTATAGTAAATCATCATTTCAAATCTATTCAGTGTCTAGATGGCACCAGAAATTCTAGGTTCCTAACTTTATTAAGTTGTACTTTATTTTTCTATTTATATTCAATTAATTAACATATAGTATATTATTAGTTTCAGAGGTAGAGTTCGGTGATTCATGAGTCTTATATAACACCCAGTGTTTATTACATCATGTGCCCTCCTTAATGTCCATCACCCAATTACCCCATCCCCCACTGCCCTCCCCTCCGGCAACCCTCATTTTGTTTCCTATGATTAAGTCTCTTATGATTTGTCTCCCTCTCTGATTTCATCTTGTTTTATTTTTCCCTCCCTTCTCCTATGATCCTCTGTTGTCTCTTAAAATCCACATATGAGGGAGATCATGTAATTGTCTTTCTCTGATTGACGTACTTCGATTAGCATAATATGTTAAATTGTACTTTAAACATATCCTGCGACTGAAAAGCAAGATGTATTATTATATCTAAGTTGTAGGCAGAGTAAAGTCGCTGTGTTTATGTCAAGGTTGTTTTGGTAATGGTGGAAATAATGCAGGTGCCTAGGGTAGTTTAGATGAGAACTGACTTACCTTCCATTAAGTGAGAGTTCTAGGAATAAAGTAACAAGAGTAAAATTCATCCTGTTCTGCCTTGTTTTGCAAGCTATCACTGCAACATTTTGTGTCCTATTAACTTTTTATTATTTATTTACTTATTTAGAAATATATTTATATGTAACTAATGTAAATTTAAGGTGTATGATAGTTGATTTGATACATTTATACATTGTAACATGATTATCCTTGTAGCTTTAGTTAGCACCTCTAACACATCACATAATTATTTCTTTTTTGTGACGAGAATAATTAAGATATGTCTGTATTAACTGAAAAATTAGAAACTATTCTGGGAGTTGGCTGGTGGTTGGTGAGTAAATTTAAAGTTGGCCATGAAGGATAACACTGTCCTTTCAATGGCTAATAACTTTTTTAAGGGTACACTCTTAAGGGTACACTCTAAATTCAATCCTAAGCTTGAGAATGCGTATATGGATTGGATTATCTACATAGACTAGTTTATTGTGTTGGATTTTGTTATTGTCCACTTTATTTTCCAGTTTTGGTCAAATTTAATGATTTTTGAAACTGTTGTGTAAATGTATGCTCAATAATAGGCTTTTTTTTTTGTCATGATAAAGACAGGACTGGCTATGAATAAAAGGGCCACTTGCAAATTTGGAGTGTCGATACAGTGAAAAATATTTAACACTGAACGTTACCCCTGCCATTCCCACTTGAACCCATGCAATCAGGCTTATGCCCCCCAACAATCCACCAAAACTGTTCTTGTCAAGGTCACCTGTGACCATCAATTTATTTATCATTTATTTCCCACCACTAGAATGTAATCTTCATGAGGGCAGAGATTTTTGAGTGTTTTTGTTTACTGTTGCATCCCCAATGCCTAGAAAAGTATATGGCATACAAGATGTGTTTAAAAATATTTTAAAAATATTTTATAATTGAATACCTGAAGTTTGATTTAATACTGGAAATTATGGCTCTTCCTTCTCTAAATACAGTTCACCCTTGATCAACATGGGCTTGAACTGCACACATCCAGTTACACACAGATTTTTTTTCCAATAAATACAGCACTATAAATGTATTTTATCTTCCTTTTGATTGCCTTAATGACATTTTCCTTTCTCTGGCCTTCTTTATTGTAAGAATATGACATATAATACATATACAAAATATGTGCTAATCGTCTTTTCATGTTGTTGGTACGGCTTCTGGTCAACAGTAGGCCAATAGTAGTTAAATTTGGGGGGAGTCAAAACTTATACACAGAAGTTCAATTTTTCAGGGGGTTGGTGTCCCCAGCCCCCATATTGTTCAAAGGTCAACTGTAAATACATAATTTGACAGTGGGTGTTAATGCAAAGGCAACTAGAACAACATGACTTAGTGGGAGGTACAAAATTTCAGTGTATTTGTACATAACTCAAAAAGGGAGAATTAATGAGGGAGAGTGTAAAAGTGTCTGAGTAATACTTATACTTAAAAAATACTGAATTGTTGCGTTTTTTAAAGTAGCCTATTCATCTACCAGGCTGCTTATAACTTCTTCATCATTATACTATCCAGGGAGTTAATGCCATCTGGTTGGTAAATTTTAACAAAAATAAATTTACCATGAGTAGAAAGAAACAATAATATCAATGCCCTACAATGAATAGGGCACTATTACATTAGCTCAAAATTAGGGGATAAGCAGAGTGGTTCATATTATGCCCATTTTGCAGATGCAAAAAGTGAGGTGGAAGGAGATGTAGAGGTTGCTCAGCTAGTATGAATCTGGGGTAATTGATCTGAGATTCAAATCCAGAACTCCTGACTCTTAAAGTCCACACTCCTTTCACTTTGGTCTTGTATTCAAAATGGTCTGAAGCCATTAAGTGCTCAATAAAATGCCAAGTATTTCAGTAAACCAACTTAGGTGATATACACAATAGTGCAAGTTTGAACAACAAATTTTACCTGTCGCTGAGCTACAACGATCAAGTGAAGGTGAAATAATGTTAATCTGCATGTAATTATTTAACTTTCTGATCACCTGTATTTTGGCAGGCAAGACGGACTGCCACCTTTACGATAATCAGCTAATAAATCCTCATGATGGTTACACTTTTATGCAGAGCAGTAATCTGAACAAATTGGCTGCTGACAGCCGCGGTAAATTGTCAAGAATGAGTGCTGTCAGAGAACAAGTTGTTTTTATGAATGTGCAGAATAAGTAAATCCCGTGTCAAGCAATCTTATTCAGTTGGAGTTATTTGCAATCCAATATAGCAAGATTTATAATGTTATTTATTAGTGTGCAAAATGCTTGTTTATCTTTAAAGTGACATTGATTTGGGGTACATATATTTTAGGTTGGTGAATTGCTACTGACTTTATTTGTTGCATCGTTATAAGGTGGGAGACATTGGAACTACCCATGACAGCAGAGTGCTACAGACATAAGCTTCGCTAGAGAGCTCTAGTTCGACAAAATTTTTATTAATGATGTTTGATAAGAAAAATATATTCCAAATGGGCAAGTTCTGGATAAAGAACAAATGCTTCCAAATTCTACAACCATATAAAATAAATCTGTGGCTCTGTATTTAAGGCAGAAAGAAGGAGATTGTGGGATGTGTTAAGTATAGTGTGGCAAATGGGGAAAACAGCCTTTGACTTTGGATATTAACCAAATTAATGTTCTCTGTAGGTTGAAGGTCATTGCATTTGACACTCTAGATTCTGACTTGCAATGTTTCTTTTTTGTGATACCAATTCGCCAATGACTCTTTTACTTCCTACATAGAATGGAAACAATCCTTGTGCATTAGTAATTTGAAAGGACAAAGACAGCTAGTCAGAAAATTCTAAACTAAAGAGTTTTTCTCATGAAATCATTATATTTCACCATTTTTCTTTACTAAGGCTTGAGTGAAATATTTCATTAGGGAGATAGACAATATTTAAGGAGAGAACGGAATGTGTCATTGATTCTTGTCTTGGTTTTTCATAAAATCAGCCTAAGCCAAATATATTAAGATTTCAATCTATTTTCTTTCATGGGTTACTACTCTTCTGAAGATTTCATGCAATAGTTTATACTCAGTGCAGTGTTTCTTACACAGTGGGCAAAGTTTCCAAGGACAGTTTTCATGCACCATCATGTGTATATTAAACGGTTTACCTTCAAGTCAGTGAATGAAGAATTTCACAAGTTTGTGGAAGTATGCTCTGGATAAAGCAATCTCCCCAAAGATAGTTAAACACTGACAACTTCTGACAACAGAAAGGCAAGAACAGTATTAGCATTTTGTAATGTCAGAGATGGCGTAAAAACTGCATAACTTCTTCTTTTTTAACATAAAACGTATTATTTGTTTCAGAGGTACAGGTCTGTGATTCAACAGTCTTGCACAATTCACAGCGCTCACCATAGCATATACCCTCCCCAATGTCTATCACCCAGCCACCCCATCCCTCCCACCCCCCACCACTCCAGCAACCCTCAGTTTGTTTCCTGAGATTAAGAATTCCTCATATCAGTGGAAATCAGAGGGGGAGACGAACCATGAAAGACTATGGACTCTGAGAAACAAACTGAGGGTTCTAGAGGAGAGGGGGGTGTGGGGATGGCTTAGCCTGGTGATGGGTATTAAGGAGGGCATGTACTGCATGGAGCACTGGGTGTTATACGCAAACAATGGATTATGGAACACTACATCAAAAACTAATGATGTAATGCATGGTGATGAACATAACATAATAAAAAAACAAAAAAAACTGCATAACTGTGAAACTTGAAAACTCTTTAGTGGTTATGTATTGAACTCTTTAAAATACAGAGATTCTAAAGAATCACATATCATATTGATTTACAATATAAAATTTTATAATATATTATGTATCATGAGTTTTACTAATGTAAATAAGTTCTCATATATTATGAAATCTAGAAAAGCTTCATAATTTTATTGTTAAAATTAGGCCAAAATTACATAAAATATGTGTTTTTTTTTTTAATTACCCCCGCCCAAGAAATCCTGTAGAGGTTTGTCTTCCTGTTCCGAGGGTTTTGTTTTCAAATGTCTTGCTAATCATGATGGCTTCATAATGTCATTAGCTAACTTCAAGGCAAAGCACTCACTTACAAGTTTCTCATTAACGTAGATGTAAATTTCTATTGCAAATATTATTCTTGATACTTTGGGATTGTTTTGGCTGAATTCTTGCGAGATCTGATTATACCATCATTGGTTCATAAATCAGAACATGGCTGACTCGGAGCTCAGCTAGAAGTGGTGCTTCTGCATACTCTTGTTTATCATTCTGCTCACTTGTGCTTGTTCAATTAGCATTATCTTCCATCCACAGTTT
The DNA here is from genome assembly GCF_037043125.1 of Eumetopias jubatus. Taxonomy (NCBI): domain Eukaryota; kingdom Metazoa; phylum Chordata; class Mammalia; order Carnivora; family Otariidae; genus Eumetopias; species Eumetopias jubatus. Next base: position 73,213,659 of record NW_028274811.1, on the reverse strand, counting down.
CTTTACTGGGATCTTTTAAAGCCAATTGTCCATTTTGTGAGGATTAGTTCAGTTAAAACTGGATTATATAATCCGTAAATCCACTTAACAAGGCATATATGAACTGCAATTCAGTGAAAGCAAGTCAGCAAGTACGGGGGCCACTGCCAACCCCTCTATGTTAAGCAGCTCCTACTCTTTTCTAAAATACTTGCAGGCCAGAAGTGACATACCTGGTGCATGGGCCACCTGTGTTAATGCATATACCAAATATTTGCAAAGCTTGATTCCTGTCCTATTTTTAAATTACAAAAAAAAAAAATCCAAGTAGTCCTAACATTTACTTCCTGCACCCCAGTGTACTCACATGTATGTACATGTATATATCCAGGGTGCTAAGCACAAGACTATTCCATCCGGGAGGAATATCTTTGGTCACTGGTTCAGAAATGGCAGATAGAAAGCTAAAGGAGAAAGAAGGTGGTAAGAACACTGAAATTTTACACTTTAACTCTTAGGGAGAAATGTCACCAAATGTGACATATTTCTTTCATGTGGCTAAATAAATGCATACAGTTTTTAGAAAGCACAAAGAACTTGAAGATTTTGTATAGAAGTGAGGAACATTCCAGTTCTTGCCATCATTTAATTTCCCTGAGTCTTGATTTCCCCATTTGTGGAATGAGAGAAAGTAGCTCTGAAATCTTCAGTTTCGAATCTGTTTTGATTCTTCTATTGATTAATTTTTTATTTAAATTCAATTAGCCAACATAGAGTACTTCATTAGTTTCAGATGTAGTGTTAATAATTCATCAGTTGTGTATAACACCCAGTACTCATCACATCACATGCCCTCCTTAATGCCCATTAGCCAGTTACCCCATCCCCCCTACCCACCTCCCCTCCAGCAACCCTCAGTTTGTTTCCTAGAGTTAAGTCTCTTATGGTTTTTCTCCCTCTCTGATGATTTCCCATCTGCCCTGTTTCTTATATTCCACATATGAGTGAAACCATATGATGATTGTCTTTCTCTGACTGACTTATTGATTGATTGACTGATTGATGAGTTGGGTTCACCAGGGAGAGTAAGTTTTTAAATTTTCCAGTACTGAACCAAGGCATATGTGATAATAAAATCACACATTACATTTAGTACTTTCAACTTTTCAAAGTACTTTCTCATCTATTATGCCTGTGTTCTTACAACTCTATGCAAAGAAAAGGCATTTTTTAAAAAGATTTTATTTATTTATTTATTTATTTATTTGAGAGAGAGAGAGTGGGGTAAAGGGAAGGGGGAAGGGAGAAAGAAAGAGAATCTCGAGCAGACTCTGTGCTGAGTGCAGAGACTGACATGAGGCTGGATCTCACGCCCCTGAGCTGAAACTAAGAGTCAGACACTTAATCAACTGAGTCACCCAGGCACCCCAAGAGAAGGTTTTTTTTTTTTAATTTCCATTTGATAAATGAGGAAAGCTGATGTACAAAAGCTTTAAGTGACTTGCATAATATTAGAATGCTAATGAATAAGCTTTATTAAAACTTCAGTGTTCTAAACCTCTGGCCATGAGCTCTGAATCCATTTGAACTTTGTTCAAAACAACATGCTGAGTCTATGGTAGTTCTGGGGAAAAAAAGAAATGAGAAACTAGAAGGCTTAGCAATGACTGAATCCCCAAAATCTAACAGAGGCCTGCCACATAAGGCACTTAAAAAATAACTAATGCATAAATGAGTTAATGAGTGAGTGAAACAAGTGTTAAGAAGTAATCAAACCACTTTCTAGGAAGACAATATAGGGTGGTAGAAGTAGCACATTACATGCTAGCCCTGGCTCTGTGGCTGTCAGCATGGGTAAATTGTTGGTCTCTCTTGATTTCTATATTGTCCATAAGTACTTCAATACCGTAGAGCACCAACTACATTCCAGGTGCTATGCTAGGTGCCTGCCATTGAGGTGTCTCAGGTTACTGGCAGAGAAAGACAACTGCAGGTTATTTCATCGAGCATTAGTAAAAATTTGGCAAGCAGAGATAGATAGACGCATCATCTCAGGCAGAGGGGTTGCCTTGTCCAAACACAAAGAAACGGGTCTTAGCCCTAGCATGGATGGTGGGAGAATCACAAGCTGTCTGGAATGACTTGAGTAGTCAGTGTGAGTCAGCAAGTGACACACAAGCTGATGGTAGGCCAGGAAGGGCCTTGTCTTGCCAAGGAGGTTCCATGGGTGGTGGGAACCGAGCAGGGAGCATGGTCAGGTTTGTGTTGTAGACATCTGTAACTGAGGGGATTGAATTATATCAGTAGTTTTTGCCTTCGCCAGATTCCCTAAGAGCAGAGCGTGAGGCAATGATTAACTGCTGATACTTCCTTGGGAGGTACAATCCCAAGCACTGAAGGGGAGAGAGAAAGAACATAAAGCAGGGAGGACTGGGAGGCAATGCAAGGCAGTATGTTACCAGGAGGTCTCCTGTTTCCAGTGTTTCAGAGACATGGCTGGTTGCTGTGTACCCACTTGGCCACTTGTGGGCAGGCAGTATGGAGAATCATACTTTGAAACACTCTGTGAGAGGGAAGGAGGTGTGCGGAATTACCTTCCCATCTCCTATTCCACCCATCTCAGTTCACCCCATGAGAAGACAACTTCTGCATTGTTTCATCTGGTTTCTTTGACAGGTGATCAGGGAGTCAGACCCCACAACCCACAATGTGACTTTTAATCCAAGTGTAGAAGCAGTTTTTGAAGCCAGAAACTTGGGGCCTGTGGCCGTTGGGCCTCGATGCATGGTGGCAGCCAAGGGGAGAGCCCAGCTTATTTTGACAAGTAAACATTTAGCCAGTCCTAGGTGGAAGCCCCATGAGGACCCAAGCACAGTTAATTGGTCATAGTGGTGGGATGAAAAGCAGTCCCTTGGGAAGGCAGAGCCAAAGTCACAGCTGTGGCAAAGCAGGCAGCAGAGGACCCAGGAGGTCATGGCTCTAGGAGAGTCTAAGGGGATGATAAATGTATCCAACAAGTTTTCGAACCTACATGTGGAACATCAATATGAAACAGATGTCAGAGGAGCTGTTCTTTGAACCAGAGAGAAGAGTCCACACCCTATTTTTTTCACCCTTCTCCCCTCCATGGTGACTTTTGAGGTACCCCTTAGTGTTCCTTGGAAGACAATTTAAAATAGATTAGATTATCTGCCTTCTAGCATCAAATTAAGGCTTTGGGGGGGGTAATACATTTGAGGAACAGTATTTCGTTGCCTATAAGATGAATTCGTTCTCTTAGTTGTTTGGTTTGTGGAATTGCAAAGAAAGGAAGATGTAAACAAGTGTAAACATGGACAGAGTTGTAGCAAAGTGTGAAATTTGGGGTTCTCAGGAATTTGCACGTTCATCTAATTCAATTACCTCATATCACAGATGCGAAAACTGGAATTCAAGAGGGTAAGTTGTCTTGGAAAAGGTCATACAACTAATTAGTGGCAGATGGAGGGCTGAAGCAGAGGGAATCCGACTCCCTGTCCTGAGTTCTTCATCCTGTATACATATCTGTGTGTGTACCTATGAATCTGCTTCAGTACTTTTTAAATTTTGCATTTTCATTTTGATAACAAATTGAAGCCATCAAGCTGACCATCCAGATGACCACCGAGGACTTCTGCATCCAAACCGTAGTGAACCGTTTCTTTCTTTAGGATATAATAGTACAGGTGAGCTCAATACAGGTGAATCTGCCTGTTGGGCTGCCATACCGGATCACCACAGACTAGGTGCTGTAAACAACAGAAATTTGTTTCTCACAGTTCTAGACGCTGGTAAGTCCAAGATCAAGATACCAGCAGATTTTGTGTCTGGTTCCCTGGTTCATAGACAACTGTGTTTTCTCTGTGTCCTTACATGGCAAAAGGGGTGAGGGCCTCTTTTATGAGGGCACTAATCTCATTCATGAAGGCTCTACCCTCATGACTTAATCACCTCCCAAAGGCCCCACCTCCTAATGTCATCACATTGACCAGTGGGTTTCAACATATGAATCTTGAAGACAAACATTCAAACCATGGCACCGACCTATAGGGATAAGTACTGGGTTCACTTTGCAACAGATTCTTCTGCAGGAGTTCCATCTTTGTACCTATTTATTCAACAGCAACCAAGGGGTAACAAAGGCTTTTTTTTCCCACCAAATTCCAGCAATAATTTAATACAAATTTAATGCAGATATCAGTGATGCTATGATGCTAACTTTATTCTCAAGTTAACAAGACAGTTTTGCTCAATTATCAGGTGACATTTCATTTAAAATGGCATCTGAGGATTACTCCTGAGCAGAGTTTTTAGATGAATAGGAGAGTTGGATAACCCAAACTAGCAAAAAGAACCTTGGAGTCATTAATACTCTCTTCTGATTCATTTACATAAATAGGCATTTTCTACATTGGAATTGTTAAAGTCAAAATTCTGAAACATTAAATATAGGACAGGATCTGAAACTATTTCTACAAGAATACCCATTTTGAAACTAGTTGCAGCAGAAAAGCATAATCCTCCCTATAAATGTACAATGTTAAATTTTATTAGATTCATAGTTTTTAAAATTCAATTTGTGTGTCTTTCTGAATTTATCTTCTTATAAGAACAATAACTTACAGTCTTCTTCCATAGCTTATATGTATTTTAAAAGTACAAAAATAACATAATTCCATGCTTGAAAACTGAGATAATTTTTTCTTTCAGAAACAAGTCCAGATTTCACCCAGTTTAAGAACCACTGCAAATAGACACACTTTGTCATGGGGTACACAGTTACTTAGTGAAGACTAGCCCAGGAAAAAGACTATATCTTGGATTCCATTGTTCCAAGTTCAGGTCCTAGCTCTGCTAACAACTAAACTGTGTATCTCCATTAAGTCAGATCACTTCTCTGATCTTCATTTTTCTTATTGTTAAATTAAAGAGATTATGAGGATCACAAATACCTATGCTTATTTGAACCAGATACAGAATTAAGTGAAATGGTGTAAATAACAGACAGTATTAGGGACAGTAATTAAGTCAGAGGACATTTACTCTGTCTTACAATGTTTTTAATTCAAAACTTCTATTGGCACTAGAAGGACAAGCAACCCATCCATGGCCTGATGTGATCTGTAAGTTGCCAGTGTACAACTCTTGGACTAAATCATCTTTCGAGCACCTTCCCCAACCCTAGAGCATCAAACACAATGACTCTAGGATAAATGAAGACTAAGCCAGCATCCATGTGACCTGTGTAAAATGGTAACAGCCATAGAAGGAAACCTTCCAGAAGGCTTCAGTGTATTTTAAGAGTGGTGCAGTGTCATATAAGAGAGTTAAGGCAAGGACAGGATTGAGAAACGCAGGATCCAAATGAGTGAAGGACCTTTCTTGTTCCCAACTTTATCCAACCAAAAGTACAGTGCGAATTGTAACCCATGTTCGATTCTCGAGTATCATACTCCCAATCTAATCCAAAGATTCATTCACATTCACCAAACTACAGGTGAGACACTCTGCCAGTTGCTGGAAAGATCTGTAGAAAATCATATTGATGTTTTTCCTTTTTCTTAGAGAATGCATTTAGTTGGTTGTTTGTCACCATCGCATCTTTCTCCTCAATTTGGTCCAAGTGTTATCGATAAGAACTTAATTCCGATTAAAATCAGAATATTAGATACAGATTTGGTATGTTTCTTCAGCTTTCAGAGTTTCAGGAGACTGCGTGAAACTATTTTGAAATGCATGTTGACGCAGAAACAATGAAGTTATTTGATATATGTTCTCACTTTAGGAAGATGTTTTCCAGACTTGGTACAGACTCTGATTTCCTGCTCTCTTTCAACAGTTAGCATCCACACACACACACACACACACACACACACACACACACACGCACACGGACTTTCCGTCCCTGACCAGGATGTTGCTTTTTCTTTTCATTTCTTGCAGCTGTACTCCTCTTCTCCTCAGTTGTTTCAGTCTCAGCTATCTCTCTTGTCATTTTTGATAGGCACAAATAAAAAGAAAATGCAGACTTTGGTTCAATTTCTAAATTTGCTCATACTACAGAGGTGTTTGAACCCAATGAAAAGTGTTGAGGCCCTATTCATAGAAGTTGAATTTAAAAGCCAAGCAATAGACAGTAAGTGGAGTGAAGAATAAGAAAGAGCAAAAATTTAATCAGTCCCTGATAGCTGACTCCCGTTTATGATGTTACCACATTTATGCTTATAATTGGCTATTTCCTGTTTAAAATGCCTTTTTTTCATTTCTACCCCCTTTCTCTCAGTTTATTGGCTCTGTGATCACCTCAGTATCTTTCTCTTCCAAATCAATGGACATTTTTATGAAAAGAGTTTGCAAGGTGTTCAACTCTGAGAGAAGGGCTTATCAAGCATGGGCTGCCATGTTATGAAACCTCTCTTAGTAAAACACTGGTACATAACCCTTGAGCTATAATTTTTTTGGAGGATTTGTTTTTATTTAGATTTATGTGTGGTGTTCTATGAATAAATTAGCATGGTTTCAAAAGTGTAAAACTTAAGGCATCATCAAAGTACATATTTTATTCATTGCTTAATAACATTTATGAATGAAGGAAGAACACCCATTGTTTTAAAACCTACACAAGAACTCAGATTCTCGGTGGTTTGCCTCTCCACACAGCTCATGTTAATCTTTCTGTAGGCAAAGTGCACTAAACTAGGCCATCCAGGGATTGAAAGTCCCTCCCAATTTATGAATACAGTGACAATGGATAGTAATAGAATCAGATAAACGTGTTTTTTGTATCTTACAGAAATAAGAAATTAGACACTAAAAATAGGGTCTAAATTTTGTGAAGAAAGTGTGCTGAATGAAAGATATAGTCTTCCAGTAGCTCAAACAGAATTTCTATTGATTTATTTTTCACATAGCTCTGAGCAGCCTGCACTTTCACTGTTTGATGTGACAAAAAAGGAAGGAAGGAAAGGAGAGGAGAGGGGAGGGGAGGGGAGGTGTGGAGAGGAGAGGAGAGGAGCGGAAGGGCACCTGCTAATTCACAACATTTGCTTCCAGGTGCCAGGTGGACCTGTCGGTCCTCAGTAGGGAGCAGACACACAAGTTGGAGTTGCAGCTGGAAGAGGGTGAGGGTCACCTGGTTCTGCTGGTCACCCTCACAGCTTCGGCCACAGTCAGCATCTCTGACCTCTCCGTCAGTTCCCTGGAGGACCAGAAAGAACGGGAGGAAATCTTAAGGAGATATGTACGTATGTAACCCTCCTAATTCAGGGTCATGTGTGACGAGTTGAGGTGGTAAATGATCTACCTAGAGTGACAGGAGTACATCTGAAGGGCTGTGTGACAGCTGAGTCAGCAGAGACAGAGAGCTGGGTAAATGCAGGTGCCGTTACCCTGAGGTCTGCACACCTGCTCTTCTCTAGAGTCTCTTCCAAAGCAAGGTCTAGATTCTGAGCCTCTCCACAGTGATTTTGTCATGCAGCACAACTATCATGCAAGGCAACTTCTCATAAAGGAAAGTCAAGTATACAGAACATTACCTCAAAATTAATTCTTTGACCCTTTGTAATTGCAATTAAGAGTTCTTTGTCTTTCCAAGTTTGAAATGGAATTAATGACACCTACATTAATTAGTAGCTTGGTAACGAGAGGATGCTCACAGAAAGAATTTTTATTTCAACTGCTTAGAAAGGCCTCGCTTCATTCCTTTATCTTATTTTAATTGAATGTGAAATATAATTAAAAGGAAACCTCCTTACCTTTTGATCATTTGTGGAGTGATAGGGCGGAATAGTGAGTCACTATAGTAAGCACCCTTCTCACATTTCACCAAACCATAATATTCACACCCAAATCTACCTCTTTCCCAGCATCCTCATGCTGTGCGTTTTCCACCATGTAGTTTTCTTGAATCAACAGAGAGGGGAGCTCTTACTCCACCATTCTCTCAATGTAGTCTCGGAAAAAGTGAATGCCTCGGTACCCATGAAGCTGGGAAAAAAAGCTTTTCCACTTAAAATTACAAAGCTTGTATTGTACAATGCTGCCAGGTGTTTAGAAGGCTCCTCTAGACATTCAGCCATGAAACCAAGCTCTAACAAAGAACCGCTTAATTTTTTTTTTTTTTAGATTCTAAAATATTCCTATTTGCTGACTGACATCCTTCCAATAACTGAATTTAATAAAGATGTACCTTATCAGGCTGTGCAGATAACATGAAGTGCTGGTACTAATGCTCTACAATATTCTTCAAACAGATTAGCAGGATGTGCGCTTCAGCAAATTTATTCTGGCTATCTCCATCGAATCAGCTGTCTGCTAATGCTTGCACAACTCATCTACCAATGGTGTTACCATAAACAGTTTAATAGAGGTGACTTAGCAAGGCTAAATAGTATATATTTTTAAACCACCTAAGAGCCCAACCTATTGTTGGGCATCTTCTAATATGTAATTGCAATTATGAGAATTATTTCACATTTTGGTACCCATGAAAAAATGTTCTCCTGTTACCAGGAGTGAACCTTGTGAGTTGAAACAATTTTAAAGGAATTAATTGGTATATTAATATAAAAATTCTAGGTATTATGATACTGTATTTTATGGATTAATATTTGGTACTATCCCATGTATTAGAATGTTAGTGGAGCCTAGGTAATTAGGAATAATCCAGCTATTATTGATTCTTTTTTTTTTCTTTTTTGCCGGTTGGGCTTCCTTAAATCGGCCATTTCCATTCAGAATTTGAATATTTGTTTCCGCACCTTCTTTCAAATGTTAGTTGTTATCTGAATAAAATATAAACTATGATGTGGATGCCCTGGCTGATTCTCTGATTACATGCTGCTCTACGACATATTAAAAAGTGAACCGTATTTAAATGTTTTGTTTTGTTTTTGTAGCCCTGCTTTTCAAGCATAGGCCTGTGTCTCCCTCTAGAGACGTCGTTGCTACGGAGCTCCTGTATGCAGTATAGCACATGTGTTATAATTGCTCATAGTAAGACAAGGGCAGAGACCTAACTTTATGGTTTCAGTGTGTTTTCTTTTTATTACACAGATTATGAGACAAATGAATGCTGTATCGTGTCTGGGACATCATATGTCATCATATGTTTCAGAGAAACATATAGAGGAGGTTATTTGGGGAATTATTTATATGTTTTCCTGGGAGAACATGTGTATTTTTTAAATTTTAGGGGACACTTCAGAATGTGATTTGGCACTGGCCATAGTGAGGAAAGTGAGTTGCCCCTGAAAAGGCTCTCCATTTCTGTCATTCGGTTGTTCATTGTGAAGCATCGAAGCCCCGCAAATTAAACAGACATTACCGTGTGGGCCATTATGTGATCACCTCATTCTGAAAAGATGGCTAATTCCATTTTTCTTTTTTTTTCTTTTTTTTTTTTTTTTTCCTTTTGGAGGGAGGAAGGCAGGCAAGGTCACAAGGGGGCGGGTAGTAATGGGTAGTAGACCAAGAGCGATTGTATGACCTTTTCAGAATGGGTATGCTGAACCCTTGCTCCCCCTTGTCACAGTTTAAAAACCAGAGGAGCTAGTTTAGAGAAGAAGTTGTTAGCATTCCATTTTTATTATGACATTTCACAGTCATCTGATTTAATGTCCCTTGACCGGATTGTCCAGCATGAGACGATGGGCTTGAAATGTTATTTAGAGCATTGATAAAAGGTGAGCGGTTCTAGGATGACAGCGAGTCATAAGGCTGGTGGTGTGACATTAATTTTCTCCATAACAGAGATGGAATAAGACGTCACGGTGACAAGCTGTCAATCAGCTCTGGCCCCTCAGAGCATCTCGATGCCATAGGATGGGGTATTGCCTCTCCTGTAATAGAGCTGAACTGAGATGCTCTCCCTGACAGCTGCTGCAGCCATAGAGAAAATATATTATACAGCCTTTCATTAAAAAAATAAAGAGGACTCCTCTCCAGAGCATTTCAATCTTTTCCCATCTATTGAGGGCTGAAAGGATTCACAGCAAATCATAGATTCCTCTGCTATGGAAATTTCTGGCTTCAGAAGCCATTCAGGTTTTGAGGCCTTCGAAAATAACCATAAATAACAAGGCAGGAATACCTCTTGATGAAGCATCCCCGAAAGGTCTATTTTTAAACTGATATAGTTAAGATTTTGCTTTTTTTTTTTTTTTTTTGCAATTCTTATTATAAGCGCTGTGTCACTGCCCTAAACAGTTGAAGTTGGCAATAAATTCCTGAGTGTCAGCTGACTGGAGGAAAGAAACCCTTCGAACAGTAATTACCCCTCCAAATGAGAAGCAGAACATCGGAGCTGAAGCGTCAGAAGCTATATGTGTGTGCAGGGAGGTTACTCGTATGAAACAATTCTCAGCCCGAGGACTGATGAGATTTGTTTTAGACACGGTGAAACTTGGATTGAATTGCTCCCAAAAATTAAAGGACAGAAACCTTTTGATAAAACTCTTCTCTATCATCAGGATAGGAGACTTACCTGGTTTATAACACTCAGGAAGCTATGAGATGTTACTACATCAGGAAGGCAACATGCCTACACACCTCTGAATTATAACACTGCTGTCTAACGTTCCCATTGTTAAACCCTTAACAGGAATTTAAGTGGAGAGAGAGGTTCGTTTTTCCTGAGCCCTATCATCTGGGTAGTTTCAATAGATTTTGGGTGATAAACAGCTGTTTTAAAACAATACAAGAATAGGAGCTAATCCTGTGCTCAACACTCTTAAAAGTTAGGCCCTGAGATTACCCATATATCTGCATTTCCCCCTCCCAATATACCAAGGTCATAGCTTCAGTATACACAATGGCTAGTCATACAGGACTCATAAAGTCAATATCTGAGTAAGCTCCTGCTTGTCAGTATTCTCACATCCTTAATACAAGGATGGGAATGTTCTTTAGTAACAGTTTGATAACTTTGTTATATTATGCTCCTTGGTCTTAAAGCATTTTAGGGATTATAATGCAGAAGTACCTTTGATTTGCTGAGTAGAAATGCTGGTTTTGTCATAAGAAAAATGCTAGGAAGTGTAAATAAGCAAATGCATATCAGTGTTCTCTATCAATACTTACTCTTTAAGTATTTGTGCCCATTAATTAGAGTTCCGAATTATTACATTGGTATCTCTCTTTTAATGCCTTCAGGTACTATACTTCCCAAAACACTACCATTATTAATTTATGAAATTAAATAGGTTTTATCCTTTGGATCTGATTCTTCTATTGGAATTTCCCTACTTCTCTACAGACTACAATGGCAAATAAAATTGCAAACTTAAGAAAAATTATTCATCACTTTGAATTTATTTTTAGTGATCAATTTGACTTATTTTAGAAGTTACATATGATTTTTTTCCTAAAAGGTTCATAGAACTATGCAAATCTTTTGAACCAAACATTAGAAAGCAGCATTTCAGTAAATCAGCCCTCATCTAGCACATGCAATTTCCAAAACTCACCAAGAAGAAAAGAGTAAAAAAAATAATAATACTGACTTTCTTAATCCTAAAGGCTGAAGTGTGTTACATTACCAACAACCTAAGACTCAGTATTAATGATCATTAGTCTCCAAATCATGGTTCCCATAGATGACAGATTCTTTGGAGTTCTTCAGTAAAGGAGATTGAAGGAAGAAAGTAGGTATATCCTATTCTGTAATTTACTGTTCACCATTGTTCACTGATAAATTTTTATGGGGAAGAAATGTGGTATTTTTTATTCTTTCAAAATTCTCATATAGCAACAATTATCTATGTCAATACATATGTGTGTGCCTATGTGTAGGTGCACGTTAATGATAGTGGAAGGGTAATCTGTATTGAAGAAACACAAATATCCCTTTGAACCACTTAAGCAGCATCCTGAGATCAACGATAAAACTTAGTGTTTCCTCACACACCCTCTGATACCCTCTAGAACCTTTCTTTTCTAACACCGATGTTGGGGTCTTTCAGAGTCCATTGCGGATATTTCACAACCTGAAAGATGTGGGATTTCTCCAGGTGAAAGTAATCAGAGCAGAAGGGTTGATGGTCGCTGATGTCACAGGTAAGAAATGAGGGAATTCTATTGTCTATATCTATTTATATATATTATTTTGACTATGTATTATAACATATATATTTATAATATTTATTATATGTGATATATACATATCGAGCTGCATGCTGGGTCCACACCATTTAATGACTAAACTCTTCATTTCTCCTGACTGGATCATCAAAGTAAATAATATAAAGTTTTAGGTTTGATATTACAAGAAATGCCAACCACCCAATTTTTTACTGTTTCTGCTTTTTGAAAGAAGGGTGATGTATTAAAAACAAACAATAAAGGGTAAAATAACTTTTGAATTGTTGCCTTTTCCAAAGTTTGGCCAACGCAGTGGGACTTCCAGGTTTCATCATTTTGGCATCTTGTAGTAATGTTATATCTTCTCTCAGGCAGGATCACCTTCCCTCAGACAGTATCATAACATCAACACAAGTCCAACACACGTGAAATCTGTTGCATAGTCTACTGAAAATTGTAGATGCAAATTACTCAATTACTTGGTATGAACTCCTGGCATCCGGGTTGCTGATTCAAGTTTTTGCTGGGTTTTTTTAGAGATTTTTTTTTTTTTTAATTTATATGACAGAGAGAGACAAAGCGAGAGAGGGAACCCAAGCGCAGGGGCAGAGGGAGAGGGAGAAGCAGGCTTCCAGCTGAGCAGGGAGCCCGATGCGGGACTCGATCCCAGGACTCTGGGATCATGACCTGAGCCGAAGGCAGACGCTTAATGGCTGAGCCACCCAGGCGTCCTTTTTTTTTTTTTTTTAAATTTTCAAGTTTTTTTGTTGTTGTTAAAATTCCTTAGCACATCCCAGAGATAATTCTGGATCTAAACTAAGCATCGTACTGAATGGAGCACTGGGTGTTATATGCAAACAATGAATCATGGAACACTATATCAAAAACTAATGACGTAATGTATGGTGATATAACATAATAAAATAAATAAATAAATAAGTAAATGAAAATAAACTAAGCATCTACATTGTTCTAAATTTTTTAACCAAGAAATGGGCCTGTAAAAAACACTGAAATCAGTCTTATCTCTTAAAGCTTCCTGATTTGGATATCACTGTTTCTATGATGTATTAATTAACTAATGATAATTATTTCATCAATTTCCAGAATGAAAGCATTGTTTTGAATTTGCAATTATGTGACCATTCATTTACTCTTTAATTTCATAGGTTTTGGGGCATACTTATACCATTCCTTAAATTGTCTGTCTCAAGATAGATAACAAATAGGACTGACTTGGCCAATTTTTGTGTAAATTTTGCTCTTCCTGAAAGAAAGCATCCACTTATTATTTGTAGAAATATGCTCACCATTGTGAATGTTCGGCAAGTTGATCCTAATAAGGTAGTAGACTTATCTGAAAGGGAGAAATGCACTTTTCCTACCATCTAAGAGATTGCAAATCCATTACCTGATGGTTGATATCCTTTTTTTAATTCATCAAATCTAAACAGAACAGAATCAAAACCAAATTAAAAGATGACATGCATTAAAACTAAAATAGCAGATGTCTGCTCCAGAATGGTAATATTTTTAAATTTTTAATATTTGCATAGTATCAAGTGACTGTTTATTGTGTGATAAACATGTTGAGAGTTTACAGCTTCTTCAAACAGGTGATTATCAACTCATTTGTAACCATGAAGATAGTAACAACTGTCAAATATTCTTTCAAAATAGGTGTACTTGAAAGTACTGGGAGAGAGGGTAGTTTGTAATCTTTTTGCATGTATGCTGACTTGGGTCCTTGTACTAAACAATTAGTGAATGTTAACTTTATTCATCTTTTTTACTTCTGATGTGGTTATACTCAAATTAATCTGGACATAATGATTTTTTTTTCTTTTATTATGTTGCATTTAGTATTAGAACCAACAGTCAACAATGAATGAATGATTAACTCCTCTTTTTTTAAAGATTATTTATTTATTTGAGAGAGAGAGAATGCGGGGGAGTAGAGGGAGAGGGAAACTCAAGCAGAGTCCACGCTAGGCACAGAGCCCAACTCGGGGCTTGATTGTGTGATTCTGAGGCCACAACCTGAGCTAAAACCAAGAGTCTGATGCTTAACCAACTGTGCCACCCAGGCACTCCAGTAATTGCTTTTGTTTGGTTCACTGTGGACATTAACTTAAAGACCGGAATAGGAACTCAGTATTGCTTTCGCATACAGAGGTTACACCTAGCCTCTGATACCCCGCAGCAGGTAAATTCAGAATGTGACATTCACGATAGTGACGTTCACCATCATGGGAGGCACCTTCAGTTTTCTACAGGATTTTCTGTAGGGGAGCCCCCAGTGTTGAGCTGAAAATCTCTGAAGCTGGGGAGAAAGGCCTAAAATAATATCTCAGGGGGCACCTAAGTGCGAAGAATTATTACTGAACATTTATAGGGGTACAATAATTTCTTATACAAATATTCAAGTTCCATTTACTTCAAAAGCTTAGATACCTGCCCATTACACAAGTTGAATGCAATTATATAAGTTTGTTTCTCGTAGAGAGAAGCTGTCATTGCTTTTAAAACTTCATGAATATATAAACTATGTTAACCTACTTGGCCTATATGCCACTGTGGAAGTTGAAGTACATGGTCTTTCAAAGCTGTAAAAAATAGATATATTTCTTTCCTGATGGTTCTATGTAAGTTAATGTGAATAACAATAGTCTTTTCCCTAGGGATTTAATGAGACCTAATTTTGATCTGATAAAATGAACTTTAATTTGGGGAATACTAAATAACAGATTGTCCATTTTTTTCCCCTCCAGTTTTAGGGACATAAATCTCATGATTCCTCATTCCGCACTGACCTTATAATCTAATGTGCTCTGAATTGAACAAGAGAGATGTTGAACTATTCAGGGGTAAGAGGATAATTCAGTCTTTGACCTTGCTCACTCTTGGACCTTTTGTGGTCTTTATGACATTTGTGATGGTGGCAGAAACTGAGGACCATATATTTAAGTGAGAAATGTCTGAATATACTACTGAATTTTTTTAATAATCTTTACTTTTGGAAAGGATAAATATTTATGTGTAAACTGATCCTTCCTGGTCTTTACCATTAAATTTCAAGCGCAAATAAGCTCTTTGTATACTTTCTTTTTTACTTGTTCAAAGAAGAACTTTAAAGATATGTTGTACATCTCAGTGGATAATCATAGGCTCTGCAAGATTTTCAGCAACAGTTTGAAAAACAGAAATTGAGTCAATGGTGCGGTCTTCAAATCCTCAAATTAGCATCTGTTTAGGAGTGTTGTGGATGGAGAGGGGAGATTTTAAATCACTGATAGCTCTCTGAGCTAAGCAGAGTATCTTCTGACCTGCTATAAATGAGGCTATTACTATAAGATACTTAGTTGGGTTCAGAACACTTTTTTCTAGACAAGCCTAACAAGACAAACTTATATTTGACCAACTTTGCTCTATTTTTAAACTATTTTAAGGATCAGAACATAAAGTCAAACTTCCATAGTTTAAGCAAAAAATTTTAAATTATAATATTCCATCATTTAACATGAGCACAGGAACAAGATTCTATAATCTTTTAAGTAGCCATCAATCTTACTGCAGTTACAAAGAATTTTTTTCCTTTCAAAATGTAAAATTTTTCTTTTGTTACAACACATTCATTGAGAAACATTGTGATACTGTATTAACTCTGTGTGAATAAAGAGCAATTGAGACTCTCTTTGAATGAGTGAGTACAAAGCACAAATTACTTTTTAATGAAACCCTCAATTCTTTCCCTTTCCACAAAAAGCCTATAGCCTTGTTCAGCTGAACACTACTACAGTAGGTCACTTCAGTTAAGCCCCTAATAAACTGTTGATAGTCGAGGGTAGTTTTTTCTTCGGTCTCAATAGGCCAGTGTTGGACAGTGCACTTCAAATCATTAAGGTTAATACAGATTTAAAAAAAGAGATTAACTCTGGTGGTTAAGGCCTCAATTTACAACTCCCACACATACACATGCATTGAGCGCGGCACAAGAGTGGATTGAAATTTCAGTCAAATTGTGGGCAGCCTTTCACAGCCTGAGAAAGTGGCTCTCTGGTTTTCAAAGATGATCAGCTAAATTCTTCGTGAGGAAAAAAAAGTTCGATTAAGTGAAAAATACTTTGCAGTACAACTTACTTACCTTTCAACTAAGCAGTGAAAAGGTGGTTGTCTCTCTGTACCATCAAAGCAAAACCCAGAGACCGTTTGGCCCTGCGTTCACTGGGGAAAATTCTCTCTACCGCTAAATCAAGTATTCCTTAAAACTGGACAGTTTGTGAGTAGAGAAAGACCACTGGGGGGGAAATATATATATATTTTTAAAGGTGGTGGGAAACAGTTCATGTCGGAATTTGTCTTTTCTAAGCTTCTAATTATCCCCTTCCTTGGATGGGGCCTAATTTCTGCTTTCAGCAGAACATTTAATGTCTTCTATATCGAGTGAGGCTTTCTTCTCTGAGTATTTAGACCTGGCCAATTTGGTTCTTTCAAGTTCTAAGAGAAAAAAGAGAAAAGGGTTCTTCTCTTCAGCCCCTCCCCTGCATTTTCCCCTGGGTTGTTTTTTTGAGCTCCCGAGGAAGAGGTCACAGCCTCCCCAGGGATACCAGCCACTCGGGTTCAGAAACGGTGATATGGGAGAACTGTGAAAGCCTTTCAAAAGATGCCCTACCTTTTCACTGTATTAAAAGGCACACTAATATAAAACTTCTCCACCCCAGGTGAATTGATCTCTCAAATTAATGCACCATCTCTTTCAGGAAACAATAGAGGGAGAGGGAGAGAAAAAAGGAAGAGGGAGAGAATTTTACAATTAACATAATCTGTCACTGAAACAGTCCCATTAAATGAGCATATCTTTTTCTAAAACAAGGCTATGCATAAATACCCATGACTCACCAGCCCCATACTCTGGAAACCTACTAGTTATTAAGGGAGATGTTTACTACCCCTTTATTTGCATAGACTTTTCCCATGTTTTTCTTTAGGAAAACTGTCTTCATTGTTGGAAAATATTTAAGTAACAAAACAGCAGAAAAAGACATGCTACAGTGTTTTTTTTTTTTTTTATCAGCTTCCGTGAGAGTCTTATTATCTTAAGAAATAACAGTTAGCAGCTCAGATTCATTAGCAGAGCTAAATTTAAGCCCCATTTGACAGGCTGCCTAGAAAACATTTTGTTTTGCTGTCTGTGGGCTTTAATTAAGATGTGTTCAATTTCAGTCCTCTTCAGTCTAGCGCCGCTGCCCCCCCCAACCTTGCTGTGTCACAGACCGGCGATCAGACACTTTTAGACGGTCCGGCCCATGACTTTGACCTTCTGCGCAGTCCGGCGTTCCCTGGGGAACCGTTCAACTCATGAGGTCTGATTTCACACTTCCAGGATGCCTCAGCTCTCTTAACAATGACAGGGAGACAAAGCCCTTTAGAGCAGGCCGCATGGGGACTTGTTTAAATTGGAAACCAGAGAGGAGTCAAGGAACAAGGTTATGGGCTACAGAATAGTGCTTTTAATAAAGAGCTCACAGCTCTGGCTCAGCTCAAAGAGGTCTACCTCTGTACAATTAATTGAGCCATTTATCTGGAGCATCTTAGGCCTCTACTTTCTCACAGAACTGCGTGGTAAATATCAGCTAAGAAGCAAATGAGATATGCATGAAATGAATTTTAACACTTTGATTACTGTGCTTCCAGTCTTCATTAAAAATAAATTTATTTGTATTTCTGACCTCATTATCAGTAGGCTGCCTGCATTTTTATTGGTTCCTGTGATTTCCAGCTTGAGTATGTCATGAAGGTATATTTTATACAGAGATTTGGATTTATTATTCTTGGTATTTTCCCTGAACATTATGGGTCTATTCAGAGAAAGAAAATGAAAAGGTGGCTGTACAGAAAAAGGCAAGTCTGTTCTTTGAAAGTTTTATATACAGCTGGAGAAGTGCCAAGCACATACATATATAATATAGATAAGATATTGCTCTTTAAAAAAATTAGCTTTTTGTGGGTTACCCAAGCAAACTGCGTAAGATATATGCAGTTGTTGCTTGAGTGGCCCTCAGAATACTAGAACTCTTCTGGAAAAAGTGGGTACGTTGCTTCTTTTATAGAACTGTAGCAGACTGAATTTTTGATAGCATGTGTCTTTAATTATGTCATCATATTTAATAACATTAATGATATCTGATAAATGCAGCCTTAGATTTTATGATCATTATTTAAAACCTATGTTGGAAGATAAGAAAACATATATCCTTTAAACTCTGCATAGTTCAACTGATGGTATTATATATAAAATACGGTGGAAATCCTTCATATTTGTGAATTATCAAAGGTAAAATAGTTAACCAAATAAAAGGGGGTTATGCATGGATGTCACTCTTAATTATTTTTAACTTTTGCTATCATCAAATCTTTATATTGCTTGAAACAAAAATATCTAAGTTTTACACAAAATGTATTAAAAATTTCCCAAGCACAGTGCTTTATTTCCATTATATAAACTAATGATGTCCCTATTTGCTTTTTAACAAAAATAGTATAGTTTGAGAAGAAATTTCATCCAATTTATGATGCACCAAAAATACCCAACAGCTGACATTCTTATCACGGTAACGTGTAGTTTAGGAAACAATATTATACGTATACATATTAAATGTCTTAACACTGTATAAATACCTTCCTTAAGAATGAGACTAAACAAATGAAGGCGTCACAAGGAGAGAAAGCAAATCATTGCTCTTCATTCCTCTTTTATTTTCTCTTCATTCTTTTATGTCATCATAGTTCACATAGAAATAAAAGTGGCTTCCTTTTAGTACTTGCATCTTTACAAAATTAAATCCTATTCTAATTTTAGAAATGCAAAAGTGTTTTTCTAAAACCAAATAGTTGATATGAGATATTTGTGAAAAGAGGAATTAAAATGATAATTTAACTCAAGGGCTAGTGAGGCTGAGTCTGAACTAGTGTTTTATATGGAATGACAGAATTCATGTGTGATTCATATGCAGGTCACATGGTTAGAAGATACTGCTCTGGAAGAATAGGTGGGATGACAAAAGAGATTAATAATGGGGTTTGATGTGCTCTAGAGGTGAGGGACTATAGGCTGAGAAGGTGGTGGTCCCACTATCAATGGGAAGTGGGGGGGGAGAAATACTATAAAGTAGTTAACTGAGTTCTGTAGAAGTAAGATTACAAAATGATCCTTTGAGTCAAGAAATAGAGAACTACTGATCTGCTTGGAGGGCTAGCTCCACGATTCTACTCAGTGCTTGAAGAAATGCTTTCCGGTGCTAGAATCATTGTTTAAAATTAAACCGTTCGTTATTGTTTGTTATGATATATTTGTGTAAATAAGCAATACATTTCCTAGAATGATGGATTAGGGAACTGGTGCAAACAGAGAGGATCTAGATTTAGCCAGACTTTTGAAAAAAAGAAAAATCTTACCACAGGAATACTTGGGTTATATGACAGTATAGTTAGGTGCATAAATGATTACATGGCTATGTAATCACATCACAATAAACAGTGATTGTGGTAAAGGACTGATGTCAATGGGAATGCCAAATGGAAGAATACAGGGCTCTGTTCTTGGTCTAACCTGTTCAACCTATTTACTAGTGACTTTGAGGAGATAACTGAATGCTTCCTTATCAAACTTGTTAACAGGGATAGTTAACTATATACTATATGCATATATTACATATAGGTGTATACTATATGCATATATTATAGATTTACACTTTTAAATATTTACATAGTATTACAGTATTTGTACGTAATATATATACATATCCATATATGTGTATAATAAGCTTAGTTCAGATTGAAATAATAGGGTTAGTTCAACAAGGCGGGCATTAAAGAATATACATAAAAAGACTTACAAGGATACAAAACAGTAATGTCCTGCTTTAAGAGTAGAAAATATAGAAAAAAGTTGAGGGTTTGAATTGAGTTTAAGCTCTGTGAGAATGAATTATGCATATGTCAATTTTGTCACATTGTTTTATAGTATGCAAATTACAAATTGGCTACATTGAATAAAAGGGAAATGTTGAGAATGATACTCACCTCTGGACTCATCAAACATACTGGGGTATGAATTCAGTATTGGAAGCAATTCTTTAAACAAGGACATTGACAAAGCAGAATTTATTCTCAATTAGGCTATCTGATATTTTAAAATCAAGTCAATTGAGAAGAGCTCACGGAAAATGATAATAATGCTAAAAACACTAGTAGTGGCAGCCACATTTACTGAGACTTTATCACGTCAGACACTACCCTGAGCTTAGAACAAGGATTAGCACCATCTCACAGCAACCTAATTAGTTACTGTTGTTCTCCCCACTTTACAAATTAGAAAAGTGAAATGTGGAGAGGTTAATTAAGCAACTGGCCACATTAGCAGGTTGAGAAGACCCTGAGAACTCCTTACACTACTCCTGTTTGCCACCTACAGCAGCAAAATGGACTCCACGGGCTCTCGGGTAACTGAATACTAATATCAAGTCTTAGGCAAGTATACCAGATTGGTGCAACCAAATTCACATCTCCCACCCTAGCTGCAAGAGAGTCTAAAAATGTGACCTTGGCCTTTGCAGCCTCTCTTGTTCAGGAAGAGACACCAGAAGTTAGAATATATGCTCGGCAAGCCATCCACATTATCCAGCTCAGGGGGGCAGGTAATGAACATTAATCAGATAATCTAAGTGACAGATGCTGTGCCCTCACTTCGCATGCATTAATTCATTTAAAGTTAAAAAATGACTACATAAAATAGGTAAAAGTTACAGAGACATAATTTTGTGTGCCATGTAAAGAAGCACTTCCCCAAAATTAAATTGCCTAAAAATGTATCAGAAGAGACCTGTGGAGGTGGCGATTTCCCCATCAATGGCCCTGTTAAACCAGAGCCTGTGAGACTAACTGATAGCAAGAGAGGATTCAAGCCCTAGATCAGCTTTCAAACTTGGCCTCTGAGGCTTTTCTCCCAGTCCTCAGAATCAGAGATCCCTCAGTAGGTGCCAAGATGAATAACAGACTCTTGAATGAGTAGATATTTTGTAGAAGAGAAATAAAAATACAAAGATATTTTAAAGACAGAGGCTTGACAGATGATATTTTTCAGTTTTATTGCCTAAAAATATTTTTTAAAAAAAGGTTTAATCACCTATTAGAGTCCTTAACTTTTTCAGTCTAAAGAACTTTATTCTGCAAAGGCTCTCTCCAGCTAATTAATTTACTTATAAGGGAGATTATCTGAAACCTTATGCTTTTCTGTGGGGAGTCTAATTGAATATATATTTACTGTATGTCCTAAAGTAACTATGAGAAATTTCAAAAACAAAGGAGCTTATAATAAATATCTATACTTATATTTTTAGACAAATAACTTTTGTGTTTCCAATCTTGTAACAAGTGACATGCATATAGTTTCTATATTAAATATTAGTTGAAGTAAAATCCTTAAATGTTTTTACCATAATTTATCTAAACTCTTAAAAGCTTGGACACAAATTTTTCATAGCTTCTTCTCATTTTATAGATCCCATAGTCTCCCTTTTCTTTCTTTCCCAGTTTCTTATCTGTCTCATTTTATTTCTTGTTCTTATAAATTTCAAGCTTTGCAGCATGTACCAAGATGGTTCAATTTTAGGACTCAAGAATGCATCTTGTTATACACAATACTATATATATTCTTTTGCATCTAGTTCTAGATCCCAAGGGAAATAAATTCATATTTACATTGTGCTTTATTCCCATTACTCTTAGTCATGGTTCTCAAAGTGTGGCCCAGGAGCTTCCAGGGATCCCCCAAACCCTTTTAAGGATCTTTTAAAGTCAAAACTATTTTCATAATAATACTAGGATGTTATTTTCTTTTCTCACTCTCATTCTCTCTTGAATGTACAATGCAATTTTTCAAAGGCTATATATTTGATTGCTCTGATGTTAACATGTCATGGATTTATTATGTCATTTTCAAATGAATGATAGTTTTACATGCTGTCATTTTTAAATTCTAAAATGCTCAACTGATAGATATAATTTATATAGACAAAAGCTTTTTGATGTCCTCAAAAATATTTAAGAGATCCTAAAGATGAAAATGTTTAAGAACTGTTGCTGTAGGCCAATGATCCTCATTTGGAGGAGGCAGTATTACCCTCTTGAGCATTTGAGGGAGAATTGAGTTGCCACAGTGTTTGGGGGAGCACTATTGGAATTTGGTGGGAGTGGGATGGGGATGCTAAATGTCTACAGAGTATTAGACAATCTTAACTAGTGAAAATTGTCCCATGTCCTGCAAGATTAAATATAGACATTAATATAGGTTTTAAATCTATTTCATGATTATCTGAGCCTAGATTGTATTTTTTATTATTATGTTATGTTAATCACCATACATTACATCATTAGTTTTTGATGTAGTGTTCCATGATTCATTGTTTGAGTATAACACCCGGGGCTCCATGCAGAACTGCCCTCTTTAATACCCATCACCAGGCTAACCCATCCCCCCACCCCCTCCCCTCTAGAACCCTCAGTTTGTTTCTCAGAGTCCATCATCTCTCATGGTTCGTCTCCCCCTCCGATTTCCCCCCCTTCATTCTTCCCCTCCTGCTATCTTCTTCTTTTTTTTTTTTTTAACATATGATGTATTATTTGTTTAGAGGTACAGGTCTGTGATTCAACAGTCTTACACAATTCACAGCGCTCACCATAGCACATACCCTCCCCAATGTCTGTCACCCAGCCACCCCACCCCCCACCACTCCAGCAACCCTCAGTTTGTTTCCTGAGATTAAGAATTCCTCATATCAGTGAGGTCATATGATACATGTCTTTCTCTGATTGACTTATTTCGCTCAGCATAGTAACCTCCAGTTCCATCCATGTCATTGCCAATGGCAAGATTTCATTCCTTTTGATGGCTGCATAATATTCCATTGTATATATATACCACATCTTCTTTATCCATTCATCTGTCGATGGACATCTTGGCTCTTTCCACAGTTTGGCTATTGTGGACATTGTTGCTGTAAACATCGGGGTGCACGTACCCCTTCAGATCCCTACATTTGTATCTTTGGGGTAAATATCCAGTAGGGCAATTGCTGGGTCATAGGGTAGCTCTATTTTCAACTTTTTGAGGAACCTCCATACTGTTTTCCAGAGTGGCTGCACCAGCTTGCATTCCCACCAACAGTGTAGGAGGGTTCCCCTTTCTCCACATCCCCGCCAACATCTGTCGTTTCCTGACTTGTTAATTTTAGCCATTCTGACTGGTGTGAGGTGGTATCTCATTGAGGTTTTGATTTGGATTTCCCTGATGCCGAGTGATGTTGAGCACTTTTTCATGTGTCTGTTGGCCATTCGGATGTCTTCTTTGCAGAAATGTCTTTTCCTGTCTTCTGCCCATTTCTTGATTGGATTAATTGTTCTTTGGGTGTTGAGTTTGGTAAGTTCTTTATAGATTTTGGATACTAGCCCTTTATCTGATATGTCATTTGCAAATATCTTCTCCCATTCTGTTGGTTGTCTTTGGTTTTGTTGACTGTTTCTTTTGCTGTGCAGAAGCTTTTTATCTTGATGAGGTCCCAGTAGTTCATTTTTGCCCTTGCTTCCCTTGCCTTTGGCGATGTTTCTAGGAAGAAGATGCTGAGGCTGAGGTCGAAGAGGTTGCCACTTGTGTTCTCCTTTAGGATTTTGATGGACTCCTGTCTCACGTTTAGGTCTTTCAACCATTTGGAGTCTATTTTTGTGTGTGGTGTAAAGAGACAGTCCAGTTTCATTCTTCTGCAGGTGGCTGTCCAATTTTCCCAACACCATTTGTTGAAGAGACTGTCTTTTTTCCATTGGACATTCTTTCCTGCTTTGTCAAAGATTAGTTGACCATAGAGTTGAGGGTTTTGAAATACATATTATTTACTCAAGCCATGCAAATGGCTGCCATTTTACATAGTGAACACCAAAGACCTTAGGATTGCCTCCATGGCAATCTGGTTCATGATCTGGTTCCCCTTTACTTCTCTGACATATTCCACCATTGTTCCCAGGGCTTACTGTGCCCCACTATATCAGGGTCCCTGAGCACACCAGGCCTTTGCTCTAGCTCTTGCCTCTTCCTGGGATACTTCTCTCCAGATGTCCATTTGAGTACTCCTTCACTTCCTTCAGGTCTTTGCTCTCATCTCACCTTCTCAATGAAGCCTACTCCAACCACACTGATTATATTTATAAACTATGCCCCTCCCCCACATTCTTCAAACCCCTTATCCCGCACTATTTGTTTCCATTTTTCATTAACACGTATCACTCCCTAACATACAGTATAATGTACTTCTTAATTGTGTTCAATATTTAGTCTCTTTTTCCTCCCTCCCCACTACAAATAGAATCCAAGAGAGCAGGGACATTTCCTTTTTTTGTTTACATGGCCTGGCATATAGTGGGTACTCAATAAATATTTGTTGAATAAATAAACATGTGATTTTATTATAAACAACTTTCAATTTAGTCCTTTATTATGGCATTAAGGCATTATATGAAATTTTGAAATCATGATTGAGTTTTATTTCAAAATAGTAAGGAGGACATTACAAAATCTTCAATATGAAAAAGGATGTATTGGGTCTAATGGGCTGAGAGCCACAACTCATGACTTAGTGAGAAAAGGGAAGCCCAGTTACTATTACTCAGTCCCAGAATCAGACCCAGTGGGAACTTAGTGAGGAGTGGCAGTTAATGTATTTCTACAAATCAGATGTTTAAAATATGTTTAGGACAGTTGATGAAAAAAGCAAAGGTCAAAACCCCATCTCCAGTGATAAGGGAAGGATTGGAAGATATATCCACTGTACATGGCTTTTTGTTTTGGTGGACCCTATGGATTTCCCTCATCTACGTACAACATTGTTATATGTTATGATTGAAATTCCAGTTTGTGGAAAGGACAGATGGCAATCTTGATTATAATTTAAAAAAAAAAGATTAAAGTATAGCCATTTCAAACTGTGACACCTGAGGAAATTAAACCAAGGAGCTTAATTTGTGCAAGGTAGTCCCCAAATAAAAGGCCCCAATGGATATGAATTGCTTTCCATGCTATTGAAAGTCTTCTGTGTTTTCAGAGAAAGGACAACAAAGAGGTGGTCACTGGGCATCCCCCTACACACACATTTCTATAACACATCACATCCAGCAAAGTATGCTACTTGTCAGCAGCAAAATGACCCTGGACAAAGCCCACCACTGATGGATCAGGATTAACTTTCTATTCTGGGAGCAAGAATATCATTCAGTATCTTTTGAGTGACTTTAATGCTCAAACCAGTAGTTTGCACAAACTGAAGCCGTCCACTTGCCCACATAACAGGTAACAAGCTAGCAGGGGTGGTGCAGGCTTTCCCACAGTTCTTTATAAACGTGTCAGTGTTGTGACCCCAAAGAGCAAGGGCTAAGAGTGAGAGAGAATTAGCCAGTCAGCGCATCCCATTCATTCCTCTGTGCTGCTTTGAAGACGCCCAGAAAAGGTGCCCATTGGAGACGATTCTGACCTCTGTTTTTACTGCTGTAGGAATGGCTTTTCACCATAAGAATTTAGGTGTTAGAGCATATGCTTTAAAATTTATTATAGATTTACGTTTAAGTTAAGAGAGAAGAAGCTCTAATTTTAACTCCCTTGGGAGATTTTTTCCCCCTGTAAAAATCCATAGGGAAAACAAATAGCCCCTGGTTTTTAACAAGATTATGGATAAATGCGCGTTAGTCCTAACCTAATATTTTTAAGTATCTATTGTATAGTCACTACATAACATAGATCTAAGTTGCTGTGTTATAGAGTCCGTATCAAAGGGATAAAGAAACAAATTTAAGCTAAATATTCCTTATCATAAACTGTTAAAGTGTTCTTGTTAGATAAGCATCCTTCTCCTCTAAAGCTGTTGGCAGTAATGATCTGTAATCACCATAGATCACCAGGGTCATCTCACCCACTGAGGAAAAGTCTTCACCTCCTTTTCCCTTCCTGTTCTAGAGCTAGAGAATGATACGCTTCCCATTGTACCTTTCACTTACCTTTATTACAGCCCTTACAGTCCTGCATTATAACTGTGTATTTACATGCATATCATGCCCACTAAACTGTGTGTGCCTTGAGTGCTGGACTTTGTCTTAATCATAATTCCAGGATGAGAGGAGCAGGCATTCAATAAGTAATGAATGCTTCCAAAGGTATTCCTGTTTCTCTCTAGAAAATTGTCAACAAGGAAAACTGCAATGTTCTCAAGCAAGGCTAAGACTCTTTCAGCTGTCATGGCGGTTAACACAATCAACCCCACTGCTCGGATCCTCACCAAGCACTGCCGCAATTTCTATCTTGCATCCAAACCCAAATCTTGCACTTTTTAGCCCAAATGGTGAAGGTTAAGAGAAAACCAGTTGGTACCCACAGGTCAGCTTTAGTCTTATGACAAGAATGACTAAGACGGAGATGAGGGATTATATCATCTGTTCCCATACGTTTAGGCTGTTTAAATAGCCAAAAATTATCAGAAACAAAATACAGTTCAACTTTGGTTGCTGCCTTAACTCCTTGCACTTCTGCCCATACGGTATTGAGTAAAATCATCATATGGAGCAGCTTTGCATCACTCTTTAGAGCTTTGCAGAACACAGTGTACTTAGTAGACCTCAACACCGCATCCTGTAGTCAATCCCACTCCTCAGATACTCTCAGCAAGCACAGCAGCATATCACGAGGTCTAACTAGAATGATAAAAGGATGAAAGGAAGGAATAATTAAGGAGATAATTAATGGTTAGGTCCATCACTGGTATTTCTGTGATTGTTTTCGGTTGTTTAAGTGGCACATAATCAAGGCTGCAAAATTTAGGAACTGAAAAGCCAGTCATTTAAAGCATCATTTAGCAAGCCAGATAAGCACATTAACTGTGTGTAGCCACTTCTTTAAAATAAAACTATGGTGAATGCTTTTTAGTGGTAAGTTTATAGAATTTGATATTGTACGTTTACTATTATTTTGGTTGAAATTGCTGTTAATTTTTAATTACCCTTGAATCATGCAGTGGCAGAAGGATACTTTCTAAATTAGTTGAAAATAACATAGTATGTAAAGACCTGATGTTGGCATCCATTACTGATAACTGTAAAAACATAACTTTATAGAAGGAAAAGATGAATAGAAGTTAAATATAAAATTGACTGCTCTCTCCTTACGTAAATTTTCCTTTTTGGCAGATTCTAGAGAAAGCTACCCTGGGTACTTTGTTGAATGCTTCTTGTCCTTGGGGGAATAAAAGACTGACTTAGCTAAGCTCAGGGAATTGTTTTCTGTCAGCAAATAACAGTATCAGGCATAAGAGATTGTTCACTATTGGCATCTTCAAACCCTGTTGGTTCTACCTTCAGAGTATATTCAGAATCCAAGCACTTTCCATCACCTGGATTGTCATAATATCCTCCTAACTCTTCCCACTACCTCCTCCACTGACTTCTCTCCACCTTATTCTCCAAATAGCAGCTGTCAGATCATGTCACACAGCAGCCCAAATACCTCCAAAAGCTTCTCCTAGCACTTGGAGAGAAAGCCATATCCTACAAAGACCTGCCACCCTCCCCATACCTCACCCTCTACTCTTCCCCTTCCCTCAATTCATTCCTTCAGTCACGCTGGCTTCTTGGATATTCCTAGACACACCAGGCACAGCCATTTCTCTGACCTTTCCACGACCTGTTGTTCTAGGTAGCCCAGAGCCTACTCCCTTGCCTTTTTCATTTCTTTGCCCATATGCTGATTTCCCACCTTCTCTGACGGTCCTTTAAAAAATTGCACATACATACCAGTACTCCTCATTGCCATTCCTATATCTTTCTCTACAGTACTTACCATCTTCTAAAATACCATAAAATGTGTGTATTCGTTGTCTTTTTCCTCAAGGTAAACACCCTGAGGTCAGGCTTATCATTATTATTGTTTATGCACTTATGTCTCCTCAACACATAGAACACTGCCTGGTACATGGTAAGTAATAATTACTTGTTGAGTGAATGAATCTGTGGTCAAAACATTAGCCAGCTCTTCCCATGTGTGTGGCCTACTAACTACTAAGATATGGCATAGTTATTGGGAAATTGGGAAAGGTCTTGCCTGGTGCCTTATATTTAAACATATATATATATATATAAAATATATATATATATATAATCATATATATATATATTTCATTTATTTACTTAGACAGAGTGCAGGGAGGGGCAGAGGGAGAAGGAGAGAGAAAATCTCAAGGAGATTCCACGCCGAGCACGGAGCCCAAGGCGGGGCTCCCTCTCGCAACCCTGAGATCATGACGTGAGTTGAAATCAAGAGTCGACCCTTAACCGACTGAGTCCCCAGGCACCCCACATTTAAATATATTTAATTAAAGCTGTGTTAAATAGTAATTTGGTCTAAGGTAAAAGTTTCTCTCTTTTTTTTAAATGTAAGCACCGTTACATTTGGTACAGTGTTTAATATGGTCTCTTAAAAATTACCTTGCTTACCCATTTCAAGTTAAAAGCATGTACATATAAGAGAATATTTTTGCCAATGATGGAATGCCCCTGGAATTTAATCTAGCAAAATGACTGAGAGGTGGCTTCAGAAGGTGCTTACACTGTTTTTGGTGGGTGTAGCATTGTCTCTAGGGCTTCAATGTCTTCATTTCAATAGAAGAGAGTGAGTGAGAGAATAAGTAATGTGGTGGTCAACGGCAGATAACCGGTTTTCCCTAGGAATGGTCTTGCAAACTAATCAACTACATGGTAAGAAAATATGGATACCCACGGCCTCATGGGCATAAGTTTTGATAAATGGATTAGTTTCTTACCAAGATATGGGAAGTGTTAATCATTAAGAACAGATTTTGTTTCTTTAAGACTCCAGATCTTTTGTCAGCAAATACAGGTAGAGTAACAAAGAAAGTAGTGATTTAAGAGACTTTCCATGTAGTTGAAAGTCTCTTACACAATTGAATGTAATTCCTATAGAAAAGAAATCAAGTAAAGATTTGCATTCTCTGCTGGTAGAAGTTTAAAGTAAAAATTTTTTCAGGGCACCTCATGGCTCAGTCGGTTAAGTGTCCCGACTCTTGATCTCAGCTCAGGTCTTGATTTCACAGTCATGAGTTCGAGCCCTGTGTCGGGCTCCACACTGGGCAATAAAAATAAAATAAAGTAAAATGTTTTCCCAATAGATACTGGTCTCTGGAGTTTGTTCTTGTGTTTTGCTATTGAAGAAGTGGGGCAGTTTTGACTGAATCTGTTACACATTGCTGATCATTTGAGGGCAAGTAAAACCAAGTCACTTGAAATATAATAGTAATTGAAGTAAAGCAAGTGAAAATGAGGAAACAGAAATGCCCAAAAGTGCTATTTTTATATAGTTTTTTTTAACTAAATTAAGATTTACATGAATGTACACATATATGAGAAAAATTACAAGGAGGTCCCAGGAAGAGTGTGAACGTTCCACTTGTCTTTTAGGTGAAAGTTCCAACGCTAATCAATCTAATGGTTCTGTCTCAAGTGATGGCAGAATAGTGGTGCTTCTGACATGGAATTCTATTAAATATGGCTTTATTTTTCTCTCTGATCATTACAGGTAGATTTTTTTTAATCTCCCCAACCCTTTTATAAATTATTTGAGGTGGTAGTATGTGTCTATTACCCAGTACAAAGCTAGGTGAAAAGACTGTATGGTCCTTAAGAATAAGTAAGGCTTTCGAAATTGTTTGAATCCACTTTTTATGCTTGTACCTGAATTCTGTGGAAGAAAATAAAATTGTTGATGTGGCAAATAAAACCTTTTGCACTGTGTTTTAATGAACAAAGTGTTCTTTTTTGAATTCTGTCTTCCATGGTGTGTATGTGTGTATGATTAAAAAAAAAAAAAAGGATAATACAGATCCAAAGGCAGAAATAAAAATGTCAACAGACCTCAAAGACTTTCGATTCTCTATTCATTATTCAAAATTGTTCCCAAGACCAAAAATTTGAAAAGACTACCATACTGCTAAATTATGCAGTCCTGGGGTATATGAGGCCGCTGAACTAACACACATACATTTACTCTTTTTTTTTATTATATAACTAATAAATTAAATTAAAGGTGAGTCAAAGTTTGTATGGCTCATTTTAAGAATTACAATATGGAAAGTAAATACACTGCTGTGTGGGAATACATGACTTATCTGTCACTGATAGCTAATGAATTCCTTCCTATTAAAATTTAATTGAAAATCTTCAATGATATTTAAGCTTTCACAGAAGTGTAAACTACTGTGACTACAATTCACAATGCATTTAAAACAATTATTCTTTATCATTAAAGTTAATAATATGCACATTAACCTCTTATGTAGTCTAAATCAATATTGTAGTTTAAAAGATATGACCTCTGGACAGCTTTGTCTAAATATTGATTTCATTGTCATTTGTATAAGGTATCAAACAAATTACACGCTGCACTAATATCATTAATGCTGCCCCCATAGAGCCTCTGACTTTATGGGGTTCTTATAATACAGGACATGACATTACAAAATATTGAGGATATCACAAAATATAATTGCCGAATGAACAAGATTTGATTATGGCAGAACAGGCTCGCTGTAAACAGATGATAACTTCCAAATTCTTTACTCTCAGTGGACAGGAAAAAATACTGCTCTTTAACATGCAGATTGGTTGCTGAGGTTAAGTTTCAAATGGCAAAATTTTTTCTGCCTCTGAGGGTCTAATTTACCTTCTTGTGATGCCAGAGACATTTCAGGAGGGAATCTAAAGTCACATTACAATGGTGTCATTCTGTAATATAGCAGTTTTCCCAACATAAATTTGTTTAGTTTTGTTTAGAAATTTCTATTAAAAGTTACTGAGTCGGAGGAGTTGGAAAATATATGCGTAAAAGTGAAGGGGTTGAGCCTTTCAAATGATCTTTATAGAACTAAGTAAAAACTGACTGAGGGATGTACATGCATTACAGTTTCTCTCATAATAATTATTACTATTTTTTGTAAAAAAAAAAAGTAGAAATCGAAATACCAGCTGTATAATTTCCTCTCTTTTACTTTTTTTCAGATTCTAATTTGCTAGGAATCACAACAATTGTTAACACTCTCCAGTGACATCTAACTCTAGTTTGATGTTTAAATTTTTTAAACTGTATGTTACTTTTTGTTTTTCATAAAACTTTTCAGAAAGGCGATGTGGCTGTGATCATGACACTGTGAACTGTGGGTGTTATTTATACTAAAAATGTTCCCCCCCAAATCTCTTGTAGGTAAAAGTGACCCGTTTTGTGTAGTTGAACTGAACAATGATAGGCTGCTGACACATACCGTCTACAAAAATCTTAATCCTGAGTGGAACAAAATCTTCACATTGTAAGTAATCATTACCTTGAGCTCATTTCAAAAATGGAGCTAATAATATTTATTTTTGAGATATTTGTGTGTGTGTTTATTCTTAACTGATGAGCAGCTCTGCGTCTGGACTGCTGCTGCTAGCAACATTGAATATCATAATTGTAATACCTTTCTGACAGAGAGACCTGGGGAAAGAATATGCCGTTTTTCTTTGTTTTCACAGATTCTTTTTTAAAACTGTGATTTTTATATGGTTTGACTAAGGATTTTGCTTCCATTAACTGAATGACCATACTGCTTCTTCCTTTTATACTTTCTATTGAAATTCTCCCCAACTGCATTGACACCAGGGAGGACAAAGCTCTATTTGTTCCATTGGTCAAATCAGCAAACAATCCAGTCTTGAATTCAGAGATGCTTTAGTTTTGCTTTGTTGCCTTTTAGTACAATAAGGATATTAAGTATTGTCCCAGTTACCAGAACACCATTTGGGTTAATTTTCCTTTTGTTTTAAAAAAAAGTTTATAAATCTTTTGACCACACACTATAAAAGCTGCTGATCTACACCATGGTATCTCCTAAGTCCAGGGTGTGTGTGTGTATGTGTGTGTGTGTGTATGTGTGTGTGTGTGTGTGTGTGTGTTTAAACTGGGCTTTAGAAATGAACTCTGAACAAAGGAAAACTCTCCAAACAGAGTACTTCTTAAAAGTTTTCTAACATAGTTTAATTTTTTTGTATATGAAAACTGCTAAATTCCTCATTAATTTCTTATAATGTCTCTGCTTAAGAGCGAGTAACTAATCAGATTTAGTTATCTGACCAATTTATCTTTAAGGAATTCCACATTTTTATAAGAGATGAAAGCCTGGTCAGGAGACTTGCACTCCTAAGATTGTTGAGAGTGTTTTTCTCTGGAATGCATAATTGAATGAATAGGTTTGATTATTATCAAAGCCATTAATTGATTGTGCCCCGATAAAGCCTCTTCTCACATGTGGTTGCAGTCTTTCAGTAATGAATGTATTCATTTTTTTTGTTTTCTCTTAATTCATGTTTTCTTGGTAAACAGTTTGATCAAAGAATAAATGCTGTCAGCAGTTGGGGTTTATTTTTCCAGAAACAAAAATGAAGAGCTCGCACAGTTGTTTATTAACATACGTTGTCTTTGGAACATAATGGGACACTAAATCCTGGGGTGGTACAATAGCTATCAATGTTACATTTTCTCCATTCTGTTTTCTGTGTTGGTTAATTTTTACTATAAACCTACCAGAAATAAGTCAATATTTTGGTAGGAACTGTAAACAAAGGAGATGTCCTACTATTACAAAAAAAAAGAAAAATTGTATGAGATATACTGTGACTCTTGCTGATATCAAATTTAATGGAGTTTTACATGGGGTTAATAGGAAGCTAGGAATTATTGTGATAATAATGAGAGGGAAAAGTCTCAAAAACATCAATGCCACTTACTGATTTTTTATGCTAATTCTGTGCCCATCCAGATGGAAAATTATATTTCATTAAAAATTATAACTTGAAATTACAATAGTGTTCAAAGTTCCAGATAATAGAACCAACACTGTAGTCTGTGAAGGTGCATTATGGGAAATTCTGTCAGATACCAAGCTACCTTGTATATGTGTATATGCAAATAGCATACATAAAAACACATACACACAAAATCAGCTGGAGCCATCTAAATTTTCAAAAGCATTTTTGTTCTTGTTCCCCACTGATGAAGTCTTTTCTTCTTACGTATATTTATTATGCAGCAACATTAAAGATATCCATTCAGTTCTTGAAGTGACAGTTTATGATGAAGATCGGGATCGAAGTGCTGACTTTCTGGGCAAAGTTGCTATACCATTGCTGTCTGTAAGTTTTATTCACCTGACACTGCTCTGTGTTGCTTTTGCTCAAGGAAAAAAAAAAAAAACCCTCAGCTCTGTATCTGTCATTTCTCAACCAAGGTCTGTAATAAGAACACTAAAAATTTTAACATACTCAATTCACGGCCATGTTGAATCCCATGATAGTTAATTTTTCCTGACAGACTTGATCCTGGTAATGAACAGGTACTTGTCAGAATTGCCACAGTTGTTTTGGGTTCTCTGTCAGTTTCAGCAGCTGGGGGTCAAAGGTCACTGAGGGAGTGTATTCAGCGGAGACCGCGAGACAGACGGCTGTCATGTCCTTTTCCCGCAGATTCAAAATGGTGAACAGAAAGCCTACGTCTTGAAAAACAAGCAGCTGACAGGGCCAACAAAGGGGGTCATCTATCTTGAAATAGATGTGATTTTTAATGCTGTAAGTCTTAACTTTGGCTTTTTTGTACTGCTAAAGAGTTCAGTTTCATGAAAGCTTTTGTTCCTGATTTGTAGAGAATTTCTGTCATTCCTCGTTTTCTCTGAACCTTGATGTATCCTGGGGAATGCGCTTCCGCCACTGACTGGCACACCCACGCTTTCTGTTACAGTTGGCGGCTGCCACGGCCTCCGTACTGCGGCCGCTGCCTGCCGGCGTAAGCGGTGCAAACGCGTGCATGTGCAACTGTATACATTTGTATTTTATGAGCGCAGCAGCCAGGACTCTGAAACTTTAGGAATTATTGCAAATTGAACTGCGTGAAAAACTTGTAAACGTTGGTAATATATGAATCCATAACAGACACATATGTTGATGTATAGGTGAAAGCCAGCTTACGAACATTAATACCCAAAGAACAGAAGTACATTGAAGAGGAAAACAGACTCTCTAAACAGGTAAAAAGCAAGGAAAGATGAATCCCTCTGGGAAGACCTGATTATATCTGTAAAACATCTAGGTAAATTCAAATAAACTTTGGAAGTGTGGAGGGGGGAAGACTAGGGAATTTTTGATCATCTACTTATGTGAAATGGCTTTCTTTCTTTCTTTCTTTCTTTCTTTTTCTTTCTTTCTTTCTTTCTTTCTTTCTTTCTTTCTTTCTTTCTTTCTTTCTTTCTTTCTTTCTTTCTTTCTTTCTTTCTTTCTTTCTTTCTTTCTTTCTTTCTTTCTTTCCTTCCTTCTTTCCTTCTTTCCTTCTTTCCTTCTTTCCTTCTTTCCTTCTTTCCTTCTTTCCTTCTTTCCTTCTTTCCTTCTTTCTTTCTTTCTTTCTTTCTTTCTTTCTTTCTTTCTTTCTTTCTTTCTTTCTTTCTTTCTTTCTTTCTTTCTTTTTCTTTCTCTCTCTTCCCTTCCTTTCTGTAAGAGATCAAACAAGGACAATACCAAACTAATAAGTTGGATGGGGGTGGTCAGAATGGAAAGGGGATACTGTAGGCGCTGCGTAGAATGGATATGTATTCATGCATTAGCCAAAGAATGATCATTTTGAACATAAAATACTGTCTGATTGCCATGGAATGTGTAAATGAGAACACCAAAGGCTGAGGTTCAAATATATGTCCAGACCACCCACAGGTATGGTGCAGGTGTGTGTAAAGCGAGCCCTGGGTAAAGCTCTTCCCTCTAATCCACAAGAGAGGGGGCTCCATCTTTTAAGGGAAACCTTCCTGTTAATTAGATTTTGACTAGGGTCTTTTAGAAGTGAACTTTTATTGGCACTTTTAGCGAAGAAAATAGAAAATCAGCACATCTGATTTTTCTGTCATGAAGAAATTTTAACTAGGGCTCTGTATCTTATAATTAGACGTAGATTTAAATTAGGTTTGGTATCAAGTTAAGAAAGGGTGCTAAGCTACCTCTTTAAAAAAATGCTTACTTCCAATTAACGCAGCTAAAATAAAATGTGTTTGCTATGGCTATAAAGTTTACAAAACTCATTTGTGTGTGTTAAAATATTTAACGATTTTCTGTGCTATTAGAAGACTAAAATTAGTTTTGTTTTTAATCTAATCAATTCACCATAAACAGTGGGATCTTTGGTTGTTTAAAGACAGTACATGAATTACAAATGCAATATCTATCTAAATAGAAATACAGATTACATTTTTTTCACAATTATAGATAAAAGTAATAAAAGGAGCTCTAAAAGGAAGGTCATCAGGGGAGGAAGGAAACAAATAGGGTGACTCTTCGTGAAAGGATTTCAATTTTAACAACTTGTTAAAACTGGTATATGCCTGTACAGACATCTATATTTATATACACATACACACACACACACACACACACATTTTTTCTAAATGACCTGAAGAAGCTTCACATAACTACTTCTTAAAAATACCAGATCAGTATTGAAGTATATTTGGCATTAGCAAAATATTAACCTGCAGACGTAGTATTCTAATTAGTAACACAGCTGTAGATCATTTTTTGTACCCTCATCTAGTATAGGGGCTGTTCTTTTTATAGTTGTAGTCATGCCTTGTTTTAAATGTTAGATTTAAATTATATCAATTCTCATATACCGTTTTAATGAAAGATTTTGTAAAGCACTTGGTTACCATAAGTTTTTTCCTAACTCCAAAATTATGAAAAAAGCAATGAGAAAATGTAGGTTAAATTGTGGAAAAGAGAGAGAGAGAATGAGAGAGAGGGAGAGAGAGAGAGTCTGAGAGAGAGACCGAGAGACAGAGACTGAAAAATTGATAGTAAATAAGGGAGGTTCCTACAAAAATGGTGAAAATTTTGTTTTCTGTAATAAAGCAATACTTGACAGGTTTTCCTCTAAGACGTGAAATTAAAACATTTCACATTATCCATTTCACTTTGAAATATCTTGAAGTTAAAGCATTTAAAGAATCTTAAAATCACAATGAGATTTAAGAGTAAAAAAATATATTTAAGGTTCACAGTATATAAATGTTTTTAATCTCTTGGAGATTTTAGATTTTTTTTTCTTTTGAACAAAGGTAGCCCGACCCACATAATAATATTATTTAAGAAAATATATTTAGCTGAGAAATTGCTCTTGTACTTCAGTTCTTTCTACTCTCTTCAGAGATACTTCTCTTCCTTTGACTCTTGAGCCAAATTGCTTGGTATATTCTTACAACTTTA
The DNA here is from genome assembly GCF_037043125.1 of Eumetopias jubatus. Classification (NCBI taxonomy): domain Eukaryota; kingdom Metazoa; phylum Chordata; class Mammalia; order Carnivora; family Otariidae; genus Eumetopias; species Eumetopias jubatus. The sequence continues at coordinate 73,177,158 of NW_028274811.1, read as the reverse complement.
TTAACTTTCTGAATCCTTTTTAAGTCACACTAAGCTTGAAGAATTTTGTACCATATCTGATGGTTTTTAGTCTTGCAAATTCTGATAATATTTTCATCTTCCTTACAGCTGCTACTAAGAAACTTTATCAGAATGAAGCGTTGTGTCATGGTGCTCGTAAATGCTGCATACTATGTTAATAGTTGCTTTGATTGGGATTCACCCCCAAGGAGCCTCGCTGCTTTTGTGGTATGATAATTCTTTATTACTTACATTGTTATTCATTAAATTCAGTAATCATAGCTGCATGTTTCTGTGGCTATAGTAACAGTTATGTTGATGTGGCCATTTTAAAACTCCTATTTTAAGACTTGACTGGACAGATTTGCCGTGGGCTGGAACCTGATGGATCGTTCAAGGTCCGAGTCCAAGAATACACATCCCCCCCCACCAGATTTCCGGAAAGCAAGATATCTCAGCCAATATATAATTTTCTCCATGACAGTCAAAAAGTAAAATTTTACATATTGCATAATTCTAAATCCCAATAACAGCGCCAAGGAAGGTCCTTAGTGTTAAAAAAAAATTAATAATCTTGACCAACCTTGTCTTAATTTTATTGTTTTATAGATTTTTTTTTTCAAAATAGGAAAATCGTTGGCAGTAGGATGCTAGTTGGTAATGTTTGAATATGTGAGTCAATTGGAAGTGGATGTGACCTATTTAAGAGACGTTTTATTGTTTCTGAGATTTTCAGTTTTTAAAAAGTCACAAGTGAGAATTTGATAGATCCAAATAGTCCTCTAACAATGTTCATCTTGTGGCCTTTTACTTTGGTTATTTAAAAACTGCTGATGAGACCAACTTGCAGAGCTCGAAAATCTGAGAGAATACTTTCCTCTGAGCTTTAGCTGAGATTTTCTGCTCTCACATTAGTTTTGCTTATTCAGGATTTCAGTTTGAAGTTTAAGTGGAGTCCTTCTTTCGAAATCCTTTATTTTATTGTCATATTTGTTAGAATATGAGTACCTTATGCTTCCTTATAGTTTCCAGGTTAGCAAAATATGACTTTATTATGGGGGCTTACAAGAAGAGCCTTAATTATAGTAACAAATCAACATTTTAGTATTACCATTCAAATGAGTGTATGCACATCTGTTTAGCACTTTGAGCTCTGTCCTCCTCTCAGGCCTTGTATGGGACTTTCATTAATGTCTGAGCACATGGAACAAAGAGGGAGTATGTCCCTTTGTGTTGTAAGTTACCAGAAAGTTAGGCGGCCAGCTTCCCATAGACATGTTGTTGTCTCCTTAAAGAAAGCGATTGCCATCATCATTAGGATTTAGAAAAGAAAATCTGCCTCTTTCAATATTCTTTTATTTAGGGCCTTCACGTAATAAATACGTCAGGGTACTGTTAGGCAAACCTTATTATGATTTTTCACTATCATAGAGGCACTTTGATGTTAATGAGGAAAAAACGATACTGAGTTTCTGTGTGTATTTTATGCCATTACTTCGAGGTTCCGCGGGGCGTTATAACAGACACAGTAATATTCTCCTGAAAATGCCATGATGCCATCTTTGATTCACTCTTTCCAAAGTCATTCCCTACAACTGTGTGCGAAATTTGAAAACAGAGAAATCTCTATAATTATGTGATTCGTTCAGGAACATTCATTTTGAATGCTTTAACATTACAATGTGTTGTGTAAGTTTTCATAAACTCCCTCTGGCTTCTTGAGGTCACTCATGTGAAATGAATTCAAGATGGCAGACTTTTATCCCCAATTTTTTCTGATTAAAAAAAATCAGGCACCGAAAGTCCAAGAAACTTTAGTACACGTATCTGATAATACTTGAGTGGTTTCACTGTAAGGGAATCAAAGTTCACCAGGAAGGAAATATAATATCATCTCTCTTAGCTTATAGTCAGTTTCCAACAGCCTTGGTCATACAGAACACAAACTGAACGCAAGATGCTTGCAAAAAAGAGGGGGAGGCCACCATGAAGGTAGGAAAAGGGCCTGCAGACACTGATGGTGAGAAAAAAGGCCTCACAAGCTGCATGTGAAGATGCAGTGAGAGTACTTTTGAGGAAGAAATGATAATATTAACCATTTCATTGAATAGAAGCACTGAATCACACTCTACTGAATGTGGTTGAAATAACAAATAACAAAACTGAACTGCATGTATCTAGACCTGAGGTGGGGATTCCCTGAGAACGGGGGCCCTGCCTTTTTCACCCTGGTACTCCAGCATCACCTGCAGAGTATCTAGCACTTGGTAGGCTCCCAGTATAAGTGGCTATCTAAATCAATAGACCAGCCAATAAACCAGTCAGTCAGTCTGAAAATTTTTCTAAAGAGGAGAAAGTCTTCTTGAATGATGCCACATAAATAGGGCTTTGCTCTAGTAAAGTTGGTTATTAAATGATGATAGACATAGCTTAATGCTCTGCAGCAGTTTTCCCTCGACTTTTACTTAAATTCTAATGAATTTGATCCTCTAAATAATAATATAATAATCCTCTATATAGTAACAATATATAACATTATTACATTATATATGTGCCATATGTGTGTTATATATATAATATAATAATCCTCTATATGTGTTTTATATATATAACAACTAATATATAATAATATAATAATCCTCTAAATAATAATACAGTAATCCTCTATATAAAAATAACAACAACTCATACTTCCTGAGCATTTATGTGCCAGGAAACTGTTTTACAGGTACTAAGGCACGAAAGTGCTTTTCATGCATAAATGAATTTAATATTCCCGACAACATAATTATAAGATAGATACTATTATTTTCCCAATATACAGAGGAAAAAACTGAGGCACAGAAAAGAACCTTGCCCAAAGCGCACAACAGATATTATTTTCTTTCTAAAAGAGATTTCTAATATGCACCTTATAATCTAAGTCTCATAACAATTCAGAAAAAAAACTGTTGTAGGATTTTGATTCCTCTTACAGACATTAAATGATGTATTTAAAAATGAAATGTTTCGGGGCGCCTGGGTGGCTCAGTCATCTAGTGTCTGCCTTCGGCTCAGGTCATGATCTCGGGGTCCTGGAATCGAGCCCCGCATCGGGCTCCCTGCTCGGTGGGAAGGCTGCTTCTCCCTCTCCCACTCCCTCTGCTTGTGTTCCCTCTCTCGATGTGTCTCTCTGTCAAATAAATAAATAAAATCTTAAAAAAAAAACTGTTTCAAAGATCTCATTGCATAACCAGAGCCCTTTTAGGCCCGTTTATTGAAAAGAGCTGCTTTCTATTAGGAGAGGAGTATGAGCAGCACCCCATTGTTACAAACATATTGTTCCCATCATTCCCTGTTGATGGATCTCGGGTCTATTATTATAATATTGGTTCCACTTGGCCCACTTTTTCATAAATGCAGCTGCTTCACGGAGCACATTATGTGGCTTGGTTTTAGGCCCAGATCAGTAAACTTCGTAATGCTTAAGTGCCTTTTTTTTTCCTATTCCGTTTTATTTTTCTTTGCTAATTTTCTATCCAAAAATAAATGTAGAATAATGAAATCAAAATGGAAAAACAATAATTTTTTTGTCCCAATGTCAGTTCAAGTGGAAAGCTTGAGAAATGCAGGGTTAGAGCTGCTCCAGCCTCTTTGGCACTACCTGTGTGTGCTGGGGAAGATGCAGAGCAGGCGGCCGAGATGAGAAGCTTGCAATCGGCCTGGGAGGTGAGGGATAAAATAGAGGCAAGCGTGTTCCTGGGAATGTCCTTGTTACTGCATGCTATGAATTAGGTTTTTAAATTTTACTATGAATATTGTATGCCTAAGAGCAAACACAGACGTATGTGGCGCAGAAGGCCCTGCTCGTCTTTCGGAATCATCTATTGTAGATGTGGAAATGTCTCATAAATTGGGTCTAATTTTCATCAGGCTCTTGACCAGACATTTGTGTTCTTGTGGATGTCAGTGGGTGCAACATGGAAAAAAAAAGCAGAGTGCACACTCTCTTTCTCTTCAGTACTGTCATTTCTCACTGTAATGAGCACAAAAATAATTGGACAACTGAGCTATCAGTAAAAGGACACACTTCAGTGTGCGTCAAAGAATTATTTTACAGGACAAACTTTAATCTTTAAATGTGATTGTAGATAATTTGTGGTACCATCTGTCCATTTGGAATTGTTTTAGCCTTTTCTGTCGTTATACAGTGAGTGCCGCTGTGTTTAACAGTAACATTTGATATTTTACACATTTAATTTCTGTTCTGCTGTGTGGTCCTTAGGGAATAGAGCGCTAGTGCTACATGAGAGAGACAAAGTATTGATCAGTTAACATTTCAGCTACATTTATGTATGTCGCAAAATTAATGAAAATGCCAGACAAAAATGTCAGAGTGCACAAAAAGGTAGAATTTAAATTTGGTAGTTTAATGAAAAGTTTAAGATGTGCATTATCAAAAATGTCCTCTTGCCTTTAAAGTACAATTCCTAACAGAATAACTACAGGGGGAGACATATTTTACTTAGAGGAACAATGAACGTGAATTATGAAGGGATGTCAAACCCTCAGAGTACTTTGTGTTCCAGAACGGGCATGTTTGAATGCCTAACTGTTACTCATAAAATACATTTGTTTCTGGAAGGCTACTGGCTTCAACCCTCTGAACTGACCAGCCTATGAGGCAGGCTTCCTACGGAGATTCTCCCCCCACCTCGATCGGCATTGGTATCCCTATGTTCCTTTTGTGTCAAAATTGAGAATTCCCTCTACAGCAATTCATCCAGGCCACTCTGGTTCATTACTCCTTCCTCTCTGGGTCCTTTTCAAATGCCTGGTTTTCCTTTGCTTCCAGATAATTTGTGCTCCACCTTCATTCACTCCCCATTTTAGTAAAGGATCACACTCGGGGCAACAGCTACTCTCAGAAAAGCCGGGCCATTATGCAGGAAAAGAGAAAAAACAGGATGATGCATGCAAAGAATGACATGAGGCAGCTCTGTGTAGCCAAATGATTAAAAAAAAAAAAAAATGGAGGAAGCATAAGCAAAGGAGGAAGGACTGAACTTGCAGAGGCGTTGGGAATATAATACAACGATCCGAGGACAATAGGCTCACTATTTTCTGGGGAGAAAGCCTGCTGCTATTAAAGAACATATGGATTTTTCTAAAAGTTGTTACAAACAATACGGCCATTTTAAGTGGCCTTCATGTTCAAGGACTAAAAAAGGGGGCATTGCTTAAGAAGAAATATCGATGTGAAGACAAAGGCATAGGTACATCTACATGTAGTTCAAGTCTCAACATTCATGTTAGTGAGCATTGTGGGGGGATTGCACTGGACACAGGAAAAGGTAACTTTAAGATTCCAACAGAAATTTCTGTTTTTGACATTTAAGAGATTATCAGTAGTACCACACCAACAAAATTATGCTTCAAGTCTATGGCAGTTTTCAGATGATTTCTATGGAAGCTTTTGTTGTTGTTGCTACAATTATTTTTTTAGTGCTAAGCAGCAAAATTGGAAATGGTCCAGACGTAATTGTTGTTATTTTCCCTGCAACAACAAAAACAGAAGGACCCTCGAAAATCAAAGAAACAAGTACTAAAGCAAAATGATCTATAACTCATGGTCTTATCCTTGCATTCTCTCATCTTCCTAAAATTATGTAGATCAAAATTTCCTTTTGTCCACCCTTCTTCATTTATGCTTTCCTCTGAAAACACTTATTAAGTTTACTAAACAATACTTCCAGTCTAATTTATACAAATTTTAAAGGTACATTAAACATTTCCTTTACAAATGTGTGAGTAAAGAAGAGAGCCTATATAGAACTTCATTGATTTAGAAGATTGTATACCTCTGAAATGACTTAAAATTCCTTTTACAAAGTCAAAGACTATTGACACTTAGAAGATTCCAGTACTACAGTTTTCTTTTCAGTAAATAGATTGTATGTCCAATTCACATGGACATACACTTTAAGTTGATAGTCAAACTCTACATTTTTCCCCCAAATTTATCTGAATTCCAAGGAAGAAAATTTTTTTCAAACATTGGCCTGTAAAAAATTAGGTTTTCTTAGGTGGTGCCTCTCACAAAGCACTGCATATAAATTCTTGCAATTGCGTAAAAGCCCCCCAAAGACCACAGTCTAGAAGTGAGTTGAGTTTTAGGAATAATCACAGTTAGCTAAAAATCAACCGTGAGTCTTAGGAAATGTAGCAAATCAGGTATTAATGGAACAAAGCATTTTGACTAGATTTCTCTAATCCTTCATGAGGAGTGATGCTCTAGCTCAGTTTATAGATCTATTTAAATGTGTAGTCTTTTTGTTTTGTATTTTAGCTGTTACATCTACAAAGGCACTCCTCAAATCAGTGCATAATTCTCTTTAAATGGTGCCAACATCCTTTTTTTGTTGTCTATTTTCAGAGATGTCAGCAAAATGGCCTCCCGTTCTTTGGAGGGAGATAATCACCTAAGACACAGAGTCTACTACCCCCTGAAAAGCTTATTCCTCTGAAATTTTATTGTGTACTTACAAGAAGAAGAATTTAACTCTTACAGCATGTCACACACACATTTTCTATTATCTCTACTCTCTCTCCTTTGTCCTGTAAGGTAGGAAGTAGTAAAATGCTATAACCTGGGACATATTCTTCTCTGGATGATTGGGGGAAAATTTAAACTACTTCACTTTTTCTCAGGTAGAGTGCTATTGCGCTATATTATAATCAAACATAAACTGCAAATATCACAAACATAATGGTGATACCTTATTGAATTCAGGAATTAGCCTTCTCGTGAATCTTCATGGTTTGTGTAATGAAAGCTGGGGCGGTTGGGGATACCAGGGGCTCAGTGTGATCTCCTTCTGGCTGTACGGCTGTCCCACTTCACCACAAGCATTACTTCTCAGGTAGTTTCAGCCTCAGGACCTTTGTGAGACCCTTTACACATATGTGACTTCGTCCAGATTTTATAACTGAGTTGACTTAAGGATCAACAATTATAAAATAATGAAGTCACAATCTGTCCTCAGATTCCTAAACCAATGTTTTGTCCTCAGAAGAATTTTCTACCTTCCGGCTTCAGTTCAAATTGTTGGTGACAAAAGAGCAAGCCACATTCTGTTGTGAAATATTATCATGTAAAGGGTTTTTGCAAAGAAAAACATTGAAATGAATGAGATAATTCTATGATTTATTTTACTAAGATGTTGTAAAGTAAGTAATAACTCTTCTGAAAGATTTTAAATTAGCACAGAAATGCCATCATTAAAATACTTTAGTCAGTGAGTTTACTCTGTGCATATTTTCATGCCCCCTTGTATCAGGCAAATATTAAGAAATTGGAATAGAATGCTTTCTTTGTCCCGTTTTTCTATTTTGACCAGTCATGAAGATGTACCTTAGAATTATGAATGTATTTGAATTAATTTGCCAAGGGAGAAGCTGACCTGAAATATTGTTAAGAAAGTTGTTTCTGGTTTTTTTTTTGTGTGTGTGTTGTTTCTGTTTTCTCTTGCCCTCATTTCATGACATTGACCATTACAGTCAGAAATGGGGATAGACCCAGTAGCCAGGCTTGGCTACTGGGAGTTATGAATCCACATTGCACCTTCTCCTTTGCTGTGACGACAGAGGCCCAACACTCAGCAAGTGGTCACATCAGCGATCAGTAAGAGAGGAAAGATGAAGGAGTAACCATTTCTCATGTTCACACCAGTCATCAGCTATTGGCTCAAAGGGACGTAATGAAGAGAAAATCAGAGAAAAGCTAACAAGCAAGAAAAGATGGAAATTATATTAAAGTGTCAATACATATTTGGGTGAAAATGAAAGGCAACCTTGATTTTAAGAATGGAAAAGGAAATGTTAGAGATAAAACTGGCTTTTATTTTATCTTAAGTCAGTGTTTCTCAGTGGGTTTTTTCCCCCATATTCAACCACCTAAGAAGAAAATTTTCATTAAATGAGAGAAAATAAATGCTAAGGAATAAGATTTTCTCAGGGAATGTTGGGTTTTAGAAGGTCACAAATCATTGTAATATCTAAGTTTTTTTTAATTCTCCCCCAAGAACCAATTTTTGCCCCCTCGGGTGCCATATTGCCCCCCCCCCCCGCATTGAGCATGCATGCTTGTAAATGAAGTTTAACGTGAGCCTAGCTACGTTCATTTTCATGCTTTCGGTAGTGAAGTCTAGTTTCAATATTCTGTAGTTTGCATGCAATAGAAATTATTCCGATAGGTAATCAGTCTGGAGAAAGATAATTTGTGATCTCTACACAAAATTATTGACTACATTAGAGTCCAATTAAAGAAAGGCTTTTGTTTGGCTTCATAGAGGTTAACGAATTGAATCTTCCCCTTATGAAAATCCATGGGAGAGTTTTCTTCTCTATACCAATTCCAAGGGTGCATTGTTGTGCTTCACTGAAATGGAGAGTGGGCTTAACATTAATTCTGCCTAAGTAATATAACCTCCATCATTATGAGGTTTTGATGGGTTTTGTCTATACATTGCACTGTATTTATGACTAGTAGATAATCTTTACATTCTTAAACGAATATCGTTATGTCAGAGATATAAAAGCATACTTCGTTAGGCTCCATTACCTATTAGATCTTCATTGGAAGGGAAGGGAAAAGGATAGGGAAGTCATTTAAAACAGTGAAGATACATGTTTTACTGGCTGTTCTGTATGTCAAGTTGTCTAATACCCCATAGGATTCAAAAAACTTTTACTATTGCAATTTATCAATAATATGTAAATATATGTTGTTTTATATTCCACTTAGCTCTATGCAGGTAATTCTAGGGCATTTTCCATTGTTAGCATTCTACACATTTCTTGCCATGCAGACTTCAGGCAATGCTTAAGTGTTTGAAAGAAATGTATCATTCAGTTTTGTCATAAAACATTGGTGAAGTAAATATTATTTTCCTTAGTCAATTACAGAGATCTTTTAGATTTAATTTGAAATAATAGATTGCCAGATGCCTGGGTGGCTCAGTTGGTTAAGCTGAGGTCATGATCCCGGGGTCCTGGGCTCAAGTCCCACATCGGGCTCCCTGCTCAGCGGGAGTCTACTTCTCCCTTTTCCTCTGTCCCTACCCCCTGCTTGTTCTCTCTCACAAATAAATAAAATCTTTTTTTAAAAAGTTAAAAAAATAAAATAATAGATTGCCAATGTTAAAAGTAGTCCATTAATTATCCACAACTTAATATACTCAGGTTGTATAAAGGAGGTGTTACATTTTGAAGCAATATTAGTAAAGTGGTGGCTGCTACTCAGAGAAAATTAATTTATAAATGTAGAAGTTTAGATACCAGAGTTCACTTTTCCTGGCTAGGTGGCAATATTGAACATTTTTCTGGTTGTGTTTAAGTTATGTTAAATAGAGTTTTGTTCTTCCATTGCAAGAGCCTCTTGCATGCCTCAACGGGGAGGCTGGTATTTATAAAGGAAACCTTTCACGTAGGTTCTACTAGCTTCTCTAGCAGTGTACTATTTCTTTCATTTTATTTTAAAATTCTCAGAATATGAGACTCCTACCACACTTTCTAAGTCCTAAATCTCGGTTGATGTAGTTAAAACTAAATATTTTTTTAGGTAGGTTCCCAACCTTCAAATAAGATGTAAAAGTCTGTTTTGTAAGACAGTTGCTTAGACTTTGGAACACGTTTCCCCACAGTAGCAATGTCGTAAATAATGACTAGAGCCACTAACAAAACCTGTCAATCCCCTGATGGAGTCCTAGCTGTAGAGTGGACACATTGCATGTGGGAAGTAGATTCGGTGCAATCATGGCTTGGTGCTCAGGATGCCAGCAACACACCTATTCCAATCCTACCTTCAGCATGGAGCACCTGCTTCATGGCAAAGGCAAGGGGCCTACAAAGGTGGAGATTGTATGGGCTTTGAAGGATGCAGATGAAATCGTAGAATGTTACAGTTGGAAGGGAGCTTGGAGACCATTTTATGGTAGAGGAAATGAAAGTACTATAATGTAAAGGGACTTACTGAGATACTAACTCTCCTTCTCCCCCAGTTGCTGGGAGTGGATACTTCAAAGACAGCAGCCTTGAAAAGATAAGAGGGACAGAGAGAGAAAGAAAGGAAGATAGAAATATCTACCTCTCTGTCCTGAAGTTTAGGTGTCAAATTGTGCTTAAAGAAAGCCAAGTGTCTGATCCTGTCCTGTAGAATTCTAAGTGTATAAAATTGGACTTCCAATTGTTGGTATTTCCTGTTAAGCAGTATGTTGACCTGAGAGGGCTACCGTTGCCTATTGGAAAGAGTAAACTTGTGTTCACTTTGCTTAGTATTCCTCCTGAGGTTAATACGTGTGGGTCTTATGTTTTAACGAACTTTTCTGTTAGTTGAGGTCACATCACGCCATAGCTCCCCAACCCACTGCAGAGATGAGTATATAGTAATAAAGAACTCTTAAAGGGTTCACTGTGTGTCTAAGTGAGGCATATTTTAGACAAGTAATGTCATTAGGCCTCCAAGTAGTATAAATTACTTATTCCCAAAAGTAAATGTAGACTCATTAAGAATATATTTTCCAGGTTTCAAACATATATTTTCACGAGTTACTTAAACAGTTTAAACCATCTCTATTGATTCATATTGATTTAATGGTAGCTCGGATGAAGCTGTCCATGGCCTAAATGTTCATTAGACTAAATAAATGCCAGGAAAAAAGTGTCTGTATTTTGAATCTTTTGGAAAAATGGGTGATCCAGCTTCACTGTATTGCTCTCCTCCTACATATCCTTCAAAATTCTGTAAATCGAAATTTTTCTAGCTATAATTGAGCAATCTAATAGAACAGTCTAGCCTTTTACAAAGTAGTAGAAGTACTAAAATAATAATTTGGGCATATGTTGAGATACTCTTAGATTTTGTAGGGTGTTGCCCCCGTCATCATATAAATTATGTGCTGTAAGCTTGATGCACCAATTTATTGCCATTAAAGTTACTGGGGTGAAGAAAGCCAAATTAAATCTCCTATATGAAATGCTTTGAAGTCCTGAAGTACCCGGGCCTGTGGATCATTTAGGCTTGAACGCTGCACACAATTATAGCACAGGTTTTTTTGTTTCTGGGAGCGATGTTGCCTTTCAGAATTTGTATCCTTCTTGAAAGCTGATATAACTTAAAATTGTTGTTTGAAAATATCTTCTATCGGATTGAAGAAAGAGAAATAGATCACAAGAAAAACCGTCTCGTCAGTGTTTAGCCGAAAACGCGTGACCCTCCGTCCAAAAATATTTAATAATATCTAGACGTGTTTAGTAATACCGGGTTCTATTTCTAATTGAGTAGAATGTTTAACCTAAGTTTAAGGAACTAGGAAATAAAATAGATTATAAACTGAAAAATGTCATTTGTCAGTATTTTTAATCCATTACTAGAACCAGTGACAGGAAATAAATCCAGGCAGTTCTGCTTGAGATGCATTTCAGTTGCCATTAACAGATCTTCCCCGTTTTCATGCACACTCAATAAAGCTGTGTTGAATGGCTGACTCCGATGACTTCAGCGGCAAAACTTGAAGTTAAAGCTGTAATATTGTAACAGAAGCCCCCAACAGTAGTATCAGATGAAGCTGAAAATAAATGTAGTATATCAGGCATCATAAAAGCGTGAATGTGGGATACATTTATGCCCTTCTCTATCTACTAGGAGATTCATACATAAGATTCACACTCATTATTCTCGTCATCTTAATGAGATCAGTGTGGGAACATTTCTCTCCTTTTCCTCTTGACTGTGGGAAATGGGACACTCCATTATTTCTTCTTCCTCTCTCTACTTTAAGGGACGAGTTATATTTTCTTGGAAGGCCAGAAATGTTAACTGGTTACAGCAGGCAGCCCCAGAGTATAGCATATAAAGGCTTAAGGACTCGAGGTGGAGACCCCAGCAGTAGTCTCGTGTGCGCTCTTGCTCACACTCTCTTTTTCACTCCTGCGTGTGCTGTTATTTTCTTTTGGATTTTTATCATCTGCTGTATTTCCCAAGGAGTTGGCTCAGAAAAGAAAGGAAAAGATAATTTCTCTGTGAGGAGGAAAATAGGGCACCTGGGTTTTACCTCTAATTGCTATCTCCCTTCTCATTGGACCTACTGCTTTAATTAATTTTGCACCCAATCTTCTTAAACCATTCTGAATGCACTTGGTTCCTATGTCCGAGCCAGACGGTATGTCCGGCCTTGAACGGAAAGAGGTAAAATGGGCAAGGGACCAACTTCTAATGCATCTTATCCTCACATAAATTTTCAGATCTGTCAAGAAACAGCCACTATTTATAATCGAAGTTGCTAGGACAGATTTTTATCATGTTTTTAGATCACAGATTCCCTTCATCCTTAAGGACAAGACAGAGGAACTTACAGAAATATTGTTTAAGCTCTGTGAGCTATTGATTATTAATTTATATTGTAACCACACTGTTTGGGGTGCCGCTTTCCTTTAGAGAAGCTCATGTGTGAGAGAATTCCCTTTAACATGATTGAAGAATTTTAAATAGGCATTTTTAATATTTGCTGCCCTCTTAATATAACTTGTTTAATGCACCACTGTTAGCACAGGGATTATGAGTTAATAAAAATGTCATAGTATTAGTGAATAAAACACTATGTAATTTTCCCCAGGTAATGATTAACAGCATAAGGCTATATTAACAATACTCTTAGTGTACAGTCCCTAAATGTATTTGATCCTCATCTTTTAGAAAGTAATTTTATCCTGAAATTCAGTAATAAAGTATTTGAAGGATTTAGTTAAGCTAGAGAATGTAAACTTCTCAGGTGCATGAATCCCTCGAATGATTTGTATTAAACTGCTATGTAAAATATCACTCTATTTTAAAGCAAATCTGAAAGTTTTAAATGTTAGTTTAACATGCACCTTATTGAGATTCATAAAGAGCTTATTTATCTCATCACAGCATTTGTTTAAACAGTTGAAAATAAAATTAATAAGCCATTAGGTCATTATTACGTAATGTTTCTGCTCCCATAGATAAATGGGTTTCTTTTTCTGTCTCTCTGTTTAAATAATGTCTCTCTGGCTTTGTTCTGTGGCTGCAGCAGCCTGTTAGTATGTATCTTTATACCATCAGAACGAATGAGATATATCTGTATAAATTATTGATTCACTTGAGCCTACCTCTGTAATTCAGAGCTGAAAACTCTGGCAGCTTATCTACTAGAATGATATAACTCAGAGACTGAAGTTACCTACCACAGCAACAATTGCCATTTGGGGGGTCAAATGCCCTTTTACCTTTATACCTGAACACCTGCAAATTGAGCTGTGCCCCATTCAGAATTTCAAGAACAGGTCCATTGTCGCAGGAAGTAGAGTTTGTTTCTTGGAGAAAATTATGCCAGTTCTAGTTCTGAATGAAAGACAAGGCTTTTATTACTCAAGGGATATTAAGGCTGACTGCTTTTTTGAGAAAACAAATTTGCTGTAACTTTATCTGTAATTTAGTCCTGAATGGGTGCAAATAGACTGCACATTGTATGGTGCAGAAAGAAGAAAATAGGGGTTTGTTAAAGCCATACAAGGGCTATGTAACCATTATATTTCCGAGGGAAGTCTTATCAGAGTTGCAGGTTATAAGGGGAAATAATTTGGTTACAGCCTCAGCATCAAACACCTGTTTGGAATTTTAGTTTAGAATGACACTGGAGAAGAAAGTTTTTGTCTAAAACAGTGGGTGATGAAATTCCCATCTCTTTCAACTTGCTGTACCGGCTGTCTTTCACCCAGAGACTGGCCCTCTCCAGAAACTTCCAGAATTATAATCACTCCCCCTGAGGTTGAGCGTTAGACTCAGACCTAGTCGGAGGGTGTTGACTTGTTTCACTTTTATGGGAAGAGTAGATCCATAGCTTTATAGACCCTTTCCAATTAAAAAGGAAATCCTATGCAATATTCTTCACGTAAGAGGCTGATTTAAGCTTTGCCAAGGCTGAGGGCAAGATGAATGCTTTGAGTAAGAGACAAGGAAGAGCATGCTTCAGCTGATGAGCCTCCAGGTTACAGAGTGTGGGGACTAATGGATCATATATTATTTGGAGAAACTCATCCCTCAAGTTGGTCACCCACTAAGTCAGCAAGCTCAGTAGTTGTCATAGAAACAATCATTTTTACAGTGTTAGAGTTGATCACTGCTATGGAACCAGACTAGGTAATCAAACATCTTAGCCATATGCTTGTTCTGAGCTCCAACCTAGTCAATTAGCACATTTTCTATTAAAAACTTAGTTGTAATAGGTCTTCATTAGCTAGCAGTGCCATAATTGAATAGTTACTCAATTATGTGCGTCCCCCAACCTCATTTTCACTTCTTTACAGAGTCCAAGTAGGAATATATCCAAGAACGTTCATGAGCCCCACTTCAAGCAAAATTCACGACCCTAACCTCAAACAAGCTGTTAAGAGTTTGATCCGGGGTTTAATACTTAATTTTTCTCACTATGTGTTGGCATATGTAACCAGGCCCTTGGTCTCTTCCTTTTTCTGTTTATTTCAGGATTTCTAGTATTTCTTCACTGAGTAAGGAGTGGGAAGAAGTCTATGGTAAAAGCCCATTGTGCAGTAATGTCCCTAGAACGTGAACCCCTTTCTAAACTTAAACCCATCCCTTCATTTACCATCTTTCAGTTTCCCCACCAGATACCCATCTGAGCATGTCATTATCCTGAGATTGCCCCGCGTTATCTGCATTATGGCCCCTGCTACCTTCTGCCCGTGTCTGCCATATTTTATGTCAGGGAATCTCATCTGTGCCCTTTGTCATCTGATGTAGGGATGGGAATGAGCCACCTTCCTGTTTATGCACATTTTATCATTGGCCTTGAGGACAAAATATTCTGATTTTCTTTGACACCCTGGTCCTTATTTACAAGCATGTATAAAAGGGGGGTGCCTGGGTGGCTCAGTTGGTTGAGCAACTGCCTTCGGCTCAGGTCATGATCCCAGGGTCCTGGGATCGAGCCCCGCATCAGGCTCCTTGCTCAGCGGGGAGCCTGCTTCTCCCTCTCCCTGCTACCCCACCTACTTGTGCTCTCTCTCTCTCTCTGTCAAATAAATAAATAAATAATCTTTTAAAAAAAAAACAACCAAGCATGTATAAAAGGTTGTATCTGGGATATCAGAGAGCAGGTAGAGCATTGAAGTGGTCCTCAGAAAACACCATGTAGGAAATTTCTGGCCCCAGCCGCTCACACGAATGCTCTTCTTGATTGGTGAAATTGTACCTCTTTCTTCATTATAAAATCATAAATATGAAAAAATCTGGAAGAGAATTGGTCATAAAGGTTTTCTGAGCTTGGTAGCCTCATTGTGTTTTTCTCTCTGTATTGCAAAGAAAACAAAAGCACTTACCCTCCTAAGAAGTGTAACCACACTTACCTTAAAAAACACAGGGTTTCAACTTCCCTGCATAACAAAGCAGCTTAGCTGCAGAGTTTTTGCCATCAGAATGGCACATGAAAAGGAAAAATAAAATCAAAGTCATACTAATGGTCCTGCTACTGTCCATTCTCTGGAACATGGTAAGGTCCTTTCTAATACATCCATCCTGGCTGACCAGGTCTTTGCGATTTAGATTTGCAGGCTGGATTCAATGTAAGAGTATAAATTGTTTCAAGGATGACAGATTACACATCTGGTTTTTTCTCCCCCCAACCCCTGTGTTCACCTTTATAACATTTTTTTTCCACAAAGTAATGTGGTTTAAAAATCATTTTAAGTTGCCTAACATAAACGATAAAATCAAATATTGGATTCACAAACAATAGCCTTTATTGGTTTGTGACAAGTGATCCATCTTTTTACATTAGCGCAGCTTTTCTGAACCAGATTATTTTTCATAATTGATAATTTGTGAGTCATATATTTGTTATCTGTTCTTTTATGGCTTTGAAAAGAGTGAACGATGCCAAAGATCACTGTGCTTTTATAAAGAAAATTATTTTAGTGTTGTTTATTGGCTGGCATTTCTGAAAGTATGTTACCAATAAGTTTTGCAGAGAATGTAACAAAGATAAAAGTAACATCCCTTGCTAGAAAGAGACCTGATGGGTCTAGAATTCATGCTGATAATGTGAATTTAGTCTTAGAATTCATCCATGTTTAGCATGAGAACAATGAAAATACACAAATAAGAAAGAAGTGTCAAATATAGTCCTGTAAGCTGAGAAAAAATGGTTTTGCATGTATGGATAACTTTTCTGATGCACAATCGACATTAAAATGACACACAAGCACAGTAGGCTACCTTGTTATGAGCATTACAATTATACCAACAGAATAATGATACTATTTCTTATGATCAATAATTTTTGTTGATTTTGATAAATAGCCTTAGGATAAGTATCCACCAACCATAATATAATTTTTATGATTCAGCTTTATATTTTGTTCCTAAAGGCTTCTTAAATGCAATAGGAAAATTTTTACCCTTTATTATGGTTTGTAATTATGTTATGGTAGAATTAGAGCTCTACATATGAATTTATTTGCCTCAGGTAAATAATAATAAGGACTTGAAAATCTATTTTGCCTGAGAGGGCAGAGTTAAAAAAACTTTTTCTTACCCTTAATTAATAATTCTCTCATACATCCTGAACACTTTCATTAATTCTGTTCACAATTATACTGACTGACAAAGTATAAGTCAGTTGGAAAAGTAACAACCGAATTTGTGGAGAACTATATGAGGAAAGATACCGTTAGGTACATTAAATATTAATTTCACAGTAAATTCATTATGAATTTGCTTTTAGAAATTATATGGTTTGTCCTCAATCTTTATTAAAATTTCTCCTGAACAATTTAATTATAGAAAACTATTTCTAATAAAAATCTTATCTACTTAATTGAAATAAAATTGAGATCATTTAATCATTGCATAATTATATTATGATTATATACAATTAAACACCATAATATATAAAACATTTGCTCTTCAGGAGACACTAATAGGGGAAGAAAAAAAAAAAAACACCTGTAGTTTAATGTGTTCACCACTTCCACTTCTAAAGTTATAGATTCTATTACACACATTTGTTACATCGTCTAATTGCTTAACATTCATACTTTAGTTGGGGGGAATGCTGAACAATATACAGTTGGCTACGAATCAGAATAAACTAGCATATTTATTACTAGTGCAATGCCTTTTCTTTGATGAGTCTGTTATATTTGCACTCTTTAATTAATGAATTTCACCTGAGATTATTACTTCTAAATATTTCAAGGATATATTATGGTTAATATTTTATCATTCAAAACCAAAATCCAATTATAAAGAATAGCATTCTTTCCTCCCTCAAACTAGTATGTTCTAAATTGTGTTTAAAATTAAGGATGTAGAGAACATCTTCATGAGATGGGCAAGCAGAATGTTTGAAGTATATCAATAGCCGTATTATAGAAAGGTAACTTTAGGCATATCTTGGAAAATGTTGACAATGTTATTTAGCGTCTATAACAGTATGAGGAAGAATTTGCTCTACCTTTTCAGATGGCCTCATTTATGGCATTTGCAATGATGGTGGGATATGTTTATTTGTACATATGGTGTGACAGATTGTTGATGTGTTTTAACCATAATATATTATTCAGTTTTGAAACCTACTCTCTTTAGAGTTGGATTTTCTTTATAGTTGAAGGAAAAATGCATTTCTAATAACTTGTCTTATAGTTTCAAAGATCCGTATTTTAAAAACCACCCTCCGCATTTCAGAAAATGTGGCTGTGATATAAATTACTGAGAATTCAGTGTTAATCATATTTTTTTTGTCAGTGAAAATCAGATTCCTTTATTGTGAGATAAACTACCATCTGAGCTTCATAACCGAAGTATTTGGTATTTTCTTAAAGAAGTACAGTTTTAAAATACACATAATCTTTAAATTACTCTAAATATGGAAAGTAGAGAGTTTTGAACAAATGAATTTTAAAAGCTGTATAGAGTCAGGGAAAATGTAGAATAAACTGTTCCCTCCTCCAACCACTGCTGCCTTACGAGATTTGCTTGAACCGCAGAAGCTTACTCCAAATTTTGTAATCGATTGCTCTACCAAAAACAAAATGATCAATATAGATTCTACGTAGAAAATATATATAGGTATATATGTATATATTCAATATACATGCAGAGGTATTAGAATACATTATCGAGACAGAACTTTAACCCCCCCCCGAAAAGCAATTTACATTTTTCAGAAGATAAAGAACCCTCCAAAAGAAAAATAAAGTGGGAAATAACAGAAACCGCAAAAAGTGCATTGTAGTTTTCAAACAAAAACTGTCAATAAGCATCCCAGTGTGTGTTATGCAATCTTGACATGCTCCTGGGTTTGTCTGCTTATCAGTATATAACTTACATTGCTGTGATAAAACACTGTTTGCCTCTTTTTTCCCTCCCCCCTAATTGCCTTGTATGTCATTCTGCAGTTTGGCCTGTAGGTAGCAATCTTGCACTGTAAAAGCTCTCCACTTTCTCATTTATTTAGGCTGGAAGAGCTTACACCATTACAGATCTGTTCAATGTAAGCAGTGTTATTTGCATAAATTCCAGACTTTGATGATGGTCTGTGGCCTACAGATTATTTATGCAGTTGTTTGGCCTTGAAGTTCACGATTTTGCTCAAAGGTGACTTTTCTTGTCATTGTGACCCCATGTAGGTGGGAGACAGCTGAATGGCTAAGTGCATAACCTAGAATCTTGAAAATCATGAGGCCTCTTGTCTGAAACATAATGCTTTGTTTCTCATACAGCCCTTCAGATAAAAAAGAAATCCACAGGTCTTCTAAAATATGGAATATTTTAGGACTGTGTAGCAAATATTACCAAAAAAAGGTGCTTCTGGACGTCAGGCACCCTCACAAGCAACAAGGCAATTACTGTTAACATCTCCAAACCTTTATCAGGTTAGACCTGTTTAATCTTATTTCTGTTAAGAATAGTTCAAAGCCAGAAGGACTGGCATTCTCATTGTGATTTGTTATTTTTAAACTAATAACACAAAGTGCCATTGCGTGTATATTTCTTAAGCAAAAATGAAGATCCTTGCCTTCCTTCTCAGCTGTTTTTTGGAATAATTGACAGCAGTGTATTAATTCAAACAGTTGCAGAGCATGTGTTTCATACCAAAATGCACCTTTATTTCTAATTCATGGGTTGAAAATAGTACATGATATTTTTAGAAGTATAACTTCTGATTTATTTCAGAAAGATAATTCTCTTCTCTCAGCAGGGTTATTTTCCGATTTTGATGTACTTGCCTTCGTTCCTTCCTTCCTCTCACTGGCCGAGTGCCCACTACCTGTCCAGGTTCTGTTCTAGATCAGGAGGTCCAAGTGGTTAGGATCTGAGTGGAAACATTTATATTTTATTAAAATCATACTTCACTGAGGAGGGAAATGGATTTAATTACACTGAAATCTTAATATACTTTACTTTTAGGTAATATGTCACACCTGCAAATGGCTAATTCCATGATGTTTTGTGGAGGTCAAAAAAAAATTATAAACCCTCATTCCTGTGTTCCTTTGCTACCAAGGAACTCATTGGATTTTAGAGAATGGAGCTTGGTTTGTTTACTTCAGGGATCCTTTGAACAAATTGTTTCTGAATTATTGTATTTCTTAATATGGAAAATTATATTTAGGTGTGAGAGAAACAAACCTTTGATCGTCACCACTGTGTCAACGTAACTCAAACCATCAGCATTTTTAGTTTCAGCTGTTGACCAAATTGGCAATACGCTGCATCCTATTTTGCAAAAGAAAAAAAAAAAGAGCCCCATAGTCTTAGCAATTGTAGTCATCAGTTACCACCTCTGCTGATAAAACTTCAGCTACTTTTCTGAAGTTTGGAATTAATCCAATCATAAGAAATTGCACTGGGATCCATCATGCCTATTTTTATAATGCTTGCAAAGGTTACAGAGTGCAGTTTCAGGAACAAGAAGAGCTTATTGTTTGTGAGGAGTAGGCTTTGATTCCATGGATCAGTGGTTATTAGAGCTGCAGCTGGTTCACAACAAATATTCACATCTTAAGTGGTTAGCGAAGTCATTTTCTCACAGGGTGACCCCCAGGGCTGCAGGGTGGGGGAAGCTCTGAAAGAAGTAACTTGACTAAGAAGTTTTGAACAGACTGGTCAAACTCGGACCTCTAACGTTACTGGGGTAGGGAGGCTTCTTCATTTCTTAATGTTACACATTTGATTTTGAATCTTTCTTAATTTTTTCAAGACTTTCTAAGATTCAATGACATATTCCTTTACTGAGTGTAGTTGATTACATGTTGGTTTTGATCAGATTTCAGGCAGAGTTTAAAATCATTTTTTAGTATGCTCTTTTCAACTCTGAAAATGTTCTTTTTATTAGCTGAAAATGTAGATCACCTGACAGCCCTTTTGTCCACCCGCTCACCATCCCTTCCAAATCAAGGCTTAGGCTAGGATACCAAACAGGGAAGGACCTACAGTTTCAAGGGATCAGTTCTTATCTGAGCTAAATGAGGCTGAAGTTGCAGATGAAAGAAGAAGAGTGGAAAAACAGGTGCTTGAGCAGGTGGGTTTGTGACCTTTTGCCATTACTCCGGTTCTCACAAAGTAATGTCTTAGAATAATCACAAGAAGCAACAGAGCTCCCTCTGTTACAGAGAAATCTGGGGCATCCTCACACCAGGGCTTGACCCTTAGGGGTGATGAACTTGACTTGCTGGAGATGACATTTCCCTCTCCTCTAATTTACCCACCCCAATATATGTGTTTACAAATACACACATTGCTGCCTCTTAATACGTTCAATAAGGTCGGGTGGGTTTTTTTGGTTTTTTTGTTTTGTTTTTTTACCCCCAGAGATCCCTTCCTGTGTGTGGGAGTGGACACAAAGCAAAGAATCCATCTTTGTTCTCTGTCAAACCTTAGATCCCATTTCCAGAGGAATAAAATGGATACATCCCAGAACTAGGGAAAACATCAGGGATTTTGACCTTTTCTTTCTTCATTTTTCTCAGATGTGAAAATACCCTTAGAACAAAGACAGAAGCATAGAAAAAGACTTAGACCTGGCACCACATAGGAAAAACCACTTTGTGTTTTAATAGCTGAAGAATAAATGGGTTCCATTTTTGAGAAATGAATAATTATTACATGTATTAATAAGATCGTAACAGCCAGCTATTTGGCAGGGTCCATGGAATTTTGAGTAAGTTCTTAGAACAGTGCTTCTCAGCCTTTGATCTACATACACGTCACCTGGGAATCTTATTAAAAACTTCAGTAAGCCAAGGGTAGAACTCTTAGGTGATCCTGATGTTGCCGGTCAGAGACCACACTTTAAAGATTTTGCTAAAGGTCTTAACTTAGACAATTAAAATGTCAGTGATCTAGTGCATAGGCTTCAGAATTTTAGCATGATTCAAAATCACCTGGAAGGCTCTTAGAAACACAGAAATCTGAGCCCTGATCCCAAGGTTTCTGATGTATTAGGGTAAGGTCGGGCCCGAGGATTTGCATTTTTAAGTGATGGGTGATGCCAGTCATGCTGGTCCAGAGTCCACACTGTGGGAGCCAGTCATCTACAATCCACTCTACTGGATGCTTGTTAAAATCACCAGGGATGCAATAAGACACGCACTCACACACCAGTTTCTGCCTTTCATGATTCTGATTTAACTAGTCTTGGAGAAGGCCCAGGTATGTATGATGAGTAAAATCCAACCCTCCTCAAGTTATTTTAATGTGAAGTCAGGTTATAAGATCCAACTGGGTTCCTTCCCTGAAAGGATCTATACTACATTGAGAAAGGAAGCACTATGTCAGGAGAAGAAAGTAGATTGTGTTTCAGAAGACCAAAGAAAGAAGCCAGAGCTTGCTGGAGGAGGAAGGAGGGGGTTAAAATGGTAAAGATTTTTTTTTTATCAATATAAAGTGAAACTTGTGAGTGAAGGAGGTTCAGAAAAATGTCGCTACGACTGGTATTTGGGGAGCTGCCAGGATTGCGTTGAGACTGACATCCTGACACTTTTCAATCCATCTTTCTCTTCCCGTGCCTCCTGCATGCTTCTCTGCCACCTTCAATCACGAAGGAAAACCAGGCTCTGGAAGGAGCATCTGCCGGTCTCTATGCTCTGGGAGTAGATGAGTGTAGCTGTAGAGGCAGTTAATGGAATGCATAAAAATGAAATGTCCACATGTTTGCTCAAATATTTTAAAAATTTCCTTATCTTTTTAATTTAATTTTATTATGTTATGTTAGTCACCATGCGGTACATTAGTTTTTGATGTAGTGTTCCATGATTCATTGTTTGCATATAACACCCAGTGCTCCACGCAGTACGTGCCCTCCTTAATACCCATCACCGGGCTAACCCATCCCCCCACCCCCCTCCCCTCTAGAACCCTCAGTTTGTTTCTCAGAGTCCACAGTCTCTCAGGGTTCGTCTCCCCCTCCAATTTCCCCCCCTTCATTTTTCCCTTCCTTCTCCTAATGTCCTCCACGCTATTCCATATGTTCCACAAATAAGTGAAACCATATGATAATTGACTTTCTCTGCTTGACTTATTTCACTTAGCATCATCTCCTCCAGTCCCATCCATGTCGACGCAAATGGTGGGTATTTATCCTTTCTGATGGCTGAGTCATATTCCATGGTATATATGGACCACACCTTCTTTATCCATTCGTCTGTTGAAGGGCATCTTACACTGTTGGTGGGAATGCAAGTTGGTACAGCCACTCCTTAAAAAATTAAAAATAGAGCTACCCTAGCTGGTATTTACCTGGGTATTCACCCCAAAGACACAGATGTAGTGAAAAGAAGGGCCATATGCACCCCAATGTTCATAGCAGCAATGTCCACAATAGCCAAACTGTGGAAAGAGCCGAGATGCCTTTCCAACTCTTTTAAAGAACGATGAACAAAAGCTTTGTCTGTTCCCAACGTTATTTGGTGTTAGTGTTAATGGGGGACCAGTCAAGCAGAATAAGGGGAACTCTAGGAGAAGGGTGATCTCTCCTGGTCCTTTTTGGTACTTAGTATCTGTTCTATATAGAGTAGACCCAGCAGCTGCCTCCCGCTAATGTTTTTTGGCTAACGTTTGGAGACATAGCAAAAAAACAAAAGACATAGCAAAAAAAAAACAAAAAACAAAACAAAAACTACAACTCTTTATTTTTGCAAGGACACAACCTTTTTATGTAAAAATAAGTCTGTTTGCCTCATTCAGATGTGCTGGTCCCACATTGCAAATTCCCAGAACCCGTGAATTTTTCGCTGGTATTTTGTCCAGTTCAAAGAAGTCTCTTACTTGCGTTCACAGAGCATTTGATTTTGTTCTTGTTTTGTTTTTAAGATTTTATTTTTAGGTACTCTCTACACCCAATGTGGGGCTCGAGCCCACAACCCCAAGATCAAGAGTCCTATACTTCTCCAACTGAGCCAGCCAGCCTCCCCCATTTACAGAACACTTGTAAACTTGTGGATCTTTAGCTTTAGTATTAGATATTTTGTCAATGCTTTTATTTTATACATAAACTACTCTAAAATTCATATAAGGCACAATTAGTGGTCTCAAAATCATTGTTAATAATTGGTTAGGTTTTTTTTTAAGATATTGAAAATAAAATCTCACTAACCATTCTAACCTCATTTCTTCCATAAAGTCCCATACCACCCTTGTATACCAACTTTAGGCCAGAGCTGACAGAGATGTCATGTCCACTCTACCACCTCTGTTGCCCTTTCTCTTGGCAGACCTTATTAATTGATCACGTCACGTGCGCAAGTGCCCACGTGTATCTAAACCAAACACTCCATGTAGCCGCCACCAGTATTTCCCATTTGTGAAGTCTCTGTGATTGTGTCTGCCTTCCATCCTGGCATTAAGCCTCTGAAGGATGGAGGAGAAGTTGCCTGTGTTTCTCTGTTATACTCAAGATGTGGTAAAGGGCTTTGGACGTAGTAGATCCTCGGTGTCAGTACATTGTTATTGAGTTTTTTATTTTGTAGGCTAGTCTAACCTAATGGAAAGACAGATTTGCAGAATTTTTTGTCATAGTTCTTATTATCCTTCATAAAGTATCTCAACTAAAAGAAAGCAAAATATAGCCAAATAGAATTAGCCTGAATCAAGAAGCTATTTTGGATACAAACAATACAGCTAAAATAAAAAGTAGATTGTCAACTCCAGAGTAAACACTGTCCCTGCTGAAATCATTTTTATGTTATTATAATTTTCTTTAGTAAACCCAATATATCAGTGCAAACAATCAATTGCAACTCTCTAAATTTTCATAAAGCCTGAGATGGGGTTTACACTAATTGGCCTTTTCTAGATTATTTCTATTATGTTCCAGTAATAAAGAGCAGGTTAATAAAACCTCATTTACTCAGTTGTGATATTTCGCTATCATGATTATTAGAGATGTTGATTCCTAAGATAGCCTTCATAACATGGACTTTGAGGAAGAACATTTTAAAGTAGTTAGATTTGTTTTGTCTTTTTCATTTGGCAAAGAAAAAATTATCTGTGGCCCTCTATTCCTGGATGATTTTTCCCAAGACCTATTACTAATTAATAAAGTTGCAGAAAATCTCCATAAATCAGAAAGATAAAGTGAGAAGTAGACATGGAGAGAGAAAATTGTTGTTTTTTTAGATGACACAATCCATATGTTAGCATTTAATGAAGAGCTTGTTTGCTTATAAAGTAAAACATGCCCTTTTTTCATAGCCACAATCTATGGACCATGCATCGTATATGTGTGTGTGTGTGTGTGTGCGCGCGCGCGTGTGCGCGCACGCACGCAATTTTGATGTGGAAAGAAACAAAATCAAGTAAAAAGCTTTACTGGAACACTAATAGTTTCTCAATAAGTTTCCCTAATGTCTTCAGGGGGGAAAAAAAGACCTTAGCACCTTTTAATTTTGCAGCTGTTTTTACACTTTTATTTTCTCTCCTTTCCTCCCACATTTACACAAAAACCTTCTCAAGTCTCTTTTAAGCATTGCAGCAACTAAATCAATCCTAAGTGGCAACCACTTCTAACAGCGTTGTGTATGACTGTGTGTTAATTAGCTCCAGTAGATTATCCCCCGGTGTGCAGCAGGGTGTTGGTGGGAACTTCTCAATGTGCAGAGAGTGCTGAGGATTTCATGTTTATTTTCATGTACTGAGGCAAATTCTCAGTATGTCTTCAAATTATCTCCTTGGGGGTGTTTTTCCTGAGCTAATCCTGACAGAATCTTTCTGTCAGATATGCCCATCATCAAGAACAGGAGAATGGTACACATACAGGAACCTCTGTGCTCGGGGCTGTATGCAAATTTAATGCCCAGCTCATTTCTGTTTCTCTTACATGGATGACAGACATTTTAACAATGTGTTCCACATTTCCCTCTGGGAATCCAGTTGGATTCCTATATGTATATGAGTGCATATATACATCCGTTCGGAATGAGTCTTTGAATACAGCATTGGGAACATATATGCATACAAATGTGTTTATATATGTACATATAAGCACATTTATTATAAGTAATGTGGATATTGGGATGCATGTGTGAGGATGGGAAAGAGTCAAGCAGCTCTTGATCAGAGATGTGTCTACATCCCAGGGAGACTAATCAGCTGCTGAAAAATGGATAGGGTAGAAGAACTGATAAATCTATACTGAATGTAATTCCACAACATTTGGGGTGGGAGTTGTGCCACTAGGAAATGGTGAGTAGCAACAGCATAGAAAATCAGCTTTGTCTTTCAGCTCTTTTTAATGGAGAAAGTTAGATCCTGAGAGTGTTTCTAATCTGAGTGCCAATCTTTGTGACTGACCATAGATTTGTGACCTAAGTTACCTTTTGCCACCGTTTTATCTGTGGTGGTCAGCCTATTAAGTACTTTTTTGGGAATGCCACTGTTTTATGTTTCAGGGGTACTTTCTACCCCAGTGATGTGTCCTTGAGCCCCTGTCTGTTATTCCCTGGTGAACTGGGCTGGCAACCTGGGACAAGGGAAGGACCCATCTCCTTCTCTCCTTGAAGACAAGGATGCATGCCAAACAACCAACTCTGTGCTGTTTTGTCTGCTGTGGTACTCCAATACCAAGGATGCTTGCCATATTGAGCACCTGCTGTGTGCCCAGTACTTAGCTGTTGTATCCAAAATGACCATACCTGAGGGTGGTACTCTCCATCAACAACCTCCCACACACACCTAAAAATCCACCTCGAATCAACATAGGTACTCTGTAAAGCAGCTTGTTGTTAATATTCAAATTCAATTTCAAAACAAGTCTAGCCACTTTTCTTTTCTTTTTTTTTTTTACGATTTTGTTTATTTATTTGAGAGAGAGAGAATGAGAGACAGAGAGCATGAGAGGGAAGAGGGTCAGAGGGAGAAGCAGACTCCCCGCCCAGCAGGGAGCCCGATGCGGGACTCGATCCCGGACCTCCAGGATCATGACCTGAGCCGAAGGCAGTCACTCAACCAACTGAGCCACCCAGGCGCCCAAGTCTAGCCACTTTTCACATAGCAATACTGCCTTTCTAGAAATCAGGAAGCATAGCTATCTAGATTGTATTACAAATATTAGGCTATTTGGTTTCTACAAGAATACTTAAGTCTTACAATAATCCTCTTACTTCAGAAATGGAAACTGAGTCCAGTGGGGTGAAATCATTTACTCAGTAGCACAGGGCTAGTAAGCCCAGACCACCCGAGGTGTTTACCTCTCCCAACCCAAAATAAGAAATAGGAAACACAGGGGTTTAAGGGAAAGAATGAGAGCCATAAGAAATACAGAGCATCCCAGGAGACGAAAAGCCCCAACTACGTGCTTCTAGTAGGGTCAAAATCTCTTCTCACACTGTGAGTTCTTCTCAAAGTAGAGCCAGGCAAAATTCTTCTCTCACACTCTTCTTCCTAGGCCCCTAGTGTTCCAACTAATGCGTGAGAAAGGAAAGAAGAGAACACTATTTGTCATCTCTGTCCAGGCTTTGCAATTTTGTCCTGTTTTCCTATTAATACCATTTGTAATCTTGAAGGAGGTTCTCTCTCAATTGTGTTTTTCCAGTCTCAGACTAACTTAGATAGCTTCAAGAATCCCCCTGTTGTTGGGGAATGGAGGCTTTTCCCTAGCTACATTATTTGAGTTTAAGATGGGTGTTGCTTTAAACCAAACCCAGTTTTAGCATATGGGATTCATTCATGGTGAAACAGGGTTGATTCAAAGGACTTGGCTTTGTGTCCCCTGTGGTGGTCAGATGCAGCCATATTTCTAGTGCTTAGCTTGAGGTCATTACTCTAGATCTCTAATTATTACCAGAGGACATAATTAAATACTGAATTGAGGGTATATAAAGTCCTAGAATTTGATGTGTGAATTAGTTTCTTTCAATTAGGGAGAATGAATATTTATTGAGCATATATTATATGCCTGGCAATGTGCACATGTCATCATGTGATCTTTATAATCGTCTTTTAAGGAAGGTGCTGTTATTTTTAGCATTTCATGGAAAAGGAAATCAAAGCTCTGAAAGAGAAATTTGTCTGAGATCTTAGAGTTAGGAAGTGCTAGAGCCAGGATTCAAACCCATGGTTTTGGTTTGCGCCTCAGTGCTTCTGGGCTACGCCATCATCAGCACAACAGTGTGAACATCCATCCCAACAAGGCCTGGGTCCCCCAGCCTGAGAGGGACTGGTGGGCAAGAACCTTCTATTCTATTTTTTTAAGATTTTATTTATTTCCTTGGGAGAGTGAGAGCGAGAGTGAGAGAGAGCGAGCGAGAGCACAGAGGGGGAGGGAGAAGCAGATTCCCCACTGAGCAGGGAACCCGATGTGGGGCTTGATCCCAGGACCCTGAAAACATGACCTGAGCTGAAGGCAGATGCTTAACTAACTAAGCTACTCAGGCACCCCCTCTTCTATTATTTTCAAATGAATATAACTTAGCCCTTCTATTCTGAAACCTATTGGTGCTTATTTTACACTTCCTTACAATTACTACAAACAAAAACGTTTCCTATCTTGTTTAGTCTTATCTCTCCCTGCCCTCCGCAGACTGCTGACCCTAGAGTTTCTTAGTATTGTGAGACATAAAAACTCAGCTACAAGGAAAATACTATATAGTGGCTTAATGTCTTCCTATTCATAGTTAGCAGGTAAAGCAGATTCTGGTGGGAGGGGATATTTGCCCAGAGGCATGGTTATAGTTGATGATAAAACTTTCTGGATATTTAGGTGTGATGACTTCAGTGTGAAGGTGATAGCCAAGTACTGGTACTGGGAGAAAGCTGGGTATATTCTTAAAGATTGCATTTTTCAGCTCTTGAATTTCCCTGTAAGTTTCCTAACTACAGGGATGGCCTCCCTGAGAAGTATTCCGTCCTGGCACCCAGCAACTAGCACATGACTTGGCTAGCCCATTTGTTGAAAGGTTATTTGGTTAATGATGAGGGAAGCATAGATCTTCATTGATTCCAGCCTAGATAATTCCAGAGGCATCCAATACCATAGGACTAATTCTAGGCAAAGCATTGATGGAGTTTTGTCTTGAGTCACACTACATTACTTAGAGAAGTTAATATGAAGAACTCTGAGGATCCCTTCGGTTCAACTGGTTAATACGTCCCGCAGTCAACCCTGTCAACCTCTTTCTCATCCAGCCACCTCTTCCTGCTTTTCCTCTGCCTGTGTCCATCACGTCTACTGCAGATGCATACTGTAAAACTCTTTGTGATGATTATAATAAGTTATTTATGCTCTTAATACGTTTATTTATCCACTCAATGTTAATTTATCGGCCACCTGGTATACGTATGGCACGATGGTGGATGCTAAGGAGTAGGTCTTTAATCTGAGAGAGAATTTCAGGTTCCAGTGGGTAAAGACATAAGGTGATGCACTGAGTTCTCTTCACTGCCCAGACTTTTCCAGTGCCTTTTGCAGGAGTTTCTGGTCGTGACAATCTAGCCATTGTCCTCTGACTGAAATGCAGCAAGTCTAATAACTTGGTTAAGAGTCTACTCAAAGAGCCGGGAAAAAGGTCTTTGTCCTACATGCCTCCCATCTGTCGTCTATATCCTAGGAGTTAACACTGGAGACATTATCAGTTATAAGAATGCCATCCTGAAACCAGTATGGACTTGAAGAACCTCCTATGTAGCAATTCACCAGGAAATGGAGCCCAAACAAAGCATAGCAGTCAAGTGACTGTCCTTTTGGAATTAGGGTTAACACCTCTGTCTTAATGGAAGTCTTATAACTTACATAATACTCCAGCAGGCAGGATGCTGGGTAAGTGCCAAGCGTGATGATGGCTGCTGCCGTCGCTTCTGTGACATTTGGACGACTTCAACCATATGGCCTAAGTGTAACTCGAGATAAGTGGGTAATTTTAGGTTGATTTTGTTTCAGAGCACTTGGAGGTCTGTTTGAATTAGGAGCCAGATCAAATCCCAGAAACAGGTGTATTTCCAAAAAAAGGAAAGGATCTGTGTTACAGATGACCCAGTTAACAAATCACTGCCTTAAATCAAATCGTGGTATGCAAAGGAATGTTTAAATACCATTGCCAAAAGTCCCGTGCAAGAGCTGTGCCTTAGGATAGCTGCCTTTCTGACTCCTCTCGGGTGTAAAATGATGTTAAATACACAGATGAATACTTTGCCCTTACTTGAGCGGGAAGACTAATCTGATTTGGGGGCCCTTATTAAGACTCACTGTACATTAAGAGATGACTGATCAATTAACCAATGCCCCCCATCTGCACCCGCAAACCCAAGGGCTTCAAACTTCAGTTACCCCCTTTCTCATCCCTCTAACCTTGGAGAAGCTTAAAGAGAACGTGCAAGCAAGCTCAACTCTCTTGACCCCTTTAACGTGTACTCTGTTTGTGCTTACCATGGGCCAGGCTTTGTTGTAAGGGCTTAATAAATAATAGCTCATCTAACCCTCCTAACAATCTCATAAGCTGGTTACTCCTATTATCCTTACCCTACATACAGAAGAAGAGACTGAGGGACAGACTGAGAAGTGAAGTAATTTGCCCAGGGACCCAGAGCTGCTAAGTGTTGGATCTCCTACCCAAACAGACTAGCTCCCACCTCTGTTCCTAAACACTTCTCCAGGGACCATGGGACTCATTTTTGCTTCTGTCAAATCCGTAGAATCTTCCTGGAAAGAAATGAAAAGTTGGGTTTTCAACAAGATTTGCTTTTAGGGAAAGAGCACTCTTAACCATTATTAATGGTCCTATATACAGAGAGAATATTCCTAATCAAAATCTTTTTGCTTCCTGGCATGCAAATTGCCCCACAGTTTGTAAGTCCCTGGTTTTTTAAATGGCAGAGCAGGATCCAATGATGAATGACCTTGCTTATCTTGTCATTTTGTCTAAAAGAAGCAAAGATGTTATAAATAGGAAATGGCAAATTTTATCGCCTCCAGTTGACAGAGGAAACTAGGGTTGCTGCTTTAGAACAAAACCATGAGCAACCAGGTGGGTCTTTTAAATCTATTCCAAAGACACAGGCTCAGACTGTGAAATTAGAAAATCCCTGGGGAAAGGAAATTTTGGAGTATAAAACTTCCAGCCATAAGTCTCAACCCTGAGTGTCTTTATAAAGAATCTCAGTTGATGCCAGCCACCATGGTAACCAGAAAAGCACAGGAGACTGGAGAAGGTGG
Organism: Eumetopias jubatus; assembly: GCF_037043125.1. NCBI lineage: Eukaryota > Metazoa > Chordata > Mammalia > Carnivora > Otariidae > Eumetopias > Eumetopias jubatus. The sequence goes on along the minus strand of NW_028274811.1, from coordinate 73,146,433 downwards.
AGAGACTCCGAAATGAAAACCCCTCAACTCCTAAAGTGCTTTTTGTCTTGACCATCCTTCTGTTGCTTAACAGCACGGTATCATGCTTTATGTATTAAATTGGTTCTCTGTGTGTGTTTTCTTTTCCCCGCTGGATAGTAAGCCCTCGACGGCTGACATTCATATACCTTTGGCACCTCTCAGTGACACAATGCAGATAATACAGATGGGTTTGTTACTTCATTCATTTCTTCCCAGAATCCAGTTGAAAGAACTATATTGAGGGAAGGGCAAGAGCTTTAAAGTAAGACAGCCTGGATGCAGATGATGACTCTGTCATGGTTATGAGAAGGCTACAGGATCACAGCTTGGGCTGAAGCAAGGTTTTCAGTGGTCGCATGTGGTGGGTCAGGTACCCATCGAGTTGCCACGCAGAGATAGCATCTCCGCTCTTGACCAAACAACGACCCTACAGATGAGGACGTAAGGCCCAGGGATGGGAGGTCTCTTGCCCAGTGCTGTCGAGCTGGTAGAACAGAGCCAGGGTTCATACCCAGGCCCTTGTCACTCCCTTTTTTTCAGTTACGTTTCCTGCCTCTCTTACCTTCAGTTAGCTCCTTTGTCAGAAGGGGGAGACTCCTGCCTTCCTGGTAGGGTTTTGTGAGAATAAAGTAAGAAAATAGAAGAAAGGGGTGTAGTCACTGAACCACTCCCATAAGAGACGCTTAGATGACAGTCCATTTACCTTCTCTTTCAAAATACCCAGCATTCAAACCCTCAAGCCTCTGCATTCGTAACTGCTAACTACACTAAGTAATGGCACACCATCATCTTATCCAGTTGGGAGGTGTCCCAATGAAGTTTTGTTTGCGATAGGTAATTTTGGGCTACGTTGTTTCTGGAAAAACTGAAACCTCGCCGAAAGAGTTAGAAGAGAATGTGTCTGACTTAAGGAACTGTCCTGCCAGTCGGAAATAAGAGTATTGAGCGAAGCCATGTCCCTGCTGTGGGAAGGGGCCCCTTTCATAGGCCCCAGCCTCTGGCCTCTCAGGGGGCTTGTCCCCTGTGCAACCTGAGATCTCTACACTCAGCTGCCTCTGGACTGCTGTGTGAGGTCTCTTTGTTCTTGGTTATTGCCTCCTGCTCTGAAAATGAATTCATCACAGCTTTGAGATTTCATAAATGAAAATACTTAAAAGCCTTCGTATCTCGAAGCCTTTATAAACCTCAGAGATAAGGTTGACAGCAAGCAAACGCAGCACCAGCAGCCTTGAGAGGTGGATGCCCAATGGTTGGTATCTTTCTGCATGTCATAAAATCGGTAGTCTTGAAATAATTCTAGAGTAGGCTTGACAACTCACAAAGGACCGCTCATTCTGTGGAGTGCTATATGGGTAATACTAGATGCCTGTCTTCTTTCCCCAGAATGGTTAGCTACCTCTTTCTCTGGAATTGTTCTGCGTGGTTTCTGCAGTGTAGCCTGGACTGGCAAAAGAGTACCCAGTTAGGCAAGCTTCCTCTATTTTGCAGTGGTGAAATTTCACTGCCGTAAAGCCCGCATTTCTGACTTTTACAAACTTGTCACAAACTTTCACCATCATGTCCAAGTCTCTCCTGAAGATTGTGCAAAGCGAAAATCAGAATTCTTGCACAGCTTTAATGATGACATCAGTGGTGAGAAAAAGATTATGCACGCACATACACAAATCCAGCTGGTACATGAGCATAAATAACAGTTTGGTGACAGCAGAAAAGTATTGATGCCTTTCAAATTTGATGTCTTTCCCTGAAGAAATTTGCTGATTTGCTGTGTTGAATTTAGGATAGTTCTCTCTTTTCTTGATAAATCTATTTTTTTTCTCACTTTCTTAAGTTATTATGCATTCGTAAACTGCATCTTGAAAGATCATAGTTGTCATCACCCTCCCCAACTTTTCTTCTGTAGATAATCCAGGGAACTTTTTTAACCTTTATTTTGGCACTTGATGAACAGCAAGATATTAATACATTTAACAGAAATGGGAAAAATAACTTGGATAGCCAACATCAGAGCTCCAGAGGAAAAAGTTTTGATAGCACAAACAAAGTAATAATCCTGGTAATAATTTAGGAACATGCATATATTAGTATGCCTCTAATTTAAGAGCCAATTATCTTTGTTTTCATTCTTTAAAACAAATTTGTTTTTTCCATTAAATATAAAAATGGTTCCACCTTCTAGCAACCCCTTCATTAAAACTATACAAATAATTAAAACAAAGAAATTACCACATAATTGGGCCATATTATGCATAATTTATTACGCCTTTTCAGTCTTTAGATAATAGTTTATTTGTATAAATAATTTTTATAGTACTGAGGTGTTGTGTAGGGAGGATACAGTCTCTAGGATAAAAGAAGCCGTGTGATTAGTTGATGAGGTGTTGGCATTGCCTTTATTATAGCTACAAAGGTTGATTAGCATCATAACATTAGAATAAATCTGCATACAATTAAAATAAATATTGCCAAAAAAAAAAAAAGGCACAGAGGAGTAATTGGCCTGATTCAGTAAGTTCTCAGAGAGCTGAAATTTTGCTTGAAAAAATTGTTCACAAGTCTTCTTTTGCTTGTATTTTTCGGGTGTGTTTTCTTTGACAGTTTTTCTTTACCTTCTGAAAGATATTTATAACTCCCCGGGGTGCACCAGCCTACTGAGATAACTGTGTTCTTAGATGCTTGAAGACAAAGATGAACAACTCACTTGTGGTGTGTGGTTATCTCATTATCTCTACCCACCCTGTTGTAGGGGATTGCTTGAGCTGCACTGAACCGTCGGCCCTGCTGGCAAACAAGCCCCTTGCAGCTCGTGACACGTGTTTAACCGTTATTTAGTTATTTAGGCTAGCTCTTCGTGGTGAGCCTGAATATGCCCTTAGGCTCCCAATGAAAAGGGAACTTAATGATGTGTCAAAAATAGCACTACAAGGGCCCCCAGTAAATTCAGACTTTGTAAGTACAGGAGCAAACAGGGCAGCTGAAATTTAAGGTAGTGTTCAGAGTAAGACCACTTGTCATAAAGTCATTCTGAAGGGGCACGCGCACGCACGCGGACAGATAACCCAGGGCCGGTGTCAAAATGACTGAGGGAAGAAGTCAAAGGATAAGTCGTGGACTGTGAGTCAAAGAAGACAAATGCACTTTTTCAAAGCATTTTATAGAGGGAGATCTAAATGTTTTAGCTGTCGATCAAAGAAATCAGTGGTATATTTCCCCAGTGAAAATCACCTTGTGTAGAAATTAAGCTTTACAAGTGGGGGAGGAAATGGCTCTGTCTTCTGAGAGTGTAGGGATTACTTGCAAACTTTCTTCTCTTACAATGAAGAAAGCAGAGATAGATTTGGACAACTTTTCTCACTCCTCTGGCAATGTAAGTAGCTTTTCACCGTATCTCCTCTTAGTCTAGTTTAGAACAAATAGCTTCTGCAAGGAGGGACTGTATTATAAAATAACTCCTGAACATATGTGTAAAGAGATGGAGACCTTATATTTTCCTAAAGCAGTTGTTGAATCATGAACTCAAAGTGGAAACTGCAGAAACCTTAGGATTGCCCTAACTTTTAGAAATCTTTTATTACCCTCATCAAACATTAGTGGGTTCATTAAAGAAACCATCCTAGGTTGTTACTCGATCAGTAAAAAATTCCAAAGAAGTATGTGTTCTTTAAAACTTCACTCTTCCCCTGGGATTGAGCCCCACATCAGGCTCCTGCTCAGCGGGAAGCCTGCTTCTCCCTCTCCCGCTCCCCCTGCTTGTGTTCCCTCTCTCACTCTCTCTCTCTCTCTCTCTGTCAAATAATATCTTAAAAAATAAATAAAAAAATAAAACTTCACTCTTCCCTTCTCTCTAGCCTAAATATTGACATTAACAAAGTTCTTCTCATCTTTTTGATTATTTGAAGTAAATGAATACTATATATTTTCCTCCAGAAAATGGATATATCCTTCCCATGTAATCCTTGTGGACATGTACACTCTTAAACATCTTCAGTATAATTTGAAAATAATATTTAAAAGAAAAAAGAAAGAAAACTCATTAAAGCTTAGGTTAATTATATTGCACAATGGATTCTTATTTTAAGTACATTTGGCTCCCAAAAACAAATCCTATAGACAAGATGGAACACCATGCTCAGTGGCTAAACTGTCCAGTGTCTATCAGCTGTGAAGAAAATTTTAAGTGTATCCTTAAAGGATGTTCCAAGATTCCTGCTGGCATTAAATATGGGAGCTTAAAAACTAAACAAGGATCTCATAAAAATTCTTGGTAAGCATATTTTTGTGTATGGTTACAAAAGACAAATGTTTTATAATCTGTTGGAAGCACAGAGCAGCGGTTTGGAGGGTCTTACTGGATACCTAGTGATAGAAAATTGAATGAACCAGAAAATAATATGTAGGCCCATTTTTACCTGTTCAGGAATATCCTTGGTTTAATGTCATCAACTCTGAACTACGTTATCCTATAATCGTAGTGTAGGATTTTTCTTGGCATTCCCATTTGTCAATGTAATTCTCTGTCTCCAGTCTACTGGCAATGCTGTTTTACTAATACTGGTGTTGAGCTCTTAATATGACCCTACACTTCAATAGCCTCCTCTTTAAAGTAGTCTACAGCACTGTGTGTTGTGGCATAATCTAACAGTGCTCAATAAATGTTAGCTAATTGGCAGCAGCAGAATGAAAATCCAGAGTCTTTCCTTTATCTATAGCTAGATACGGACCTGGATCTGGATCTAATTTTCTTTAATTTGTTAATGTTTTACCATTTACAAAGCGCCTTCGCGTACGTTATCTTCAAAACAATCTTGCCTTATGGGTTGAGCCACAGTGTACCTACACTGGCCCCCATCTTGGCTAAACCTGGGAACAAACACAGTGCCTGCTTCACCATTGTATAGCTCCTGTGAGTTTAAGAAGAGTCAAGGCAGCTTTAAAAATGACTCAACTTACCTGTGTTTAGAAATCTCTGCCACAAAAGGAGGAAAGACTAGGGAAAGATGCCCAGGATGTGACCCTCAAGTAGTGCTTCCATGTGGAAATGCAAAGAATGTTCAGCCCCCAAACATATATTTTCTCCATGAGGAACGATCTTAATCAAGCGTTAGATTTGATCTAGACAATCAACTCAAATTCTCCTGTTTGGAATGTTGAATCCAAACGGGACCTACAGAACTCAGCAATTACATAGCCTAATTCTCTCAAAGCCAATCATTATGACAATAAATTTTAAAGATATTTCCAGCTCATGAAATCACAGACATCTAGCCAGTTCCAAGAGAAACTTTTAAAACTCCTATCATAATCTATAACAGATCCTTTAAAATTTAATGGGGGAAAAAAACCTTTCTTTTTAAAAATAAGTCCAAGGGGGCACCTGGGTGGCTCAGTTGGTGGTTGAGCATCTGACTCTTGATTTCAGCTCAGGTCATGATCTCAGGGTCCTGAGGTCAAGCCCTGTATCGGGCTCAGTGTGGAGTCTGTTTGTCCCTATCTGTCCCCCAGGTGTGTTTTCTCTGTCTCTCTAAAATAAAATCTTTAAAATTTATTTTCATTTATTTTTTTTTAACTTGAAAGTAAAAACAGGGAAGCAGGCTCTTTTCTAATACAGCAAGGTCTACTTCTAAAGTGTTTTTGGAGAGTTAATTGTAAATTCAAATTCCAGGGATAACTTATTATGACCTATAGAAATCCATGTAAATAGCTGTACTTCTCAGGAGTTTGGTTGTTGTTGTTGTTGTTGTTTTCACATTCACTTTTCATGTCCCCTGCTGTGGGAGGAAACTATTTCTTGGCATGATTTGTGGGGGGGGGGGGTCAGAAAAACAAAGGAGTTTGATTTTGGTTTTGTTCATTTGTGTGCTTAAGTCTTTGTTTACTTCTATGGATGACAATAGAGAGGAATTTATTTGGAATGAAAAAACCCCCAGGCTCTTTCCTGGAAACGAACACCATGAACCCTGACAAATGCTGCCTCTATGGCATCCGATGCTGTAAAGAGGGTGGCCCCATTTTCCATGCATGGGTAGAACCCACTTGGTTGAGAGCAGAAACAGAAGACAGGATCGATAGCAGTAAAGAATAGTCGATCCTTTGTGGAAAGGAGCGGCTCAAACAAGAAGAGGTACCAAAGAGTTGGTGTTTGTGTTTTGCTAATACTTGGGGCTGATGATGAAAACATCATTCTGAGAATTCAGACAGTTACACACTTTGGAGGCAGAGTTATGAATATACTCCATCTCTGTCCTGTGCTCTTTGTTTTCTCTTCTTTTTCTCTCCTCTATTTTAACTTGTTCCTTTTCTACCCCCTCAGGGAATTTTGTCCACACCTTTGCTTTTTCCTTTCCCCCACGTCTCCTTTTCTTCCCATCCTGTTATATCCATCTGTTCCCGTTAACTCACCATGATGTGGAGCTGAAGAGACCCAAGCATAGTGGTCAGGAGTTCAGATTCTAGAGTCAGCCAGAAATCTGGCTCTACTGTATGGGCCTTTTATTCAGCCTCTCCGAGTCTCCTTTTTCTCATCTGTAAAATGGGGCTAATGATAGAACCTAATTCATAGTTACTGTAGCATTAAAAAAGAAAATGCTATCCAAGGCCATTTAGCACAGTTCCTGAAACTAAATGCTTAATAAGTGCAGACTTTTTGTTTGGGTTTTCATGTATCCTATGTTCTTCCAGAAAAATAATGGAAGTAGATGCAGTATAATGGAATACATGCAGTATAACAAATGAATATGTAAGTAAAGGAAAGTAAGTAGATGCAGTATAATGGAATACATACAGTGTAACAAATGAATATGTAAGTAAAGGGATCCCACCAGTGGCCAGAGAATAGGAGGGTTAATCAGGAGGTAACTCATGATGAAGGTGTCACGTAAAATGCAGAGCTCAAGTATGAAACAGAGGGACATCAAAACTTGGAATCTGGGCTTCCCAGAAGGTAGATGAAGGGAAACACTATCATGTTTCATAATCTTCTTAATATTTTTATATTAAGCCTATTAGTTGCTCAGTGAAAGCCCAATTACATTCAGTATTAAGATCACAGAAATTCTTACTCAAGAGCCTCCATAAAGTTGAACAAAGTCTCTAGAGTTAAATATGATTCTGTGCTTCATAGAATTCGCTCTTTTAATTTCCTTCAATAGAGGCTGCTGTAACACCAAAATGCAATTCAGTAAAAGCAACTCTGGTTCTACAGGGTATGAAATTGGGAGCTAGGCCGACTTTGGTTTGGATGGGGACTCTGCCATTGATTTGCTGGGTGGTCCTGAGCAAGCAATTTGATGGTGCTTAGATTGTTTCCTCCCCTGGAAAACGGCTATTCACCCCAACTTCGCATGATTATTTGAAAGATGATTGCTAATGTATGAAAAGCACCTAACTCAGGGCTAGGCACATGACCACAGAAGATAACTATTATTTTGAGGTAGCCTAGACATGGGGTTTAAGTATGTTACTCTCAAATGGTTTGGCTAAATCCAAAAATAAAATTGGAGATCGAAACGGGAACGCATGTCCTTCAGGCAACCTTCCATAAATACAATTTCTCATGACTGATTTTTGATAGGCACTGGGCAGCGAGCATTCAGCGTTATCCTCTTCTGACAAGTACTTGGAGTGCAAATATTCTGTTGCCAATTAGGGACAGACCATGCTTTAAGCCTCGGCTGAGGTGGGAATAGAGTTGACAACTCTTTTAAAAGTTGAGAAGCCTAACCAAAACATACGTCTGTAAAATGCCACCTCGCCTCCACATGGACATGGGCTGAGAGTGGGACGAGATTTTTCTCACAAACCTCAAAATTCTATGCCAAAGAGCATGACTGTGATTATTTTAGCCTGCAAAAATGTTAGAGTGCTGTGAAACGCCCACTCCCTTAGGCATGAGGCAGGTTCCACCCATTAGAGCGCTCACAGCCTCGCTAACCTTATAACTTCCAGGGAGCCCTCCAACAAAACCTGCTACCATCAGGTGATGAAGTCCTGTCCTGGGTAGTTCGCTTCGTCAGCAAGTTAGGTGTAACAGAGCATCTGCCAACAATAATTATTTAGGTTTTAAGATGATTGATCTTAACACTATTTTTTTTTAATGCTGATTAAATGGTCGTAGGTTGTTGTTTCTTCAGCTGACACCTATTTTGTGACAATAAAGCTAGGACATCAATACATTAGGAAATCTTTTTTCTCTCCTATTCTTGCTCTGTGTACAGCTTATACAAAAATGATGTCATTAACATACAATTTTAGGAGGAGATGCAGGTTGCTGCAAAGATGGGAAGAACATAGCCCATATCATCTCGATGGAATTCCTGTCCACCAAGACAACTTGCCCACAAAACCCAACTCAAGATGACACAAAGCGAGAAGGTTCCGGAGGATCGTTAAAGGGCAGAGACTCAGAGAACCTCATGCAGCTTGTTCATAGTCAATTCTGGTCCATTTCGAGATGTCTCAGAACGAACTATCTGAAAGCATAGGGTTTGAGGCCAATTCCCTGAAAGGAACAGTGGTCAGTGGTACAGTGCCATGCCTAGAACCTGCCTGCTTCTTAGGTAAAATTATTAAGGGGGAAAACTACCCTAAAATATCTAATATAGAAAGGTTGATAGTTTTTAAAAATAATCAATTCTTTTTAGTGGGTTGGTCTCACTAGACCTGTTGCCTACTGTTAGAGTTGACCTAGGTGAACAAATGTGCAGGGCTGGAAACCACCCTTAAGCAGATCTGAGGGCAAGAAATCTTCTCTGAAGATTTTGTTTATCTCAACTTTTCTAAAACAACTGTGCTATGTGAAAGGTGTTGCTGGAAGCCAATTGGAAACAGTAAATTTGGAAAAATTTCTCAGGCTAGGCTTCTTTTCCCCTGTTTTATAAAGCATAGCAGTTGAGATCTCCCTCCATTTACACATCAGGAGAAGATGTCTCAAGATGATTCCTTGCCTGAATTCTAAGATCTAATGGACAAACTTAGTTCCTTCAACGTGGGTTACCTGAATTTACTAAGACAATGAGAAAAATTGAATTTGGGTATTGAATTTCAAATTACATTTTGTCTGCTTATCCTACTTTCCTAATCAAACAATTACCAGGACAGTAGGCCCCACATCTTCCAGAACACAGGTTAGAGACTGTTTTAATTTACCAGGAGGCTACTGGGAAGGAAGAAAGGAGACCTCCTTCTATTAAAGTCTCTCCCACATGGGGCACCTGGCTGGCTCAGCTGGTTAAGCGTCTGACTCTTGGTTTCGGCTCAGGTCATGATCTCAGGGTTGTGAGATGGAGCCCCACATTGGGCTCTGTGATCAGGCAGACACTGCTTGAGATTCTCTGCCTCTCCCTCTCCATCTGCACCCCCCCACCCCCGCTACTGCACATCCTGGCTCACGCTCTCTCTCAAATAAATATGAAATCTTGAAAGTCTCTCCCACATAACTGCAATCTCTTCTCTTTCTTGACTGGAGGAGAAAAGGGGTGGTGGCATTATAGCTACCAGAATGAGAGTAACTGTGGCCCTCAGCCTACTTTATTTTATTGTCTGCTTTCAGGGAAGCCTCTGAGGCATTATGTGAATTTCACCTGGCCTGTTGCTGGTGTTAGAAAAAGAGTGAGAACCTTTGATGAATGCCCATAATGCTTCCCTAAGTTAGCTGAGCAGTGGAAATGCTGAGGAAATAGTCAATTACAGATTCCAGGGCCCCACTGCCAGAGATTCTAAGTTAGTCTGATGGGTGCCAGCAGTAGTGGATGAATTCTAAATTTTTCAAAAGCTATAAGAATTACACTGAAGTGTTTGAATTGTCCTTTTTACCTACTTTTACATGTGTAAGTGTGGAAAGCCAAATTATACTTACAGACCTGTCTGGATCTGGGGGCTCATGTGATTGAATTAGAACTCATTTTCTTGCCATTTCTTAGCTTGGTTTCCATTTGTGCCAACATTGGTCCCAAGCAGAGCTGTCCCCTAAGTGGCAATCAACACTCCCAGGCTTATATAGTCTTCTAGCTTTTGGTCAGGAAAAAAAGAGATTCTCTTATTCAGTAGGTCCAAAGACCCAGAGTTGAGTCTCACTTATTCTGATCAGCCCATCCTTGAGCCCGCTACTATCACCAGGAGCTGGTAATGCTGTCATTGACCCGGTCCAGCTAAAATGTCCATCAGCAGCCAGAGGCAGAATCTACTCCACCAGAAACAATCAACTGGTAGTGGTGGAGGATTTCCACAAGGAAGCTCACAGTGCTGAATAAAGAGACGAGGGATGTCAATTGTACATTGATGGTGAATGGACCAACAGTTATTAATGAAGCCGGTAATCATCATATAATTGAATCACTTCTGAGAAGAGGAATTACCACACATAATAATAAACTGATTAGCAGATTTTTTGGCAGGGCATGGAGCCTTCTGGCCCTGCCTTTTCCTACTCAGTGTCTGCTGTTGCAGATCAAGTCAGACTTCTCCCCCTGGAACTTGACTAAGATTGAGGTGGAAGTATATCAAAAGAATCAACAATGAAAGCAAGTCGCCCCCCAAAAATGGGGGCCATCACTATACGTTTTTAAGTAACCAGTGCATCAGGACACTAATATCCTTGTAATTGTCAAAAAGATGGTAGAATTGAAAGGTTATGATGTAGCAAATTTCAATTACTTCTGTATGGGAGGCCAGACACATTTTAGCTGTGCCAAGGTACTGGGGGAGTCTTGGATGTGTGAGAAGATAAGAGGTTTTCAGCAAGGTATAAGATTTCTCTGTTACAGGTTTTCAGTACCAGTTATCAAGTACATTTCTTATCTGTGACACCTTTTATCTTTAACACAGTCTTTAAAATGGATCTTAAAATGGGGAAGGAGAACTTCTTAGGGCAGATTAATAAAATGATGCATTTAAGTCACATAATATAGGAATACTCTTTTACATTTAACAAGCTTTAAAAATACATCTTTTCATATGATCTGGAAGAGAGGCTACAAAAATTGTCTTAAAATCCTGTCAAACCTTACCATCTTGTTTCTGGAAATAAGATTGTGAAGTAGAGTTTAAAAATTATGTCAGAAAATGCTTGCTTCACCCTCAACTCAATTTTTCTATCTGCGATATGGGAATAAAAATAATTAAAAATAACAAAGGTGAAAAAAGTTAAGTGGTCTTTTGGGACATAGAATTACTTAGATATAATTACTCCTCCATGGTAATAATTTTATTTAATTAAAATTATTTAAAGCTGACTTCATTTTCAGTTCCTATTGAGGTTTCAAAATAATAGTTTCTTAAATATATTAATAGTATGATATTAATCCCATGTAAAATTATTTCCTAAGAAGTGAGATAAACTGTATCATTAATAGCATTTAATGAACTTTCACATTATAATTGATATTTCCATTCTACAGTTAAGGGGGAAGGGACCATAAATAATCACTTAATAGTTAAGGATACACACTTCTCATGGGATGAATAAATAAAAGTGTGGATAGATCTAGATAAAATATAAATTTATATGCACACATCTTCTGTTATATCCAGACACACACTTGGTAAATTTATTTGTACATAAACTATTTTACTCTGAGTACGAAAATGGTACAGCTCTTTGGGGGCTCTCATTATCCATAAAGGTTCTCAGTAGGAAAAAAAAGGCTAAATTGTTATATAGGAGAATTCTTAGAACACATTTTCAGCCCTTCTTAATCTTTTACTGTGTTCCTTTTTAGGTTCTGCCTCTCTATCTGTATGCCAGTTACTCTTTATTTTGCATAGACTAGGCATAAAGAAGAAAAACACAGCTATAAACAATCCTGAAGATCCATGATAGTTGGTGTGATATGTATTTTGTTTTCAGTGAGTATATTGCCCCCTCTCTGATACCAGCCCAATCCTTTTACTTTTGCTCTAATTTGCAGTGAGGTGCCCTTTCCTGGTTGATATTTAGAAGCCATACACCTCTTCCTGCCTCATCCAGATCAAGCCATAGCTAGGAAAGAGAAACATGTCGTCTGTCTTTATGACACTAGTAAACACTGAATCCGGAGTTGTCTCTAAGTCAATGTCTTTAGTAGAGCAAGAAACGTGACAAACACTTCTGGACAGAGTGTGGTCAAACATGTCTGAAAGGCAACCACATAAATGAAGGAAAGGCAGTGTTGCCACAACAGTGAACCTCTGAAAGGTGAGCTGGATTCTGCCCAGCATTGTTCACTTAGAGGACAAAGCCACACCTGCCGGCCTGGGAGCTAGAATTGCTCTGCGGCACCGACGGCAGAACAGGGAGCCAGTTTAGATTGCAGCAGTTGATAGGGCAACATGGCTGTAAAAACAATGGGAAATTTGCCAGGGTTCACCTGCTTGTCCATGCTTGATAGAATTTAGGTAACTTGCAAACACATGGATTAAGCTTTACTCTGGAAAAAAAAATTAAAAGTATGCAGTGGTTTAGGAAGATAGGATTTTCCTAGAGTTTTAGAAGTGCTCGAATAAAAACAGTTGGAAGTAGTGTTCAAATTTATTTCACTTTTCCTGCTGCGTTCAGCAGTTTTCATTTCTATTTTCTTGATGTGATATACTGAGAAAAACAAACCCAACCACCCAAAGGGAGCTGCTGAGTATCGCTGACCAGAAAAATAAAGTAAATGCCTCTTAACATTCCCCTGCCATTTTGGTAGATGGGGTGGGGGGGAGTGAGAAGTTTTATTTCCTAATAGGTGGCATGGTAGGTACCTTGGCAGTAGAGATCACTGAGGAATCCACATGAAAACCTAAAACTCTGGGCCCCAATTAAAAGGGCTCCCCAGCACGATTACGAAGTAGAAAACATGTCGTATTTCTCCAGTAGCGCTTTCTTCTGGGCAGGGAGGTTGACCTTTTCTGCTCTGTCGTCATCCTCCTGTCCGAAGATCTGCTTCTGTTCTGCTTTATTCAACTTATTTTTTTCAGCCTGTTGCTCTCCGCTATCCTTCCTTCCTTTTCTACTTTTTTCCAAATCTTCTCTAAGTTTTCCTTAGAATCTTTTTCTCATCCTGTCAGCTACCTCTTACCCCTGGGGTAAGGAATTTAACATTTTCTTTCCCCAAATTGATTGTATTTTTCATGGGAATTTAGAAATACTGCATTATAGTCTCACCATAGGGTGGTAGTATCTTATTACCACCTTGGGACTTTGAATTTCCCATTATAATTAAGAATGACTGAGGTTGATGTTTGCTTTAACTTTAAATTTTTTAATAGTCTTGCAAAACTTCTCTGAACTCAAAGGGGCAATAACTGTCCAAAAAATCGTCATGTAGATAGTCTCATCAAAAAGCATGTTAAGCATTTCCAGAGTATTGGCAAGATACATCTAAGATCTATGATCGTTCATTGATTTAGCCTAGGTGTTCTCAGTTCTTTGTTTTGGAATTTACCTCCCCAGAAGTTAAACCATTTTTATTTTTACACAACTGTACTAAAGTGTAATTTCAATACCATAAAATTCACCAGTTTAAATGTATAATTCACTGATTTTTAGTAAATATACAGAGTTGTACAACCATCATCCCAAAAAGATCACTCATGCCAGTTACAGTCACTCCCTGTTTCCACCTCCAGCCCCTAGCAACCACTAGTCCATTTTCTATGTCTAGCTATTTGCTTTTTCTGGACATTTCACATAAATGGAATGGTGCAAAAGTAGTCTTGTACATCTGACTTGTTTCATTTAGCATAATGATTCTGAGTCCATGACACAGAATGTGTCAGTAGTGTCTTCTTTTTATTGTTGTAGCATTCCAGTGTCTGGATATGGCACATTTTCATTTTCCACTTGCCAGGTTATAAACAATTGGGTTATTTCCATTTGGGAGGTATCATGGATAATGCTGCTATAAATAAGCATTCATGTTACAAGGCTTTATGTGGGCGTATGTTTTCATTTCTTTTTGGTGATAACTAGGGAGGAGAAGTGTTGATTCATATGTTAAATTTAGGTTTGTTTACCTTTTTAAGGAACTACCAAACTGTTTTCCAAAGTGACTACATCATTTTACATCCTCATCAGCATTTTGTGAGTTCTAGTTTCTCTATATCTTGACCATTCAGTACTTTCTGCCTTGATTGAAGCCAGTCTAGTGGGTATGAAGCAGTACTGCCTTGCAGTTTAATTTATATCTCTCTAGTGACTGATGATGTTGAGCATCCTTTCATATGCTGCTTAGCCATTCATATGTTGTCTTTGGTAAAATGCCTATTCAAATCTTTTGCCCAATTTTTAATTGGGGTTTTGTCTTTGTATTATTTTTAAGTGTTCTTTATATACACTGGATACAAATCCTGTATCGGATACATATTTGCAATTATTTTTTTCCCAGTATATGGCTTGTCTTTTCATTTTCTTAATAGTATCTCTCTTTTTTTTGGTATTTTTTTATTATTTTATGTTAATCACCATACATTACATCATTAGTTTTTGATGTAGTGTTCCATGATTCATTGTTTGCGTATAACAGCCAGTGCTCCATTCAGTACATGCCCTCTTTAATACCCATCACTAGGCTAACCCATCCCCCCACCCCCCTCCCCTCTAGAACCCTCAGTTTGTTTCTCAGCGTCCATAGTCTCTCATGGTTAATCTCCCCCTCTGATTACCCCCCTTCATTTTTCCCTTCCTACTATCTTCCTCAATTTTTTTAACATATAACGTATTATTTGTTTCAGAGGTATAGGTCTGTGATTCAACAGTCTTGCACAATTCACAGCACTTACCATAGCACATACCCTCCCCTATGTCTATCACCCAGCCACCCCATCCCTCCCACCCCCCGACTCCAGCAACCCTCAGTTTGTTTCTTGAGATTAAGAATTCCTCATATCAGTGAGATCATATGATACATGTCTTTCTCTGATTGACTTATTTCGCTCTGCATAATACCCTCCAGTTCCATCCACGTCGTTGCAAATGGCAAGATTTCATTCCTTTTGATGGCTGCATAATATTCCTGTGTGTGTGTGTGTGTGTGTGTGTGTACACATACATACCACATCTTTACCCATTCATCTGTCGATGGACATGTTGGCTCTTTCCATAGTTTGGCTATTGTGGACATTGCTGCTATAAACATTGGGGTGCATGTACCCCTTCGGATCCCTACATTTGTATCTTTGGGGCAAATACCCAGTAGTGCAATTACTGGGTCGTATGGTAGCTCTATTTTCAACTTTCTGAGGAACCTCCATACTGTTTTCCAGAGTGGCTGCACCAGCTTCTATTCCCACCAACAGTGTAGCAGGGTTCCCCTTTCTCCACATCCCCGCCAACATCTGTCATTTCCTGACTTGTTAATTTTAACCATTCTCACTGGTGTGAGGTGGTATCTCATTGAGGTTTCGATTTGGATTTCCCTGATGCCAAGCGATGTTGAGCACTTTTTCATGTGTCTGTTGGCCATTTGGATGTCTTCTTTGGAAAAATGTCTGTTCATGTCTTCTGCCCATTTCTTGATGGGATCATTTGTTCTTTGGGTGTTGAGTTTGAGAAGTTCTTTATAGATTTTGGATACTAGCCCTTTATCTGATATGTCATTTGCAAATATGTTCTCCCATTCTGTCGGTTGTCTTTTGGTTTTGTGGACTGTTTCTTTTGCTGTGCAAAAGGTTTTTATCTTGATGAAGTCCCAATAGTTCGTTTTTGCCCTTGCTTCCCTTGCTTTTGGCAATGTTTCTAGGAAGAAGTTGCTGCAGCTGAGGTCAAGGAGGTTGCTGCCTGTGTTCTTCTTTAGGATTTTGATGGACTTCTGTCTCACATTGAGGTCTTTCAACCATTTGGAGTCTATTTTTGTGTGTGGTGTAAGGAAATGGTCCAGTTTCATTCTTCTGCATGTGGCTGTCCAATTTTCCCAACACCATTTGTTGAAGAGACTGTCTTTTTCCATTGGACATTCTTTCCTGCTTTGTCAAAGATTAGTTGACCATAGAGTTGAGGGTCCACTTCTGGGCTCTCTATTCTGTTCCATTGATCGATGTGTCTGTTTTTGTGCCAGTTCCATACTGTCTTGATGATGACACCTTTGTAATAGAGCTTGAAGTCTGGAACTGTGATGCCACCAGGCACAGAGAACCCCCCTCAAAATCAATAAATATAGGTCAACACCCCGACATCTAATAATAGTATCTCTCGAAGCAGAAAAGTTTTTAACTTTTAATGAAGTCTAATTTTTAGATGCATATTTAGATCATGCTTTTGGTGTTGTATCTGTGAATTTTTGCCTAGCCCAAGGCCATAACTACTCTCTTCTTGTTTCCTTCAAGAAGTAGTTTTATAGTTTTCACTCTATGATCAATTTTATGTTAAGTTTTGTATATGGGAATTTTATTACTTTTAAAGATAGATTTACTTATAACATCCTCCTAATTTCCATGGAGTATACTTAAAGGTATCTTTGGGAAGGTTCTGAAGGCAAGTAGAAGGGGGGGTAGTTTTTTTGTATACCTGACCTAATTCCAAGCTGATTCATCTTTTGGTTAGTATTAAAATTTACTTTTTGAAATAGCCACCTACTAGTAGCTCATATTTTTCCTTGAGAGGACATTAAAATCCAGAGAGCTCAAGAACCCTTCTGATGCTTGTGAAGAATTCAAATATTGAGCAAAGTATTCTTTGAGTCACTGTCCCACTAATGAGTGTCCAAATAAATTGTCTGAAAGAAACTGATGTTCATCACATGAGAGTTTAACATCAGAGTTATCCCACCTGAACCTATGATCGTGCCTCCTTAATGTCCTCTTAAGAGAATGCAATATTTAGTTATTCAGAAAACTGGTAATAATAACACGCTGCTAGAAAAAGTCAGAAAATCTTGATTCAAAAACTATTTGAAGAAGTATAAATGTTTATTGAGAATCCTACATCAGTACCATGTGGCTCAACAAAATGTGTCCACTCCCGACAGGTTATTTTTAGAAATGAGGTTTTACAGGCAATCAAATACAACAACAAAAATGCCTGAAAGATAATACATGTCAGCATCTCCATGTCAATGAAGTGAAAGCTTTTCTGAAAATGAAATGGCCTTCTTTTAGAACTCTGGAATCCTAAACTACCAGACATTTCAGGAACTATTTTGGCTGAAAATGATATGAGAGATTTTTCTTTTTCATAATTTTTATTACAGTGGAAATGGTTTTTGTATTTCTAACAGTTTGACAAGAGCTAATTACAATGCGCTCATCTGCTTGGCGGACTAATTTGAGCCATTGGGCATCAACACCATAGACATGCAGCAGCATTGCAAATGATACGCATGCTTCCCTTGCTCCAAGAATTTGTACTTGCTATAAAAGAAAACAGATTTGGACAGCCCTGGAAAAGTTGGGTTTGGTTTGAAGAAAACATTTCAGAATTACATTAGAGCTGGCCTACAAGTGAACTAAAAATACCTGCTCATCTCAGTGGTCTTGGCCCAGGGCCTTTCCTTTTACTGTAAAAGTCAGGCTGTTGGAACAGTTGGAGTTCAGCTTGCTTGCTGTCTAAACTAGTGTTCTCTGATAACTTCTGTTACCATTGAAACACAAGCCCTGTTGCATTTAAGAGAATGTTTGGAGGTGTGGAAAATAGCCAAGAGAAATGTCTACTTAGTGTTCAAACCTCTAGGCTTCCCGTGCAATAACTACACTACTTAGATCTGTTAAGAAACGGGAGAAAGACATTCATCAGTAAACATTACACAGCAAGGGTAAAAGACGGAATGGAGTAAAGAAGCCTGTTAAAATCAGCCTAAGATGATTATTTGAATTGCAAAGAGAAATGTTCAGACATAGCTAGAGCTGCTAAACATAACTCTTGAAGTTTTTCCAGAACAGAGGGATTGGGGGGAATGAGACCAGTGAAGGAGAAAATTAGAAAATTATAAGACAGAATGGGAGATGAAGTTTCAGAAGCTGGTAAGATAGCTGAAATACATGATATTATTAGGTCTTAAATATATTTATAAAAGTGAAAATTTTAAAACATGTTTTCTGACTTTGGCTCTGTGATTTTAAGACTGAAATGAAGACATTAAATCTGGACAAAGAAATCACCAATGGTAACAGCTAGGTTATAGCATGAAGGATTAAAAAGAAAGACCAGAAATCAATAGCCCAGGGAAGATATTCATGGTAAATTGAATAAGTCTGGGTGAGATCATTTGAGTGGCAATGAATCAGAATGATACCAAACATCCCTAAATTTGGCAGAGGGCATATATATATATATACTATATATATAGTATATATATAAAGCAGTCACTGCAATTGATCATCTGCTTTTTTAAAGGCATTCCTGTTCAGGGACATAGAATGGGGACTATAAAGACGACAGTACGAATTTTTAAAGTAACTTGTGTCGCAGACTTTACTAACATGTGTTTGGCTGGGTATCCTATTTTCTGGCACAGTATAGAAAACAGAGGGAGTTCCCCCCACGAGCAACTGCAGTACCAGCTGTTGCCCTAAATATTGTACCTGTTCATGACGGAGATGACTTTAAAGCCAGGTTTCAAGCTTAGGGAAAATTTTACATTTTGTACATCAGCAAACATTGCTATCAGATTTGTAAGTCTAGTTACAGCATTTACACACACAAAGAAGGGAGTTGATGAGGAACGTACTTCAAAAGGAGTAATAGTAACAGATTCATTTCTTTAAAAATGTAAAAGACAGGGCGCCTGGGTGGCTCAGTCCGTGAAGCGTCTGACTCTTGATTTCGGCTCAGGTCATGATCTCAGGGTTGGGAAGTCGAGGCCCACGTCGGGCTCTGCACTCAGCTCTAAGACTACTGGTCCCTCACCCTCTGCTCCTCCCCCCACTCATGCGTGCACATGCTCTCTCTGTCTCTCTCTCAAATAAATACATTTTTAAGAAATAAATAGAGATGTAAAAGATGACTATCTTTAATAAGCCTTAACAAACCTACAGCACTTCTAAAGCCCAGAAAACATAAATGGCACATGTGTATGACAATATCCCCAAATAATATTATTTAGAAAATATGTAGAAATTTGTATGACAGTATTCCCAAATGATATAATTTACACATTTAACCCAATAATTTATTAATAGTTTAAGAATTAAAAAAGAGGAAGAGATATCAGAACATTAGATCATGACTTGAATATCATGAAGAAAAAAGATGTCCTTTTCATTGGCACTGGAGGCATACATAAAAGACAAATAAATTGAGAGCCAACATTAAAGTACTTTTTTTTTTAAACTAAACATGGAATGTTCTTTACCTGTAGTAGTGAGACAGTCATGGATCCTTTCAGAACCAGCTGCAGCCTAGAGAAATGAGACACTAGAGAAGGATAAGCATCAGTGAGCTTAACAGCCTTAACATATTCTTCCATGTTTCTTTGGATAGTCCTTCAGTGTTTTTTAAAGCAGTTGTTACTTGGTATCAACAAACTCTTCATGGATCAAACAGTACCAATTCCTCTTAATTATTCATGTTTGGTCATTTAAAACAATACAGTAAATATGTGTTGATCTGTAATCTGCAAGAATGACTTTGCAAGCAGCCTGATTTTGAACAAGAATTTCTGTGAATAATAAGGCTATTAAAACTAAAAACATAACTGTATTTGATCCTATGGCAGGCATTACAAACTACTGGGTAATGTACTCATTTCTAATGAAGGGGCCTGAGAGAATCAACAGTCTCCAGGCATCTGTAAGCATTTGTCAAGTTGATTCCACATTCCAACTTTTACTAACATTAGACTCACAACATTGCAGGGATTTCTTATCAGTTATTCATGTGTGGTTGGTGTGATGTTCCAGTTGGACATACTCTGGGCTTTACATTTTGGAGTTGTCAGTGTTCTCAAAGCAAAGCCAGAACCTTTCATCCCTGACTTTGATAAAAATGACATGAAATATCAGTACAAGTTGTAAGCTGAAAGAGAAAAAAAATCTAAATAAATAACTTCCCAAGCCTCCTGGCTGGCAGGTTCTATTGATAGAATATCTCCATCAAGGAAAGTATGTGCATTATGCTATGATTGGTTGATAGCACCATCTTTGAGGTTGTTTGGGTCCATTTTGTTTTGGAGATTCTTCAGCAGGTGTTTCTGGGAGTCGTATGTAAGATATCTTCAAATGAGTTCTATCTCATTGTCCATGTGCTTTAATAGATGGAGTCAAGCTATGCTTTTCAAAAGGGCAGGGTGTACTGAGATGGTGGACTTTAAGTTTCAGGAAGCAATTTAAAAACCCAGTGTATGGTTTCACAGAGTAAAGAATTGGAAGTTACTGATCTGTATTTATAAGTAGTCTAAGTAAATTTGAAGAAACAATGACCTTTCAACACTATTAGCAAATAATGACCTAAGTTATAGTATATACATTCAATTCAAAGCTTTACCAACACACCAACCCCAGTTTCTCTCTTTTTTTTTTTTCTACTCCCAACCATATATTCCTCCTATCATCAGAAAAGAGGTAGATGGTTCTCTTGACATATTTTGCCTAGTCAATATAAGGGATCATTTAGTAGAGTTTGTGTTTTGATTTTTTTTTTTTTTTTGGCTAAGCACACAAGCCACACACACACACACAATGCACAACAAAACACAACATACCAACTGTCTTATCAGTTTGGTGTCTGTTTGAAACTACTCAAAGAGAAAGCAGTAGAGGGAGTCATCAGAATTCTCATTCTAGTTGAGAGAAAGAAAGAGAAGCCACTGCATATGAGCATCTGTGTGAGGCTCTTATGGACGTGCGAAGTCTCCTGGTATCATTGTGGAATGACCCCAGGAAACAGAACAAGTTGGAGCAATCCAGGGGGTCTGACGTTGTCACCATTTCCCTGCTGTTTATTTTAGAAAACAGTCCAAACAAAGCAAAACCTCTCTTCAAAAGAGCAACATCTCAGACTTTAAAAACCACCTTGAAAAAGCTATCACTACTCTGGGAATGAATCAGGTTCATTTTGCCTATCTTCTGTCCTCTTTTCACTAGAGGTGGTACAAAAGGCTTTAGTGGAACCAACCAGAAATAAAGACCTTAGAGCAGGTGGTGATGCCATCTGGCTATTTAAATCAAGGCAAAACCAACCCCTTCCCAGAAGATGAAGTTCTAAAAACTGATGATGTGCAGAGTCTGACTTAATCCAAGGGAGAATAAATGGGCAGAGTGGGTTAACCTCCAGTTCTTCTTTAGCCATATTTTTAAGAAATGTTAAACATTAATAGATGGTGAGAAAGAGACTAGAGCAAATGCTAAAGATTGAGTGAAATTTTTTTCTATACTACTGTCTCACCCTAACTCCTTAAGTCAGAATTCATGCCATCATCTGGGAAATAGACCTATCCTTCTTCTCTATACACTTTTTTTTTTTAAAGGATTTTATTTAGACAGTGAGCTGGGGGAGGGGTGGTGGGGAGAGGGAGAGATGATTCCAAGCAGACTGCCCCCACAAAGTGCAGAGCCCGACATGGGGCTCGATCCCATGACCCTGAGGTCATGACCTAAGCCAAAACAAGAGTTGGGCACCTAACTGAATGAGCCACCCAGGCACCCCATCTGTATACATTTGTTGATATGCATACCATTTCTTCTTTGCTAAGTTGAGGATGATCTATTGTCTATGGGAGAGAATTGGCAATGTTTCTCAAAGAGAAGTGGTGGTAGCATTTGGGACAGGAAAATTTTTCACTGGGCAGCACTCTTCCACATAGTAGAGGGTGTTTCACACCCTGGCCCTACCCACTCAGTGCCAGTATCTTCCCTCTCCCACCCCACTGTGGCAATGAAAAATATCCCTGCATATTTCCAAATGAACCACGGCGGCGGGACGTGGCCGCACAGTACCCAAATGTTTGAAAGTTGACCCTCTTCCCTTCCTTCCCTCCTTCCCCTCCCTGTACCTGAAAGGATTTAAAGAAGCATTTGATGGGATTAATTTGCCAAGAGGGCTTTCATTTGCTTTTTGCTATAGTCTTGAATCATATTTTTAATTCAAGAGTTTTATAACCTTGCTGATGGCTTTTTCACAAAGCCATATTTTTAGGTCCCACTTTACATTCCCTAGCTTTCTTCTTTAAGGCCAGTCTTATTGGTAAAGTTGAAATACTTTTTTTTTTTAAAGATTAATTACTTGTCAGAGAGAAAGAAAGAGAGCACAACCAGGGGGAGCGACAGGCAGAAGGAGAAGCAGGCTCCCCGCTGAGCAAGGAGCCTGATGCAGGACTTGATCCCAGTACCCTGGGATCCTGACCTGAGCCAAAGGCAGACACTTGGTTAACTGACTGAGCCACCCAGGGATCATGAAATACTTTCCTTTTAAAGGATTGATTACCTTACACATTTTTTTTATGTACTGCTAAGCGCCTTAAAGTTTGTTGTTGTTGTTGTTGTTTTGGTTTGTTTTAAAGCACTGCCTAGTTCCTCAACAGGCAAATGCTATATATTTATCATCTTTCTAACTTGAGGCCTCTCTCAGATCAGAGAATATTCCCATACCAGATGCTGTCTGTTAGGTTAACCATATATGTACTTTTGATACATTTCCTCATTCTGTTTTACCTAAAGTAAATATTGGATGATGAAACAAACAGGAAAACGTCAGAGAGGGAATGCTGGGTGAAAAACGGGTTAATACTGTGAAGGCCGGAGTGTGAATGTGTTAAGTTTAAGAAAAAAATGAATTGAAATTAAGGAGGAAAAGGATTTTATGAAAGGGCCATGAAATAATTAATTGTTTTGTAGGAGAGGGCCTTTCCATGTAGGCAGAGAATTTTTTCTTCACTTCTTTCTGAAGAGACAGTCAAATAGAGAATCTCATCTCTTAATTAGAAAGAAAAATACTCATCAAACACATCTCATCACTGGAGAGCTAATGATCCACAGCTGTTAGTCTGAAAGGGCAGGCTTTTTTCCTGAACAGTAGGAAGTGTTAATCATTTTGGATGAGATTTCTTTTTAAAATATACTGTAGTTTGCAAAAGAATAGGATATTCAATATTCCAACTTAAATGATTTTTTTGAAGTGTTCTTCCCCAGGGATACTGTCATGTGTTTCACTGAATGATCATTGAATGCAGGCATCTTCCACTGCACTTCAATGAGAGCATCAGTTGATGGGATGATGTGAATCCTCCTGTCCTGCCTGGGATTCTTAAGACCCCAGGCTCAAAGAAAGAAAAATCATGCATGTCTTGCACCTCCTAAGAAATGGTGTTGCTCTAAAATCTTAATATTTTGAATCATTCACTCTACTTGACATAATTTGCCTTGTTTAAATACGAGTGAAAAGCCTTAGCCCACCTTCACTTAGCTTCTGAGTGAAAAAGGGTTGTTTGTTTGTTTGTTTAATCTTCATGTGAAAAAGTAGGGCTTTTTTTATCTGTAAAAATGTAATTGGCTCATTCATTTTCTAATCTCTGGCTGTACTGGAACCTTGCTAACCTCTTCTAAACATTTTGAACAGAAGAAAAGCCCCGTTTAATAGAAACCTTGTGAATAGCCAACTTTTGATTATTCAGAGCCATGCAAGATAGTGAGAAAGGGGAGGAATGAATTTGGGCTTCACAAACCTCATTTTGACCATTAGTTTTTGACCTCTCTGCCATGTGAAACCCTTACCACAACACCTAAGAAGTGGTATTCCATTTCCTTGCAGTAATGCAAAAGTAGTTATCCCAGAGCAGGAGGAAGGAAAGAAATAGACATACGGAAAATCTACAAATTGAATGATCAGTCTGTAAATAATTGATAACCTTCGAGCATCGATATTCACTATAAAAGTCCTCCTTAGAGGCAGTGGAGTACTGATGGAAAAACACACTGTTTTGGGGATCAGAAGACCTGGCTCTGCCACCCAGTAGCAGGTGTCTGTAGACAAGTCTCAAACTTGAGCCTCAGTTTACCTATTTGCAAAACAAGCACAGTAGTCTCTGCCTTCCCAGCTTGCCTCTCAGGACTTTTCCCCTAAAGTTTGTTTTATGTAATGTGATATAAGACATTTGTTAGGATGAATGATTTTATTTATCTTTCAGTAAATTATAGATTTTCAAAAAAGCCACTCTGAATATTTATGATTAAATTTAGATAGCTTTTAAAGTCTAGCCCAAATAGACACTGAATAATTGCATCTGTGATGTTGATGCTAATGTCATAGGCAAGATACCATTGATTTAGATGAAAGATTTGGATTTAAAAGCAAAAAAAAAAAGATTATGAACAGGAATTGATAGTCACAAAACAGCTAGTTCAGAACAAGATTCTTTTATATCTAGGGGCAGATACAGAGGTTGTTTAAAATGGTTAACATTTAATAATGCCTGATTAAGTCTGGAGTTCACAAAATCTGCAGTGTGTGCTAATGCCAATTACTAGAAATAATGAGTTTATGTAAAGACCTGGATTTTTCTTGTTTCAGCTATTAACAAAAATTTTAACAGCAACCCCTCTAATTGCACATTTATGATTTCCTTCCAACAAAACCCTTTCACACACAAATCCCTCTAAGAAACACCACCCATCTTCTATAACTGCTGAAAGGGGATAGTGACCATTCTTGGAGTATTAGTTTATAAAGTCTCTGAATTTTTCAGAAATAATTTTAAGTATGAAAACGTCAAATTGATAATACTTGGACTTACTGAGTACTTTGTGATAAAGTGTTTTCACATACATTACTGGAGTTGTTCCCCACAGTCAACTTGTGAAATAGGCAGGTGTTACCATTTGATAAATAATAGAATCAAATAAAAGAGAATAACTGACTTGCTCAAGGTCCTGTGATGATCAAATAGCAGAAATGGATCTAAAACCACTTCTTCAGTCTTCTGGTCCAGACCATATTTATTACAGACACCATTGTCTCCTTGGAAAAAGGATATGTGTCAGTTAGCTTTTGCTGTATAACAAACCACCCCATAATTAGTAGCTTAAAGCAACTACCACTTATTTAGTGATGATTCTGTGGGCCAGCACTTTGGACCAGGTTCAGTTTGGGTCTGGAAGTATGGGCAGGATAAATGCTGGGACTTTTATGGTTTGTATTTATATTCTGTGAATGTGTCAGGGATTTTTTTTTTTTTTTGAATCGCTCCTTGATTTCTTTTTCTACCCCATTTTAGCCTGTTACGATATCTGACTTTTTTCTCTCAAACTTAGGAGTAAGTGGAGTCAGGACCAAGGATAGATCCTATATTGTCTCGGCTTTCCTGGGGTTTCTCTGAGATATCTTTCACATGCTGCCCTAGGAGGACACTGAGGACCTGGTCTTGGGTGTTATCTTGGTTTTTTGTAAGAGGAGAGGCTCAATCTCAGTGCAGGTGGTCCCTGAGAGAAGGGAAGCCTGAGTGTGGAGACAATAAGCTAAAAGGCACCCTCCCTCCTCTGAGGGCTCTCTTTATTGGATAATCCTCTCCTGCTAATAATTATTATAATAACCACTAATACTATAATCCAGAGACCATGTCATATCTTAATTTTGAACATCAACTATTGTGTATCACATAGTAGTGTTCAATAAGTATAGTTTATTGTTAATCGGTGTTTGTTCTTTTTTACTTTGACCTTTTGAAATCTCCAGTTAATTATTGAGGAAGAAAAAAAATGAATGCTTTTGTATTTAGAGTTTATTCAAAGCTCTCTTGTTTTTTTAAAAAAGGTATTCTCAACAGCAGAGGTCCCTTACCTAATTACCTAAATATTAGATTCTTAAAGAAAACAAAATAGGGAAGATTATTTTTCCATTGCCAAGATCCATGAAACTAATCCAATTCTACCATTTTTTTTTTTTTTTGTTCTCTTCTATATCTTTCCCCATCTTATGTTCTGGTGCCTGTGTTGTTGTGCATATAAATACCACAGGTATTAATTAGACATGCCTTGTCAGTTCTGAGTGCTGTATTTTAAGAAAGCTATTGCTTTTTAATGGATTTGGATGTGGTGAGAGGATGATGTCCACAATGGAGACGTGCCCAGAAATCATGCCTTGTGGATTAGTGCTTTAAGCAACTAGTGATGTTATATCTAGAGAAGAAAAAGGCATGATAGGTGTCTTGATTACTTGGTTATCACCTAGAAAGTGTATTCTATGCAATACCTGTCCTCCAACTAACACTAACACATAGACATCCCCAGTAACTTTATTCTGGGTGACATCAGAACTCTAACACCAGTGAGTGGACATTACAGGATAGAATATCTGTGCTTAATAAATTTAAAATAAATCCAATTGGTGACATTTAGCTGTGGAATCATCTGAGTCCCATCCATGAGGCCAGAACACGTCAAGTCAAGTGAACGTCCTCAGAAGAGGCAAACATAGAGTAAGGTCCAAAAGGAAAGATGGTAGTCAGACCATAATACACTATATAGTTTATGACTGCATGGCCAGAATGGAAAGAGAATCTTTCTATGCCTCAGGGAGAAATTGGTTAGTGGCATCCCAGGTTGTAATTCTGAATATATTTTCATGAATTTACTTGATGTTACATAGTGGCTATATAGTACTTTTACTGAAACAATAATTACGTAGATTTATGTTAAAAGAACCCAGTACCCATTTATTCATTAATGCAGCTAATATATATTTATTGAACACCTTCTATTCCTAAGCACTCTTCTGGGCTCTGGGGATAGAACAAGAAGAAAAAGAAAAAGTCCTTATCCTTAAAGAGCTTATATTCTAGTAACCGCCCAAATTTTGCAAATGTATAAAGAATTAATATGGATTCTAGCCAAAAATAATTTTCCCTTTTACATGTGTTTGTGTCTGTCAGATTTGCCTTAATTAATTTCCTGAATAAAGAATTATCATTTAAAAATACATTTTAGTAGAATAATCATAGCCATCAATTATAATTTGTATCATCTTTATATATATTGCATAAATTTCAAAAATTAAATAGAAATATTTTATTTTTCTGGAAATCTTTCTACTTATGAAAGTAAAGATGAGGCTCATGTCTCATGCATTGATACATTTGAGGTTTTTCTTATTCAGGAACTTGAATCTATAGTTACCATGTAATTCTATCCAAAAGTCATTTCTTGGGTTACTAAATCATTATTTGTGGGTGTCCATCTGGGTTATGAATATCCCAAGAATTCAGGATTTAATGTCACATTAAAAAAAAAAAAACATGTCACAGTAATGCCATGAAGTCATTTTAAATAGAAGGGATGTTAAAGGTTATCGGGTCTATAGACCTGTGTGTTTAGAAATGAAAACACAGAGGCAGAGTGACTTTCTAAGGCCTGGAATCTGTCTTCTGGTCCTTAAGCCATGGGTTTCTCTACCCCTCCGCACAGGCTGATTTTCTCCACCATCTTATTAGACTGTATATTGGCTAAAGCGTATTAAGAAGGCTGTAAAGAGTCAGTGCTGCCCTGCCTGACATGAGTGTTCTCAGGGCGCTGCTCCTAACCCTTCTGGCCTGTCAAACGCCTGATATCTGTGTTACCCCAACCAGATGGCTCAAATTCCCACTTACACTAGGGTTCAGCTAAATCTCAGGAGGCAGATGACTTTCCAGGTTTCAGTAATGGAGTAAGCATCACCTGAGGACCTTAGTCAATATTAGTTAACTTTCTGAATTTCATAAGGTATCGATAAACATGTACACAACAATACAAATATTTTCTGAGCACTTATTGGGTACCATGCAGTGTGTTAACGTCCTAACACATTTCAACTCTGGTTCTCACAACCTGTCAGGTGGATATACTTCTCAGCCCCATTTTACAGAGGCAGAAACTGAAGGCAGAATGGTGCCAGAAGTGATGGGACTAGTCAGCATTAGGGATGGAATCCAGCTCTTCGGTACCTCCATGAAATCATTTGACTTAATGTTGCCTTGTTTGGCACCTGGAGCCACAGACTCAGAGAGTTTAGATGATCTCTTCAGGATTATAAGAGGGGGGATGGGTGCAAGGGCAAGTCACACTTTGTACACAGTGCTGCTGATTTTACAGTGCAGATGATCTTAGGATGGGTCCTCCTGCCAGGCTAAGTGAGCTCTTAATCTAATATTTGTCTTACAATTAAAAAATAATTCACATAGAGAGTTGGTAGTTTTCAAAGATAGTAGACATAGACATTTAAAAATTTCCTTTGACAAAGTTATTCTATTTTTTAAATAGCTGTTTGATTTCTATGGTGATGCTAAATGTTAAGCCAACCTATTTTTACACTTATTGGTAGCAGTGTTTTTATTCATAATGTGAGATCTTTGGCTCACTGGTGCAGACTTGGTATTTTCATCTGCCTATTATGCGTGTTGCATTGTGAGATTAAAAAAAAAAAAAAAAGCCCGTGATATTAAACAGTGATTCATTCTTTATCATTAAGGCAGATAGACCAGCTATGTCTGACAATGTAGTGAAGCTCATTTGGCAGCCTTTTTTTTTAAAGTCTATTTTGTCCAACCTGACCATAATTTCACTAGACAAGAAAAATTAAAATTACCCTGTTGATAGTGTAATGATACCAGTTTTTCTTCATAAAAATTAAATTAAAAATCCTAACAGTAACTTTCCAGGGGTCAGTTGTGCTTTTAGAAAAATGCCTAACAAGTTCTCAAGGCTTTGTTTTCAAGATAAATCCTTCCATTCTGAAGCATTTAGTTTTGCACTTTTGAAGTGGGCTATGGATAAGAGAGTCCATTTAATGAAAGTCAGAGTTGACTCATCTTTTTCTCTCTCCTCCTCTAGCTCTTTCTCTTTGTTGTCTGGAACTTTGAGCTCTACATGATACCACTGGTTTTGTTGTTACTGTTGACATGGAACTACTTCTTGATAATATCAGGGAAAGATAACAGGCAACGTGATACAGTAAGTTTCTGCTTTCTTATTTGTATGTGTTTTTGTTCTTATTCCTCGTCCCTCTGACAAGATCAACATTGATTTATTTTTACAAACCAGAAATTCTGTTCATAAATACTGGAGTTTGGAGGAAAGTTTTAATCAATTCAAAACTAACAACTCTTTGGACCTAACATAAGAGGAAGTATTCACCTGTTTCTAACATGACTCATCTTGGTAGGAACTAAAATCAAGAGCATACCGAAGAATGAGCTATGACTTTTAATTATAAATGGGTTATTTGAAATGAGTGTTTCTTTTACTCTCCTTATTTGTTTATATGTCTTAATCTTGAGTTAAGATATAATATCATAAAATTATTTATGATCAGACCAAATGAATGTATTTTATTTAAGACATTTCTCTGTAGTCTGTCATTGGAAGAAAGAAAAGATTGATGATTTGTTGGCCTGGAAAAGTGCATAAAGTATCTTAATTCAATGAACATTTACTGAACAACAGCAAATATCTGTGTTTGTGTCAGGAGTGTATCAGGATTACCAGCTGGAGGATAAAAAGCTTTCATTTAACCTAGGGAAAGTTATACTGAACCCACCTGCCCTCTCTGGCATTTTTGAAAGTTTTTTTAGAATCTGTAAGACCACTTCTCTCTCAAAAGGAGTTTTATTTTTTGTAAAGATTTTATTTATTTATTTGACAGAGAGAGCACAAGTAGGCAGAGGGAGAAGGAGAAGCAGGCTGTCTGCCGAGCAGGGAGCCCGACAGGGGGCTCGATCCCAGGACCCTGGGATCATGACCTGAGCCGAAGGCAGACGCTTAACTGACTGAGCCACCCAGGTACCCCTCAAAAAGAGTTTTAAAGCAAGAAGTAAAAAATAAACCACATTATAATCATATCTCTTTTTCTCTTGCCAACTTTCATTCCCCTTAGATTTTCTCAGTCACTACACCCTTAGTGAACATACAACTTCAAAAAGCCTTCTGATATATAAATGAATGGGATGGAGGTGTCTTCTCCAAATAGGATATTTGCAATTTGATAAATTCATAGGTAGCTTTTGAGAAGAATTTAAAAGTTTGTCAAATGTGAGAATCTATTTGGTAGCTGTTTGTCTTCATCAGACTACATGGGTTTTCTCTTTTTTTTTTGCCACTGAGGGTCTACATTTAATTTATAATCAGGAGTTTCTGCCATCTACCATGTCCATAATGGTGCAGGAACCAAAGTTATCTGATCATCAGTTTAATAATATTATATAATACTTCTTTATAATAGCATCATAATGTTTGCACAGACATACCTGTGACATAAAACGTTTCCCTTTTAAGTAACTCAAGCAGGGGTGCCTGGGTGGCTCAGTTAGTTAGGCATCCAGCCCTTGATTTTGGCTCAGGTCATGGTCTCTGGGTCCTGAGATCAAGCCCCACATTGTGCTCCATGCTCAGCACTCAGTTTGCTGGAGATTCTCTCCCTCGCCCTCTGCCCCTCCCCACCGCTCACATGCATACACATGGTCTCTAAATACATGCATACATATATACATACGTACATAAAATCTTTAATAAATAACTCAAGCCAAATACACTTCAAATGGTAACACAGGCTGAATATACTTCTTCAGAAAAATTTTATCATCAAAATAAAAGACAAATCCTGATGCACAGCCACCAAATACATGGCAAAGTTGCCAACAACATGCTATGTTTATTTTTCTATTTATTTGTATATATTTGTTTCAGATGATTATAAATTTGAGGGAGGGGACTCTTAGTTCATCATCATATTTGCCACTTTATCTAGCAAGTGTCTTGCAAGTCTGAAGTGTTGAAAACATTTTTTATAAGGTTTATCAAATCCAACATGAGACTGTTAATAGAGATTTTAATGGTTAGGCAGTATCAACAGACAAGAAGTTATTATTGGCAAGGATTTTATGTATATATATTTAAATTGCACACTGAGAGACAAACCCCAAATGCCATAAGCATTGGTGTCATGGGGACCGATAGGTACTTTTGTCAATTAATCCAGGATGTTTTCTTTAAGAAAATGGGACTCTCTCAGGCAATTGCTTTTTTGTCCCATTTATTTCAGGGGGACTGTCGAGAGAGAAGAATATCTACTTTTCATTCAGTTGCCTTGAGACAAATTTGCAAATAAGATTATTTGCAAATAGGAAAAAGTGGTAATTTAGTTTCAGCTCCTTAATTCTATGAGGGGGCTTATCGTCAATACTTAGTCATTGGTTGGAGTATTCTTCCTGAAAAATTCTATATCTATAGATTTTGCTTGTTATCTTCTCCAGAATATACCTGCCTTGGCTGGAAAGGGGGAAATAGTAACAGATAATAGATCCTCTTGTGCTTACAATTCTCTAAGAATTTTTATGACTATTGAAAATTACAGGCTATGGAAATTTCTCTACTGCCCTTTTTCTCTTCAAAATATAATTCCAAAATTATATTTACCAAATCTTTTCTTTTAGGCACATCTCTAACAGAGCTCCCTCTTTAGCCATGGGCATTCGATTCCTCAGCACAGCCCACTGTGGAACAGTATATAGTCCAAATTTCATGGGACGCCGGCTCTACTCCATAACTCTCAGTAACTGCCTTTTATTTGCCCAAAATACACTGTCCACATAGTCTGTTCTTCCTGGACATCAGACCAGCAATCACAACACTTCATTCAGTTTTTTATGCAGTGGCTCAGTTGAGACCTTATGTAACTCTTAAATCCATTTTGTCTAATTATGTGTCTTCTCCCATACCTAGCTATGCATTTGAACTTGTTGCTCCTTTTGAAAAAAGGCCTGGATTATACCTTGTTGTTTACAGATTATACACACACACACACACACACACACACACACACACACACACATCTATGCATATACCTATACATTCATATACACAAACATATATATATATATGTAAATCAAGGGAAAGTATTGGTAGGGGCTGCCATGCTGTATCTAATTGACTCTACTCCATAGTGCATAGCACTGGGGGAATGACATTTTGCCCTAAGTGCTTTTTGCTATCACCAAAAGCATACAGAATCTTTCAGCATGTGTGAAAACTTTAGGTAATCTCTGAAGTGCATTAATCACACCACTGCGTGATTCCAGAAACTTTCCTGTTTTAAAAGAGAGCAAGAGAGGGAGGGAGGGTGGGTGGGCAGGCAAATTTTCTCTCATGGAAAAAAAAATCATTTGTACGTTCAACTGAGAACATTCAATTAGGATGAAAATGATAAAAGAAAAACAAATCAAATTGACCTTGAGCTTTGTATAGCAAGAGAAAAAAGGAAATAACATTTTCGTGACATAAGAAGGTGAAAGAAAAAAGAAAATACTGTGAAAGATGAAAAGTTCATAGATGGGTAAAAATTCTGTCTTCACCATATGGGTTGAAAGTTGAGATTAA
The DNA here is from genome assembly GCF_037043125.1 of Eumetopias jubatus. Classification (NCBI taxonomy): domain Eukaryota; kingdom Metazoa; phylum Chordata; class Mammalia; order Carnivora; family Otariidae; genus Eumetopias; species Eumetopias jubatus. The sequence goes on along the minus strand of NW_028274811.1, from coordinate 73,114,192 downwards.
TACTAAAATAGGAAAGGATTTCTTTGTGTGTTGGTTGTTTATTACGGAGACCATGTCCTTTCTTGGATACTTAAGATCGCAGGAGCTAAAACCCGTCTTTTCCCTACCATGGTGCCTTTTCTGCCTTTCTTAATGAGAAAAATGAGATGTAATCCTTGCCGAGGAAGTTTTGCTGCATTTAATGAGCTGAACGCTTTGAGGACAGGGTGAGGAAACAGCTGGTGCTGAGGCTAATGCTGTCGCCTTGGGGGTGCACAGGAGGAAGAGGCATGGTTCGAAATGGTATCTCCCCTCTGCTGTTTCCCAATTGGACTTGTTAAAAATAAGCACTCCTACATCTGAATCTACCTACACTCACACCATGACATTAGAATTTCTGACGTGAGAATTGTTAGGCTTTTCTGGGTGGGGGGATGCCTGTTTAATAAATACACGCTTCATTGAGAAATGTTTCTGGCATGAAGGGGTTATAGAGACAGCAGTGTCATACTTGTCTTGGTTTGAGCTGTCGCTCCAAAACCTGAGGGAAACTCCCCCCAGCCCCCACCTGCAGTGCCCATTAGGCTTGTACCAACTAACCACATTATAGTTACTGTGGACTGAAATTTTTTAAGTTAAAGAGTAGATGCCGGGAAGTTGCCTTTGCTTTGGGTTTAAAAACCACTGAATCCTCATCACACCCTGGGCTCCCTGTTAGGCACTTTGTTTCATCGGGACCTTCATCTCACCCCTCAGGGAGAGAAAAGCTGATTCTGTCAGCCCAGCCAATGGTTTGGGTCCTCCTGAGTCAAGTGCCGCCAGGTCTCTCCCTCTGTGGCAAACAAGGGAACGTGCTCAGGTGGAAAAAGTGCGGCCACAAGAGCCCTTCCTTGAGAGGAGAGAATCAAGTCTCAGAGGAGGAAAGACCTGGATTGGCCGAGCAACTACTTTAGTTTGCTACTTTACAAACAGGGAAACTGGCCAAAGAGGTTTAAGAGCTTACCCAGAGGTGCACAGTTAGAAAAGGCATGCAGTTAGAAAGTAGCAGAATGGGTATTAAGAGTCTGTCGATTGGTCTGAAGTGTGTACTCCTAACCACTGGTCAAGTGCATTACTCTTGGGACTGTATTTTGATACATCCGATGTCTCCCTGGACACCTTTAGAGCAAGTTTCTCCCTTGGGTTTTAGAAGAGCCAGCAGCATTAACTCCACCTTCAAGCACACAGATTGATGGAAGACCCTCATTGCCTCCACTCTATTGTCCTCCATATCCTCCTAGCCTTCAGAGAAATGGAACAGATGTTTATGAAGCAACTTCTATGGATCAGGTATCTTGCTAAGCCTTTTTAGACACATCATCTATTTTAATTCTTTACAATAACCTTATCAAGTAGATTATTCTAAATGGTTTTATCATCATTTTACAAACAAGGAAATTCAAAACCAAAGAAGGTAAATAATGAGCACCATAGAGGAAGTGGGATGTGAACCCAGCTCTTCCCTGTTCTGAAGCCCAGGCTACTTTCATGGCATGTGCTTGGCCATACCTCTCCTGAGGGCTTACTTCCTAAGTGTCAAGAGCCTTACATGGGATCCCAGGTAGCCCCCAAATCCTTACGAGGTTCCCAGTGACCCAGGTGACCTCACTGATTTCAAAATTGTTCATGACCTGTAGGATTACCTTCAGTCAACCCAGGTGAGCATGGATGGGAAGAGTAAACCAAAGCTGAGAATCCTTCACATTAGTGAAGACAGTCTTTTAATATTTTTGACATACAAAAATTCTTCAAGAGGTATTTTTTAATTACATTTTAAAAGAACATTCAGTTTTACTGTCATGATATTCCTCCCACATAGCAATCTCACTTGCCTAATCAATGGAGGCATTAAAAGACTGAAGAGTAGGGTAAATCAATGAAATCATTCTCTGATTCATGATCTGACTGTGACACAAATTGAGCCAACGTCTGCCTTGCTAAAATACTTTAGTAAATACTGAAATGTTTTGTTAGCTTCCTCAAATGGCAAAACCCTTGATTCTGCTTTCCCCCGTTAGAATGGTACTTGAATATTGTTTCTTGTTGGATCTGTTCCATGTCGGCCCAGAGTACTTCTTTCTAAAAAGAAAGCTTATGAGGAGAGAATGTTCTTTGCTGCTAGAAATGGTAGTGATGGGACAACTTCGAATGGCCCACCACATACAAGCCGGCCAAGAAACGTCTGCTTATTTGACTTGAGTTCCTGTGAATCCAATAGATTTATCATTTTCTTGGCTAGTTTCAAAGAAGTCCATGGTGCAATATTTGAATAAGTAGGATATTGAACAAGTGAAACATTGCTAACCGAATCTTGAGGCTGGCGAAAGTGGAGCGGAGAAGAGAGGACTCCATAAGCAAAGCACTTTGAATGTACAGTTAGACCTTCTCTACTTCAATACTTGATCATTCACGGAAAGTAGCATAGACCACAAGCCTCCTCTGTTTGCATCTCAGTACCAAAAAAGACCACATACTTGCTCTTAACAGAAGCAGCACTGAGTCATACAGCCTGTAAACACATCTAAAAATGGATGATCACTTTTTTCTTCTTCCTGCTTATTTCAACAGCAATTTTCTCAATTTTTTCAGAAGGTCACCAGCTTGCAAAAATCTGAGAAGGACCATGAAAAGAACCAGACCTTTCGTTTTCTAACACCATCACTAGCATAAAAAAAAAAAAAAAAAGTAGAAACCAACAGCCAATCAGATGTCAGTAGAAAAGTTTATCCCCTATGACTCCTCTCAAAGCTGTTCACCAACTGCTTAGCTGTGCCAGATGATCACTCACTGTACAGATTGGTGTCCCCAGACATCAATGATCATCACCTCATCAGCCTCTGGACATTGACCAACAGATTTCCACAAATTTTCCACACTGCTCAAATGTCCCCTGCCTGACCTCCATGTTATTTACTATCCCCTCAGTGTTGGTGGATGACAAGGCCTTCTACCCGGCAGATTTCTCTCAAACTCCAGCCCCTAAAGCTCTCTGAATTCACCCCCAATTTAGCGTTGCCACATTTAGCAAGTAGAGATACAGATGCCCAGTTAAATTGGAATTTCAGATAAACAGAGACGTTTATCCTAAAATAATACTCATTATTTATCTGAAATTCCAGTGTAACTAGATGTTCTGTATTTATTTGGCAACTTTATGCCAACTGCACCTTGTTTTTTTATCTCAAGAGCTTTAGGAAGGTCATCTGTTCTGAAATAAAATTCTGATTTTCTGGCTATTTTGGTCTTTCTCCAACCTCTTCAAGCACAGTATGGAAGACAGCCTCATGAGCAGGCCCCACCCAAACCATAGACAGCTGCAGCTTCACCTCCCCTGTATTCCAGCAGAATTGTTTTTATGTTTTTTGGTTTTGTCTTCAAGTGCAGAATGTTTATTGAACAATAGGTGAGGGTCCTGGGTAAAAGGCAAGGGAGTGGGGAGGTGTCACAAAAATGAACCAGACAGTGTCCTGCTCTTTTGTCATCTCTTTTACCTGCAAAACAACTGCTCATCCCTTGGGAGAGCAGAAAACCGAGGGTACGCCACTTGTAAAGACTCCTACAACAAGGCTGGACCAGAACCCAGTTCTACTTGGTTCCCAGGCCAGCATTCTACCCCTGTCCTCCCATTCCTCAGGCACCCATTCTGCAGGCCCCAAGAGGGCAAAGTCTTGGTCTGTAAAACACAGTAAGAAGCAGGGAAGGAAGGGATGATGCCTTTCTCATCATACAGATGTGGAAACTGAGACCCAGGATAAGTTGGTAACCTCTGCAGAGCCAGTCAATGTGTGCGGGACAGACCTGGTGGCCCAGGGAGGGGCTGCGCAGGCCAGGTCTCCAACTTCATGGAAGCACAGGTGCTGCACCAGCCCTGAGCTGTCCTGAAAGGCATGTGCGCTTCTGGGGGACGGACGTGCAGATGGGCGCCATGGCGTGGGGCGATGACGTGGCAGGTGGCTGGAGCTCCTGAAGTGCTCGCCCAAGGAGCCGCACACGCAGGGCTTGACGGGCAAGTACGATAGATACATGGTGGCTCTAAAGCCACCAAGGCCGGCTCTCCCAGGCGCCTCATTTTGGGGCGGCCTCCGAGGCTCCTCCTCAAGCTGCACCCGGAACTCGTGAACTCGTGGGGGACCTCGCTCGATGGCCTTGACAAGGAGCAGGCGGTGTCCTGGCCCTGGAGGGCAAGGTCTCACCACTGCCACCAGGGGGCGGGCCGGGCCAGGGGAGGAGCAGCAGGAGAACCCAATGCCCCGCTACCAGCTCCCACCTTTGGGAAAAGGGAAACTTTGAGGGATGGTGGATGTAGGAGACGGGGACTGAGGGTGGACGGGATAGTAGCTAGACTATCTAGAAGTCTCCCTTAAGTCACTGGAAAACCACATGATTTTTTAATGACTGCATAGTTGTCACCATGTGACTACTTAATTTTTTATTAAATGCTTGTATTAGAAATGTTTCAAAGATTTTTGCCATCTCAAATAATGCTGTCGATAAATCTTCTGGCCACATCTTTGGTCGGGTCTCTGGTAACACCCTTTGAGGCAATCGTTATAGGAGAATTTCTGGGTCAGGGTTTGGGTGCATTTTGAGTATAATACTAATTTGCCACCCAGTAAGATTTTAATATTTTATGTATATGTTGCTGGGTAACCACCTAGCATTTTTATCATTTTCCCTGGAGCGCCATCCCTGACTTCCCTCCCACTCTTGCCCCCTACCAGCAGCTTACCCCTGCTGACACATACCCTCAGAGGGTAAATAATCTCGCCCCTCTGACACTCCATATCCCTCTCACTGTATTGTCATAGTCACCTCACTGCAGATCTTCCTTACCAGCCTAAAATTGTTCTCATTGTATCTTGCATTTGTGTATTTAATCCCAGCACAGGGCAAGATGTCTCAGACATAGCAGTGTAATAGTTGCTCAAAAACTGTGTGATGAATGGACAAGTATTTTAGTCTAATCTTTCTTTCCAAGTCAAAAATTGTCTGTTTATGCATAAGTATTTCCATTCGGCGAAAGTTTATTGAACATCTACAGGCACAATGCTAGCTGCTGTTCAGAGATGATTAAGACAGGATCTTTGCCCAGGCCAGTTGGTGGTCGGTGAGGGAAACAACTAAATTGAATGCATGAATATAATAGGTGCACTAATAGAGGTGTGTAGATGATATGCCAGGTGTGCAACCAAAAGATATTTAGATCAGCCCAGATGTCTGTGCATGTGCTGCATACGTAAAGAAAGGGGGTCTGTTTATCTGTGACTAGAGCTCTTATTCCACGCTTCAGTCTGTCCCTTTCACTCCGTAACTCCATGTTTGCCTTTCATACTTCTTCGGTTTATTGGCTATCCTTTTACTCTCTTCTCAGACTGCAGCCAAACTTCAAATTGGAAAGATAAAATTGTAGAATGGTAGAAGATGAGTGTCACCTGTACGTGCCATGTCTGTTCATATAGAGAAAGACGTAAAGGAAAACATTTCTATTTTTAAAAGTCAATTTACTAAAGATCCTCCTTAATGGAAGGCATACTTCTTGCTCTGGATCTGTGAGAACTTAGAAGAAAGACAGAATTTAAAGTTAGTGGTAGCCACCATAGAGGATGCTTATAGTTACTCTCTTTCCTATTTTGCCTAAATCCTCCCCAGCTTGCTCAGAGTCTCCAAAGATGCATGTGAGAATATAACAAGGTAAAGAGGTGAGCTTCGTTCTTCTAGAGGATATCTGTCCTGCAGTCTAGCTCTTTTCCACTAAATGAACTGTCTTGGCAACCTTGAAAGCAACCTGACAATCTTGCCCCCGTAAATAACTGATTTTCTCTTATTTAGCCCCCAGATGATCCCTGGAGCCCCCAGAAACTCCTTGAAAAACCAACTTTCTAAACTCCCTTGAAAGTCTTCCTTGGATCCAAAGAATTAATCACCTAGATGGTTCTCCAAAGTGTCCAACCCAAGCATTTCCCTGTATGTCAACCAAATGGTTTTATTATCTCAATTCTTCCAAAAGGTCTGCCCCCACAATTTTGCCATTTCTGTAATTGAAGAGGGGGATGGAGAAGAGGAGAAAAAAATGGGTACTCACAATTATGGCCTCAGTTCTCAGGGTGACTGTGTGATTCTTACTCTCCCTATTTTTAGTGATAGTCTGTTCTTTCTGAATGATTTAGCATTCTTGTAGCTAGCCAAAACCCCTTCAAATTTCATGGTGAGGGAGGTAGGATATAGGGTCAACAGAAGCACCTTGTGGCTGACTCGTGACCCCCATGACTAGTTTGCGTTACTAGTCCTGAGCATTTTGCCCTTTGTAGTGAGTGATGTTGCCCCAGGGTTTCCTATGATATTTGTGGAGATTTATTGTCCCTGGTTCAGAAAGATGATAAGAAAGAACAAGACCTCCATTAGCAAACTAAAAGTGGAAACCATATGGTATGTCTTTATCTGCTTGTGGAAAATGTTTGTAAATCAGAACTCTGATAGGGATCCAGTAACTCTGAGAGTTTTGTATTCATCTTTTTTTTTTTAGTGTTATATGATATACATTTTTTAAGAGCATGCAACTTTAAACTCTTTCCACCATCTTATACATAGAACTGCAATGGTCCATGTAGGTAACCAAACTAATATATGCCTTCAAGAGCATTTCCTATCATTTGTTATCATGCAAGGAAAAAATAACTATCATACCATATCATTTATTTTGAAAAATAACCAAATATTCCAGTGGCATGCTTAAATGAGAGAAAGTCAGCTCATCTAAACAAAGTTTCCCACGGGTAGCCTCAAAAACATCTTAAAAAGGACTGTCACCACGACTCATTTCCAGTGGGTAGAGTTTAAAAGCCCAAACTTTGAAATTAGGAAGACCTGGGATTTAATTCCAGATCTTCCCCTTGTTAGCCATGCAAATTTATTCACTCCCCTGAGCCTCAGTTTCCTCACCAATAAGACAGGGATAAAACCCACCTTGTTGAGGCTTTGTGACGATTAAAGAGACAACATACTGTGTTAAGCATACAATGAGAGCTCAGTAAATGACAACTAGGCACCTGCCCATGTAGAAAACAGGACAAACCAGTGTGGGTATAGTGAGGGCTTAGACATTGTACGTCACTTCCTTTCTTGAAAAGTTCCCTTGTAAGTGCTTTCGAAGAGGATGGTTTTCCATGACCATCAGTCTTGGTTTTAAGCTTTGTGATAAAGACAATAGCATTGCCACAGAAAGATTTCCAGGTGTCTATAATCCCCCTGCTATGTGTGTGCAAGTCCCGCAAAAATAAAAACTGTATTTTTCTCAGCAAAAACAAAAAACAAAACAAAACAAAAAAACAGATGAAGAAATTTGACCTGTCCTCTACAGATGAAAGCTACTTGGTAACTGAATTTTACAGAAATACCATAAATAAATGCCGTTTTCCAGATCATATCAATAGATATTTGAAAGAAACATTTTTCTTGTTTATTGTAATACAAACCTCCACCAGGCACTATGCATAAAGACAAAGGCGGCAGCCCTCTGAGCAAAGAACAGGGCATTTTCCGAAAACCGTCTTTAAGTCCAAAAGCACAGTACTCCTTCCTGACAGCCTCTCTCTGGATGTCGACTAAGAGAAGGAGAAAGGTAAACCTACACTAGCATACCAGGCCGGGGCACGGGGACTAATTTTAATAAATCAGAATAGAACATGAAAATGTCAACTTAATCAAGCATTTAAATTTTATTAATCAAGCCTAATTTTTATGAGTGCAAATAATCACTGAAGCTGGACAAATTTGTTCTCGATTGCATCAGAAACATAATTTTAATATTTAATGGACTGATGAATTTAAATGGAGAATTATCTTTATGAAACATGCTCTTCATAATTTGCCATTAAATGAGAAATAAAAAAAAATCAACATAAATCTTACATAAAGGTTACTTAACTAAATGTTGGTACTATAAATATTATAAATGCATTATGCACTAATTCAGCAATCATACAGTACACTACATAAAGCAGAAATGATAAGTGGACCAGGCAAGCTTTTCCTAGAATATAGAGCTCTTGTGTTATATTGTGGGAAGCTTGTGATAAAATGGTTATGGAGGTTTTGTGTGAGGTTTCGTGAACATTCTTTTCATTCAGGCTTTTATGCTACAATTCACCATTCACCATAGACATTCTTTCCAGTTCAAATGTAGGTCTAAACCCACATGGGCTTTCTTTTGTGAGGTGATTATTCTTTACAAAAAGAGATAAAAAATATTTTTGTCATTATTATTTATAGAAAAGGGATATAAAGAAGAAAACTCAAGTTTTCAGACTATATGATTTTTTGACATTCAAAACTCAGTCTATTTTTAGATTTTTCTCACATAGTGTTCTCATGCCTCAAAATATTCTAGGCATGAGAAGAACAAAAGAAAAAATCAAATTAGTGTCAGAATATTTTTCTCTACAAATGTCCACCGATTCCCCTTACCCCTTCCATTATCCCCAACATACTGCTTAACATATAGGGAGTAGCCATGAATTTCTGGAAAAAGTGAATCAAACCTAGCAGAGCAGTACAGTCCAAAAGTTTGCTAATGTTAATCTCCAATATAAACGATTTTTTTGTTTTGTTTTCAAATTCTGTTGTTCCAAAAGTGTAGCATTTTCCTCTATTCCATGTGCTAAAGTATACACTGACCTAAAAAGGAACTTCTTGACTATTACAGCCTTAATGCTTGCAAGCCTATCTGCAGGGGTTAGAGCAATGCACATTTCTGAGAAGATTGGAGGATGGTACTCTCATAGAGGTCACACCTTTCCCACCTCTGGCTTTGCAGAAAGTGTTTTAAATAGATAATGTGGATTCTTTATGACATATTTAAAAAATAAAAATTCCTGAGGTTGTTTTAGAATTTTCAACATTTAAAATTGTGCCCTTTTTAAAAAATAACAAATTTGTGGTTCTGGAATAGAAATCTGGTTTTATAAGAGGCTTGAGTACATAATTTTCTTCTTTATTTGAAATCTGTTTACTTTTAATGTTTAATTTTCCTTTGAAAATACTAAATTTTATAAAATCCTTTAGTGGTAAGTCTAGTTATCTTTTAATTTCACTTTGCAAAGCACATTAAACAACTCCAGTTTTGTGTTTGGTTTTTTTTTGGGGGGTGGGGGGACTTTTTGTATACATTTATTGTCTAACCTGACCAAAAAAATAGTTTCAAAAAAGCACTATTATTTAAAAAGCATGATGTAGGTTAATAGTTGACCTATTTTTCCCTGCTCAGTCAAATTAATATGCACTTATCCTAAAGACACCAAGCTTAGAATTTTCTCTGCCAGCAAAATTACAATACATTGTGAAGCCTTTAGATGGAGACATAGTTCAAATAAACACTAGAATTCTGTTCCCAGTGCTTTGTGTTAAGTATAAGAATGAACATTTAAGAATACTCAGAAGGAAATATGAAAAGAAATTCATTTAAGATGCTTATACTGATTATAGAATTTATATTATATTTAGTCTTTCATAATGGAAGAGGTTTTCTGCATATTAAGCTGACACTTAAAAAAATAAAAGGTTACATCTTCTAGGCCAGTAAATTTACTGCCCTTGCACCTTACAGCAAAGCATATTATACTGCAAATAAGAATGTTGTTGTTGATGATGCAGAATACAGGCTGTATGTAATGAGTGGCATGCATCAAAAGTCATCTGATAGCCACATTAAAGCCACATTTCCTATTAAGAATCAGACTAAATTACAACATGGCACTTCCCAGAATGAGCCAAGGAAATGCATTCTGCAAGAAGAAATAATTGTATTTGAGTGTTTCTGTAAAAATCAGAAAGTCTTTTAGCAGTAAGTAATAATGCTTTTCTTTTTAGTCTGCCTTCTTTTGTATTACAATATAGTCAACCTCACTGGCAAGCCTATCACACTAATTATTATTACATCTAGTGGTTCAGTTATCTTGAGGACTACTATAACTGAAATACTCCAAGGTCAAATCTTTAACAGTGTGAATCAAACTAAGCAGCCATCATACATCCAGTTGCTTTTGAGATATACTGGATGAAACAGTATATCCCAGACCTGTTTATGAGTCTTATTATTCTTCCAGACGTGGAGTAAATTATGTGTACAGCTTAATTGTGCCGTTCATTTTGCAAAAGTTCCTTCTCAAAAATTTCGTGAGCAGCAGATGTGCTGTTGCGAAAATGACAGCACACGTGCACCTATAATGATCGTATTGACCACAAAAGTCTTTAGCTGACTTTGGTTGACCAGAGGTCAGCTCTGGTACTTTTCAGCAATCTGAAAGAGTCTGAGTGTTTATATGCAACTTCTCAATCCATAGGCTTCCAATAATTTCATATGATATTTACACATGTAATAAATTCATTGGCACACAAATGCATGCTCTGCTTGGTTTATGCACACACAAATGGTATAAATGAACTCAAGACCATGTTGAAGAATACTGCTCTCTCCAAATTCCTCTGTATCTCTAGGGTGGAAATAGGCATTTAGTTTGTAATGTGTCCAAATATAAGCATCTGTACACATTTGGATGTTCTGTGAATATGAAATTAAATATGAAACTTCTTTCTTTTGTGACAATTTTCTTTCTTTAATTTTTTAACATGCAGTTGCACATCTGGACAGCAGTGATTTCTTCTTTAATTTAAATGTGTTGCTTTTTTATAGACCGTGTTTGAGTAAAGCAATTTGAATTGTGCAACTATTCATTCTGAACATAGCAAAACATCTATTTAATTCAAAGATTATTTCCAAGGAAGAAAGTAAACATATGAAAGAAACTGGTTTGTGTCAGCTTTGTCTTGGGGAGTTTTTGGCTTCATGGTACTCAATACTTATCTTACAAGGGTGACATAATCAAGATGCTTTTGGTTCTTGTTTTTCTTTGAAGAGTAATAAATAATTGGAGGACTTTATTCCTGGGCAAATGAAAATACAAAGTGTTTTAAGAATTATTGGTGGGCCTTGTATCCCCCTTTGGTCACTCTTGTTTTAAAACACACCCCCTAACCCGGCATTAAAAAGCAGTAATTAGTATTTACTGCCCCATGATGACTTTAACCATGAAGTTTACCTGAATCCACTTTTTCTCATCCCTTCACTGTCTAGGTCTTCCTTTTCTGCATCCTCTGGTCCCCTCCCTTATATATCATTGTTGGGGCAGTAATATTAAACATGTCATACTTGAATGCAGATTACTAACACCATTATTAATATTTTCAGCCAAATAAAATTTTATTTCCTTGCAAATCATAAGCCTTTTAAGTTGTGTTGAATTATAATTAAAAGTCGCAATATGAAAAGAGTTCCTGTGCAACTATATAATACACAGATTCTACAGATGAGTTTGGCTCCATTTGAAAATGGATTTTTTAAAAAGTACAGCCACATATTTTATATGTTAATGACAAATGCTCAGCAAATATGGAATATGAAAGAAGAAATATTACGCTTTTAAAAACAATGTTATCTGCTTATTCTTTGGCTGTAATGTAGCTGGCATGCTGCATTTGGGGCTGTCTCCGTGTGTTTTTAAAAATGTCATCTTTATTAGTATTACATTCAAGGAATAGTACCAAGAATCAGTTTCTTTCGAGACCTTCCTCCAGTGTGTGGCATATAAGTCTGTGACGAGCGACATTACAGAAGGTCATGTCACTTTTAACTGCTTGCATTACATCTTTCTGATTTCCCTAGTGCCCTTCCTTTGTTTGATTAATACTACTTGCTTTCAAGCAAGATATCAGAAAGCATAATTTGGAAAGAGAATTCTAGAGCCGAACTGAGAGATTCCCCCTCAAGAAAAGGGAAAGAAAAAAGAAAAAAAAAACTTTGGAAAAATGTATCTTTTCTAACACATGCATTTTTTTCAACACTCATTTTTTTTTTCTCAAGGAAATCCTGCATATGTGTTGTTATTAAATTATTGTTGACAAATGTTTGGGCAACTGGACTTCATATACTTGAAAACAAAACTATGTAGTCTTTATATGGTTTTATTTGAAGAGGAAGAGTGGAATTTGAGATGAGGACTCCTTTATTTTATTTGTTTTCCTTTGTTAAGTGTTAAACTCCACCACCCTCTTTCTAAATGGTAGGTGTTTGTCGAGTTCTCTGGGAAAGGTTGCAGTTTTGTGCAGTCATTAAATGTACTTCAGGGATACATACAGTTTGTTTTTAAAACCTCAGTTGCAGTTTCTATATTCATTGCATTTGGCCAGGGCTCATGTCTTCAAGCACAGCCCCACTTTTGAGATGCTCTTGCCCTCATAGCCGTACATTTCATTGGTCCGTTAAAGCCTGAAAATTAGTGAAAGCATCATTTTAAGGGGTAGTCTTGATCCACGCCTCTGCCTGTGTCCCTTTATGTGTCTCTTAGTGTCTGCAAAACATGAATTGGAATTTTATATGTCATAAAGAACACTGAATATTTTGCCCAGGACAAAAAAAATACATAATTCAGTTTTTAAAAATTAATGTTGAGGGGCACCTGGGTGGTTCAGTCAGTTAAGCGTCTGCCTTCGGCTCTGGTCATGATCCCAGGGTCCTGGGATCGAGCCCCGCATCGGGCTCCCTGCTCAGCGGGGAACCTGCTTCTCCCTCTCCCGCTCCCGCTGCTTGTGCTCTCTCTCTCTCTCTCTCTCTCTGACAAATAAATAAATAAAATCTTTAAAAAAATAATGTTTAAACTATCATTAAATAGATATTATTTTTCTTTTCACTAATAGCTAACCTCTTTGAACACTTCAATACAGGAACTGTGCTAAGTACTTTAAATACATTATTTCATTGGATCCTTAATCAACATTGTGGGATAGGTGCTATTATCTCCAGTTTCCAAGGTACCTTAACCTTCACCTGAGCAAAATGTAATAGTGGGATGCATTCTGAAGCAGCTTAAAGGCATCCATAGGAAAGCATCTGTATTATAAATCCTCACTTGTAGATGTTTATGATGTAACATTAAAAAGACACTGGAGGAGGGGAAAAGCCCTCGCTAGAGTGCTAAAACACAGCACAAAGGCCTCTCGCTAACACAACACTTTTCTGCCAAATGTAAGAGCAAATGGTTGTATTGGGTGGTTCCGGCTGCACATTTGTAGAGCAATTGCGCGTAGCCAATTACCCACTTGTGCAGGGTAAGAACAGTTTGGGTTTTGCAAATGAAGAGTCTGATTCTGTAGACCTCTTTGAGTTGTTCTTGAACATAAGATCTGCAGCTGATTTGGGAAGTGTGTAAATTAAGCTATTGGCTTGTTTGATGTTTTGATGATATTTTGAATTTTTGAAAATTATCTTGAAGGTAGTAGAAATCTCCAAATCTTAAAGGTTAAATATGTATGCTTTCTCTTTCCAGGTAGATATTGGAAGGCATTTTGAATATTTGCTTTTATTAATCTGCATCACTGATTAAGTATATAACTTTCCAGATAAGCTAGTTCAGTTCTGTGAGCTAGTTCAGTTCTTTTATGTAAAAGCCTATTGAAGGCTATGAAGAATAGATGATGCATTCATCTGTTCATTCTATCAACAAATATTTCTGGAACACCTATTATGCACCTTGCAATCTGCTAGGCAAAATCCAACGCCATTCTTTCTTCCTAGCACCTGCAGTATGGTCATCAGTCCTGAGAGGAGAGGCATGTAATACATTTTTAATAATAACTAGCAAAAACAGTGTTTGAGTTTATGCACAGAAGTAAAAGTATACTTGTAGTGTTCGTTTCTTTTTCCTTGACATATTTGATAAATGATTTTGTGTGGGTAATTTTAGTATTAACCAAATCATCCTGTTTTATACCTCCAATATATACAACTTTTACTGAAAAATAAAATGGATCATAATGACCAACCTAAAAAATTACTTAATCTAAATCAATCGTTTTACTAGAGATATGAAATTATAATCATTTAAACAAAACTTAGGGGAGTTAGGTGAATTCTTCCCCCCTCCCCACCCCCACCCAATAACTGGGCAGGGGTGAGAGCTGGCTCTGTGTTGTCCCACTGTCTGGGTTTGAGTTCTGTTTCAGCTATTTGCTGTGTTAGGTGAATTCTTTTGGAGAAATACAAAGTACTGAACTATTGTGGCTGTTTCTCCCATTTAAACCTCCATCAAAAATAGCCCAATTTAGAATTGCCTGGCATTTGGCACCGTGATTATACATTGTTACTATTATTGTCTATATACTTCTGAATACTTCAAAATTTCAGAAAACTAAAAGCCACCGTGAAAGATTAGCTTACAGTCTCCATTTAAATTCTACTGAATTATATTTCTCTTGAGGGCTGACATGAGTATAGATGAAATATCTGTGTTATTCATCTTTGTATTCCCACAGTACCTAACACTGTGTTTCTTGGCCAAAGGGCTTTACAACAAATGCTTACAGAGTTGCTGAATATAGTTAGAGAGAATGTTAAGAGTCCTTTCTTGCTGAGGCTGAATTGCTTTATATGTCTTCAAAATAAGTGTAAACTCTCACCAGATACTGGAAACAGCACACTGTTTTGAAATGTTGAATGTCCAAAGGAAAGACCACAAAATTCTACCATGGAAGATTTAAAGTATGACATTAAATTAGGAACAATCTCACAGGTTGTCAGATGCTTTTGGTTATATATTGGTTTATGAGAAATGGAGGTTTGAGTTTGGGCTATTCTTTTAAATCAGCTAATGCTTTTAGAATATTTGAGGACAATTATTAGATCACCGAGAGTCCCGACATGTTATCTCAGTTTGTGTAGCTCTTTGCATAATACAGTCTTAGCTATTGAAGTTTTCACTCGTAACATATTCCTGTCTGTATCATAAGCCACATGAAAGAAGCATTTGCTGTCTTATCTTTTACAGTTATGAGCTTTGGGAGAAGGATTTAAAAATATTTAATAACGATGATTCTATCAAGTTTATTCAGAAATAGAGATACAGACTAGATAAAAAAAAGAAAAGCACCACAAGAATTAGAAATTATATGAAATGGCATGAATGCAATCAGAAGTTGGCACTTAATAACAACCCTCCCCAAAGTTTTTAAATTTTTGGTTTCCATGGAGAGAGAGAGAGAGAGAGAGAGAGAGAGAGAGTGTGTGTGTGTGTGTGTAGGTGTATAAAATGATAATAAAACACCTGAAACATAGTGAAGTCTCATTTGTAATGCCACAGTTACACGTTAATCAAGGAAAGGGTAAATTTATTGAGCAAATCCGAAATGACTATTCCATTATCCTGAACTAAGTAAACTAGGAGTCATTTAAAAATACATTCATGCATACCCCCCATCTGGGTTTTATATACATATTATATAATTTGATTATTGAATACATTTGTAATTTTCTTTCATTGTCCATTCTCATAATATAACCCTTGTGTAAAATCAGAGAATTAAAAGTAGAGTTTCTGGTAATCCACAAAATAAAAAAGTAATACAGAGATAGTCAAAAGTTGACATTTATACACAAGAATTAAAACTTGAGCCTTGATGGCACCAAAACCACAAAAGACCAAAGAAAAAATTAACAAATGGGACTACATCAAACTCAAAAGCTTCTGCACAGTGAAACAAACAATGAAAAAACAACCTACAGAATGGGAGAAAATTTTTGCAAACCATAAATCAGATACGGGGTTAATACCCAAAATATCTAAAGAACTCAGTCAACTCCCTAACAAAAAACCAGTCCAATTTAAAAATAAGCGGAAGAACTTAGCAATTTTCTAAAGAGGACATCGAAATGCCAACAGATAGATGAAAAGATGCTTAACATTGCTAATATCAAGGAAATGCAAGTCAAAACCACAATGCCATATCATCTTTGTATCAGTGGACCACTGAGTTAGCTCACATCTATTAGAATGGCTGTCATCAGGACGAGACAGTAAGTGCTGTTGAGAATGGTGAATAGAGAACCCATATACATTGTTGGCAGGAATGTAAATTGGTCCACACACTATGGAAAACAATATGGAGGTTCCTCAAAAAAAATAAAAATAGATCTGCCCTATGACCAAACAATTACACTTCTGGGTATATACCCAAAGGAAATGAAAACAGCGTATTGAAAAGTTATCTGCACTCCCATGTTTGCCACAGCATTATTCACAAAAGCCAAAATATGGAAACAACCCAAATGCCCATCATTGGATGAGTGGGTGAAAAGGATGTAGTACATAGACACAGTGGAATGTTAGTTACAAGAAAGGAAGATAGCATCCCTTTTGTGACAACATGGATGGACCTTGAGCACATTAAAAGCAAGATAAGTCAGAGTAAGTGTAGTACTATATGATAGCATTTATTTGTGGATTCTAAAAAAGTTAAACCTATAAAAAAAGATAGTAAAATGGTGGTTACCAGGGAATGGAGGGCAGGGATAGCAGTGACAGTGTTTAGGGGTACAAACACATGACAGGTAGTAAATAAGCCATAGAGATCTGATGCACAGTATAATGAACACAGACAATAATAGTGTACTCTAATTATGTAATAAGCTAAACATTGCCACATCAGCAATCATATTACAATACATAAATGTATCCAAGTAACACATGGTATACTTTAGACTTAGCCAATGTTACAAATCAAATTTATTCAATAAAAAAATTAGTAAGTAAAATTTGAGCCATGAAAGCTATTAGCTTTATGCCATAAAGCACCAGCATAAATCAATGAACAGGTAGTATACTCTACCTTAGAGTTTGGTAAAAAGTAAATTAGAAGTAGCAGAGCTGTTTTCTGCTTAGTTATCTGATTCCAAACTTAAAGTGTCTGATTAATGCAGGCAGTGGAGCAGGTAAAAAGGAAATCTCCTGATTAAAAGCATCTCTCTAATGCTAGTTTACCTGATGCATGTTTCAGATTCTTTAAGTTGTCACAGAACATTTCACACAAATAGGGTTCCTCTGACTGGAATTCAGTTCCCTGGTTTTTAATCAATTAAAGGCATCGCATTTTCCTAATCCCTATCTCTAGATCAAATGTTCCCTCTCTGTGCGCCTGTTTCAAATGTTAATAAAGTTTTCATTTCCAGAAGGTTCAAAATGACAGAACAAAATTCTCTCCTTTAAGAGCCCGAGAATGACTTCTGTTTCTGTCTGCAGGTAGTGGAGGACATGCTGGAGGACGAGGAAGAAGAAGATGACAAAGATGACAAGGTAATTATCTTTCCCAGCACTTGGGTACCAGGGGATGGGGAAATGTAGACATGACACTGTTTTCACAGACAGTTAAAAAAGGAGTTGAAGTGTTTGAGTCCAGAAAATTGGACAGTGCTGTTTATCATCCTAACAATGCCACTGCATGTTGCAAAGAAGGAGAGAGGGCTATAAATCCTCTTCGTTTTTGTCCAGAGCTGGGTCAAATATTTTTCTGCCAGAACAAAAAAAAATAATTCAGCTTGTCTGGAACTTGATAGCTCTCGTGAAGATAACGGCAGTGACAACTGTTTTTGAAGGGCAAAAATTTGTCCTATCTTGAGTATTACAAATCGGGCTACACTTTGGGGGAAGGGAGAAGGGGGAAAAACAGAGCAGCCTGCTTAAGTTGAACATGGATATTGTCATCTGTAATTTTCAAGGAATTGCTTAGCAAAAGAACACACGTGTGTGGGGAGGGCTCCGGAGGGCATTTAAATAATCCCAGTGCTCACGGCCCTTGCCTAGACTTGACTTGGAATGGCTCTGTGGCTCGTTGGTCAGGAAAGCCTATTGAGAGGTTATTTTCTGGTTGCTGGTTGGCATGGGAATGGTGACCACAGTAAACAAACAAACAAAAACAAACAAATAGCTAGTTTCTGGGATTTCTTGGAATGGTTGTCCCCTGGGAAGAGGGGACAACTGGAGAGAAGAATTAGAATGATCTTGCACCACTGTAGCGGTGTCTGGGGTCAGAAGAAAGGCTTTTTATGGCAAGGAGGAGAGCGATGCTGGTTTATCAAAATCCTTGGGCATTTCTAGATAAAAATCTAAAAAGTGCTAGAGTGAGATTGGGAGGGAAGAGAGAATATCATTCATTATTTCCAAATTAGTTAGCAAATAAAACCAGATTTTGATCTTCACTGGAAACTGAGTTCTGTTAGAGTAAAGCAGTGAATTTTTTTTTTTTGAATAAAGGAGAACAACAATGTATCTTACTTTATGCCCTTGACCTTTGATTCTAGTAGAGATGTACAGTTATATCCTGGTATAAGAATTTGCATACTGGAAGCAAGCATTAGAAATGTAAAAAAAAAAACCAAAAACAAAAAACCCCCAAAAAACTCACAGTGATTAGTCAAACTCCCAAATGATTTTTTTCTTGACTATTATTCAATGCTACAAGGAAAATAAAAACAGACACACACACACACACCTTCTCCCTTCTAATGCCGTTCCAAACATTTTGAAATTGATAGAGCTTTTAGGTGAAATTTTTCTTCTGTACATCATTTAGTCATTAGCGACATCATCAAATATACACTAACAAAAATCTCCTCTCTACAAAAACACATAGATGCTTGTTTTTAACGTTAAATAACATGAACATACACTTCTGGCAATAAATGATATGATTTATTGTTAAGGTCACTTGTAGAGCTGTAGAGAGCTTGTATTTTAACTCAACATGCCAGCTCTGAATCATCATTTTTCTGCTGATAAACACTGAGCTGCCATCCATTTATGGCCATTTCCCTTGCTTGTTGCCGCTTTATTATTAAAGCCACCATAAAGATTCATTCCAGCAGCAGGCGTTCCCTCTGAAATGTTAATAAATGGAAACCCTTAGTGAAGTCTAGGACTTCAGTGTCCCTGCTTGAAGTCAACCTGTATTTTTTTTTTTTTTTAGCCAGTTTGTTGATACTCCAAACCACTCATCTCCCCGTGATGGTCATTTTTTTAATAGAGAGGATGTTAGGAATGGGAAGCGAATAACACACCTGGTTAACCAGCTCACCAAAACCTAGATGTCAAGTGGAACATGCCAGGTGGAAACAGCACGAAGCCTCTGGAGTGGCATCTATTGTAATCTAGTGTTGAGGTGTCTGAAACTGATACCCAGGTTCTAACACATTTTCAGATCTAGTTACCAAAGTTGATTGAAAGTGAGTGCTTAAATTACTGTGTGAATTCAACTGTATTCTTGTGCGCAGGATGCTGACAAACTGTGTATTTTCCATATGACAAGACGGTGAGCTGATTTTCATAAATCCAAGCCTTTATTCGAGTGATATATAAGGAGGCTTTTCTCTTCTACTCATAATGCAATTGATAGCATAAAAATCATATCTGAACAAAAAAGAAAATCTCAAATATAATAATTTACAAAAGACTTTTAGGGGCTTGAGTAATGGAAGAATCCTAGAGTGGATGTGTTAAAATATAAAGTTTTTCCTATAAGAAATGGAAATATGAAAGGATCCTTCGAGTTTCCATTTAGCAGCCTCCATCTCTGGACTGGCTGTCAGAGTGGTAAAGGTTGTAAGTCCTGGCTATCAGTGTGTCTGAGTGGGAGAAGGGTAATTTCCTACTTTAAAAAATTCATTGGTTCCTCTGTTTAAAGTTTGTGTATAGAGTCATGGGTAATGGAATTTCAGGAGAAAACAAATGTGTTTTTTGCCACATGAGCAGGTACTGACCTCTAGCTCTCATTATTTCTCTGTTTTCTCATATGGTATAATAGTGGGGTCAGGTCAGTGAGTCCTCTTATAGGATAAAAGTAAAAAAGATTAATAAATGTGCCAAAGCCTCACTTTAATTGAACCTGAAGCATATGTTGCAAGTATGTAAAATATGTCCCAGATGTTTCACCAGGGCTAGTTTCTTGGCTTTCCCTGATTACCACAAGGCAGCTATTAGTCCTCTAACCTTTGGACTTGGGGGTAAATGGGGTATTACGTGGCACAGAATGAGAGCACCTGTTTTCCATTCAGCAAAGACCCCTGGCAGGCTTTGCCTAAGCCTCTCCATATGTTTTCACTTAGCAGATTGTTGGGCGATTATGAAAAGTGTCTTTCTTTAGAGCCAGCATTGATATTAGTCACTCACAATGAAAGGGCAAGTCATTGGCTACTTGACAAGGTCCGTGTGGGCATAAACTGACGTCGTTTATTTCATTTCGGCTCGAAGTGCTTTCCCTCCACATCATTATGTAGATGGCAAAGACACGGGTCCAAAAAGGTGAAGCAAAGATTACAATTACTCTGCATAACAGTTGTGTGAGAGCTTTTCTTTAGTGCTGACTTCAGCACCTGGGAAGACTTTGGTTAAAGTTGGTAAAAGCTAAGTCATGATTCACCTGGATCCCCAGATTTTGAAGCTGTTCCACACCGTGGCCTTTTTGTCATGTGTTCTCCCTTTTTATTAAAACAGCTGATCATTATTCAGGTGAGGGCATGTGATGCTCAGACTTTGCCTTCATTCAAGAATCCATTGTCCACATTGGCTTTAATCTAAAATTAGGTGGCTTCTCTCTTCATCCAGTTCCATGGTTTTCACAAAGGCAGAGAATATGGATTTTAAATGGTGTGTCTTAGTTATGAATCACTGGCTTCTTAATATTTTCACTTATCTGCATTATGTAGTAGCACTCTGTGAAGGTGTGCGGGAGATGAAATTTCTCCTGAATCAAATGTTAGGAAGACATCACCCTGGGTTCTCATTTCCCTTTGTTGTAGAGCATTCTCTCTGCCATCAACCACAAAGTCACAGTTTGATCTGATTTTTGACCTGACATCAGATCCTGCCTTTGTGGTTAATAGAATGTCTTCGTAAACAAGGCTTAGCCAAATGACCCAGGTGGAGCTATCACTAAGCCATATAATAGTGTTTCTGACCATGTTATTTATGGTAATACAGTGGTCAGTCTGCATAATCCAGACATCTAATTAATGAAGATCAGCTTCAGTTTTGTAGCTTAGAAAGTTTAGGCATGCTTCCCATGGTGTGTCCTACCCCTGTAATGGGATCCAGCTGCAGTTATCAGGAAGCAGAAGATAGAATGCAGGTTTTCCTCGGGATAAGCATGGATTCAAATGCATGGCATACTACTAATGTTTATTGATAAAAGATATTAAAATGTTCAGGCATTTATGCTTACATTGCTTCTCCTTTTTCTTCAGCCATTAGGTCAATGTGACTGTGTTTCAAGATAACTAGATGCAATGAGTGAAACATGTCTGAGTTAATTCAAAATATGCAGATTGTTTACTTTAATTCTCAAAATCTGTGTTATCTGGTTTGATTCTCCAGCCCTAAATATGTATATAATATACCCAAGATGCATACATCTCTGCATCTCAAATCAAGCATGGGGGGGAAGGAGATAACTCTAATATGTGATAGGAGAGAAGATTTTAATCTGACAAAATGGCATTTTCTGGTTATATTCAATGAAATAATTACATGGTGGGAAAGCAGATCAAAGCTTTGGAGAAAGGCAGGGAAAGAGGAGTCAAGAAAAAAAATTCTTAAAAAGAAATCTTAACTCACATTTAACTGCAATAGCATTATATTAGTTTACTGGTTTCCTACTACTGCATAACAAATGGCCACAAACTTGGAGGCTTAAAACAAACCATATGTATTAGCTCTCAGTTGGGTAGGTCAGAAGTGTAGGCATGGCTCAACTGGATTCTCTGCTCAGAGTCTAACACTTAAGGCATCTCTCAGGCTGAGTTCTCATCTGAGGCTCTGCAGAAGAATCCACTTCCAAGCTCACTTGGGCTGTTGGTAGAATTCAGTTCCTTGTATTTGGAGGGCTGAAGCCCTTGCTTTTCTTGTTGGCTTTTCACTCCTAGCAGTCACTTTCCATGGTCCCTTCCATCTTTATATCCATCAATGGAGAATCTCCCTTCTGTCAAATCTGTCTCACACTTGAACTCTCTTTCTTCGGGAAGAGCTTAGCCCCTCTTAAGGGTTCATCTGATTAGGTCAGGCCCACCAAAGGTCATCCTTTCTTAAAGTCCACTGTGCCACATAACATAACCTAATCATGGGATGACCATTCCATTGTATTAATTCCCTTCACATACAAGGGGAGGGGATTATATTAACAGGAAGTGGGAATCTTGGCATCTTAGAATTCTGCCTACTACAATCATCTGGACCCACTAGTTTTAATTTATTTTAAAATGGGGAAATTGTGCTTCAGCCAAACGTAGGTGCATTGCCAAAGGTGATATAGACAATAAGTGGTAGAGCCAGGGCTGACACTCAGGTTTTCCAAGTTTGGCATCTTTACTGTTCCTAAAAACTAAGTTTTCTAGGAGAATAAATATCAAGGAGCAGATACAAATCACCTTAGACCTGATCTTCAGGTATTCTGGTAGCATAATCAGGGAGTATCCTCCATCCCAGCTAGGAGCTCTTTACTTCTAGGTTTCCAGTTCTTCACACTGTTTTCCTGTACTTTCAGCCCTTTCCCACTCTCCCAGCTAAGCCGCGATGCGGTGGGCAGAATAATAACCCCTCAAAGATGTTCCCCTCCTAATCCCTGGAACCTCTATTACACTACATGGCAAAGAGGCACTGAGGTAGCCCATGAGGTGAAGGTTGCTAATCAGCTGACCTTATAATAGGCGGATTGTGCTGGATTATCTGAGTGCACCCGATATAATAGTAAATGTCCTTAAAAGTCTAAGGGGCCATCAAAGTGGCCACCACTTGCACAGCTATGGCCCAAACCAGCACTGGGGACCTTCCTGGCCAGAAGGGAGAGCTGCTGAAACATCTGGAGGGCCTGAAGGTAGAGGTCCTCCAGGTGCAAGTCACCAGCATGATGGGCAGTGCAGGGTCCAAGGTCTCCAAGATCTGAGCTGTCTACAAGCCCCTCACCCTTGTTCTCACCATCATTCACCGGACTCAGAAAGAGAACCTCAGGAAGTTCTGCAGTCCAAGAAAGGGGGCACGTCCTGTACCAAGCACTAGGAGAAGCTAAAGACCAAGAAACAGCCGCAGAAGGAGCAGCTGTACAGCACCCAGTGTGGGGGCAGATGGAGTCAAGGCCAGAGCCCTGGCATTAACACAACAAACTGATGGGGAGCAGGGTGGGGTTAGAGGGTTGAGCTGCTATCCTGGCCTTGAAGATGGAGGAAGGTGGCCACAATCCAAGAAATGTGGGTAGCCTTTAGAAGCTGGAAAGAGCAAGGAAATGGATTCTCCCATAGAGCCTCCAGAAAAAAATACGGCCCTGCCCATATCTTGATTTTAGCCCAGTGACATGCATTTCTGACTTTTAGACTGCAGAACTATAAGTTAATAAATTTGTGTTGTTTAAGCTGCTAGGTTTATCCATTATAGCAGCAATAGGAACTCATACAGGTGCCTTCCAACCGCATTTTCCACACTTCTAAAATAATAGTACCTTTTAAAGCACAAGATCTGAGCTCCTAATTTGTTCCTTATTAACTTAATCCTACTTTTCTGTATGAATATGGCTACACAGTTTTGCATTCACTATGGAGACTAGGAGCGGTATAACAAAGCAAATATTTTTATCCAAATTGCCTTAGTTTTTATTCAGAAAACCTTGTCCAGGAATGAGTGGGTTTGTACCCATGCCTGTGTGCTCTTGGTTACTTTCCTGTTTAGGAGTCTGTATTCTTCACTGCTGAGTGCGGCACCAAGTCACGGTCAACTTGCTTTCTCCACAGAAGAATTTCACTTCTTCAGAACATTCATTCTATTCCTCAAAACATTTCACTCAATAAAGCACCAGGACAGAGGGTATTAGCCCTACTCAGGTCACAGACTCTTTGAAAATCTGAAGATAGTTGTAGACTTTTTCCCCAGGGGAGGGGAAAAACAACAACAACACATAAACACACAAAAAACCTTTTTCATGCCTTTTTTATTGCAATGGAAATAGAATTATTTTACAGAGACTATAAAGTTTCTCTATAAAGTCATATCTCTGTGGTTCACTACCTTCCTCTTGACATTAATGCCTATTTTCCTCAAACACCTGAGATAAATGCAAATTTTCCAAGTAAAAATAAAGTTTAGTTCGGCTCAGAAGTAAGCTTCTACAAGAAGGCTGATGTTTGGCTTTGATATTGAAATTATGGAGTGGTTTTTGACACAACAATAGGCTTGTTATTTTTGACATCTGTTTGACTATGACTTTTCAGTTGCATGGCAGTATGTGCTTAAAACATTGACTTGACAAGAGACAACAGTAGCAAACAGAATGGGAGCTGCCATGGCTTTATTAGGTGAAGGTTAAGCACAGAGGAATTTCTCCAGTTCTCCAAAGTCCTCGTTGAGTTCATATTCTTTTGTGCTGAGGAGATCATCTCTTAACACGTTTGCATCATTAATGCCTCATCATTAAAAAAAAAAAAAAAATTAGATGTTCACAGTTCCGTGAGGTCATTGGAGACAGAATTCACTTTTAAAAATGTTATCTAATGATTCCAGCTGTCTGTGGGTTTCTACCTGTAAACAAATGGAAAGATTTGTCACTCCTTGTTCCAGTTTCCAGAAGCATTTCTTCAGCCTTGGAATGTGTAGATAAATGCCCCCAACATGCCCTTCCAGCATGGCAGTAGAGTGAAAAGAATTGAAATAGGAAGATCTAGTTGGATAATTTGCAAAGAATAGCCATCAAGTAAAACAAACTGTGAATGGACTCTTTCCTGTTGCTTTATTCTAATCATTGGATTTCCTTTGCTTCAGAAAAGCAGAGCTTGTATTTGAAAGTCAATCACATGTTTCAAGACAGGCCCTCTGGAAAGCGAGTTAACGTCTATATTGCAGCAATGAACTTACTCTTAGACTCCCATTTCTTGACAAAACCTCTTGAAATAGTGTGTCAGTCCTGGCTCTCAAGAGGTTGACAGCATTTGTAGAAATAGACACAATTTTTTCAGGATCCCTGGCAGAATCATTGACACTGGCTGACACCACTGCATGTTGAGATGAGGAGCATGTTTCTTCACCAAAGCAGCAGAACCAGATGTGTTGCCAAGCATCACAGATGCTCTATCGGAGCCCAGAGTGCCAAGATTTTTATTCTGCCTGAAGATTTATTTGGCAAAGAAATTCTTCACCATGTTAAAGGCATTGACTCTGCAGATTCTAAAAGAAGTTCACGACGGAGGAATTCTTCTTTGATTGTAAGAAGTTGCCAACAGGAGTTGGCTATGCAAATAGAGGTATCAATTTGTATCGTTACATGCAAAAGGGAGATATTAGAGAAATGTCAGAAATTCTGTAGTGTTGACATCAATTGATGAGAATACAACTTGAAGAAATATGTGGCTTCACCAAAATATTTCCAGTGACATGGGTTATTTTGCTTGGTGGTATGATGAACACAAGAAATATTTTAATACAAGTCTTTTTTTTCCCCTTGGGGAAAATCCAAAGCCAGGTAAAGTCCCGATCTTTAATAACCAAAATGTTTTTATATAAAAGAAAAGATCCACAATGTTTAATAGATTTTCAGGATAGGCAGCCTGAGCTACTCCCTTTAATGTTATTTGTTGCATGCTTCCATTGGCCAGAATCCTGCACTTCCTGTGTTCCATCACACTCCAGAATTAATAGAAAATCAATAGATATGAAAACCTCATGGTACTATTTTTTTCCTTTGAAATTTTCCAACTTAAGCTAGACTAAAAGTAAACAAAGATGTATGGCTATAACCATGTTAGCAGGGTGTGTTTTCTCAGATTCCTATCAATAGCAAACTATGCTAGAGGTCTAAACCTGGCAGTGACAATATTACTTGTCTCCTTACCTTTGGTAACAGATTGTTCTCTGTTCAAAATATTCCTCGCTGCCTACCAATCTCAGGCATGGCCGTGTAACTCACTCTGGCTGACCCATGCCACTTCCCAGCCAAAAGCTCAAGAGCTATCCTTGACTCTGCCATATCTCTTTTCCTTCTAAAACATAGCGGTAACTATCCACATAGGAGATCCTTCTTTAGCTTGAGTTCTAGAATAAAGATAATGTGGAGCCAACCCAGAAGGGCACGTAATATGAACAAAAAATAAACCCAACCTTGTTTTAGGAGCCTTTATGATTTTGAGATCTTTGTTGCTGCAACATAATTTAGTCCAGGCTGATGGATACAGCATTCATCCCATATTACTCTGTGTGAATCAATGTGAATCAATTATAATTTGAAATAAAATAGGAGCTTTTAAATAAAACTAATCAGGGTCTCAGAAAGGAAAATCTAAAATACTTTTTTCTTCCTAAAAGCACAAATCTATCTGCAGCCCTTGAGGCCCAATCTCAGATACAGGTTGAACCATTTTGCTATGAGGGCTCTCTCAATGAAAAAATGATTTATTTTTCCCATAAGCTTAGAGTGAGGACAAGACACTGGGTAGACAAAGATAAATATGGGCCTTTCAGGAGTCACTGCCTGGTGGGACCCTTGATTATGTAAACTAACAATTATAATATGGTGAGAAAAATGTTACAATAAAGTTAAAAAGAGTTTGGGAAAAACAGAAAGATGACCGTCTTCATAGAATTGGCAGCAAATTTGCACAGAGGAGGCAGCGTTTAGTTTAGGTCTTGAGGGATGAATGAGAATGTACAAGGAAGTGTGATTTGTAAAGTCAAGGAGGATGTGGTACAGTAGGAGCATAATGTGGAGGACAATGACACTGGGAAAGGTAAATTTAAGGTTGTGAAGGCTTTAGCCATCATCTAAGGAATCTGAATTATCTTCAAGCAATGAGGAATCAGAGGCAGTTCTAAAATAGGAAATTGTCATGATGACATTTGTGCTTTAAGAAGAAAACTCTGGCAAGAGGCAGGTGATAGAATAAGAAGGAAATGAGACTTTAAGTAGAGAAATATGCTAGGAGGTGCCATGGTTGCCCCAACAAGAAATAATGGCAGCCTGGGCTAAAACAGCAATCATGATAATAAGAAATAAACAAATCTGAGAGATAGTTTTAATAGTAAATGTAATAAGATTATTGAAACAATTTATGTTGTATAGAATAAGGGAAGACTATAAGATGCCTGGTTGAGATATCCTTATATTTGTGTAGCACTTCGCATGTTTCAAAGTACCTCCCCTTTCGTACCTTAATTTAATGTTCGCAATAACTCTGCGTATTGGCTTATCAGGTATCATTCCCACGCTTCAGTATCAGCAAGATTAAGTTGGCTAGTGGGGAAGTAGCTAAGATTAGAAACCAGATAATGTGACTAAAATAGAAAAGTAGTTGAGCCTAAAAACAAGTTAACTTATCTAAGAAGAAGCTAAGTCTAGGAATTAGGTAACTTGCCTAATGATGAAGAAACTGAGATCAGAAAACAAACCCTCTCATTAACTTTCCTTCCTGGTCATGTTGTAGCAAAGCCTGTTGACCCACCTAGCGATGACACCTAGGTCACTTGGTATGCAATTTTGCATAGTTATCACCCGTTCCGGTCAGTATAGACAGAGAGTGTCGTCTGTGCCTACCCATCCCTCTCCTCCCTGGGCACTAGGTCTTGAGAGAGAGCATTTGGAAAAATGATGGCAACAGGTCAATATTCAGTGCCTTTTCCCCATTCAGTGTGCTTTTACTAAGTAAACACAGATCCAATATGGAAGCAAGAAGTATCCATGTAAAAGGAGGCAGAATATTTTTGATACCTCAAGAGTTGGTTCAGAGGGAAAGGCATATAGTAACCATGCTGATTCTGGCTTTGATCTAAGAGTCTTAAGGAAAATATGATGCAGGAGGATCATAGGTGAGTTGAGAAGCCCCTTCTCTTGTCACTATTTTTTAAAAATGAAAAGACTGCGGGTGCCTGGGTGGTTCAGTTGTTAAGCGTCTGCCTTTGGCTCCAGGTCATGGTCCCAGGGTCCTGGGATCGAGTCCCGCATCGGGCTCCCTGCTCAGCGGGAGACCTGCTTCTCCCTCTCTCACTCCCCCTGCTTGTGTTCCCTCTCTAGCTGTGTCTCTCTCTGTCAAATAAATAAAATCTTTAAATAAATAAACGAATGAGTGAATGAACGAATGAAATGAAAAGACTAAAACCTCTGAGACATAAAGTAACTCACTCACAAAAGAAGTGAAACAGCCAAACTCCAAACTTTAGTCTGCCTCCAAAGTCAATTTTTTGTATAACAGTCTCCCCGTACAAGCCCCCCTCCAAAAAAAACACACTTAGTGATCTAAAGCAATAATTTACCATTCCTTATTATTCAGTGCGTTGATGGGCTCACCTGGGCAGTTCCTACTTGAATCTCTTTTGTGGGTCTAGCTAGATGTCTGGGGTTTTGGTCCCCTAAGGGTGGACGTGGACTGGACATTCAAGATGGCTCAGTCAGAAGACTGGAGGTTGTTGCTGGCTTCTCATAACATGGCAGCTCAGTTCTGAGAGGGAGAAGCGATCCAAAGTGAGTGTTTCAAGAGACCAAGCAGAACTGCAAGGCTTCTTATGATATAGCCTTGGAAGTCCCAGAATGTCCCTTCTGTCATGTTCTTTTGGTCAAGCAAGTCACAAAGACCAGCACAGATTCCAGGAGAGGATGAATTCAGTTCTACCTCTTAATCAGGAGCGTCAAGGTCCTATTGCATAAGAATCTAAGGGAAGGGAGATATGCGGCCATCTTTGGAAAATAAAATCAGCCACCATGTCTAAAGAGGAAAAGCTTCTATAGATGTCCTGTAGCATTAAGGAATATGAACCCGGTTGCCTAACTGGAGAATATCTTTTTATCTAAGGTTTATCAGCACATAGTGCTTGATTAGGTTATCTCAAAAATTAAACAAGCATAGCACCTTCAAATTGCCAAGTATATGCAAATCTTATCCTATATATGTTTATTTCACTTTTTGTTTTTGATTTAAAAGTTGAGAAGCAACAAAGGACCAACTGAATTGTCATTCTCTACTTCACTAAAACTTCAAAGTGCTACCTAAATCTCCCTTCTTCTGCTTTATCCATAGATAAGGATGCAGTCCAGAAATTCCACCATCTAGCTGAACTTTCTATTGAAGCTAGTTGGTGGGTAGAAAGGAGTCATAAAAAATCCTTTTTAAATTCCTCTTCAAACTATAATGGGCATCCATTGTCCTCCACCAATGAAGGAGGACAAGACGCCGCTGTCCTGTGTCCTAGAAGTCAGGCTGTACTTGCTCTGAGTGGCTGTCAGAAAGTCAAGCGAGAAAAGGAGATGGCAGAATGCTTCCTTCTTAAAACATAGGGGTTTCTCCTTTTTAGAAAATGTAATTTGAAATTGCCAACAGTTCACATCTGGTATTTTACTAATTTGTTCAAGGACATTTCTCAGAGAATTTAAAAGATCACTAATATCTCTAAGACTTTGGATGTACAAACTCTAAGTAGCTTGGTCAACACTCTTTTCCAGGATCGCTGGAGCTAATGTTTTTCTGCTGGAGTGAGGAAGCATTATGTGGATATTAAAATCAATATTCTGCACCTTATGCACATATATGCTATTTCCCGGTTCCGGTATCTTGACCATGTATTCTGATCAGCAATGATTGGGGAATGGGGACAGCATCTGTATTCTCTGCAATTACATACTAAAATATTTTGGAGACGTACAGGGCAGCATAATAAACGAATATACAGCTGTTGCAGCCTGATAATGTAAGATTTTATTGATTATCCAACAGAGTAACCACCCTGGGTATTAGGCTTGCTCGTCACAACCTTCAGTGCCTGGGGTAGTTGAACAAGTTCTTTTTTTCCACTGAGCTGACCTCAAAGTCACATAGTTTCTGAATCAAGGTCCTCAGATTTCATACCTTGGCAATTTCTTTCCTTTCTAATGGGGTATATTAGAGAAAATGTGTCACCTTTTGCACCATGTAATACCAAATCAGATCAGAATTCATGCACAATTATGTCAGTGGAAATCTAATAGTACAGGCTAGCTTATCTCTAGATAACACATGGAAAAATAAACTTCCACAACTGACAGATTTACTTGATTTTTTTTCAGATAGGTTATTTGTAAGCAGTCGAGCTAAAGAATATAACTGGATTATTTTTCATACTATAAAAAAAAAAAGACTCTCAACCGTAAAATGGTTGCTAAGTATTCAAGCTCTGTCACTCTGCCTCCCCCCCACCCCTTTTTCTTTGAAAGAGTTCCTGGATAATGAATGCAAAGAAAGAACAAAAAAAATTTTTTTTTACATTAGCTATATTTATTAAGAGAACTAACAACTTTAGGAAAACAAAATTTACATAAGACACTTATGTAGAAATAACATTCGTTGATAGTTAATGGCATTTAAGTAACACAGGTTAGGTGGTGGTCTACCTGGGAATGATATTAGGCTGCCTAAAAAGCATTCATCTGTGTTTCTCTTTTATAATCAGAAAAAGTCAAAGCCCATCACTAATCTGAAGTCATCTTGAAACCAATTAAAATAATTTAAGATAAGTTGTACTGCAAATGTGCTTTTTAAGTGTTTTAGACTTAGGATGTCTTAGGGATGTTGTAACCCCTTTTTAATGTTACTATTTATATATAACTACCATGTGTATAGTATTACACCTTTAATGCACTGTATTAGCTGTCACTTGAAATTAAGTGCAAGCATGTTCTTTTTTGGCCTTCAGTTTCTCCTATATTAAACGTTTAAATAATGGTAACAGTAGTAAAAGGGTGGATAGCTTTCCCAATGGAAACTCACTTCTGCATCTGGTTGGGTTGTGTTCGGGTTTCTACACGAAAGATATCGTAATATCAGAATCTCTCAGTGTTTACACACCTGGTATCCAGAACTCTACCTGATGTCTTTTCTTAGGAAATTAATGGAACCAAAGCTTATGGTAGGCATGTTTGATAGATAGACCTTGTCTGTAGAGATCTGGTGATAATTCCATCAAAATTTGTCCCTAGTTGATCATATATCTATGCATTTTTATATCTTTGTGGTTTTCTTCACCAACTCTGTGCTTGCTTCAGTGCCTTCATTAGAAGGTCAGGTTCTGAGGATTTAGTAATTCACCTTGAAAATGTACTATAAGTTAAATGTATCAAGCATGAGTTTTCTCCATTCAGCATGAATTTTATAGCGTTAAAAAAAGGCAAACCCATAGCTAAAATCTTGATACTTGTTTTTCATTTATATGAAGTAAATAGATGCTTACTGATTTTGGGCTTTGTTTTTTTGTTTGTTTCCATAAGTCATGTTTGTTTTTTATTTTATAATGATATTTTACAGACTTTTCTCCATGATGATAAAATTGTGCTTTTCCAAACATACAAAACAATTAGTTTTAATACAAGAGACTATCCAGATGGGAGCTACTTGGAAGGGTTATAGCTTCTACTAAAACAATTGATATGAGAATTAAAATTCCTTGTATTTATCTCTAAATATTTTCCCCCAATTTAAATCATAATGATAGGACTTCCTGTGTGAATCTTTTCCCATAACAAGTAAAAGTAATATGCTAGAAAGAGATCAGTTTTTATTTTATAAGGGTTGACCAGTGTTATCACCTGTAAGTGTGTTTGCATCTAGTTGCACACTCATAGCACAGAAATGAGGGGGGAAATATTCTGATTAAGAAAAAAAGAACCAAGATATGGTATTTTTCTCATATTCAGGATGAATGATTCATTCAATTAATTCATTTGTTCACATAGTCATGCATGCATGCATGTAATAAATATTTGTGTACCTATGACAAATGTCTGTTCTTGCATCCTATGTGGACACATTTTAAGAAAATAGTGAGATTTCTTTTCCTTCCTTCACCATCAGTCCCAGACATGCTCTACATCTGTTGCCTCCATTTACTCCCCTCTGTTGTTCAATCTTAATTCTTCACTTCGTGGCTTCCATTTATAACACTGTACTAAACTTGTTCCCTGAAGACATTAATAACCTCACTGGATCTTCCACCTTCTCAGTGAATTTAGCTCAGTGCTATCTTAACCACCATTTAATATCTTCTTCCGTCTCCCTGTGCACTTGGGTTTTTGTTTTTGTTTTTGTTTTTGTTTTTTTACTCTAACACTTGAGTTTTCATCTTTTGTCTCCAGTGTTTGGGTATCTCCCAATTTTGTTCTTTCTTAAAGAACTAATCTATGCCCACAATTTTAACTATCCCTTAGTGAGGATAACTCCAAAATCTTCACTTTCATGCAACGAGTTATTATGTACTTGTAATGTTCAAAGCACTGTGCTATGTGCTCTGAAGGGTACAAAGAGAAATAGACCTAATTCCTCTACTCAAGGAGCTAAACCTTTGTGGCTATGCCTTTTGTCCCAAGTCTGTTGTGTCTTTCCACCCTTTTGGACATTGTAAGTTGTCTCAACATAAGCCCAAACTCCGTATATTTCGATCTGAACTTGTATTCTTCCTCTCAAAATAGCTTCCTTGTGTAGCTAATGGATTTCTACCAGCAGCACAGTATTTTACTCACGAAGGTGCAAAAACTCAAACCATCTTTTGGTGGTTCTCTCTAATCTGTAATAAAAATTCCATAGATTGGGCAGGTGTACTATTCCTTACTTTGTACCTTCCTCTTAGATTCTTGATATGCTCTGCCTTGCTATCTACATGAAAGGCCCTTTCTGCTTATTTAAGACCCATTTACCCTTTAAAACGCAGCTGGAATCTGCTCCCCTCCCTGCATCCTGTCAATTAACTCTTTAGCCAATAGTGAACTGTACTTCAAAATATATAATCATGTATTTGTTCTCCTCAGTTGATATTCATCTATTTTTCCCTTCCATTTTCTTTTTATTGGAATTACACACCCTGTGCTGAGCACCTCACATGCATCATCTCATTTCTTGTTCATGACAACCCTATCAAATAGGTTCTATTCATCTGTGCTAGGCTAAGCGACTTGTCCAAAGGCACAGATAAAGACTGAAGCTAGAACTCACTTCTATCTAGACTACAAAGCTCATGATTTAAACCATTGTGCCACATTCTTATGACATTTACATATTAATTATTAATTTGTGATCTTATTCCATTTTAATGTATCCTGTCTCCACAAAAACATTATAAACTCTAGTGACAAAAACTGAGGAGTATAACACATATTATGCACAATGGTATACAAATAGTGAGCATTTGGTTAAATACTCAGTGAAGAGAAAGCTACATGTGTATGGGTGGAAAACAGCAATTCTGGTATCACAGAGTCCCATAACTATTCCAACTAACCATGTTGTATACTGGGTAGTACTTAGTAAAAGAAACGTGATTGTCATATCATCTTCACTTTGCCAATATCTTTCTGATCCCTTGTCTAACATTTACACCTCCCATATGGAAACAGAATTGGATCTACCTATGCCAGTATAATAGAAAAAGGAGCTTTCTGTTCCCAATGCATAGAATTTTTTCCTATCCCCATTCACTGTTGTCTGAGACCCAGTCATTGCCTGTGGTGCCTTAGATGATGCAGAGTTGAGTGCGGGCCCCGTCATCACAGAGCTCCAGTGAGTTCCCATCAGTCACTCTCCTTTCCATTCCTAAAATCACCACTTGATTTCAAGTCCCCCGTACCTCAAATGAACCACCTTCCAGCCACACTCAGCTATAACACATTCTTATGAATGCCTCCGAAAAACCCTTTAGATTTCTTGAAGCAGGGTAGCATAATGGTTAAGAGTATTGGTTCTGGAACCAGGTCTTTGTGTGATGTTAGGCAAAGTACTTCACCTCTATCCCTCTGTTTCTTCATCTGTAAAATGGGGTAGTGATAGTTTCTGCCTTATAAGGATTAAATGAATAATATGAATAAATATGTATAAAGCTTAGAGTGATGTCTATATCACAGAACACATTTGATAAGTATAATATTAGAGTGGTATTATCATTATTGTTAGCAGCAGCAGCAGAGACATTGATCAGTCATGGGCACCCAGGAAGGTTGTCATGTTATTAAATGGAACAGAGTCTGAGTAGGGATAGATTTTAGAGGGGAAGAAATTGCTTCTGTTCTAACATGTTGAGTTTGAAACGTCACCAGGCCATCAAATGAGGTATTCCAGTAGACACTAGGAATATAAATCTGGAATTCAAAGAAGAGGTTATGGCCAGAGAGTTAAATTTGAACAGTACTAATTAGAGATAAAAGTAATTACTGAAACGGAGGCTGTTGAGAGTGCGGGGAAAGGGGCCAAGGACAGCTCTGTGGAGAATGCCTCTATTTAAGGGGCAAGACAGGATGAAGAACAGAGCATATGGCTGAGAAGGAATCATAAGAGTGGTAGGAGGGGAATCAGAAGGGTTGCTGTTATGGGAACCAAGAGTTTTGAGAGACGTAACACTAGAATAAATATGGCAAATGCTCATGGAAGATGAGAACTGAGGAAAACAGTCATGAACATTGATGATTCAATCAGTCATGACCCTGGTGTTTGTAGTTTCCCTAGAGTGGTGACAGCAGAAAGCACAGGGTACACCAGCGGCAGCTTGCAAGGACTGCCCTTCAGAATGGTCTGACTCTGGAAGGGGAGGGGAGGAAGGACAGGAACTTAGGGCATTGGCAGGAACTTGGGATTTGTTTTCGTCATGGGAAGTTCACACTATTTTAGAAGGAACAAGTAGGGGAAGTTGGGTTTACAGAGCTAGAAGAGTGCTAGAAGGTCTCAAAGGAGACAGGGCGGGTAGAAGAGCACACGAGAAGGGATGGAATTCCATGGTGAGATTCAGGGAGGAAAGGTGGGTGTTGAGGAGGCATATGTGGCTTCTTTCTTTCAGCGAAGTTGGAGAAATGGTCACCTGTTGTGAGTTGAAAGTTAGGGTAGGAGACTGTGGAGAAAGGAGGCAGTTTGAAAGAGCACTTGAAAGGAATGTGATAGTCAGTCAACCCCAGAATGACCAGATGGTCAAGTTAATGGTGAAGGCTCAGCTGGGGCTACATGACAGAGCATGAGTATGTAACAACAAAAGCACAACAGTTCACAGCTCAACAACTGTGATTTGTACACAAACAGGATAATACAGAAAGGACATAGGACACATTGCAAAGAAAGGTGACAAGTGAAGCTAGAATTGAGTTGATGGGCTGGGGGAATGGTGGTATGTTGGAAGGAGGAAGCCTCTTAATCAGCGGGATAAGAAAGGCTGGCCCACCAGATGAAGATGTAAATGACAGAACTAGACTGTTGCATTACTCTAGGTACATTACATTCCCTCCCCTCTGTCTTTCCTTTCCTTTCCTTCCTTCCTCCCTTTTTTCCTTTCTTCTTTCCTTCCTTTTCTTTCTTTCTTTTTCTTTCTTTCTTTTTCTTTCTTTCTTTCTTTCTTTCTTTCTTTCTTTCTTTCTTTCTTTCTTTCTTTCTTTCTTTCTTTCTTTCTTTCTTTCTCTCTCTCTCTCTCTCTCTCTCTCTCTCTCTCTCTCTCTCTCTCCCTCCCTCCACCTCTCTCTCCTCATTTTGTTTATAATAGAAAACTCTTCCCAGATAATAAAAAAGCATATATTTTAAAGTAAATGTACTGGGACACTTCTGAAGGCATCAATCAAACTGTTTGGTAAGGAGAGTGGAATTTTGTTCTCCATCTTCTTTAACTTTTCACCTTTGCTTTAGACGAAGTCTGCTTGAAAAGAAGAAAGAAAAAAAAAAGATGTCAAAAAGAGTTGTAAATTATAGAATGACATCTACCATGCAGTTCTTCTGTCACTCTCACTAATATTGCTTAGCATTCTGAGTTTTAAAAATAACGCAGTTATTGAGATTTAAAACTCTGTGGATGCAGAATACATTTTTGAAAATAAGACTTTTTACTATGCATAGCCAATTATAGTCCACTGAGAAAATGATGTATTTTTCCAATACATTTTTATTATGTACTTAACTGACGGACCTTCCCAGCTTCTTCATAGACATTCCACTCCATCAGCCACTGTACATAATATACTTCTTAGGAATCTACTTAAATTTGTATTTACCTGTGAGGCTAGATTGGCTCCAGAGGACACAGTCCTTTTTTCCTTGAGTAAATTATACATATTTTAGAAAACTATCTAAAAACATATTTACCTCATATGGAATTCTGGTCTCAAGGGTAATTAAGACCAGTTTTTAAAAAGCATAGCCAATGCACTTTAACTCTCTCAGGTAAATAAGATATATTTTATAATCATCTAAGAACGATTTCTCTCTTCCTTTCCTTCTCTTTCCCTTCTCCTGTAACTATCACCATGCCTCTTTTATACACATATTTAGTAATTATTTCAATGTTTCCTCAGATACTGCTTTTCCTCTCAGGGGCCAGCACACCATTTATGCTCTCCTTCCATTCCATGCACTGGCAACTCTACACAGAAGAGGCACAGCCTACCCTACATATAATTTCTAGGAGAGAAGTTACTTTTAAGATCCAGATTCTTCATATACAACTTCTTTGGTTTTCACATTTTAAGAAGAAGTTCCAATGTTGGGGCATTTACCCATAGAGCAAGAGTAGAATTTAGAATTTCTTTTGCTAAGAGACGCCTAATAGAATGAACACTGTATTTTTTAAAAGACTGTATTCATTTATTTGAGCGAGAGTGAGAGAGCGCAAGAGTGGGAGGGTCAGAGGGAGAAGCAGGCTCCCCGCTGAGCAGGAAGCCCGATTCGGGACTTGATCCCTGGATTCTGGGATCATGACCCGGGCCAAAGGCAGCCATTTAACTGACTGAGCCACCCAGGCGCCCATGAACACTGTATTTTGAGCTTGTCTTAAACATGGAAGGAATATCTGAAAGGAAATAGGCAATAACATCCTGGTAATTATTTGCAAAAGCCACTATATACCACAGTCCTTATGAAAGCCAAAGACATAAATGAAACTTCCTAGAAAAAAAAAATGCTTTCTCATTTAGCTCTTCTGCACTTCTGAAACATCCTTTACACACTGATTTCTTTGCACAGATTGAATAATGAAAATGCTCAGCCCATTCTTCCTTTGTCCTCCAAGAATATTGCAATAGCTCCCCCAGGAAGAAAGCAGTAGAAAATCCATGTGACAGTAATTGTTAAGCGGTTTGTGCTGACCACGTGAGAGTAAAACTAAAAACTTGGGGGAAAGGTATTTCCTAGAAACTGTAAGATGAATGTAACAAATAGAATAATGCCTGGTTTGTTTCTCCTCCTCTTTGCCTCTGAGGAATAATCCTTTACGTTTTGTGAGACTGGCTTCTGAAGTTGTTGTGGATAAATGTTACCACTGTATGCACTCTTCCACCGGGAGGTCAAGAATTCTA
The DNA here is from genome assembly GCF_037043125.1 of Eumetopias jubatus. Taxonomy (NCBI): domain Eukaryota; kingdom Metazoa; phylum Chordata; class Mammalia; order Carnivora; family Otariidae; genus Eumetopias; species Eumetopias jubatus. The sequence goes on along the minus strand of NW_028274811.1, from coordinate 73,077,007 downwards.
CTGGTCTCTTTCTCGTCGGCGTAATTGGGACCTGAGGGTTCATCCAGCCTGTCGAAGGTCGTGCAAGCCTCTGAACCAGATCCTCTAGGTTTAGGGCTCATACAACCCTCCCTATTAAAATATTTGCAGTGATTGCTAAGCTTCAAGACATGGATGAGGGCTTTCTGTTGGGCTGGTGGCCTAAATCCTAATCAGCTTTCCTGTCAGATTAGTCTTACAACTCGGGTGACCACGAGTCCTGGTTTGCCCAACAGAGTCCCAGTGTACGGCTGTTATCCTGCTGTGACTAGTAATACCCCAGTTTTGCTTTCACAAGTGTCTTGCTTTGGATGAGAAAGGATATGATCTCTCTCCTTACATAGAGTTCTTTAGATGTGTTGGTACTTTTTATGTTCACGAGGGGTTACTTTTCCTTTTTTGCTACTTAGGTAAATTTGAGGAGATGAAAAAAAGACACTGGTTTGCATCAAGAAACTCTAGGAACCATATTAAAACATAGGTTCCTCAGCTCCACCTCAAGAAATTCCTATTCAGTAAGAATGGGGTGGTTCGCAGGAATTTTTTTTTTTTCCCTAGGTGATTCTTAGGCACTCTGGAGTTTGAGAACTTTGGTGTCAAGCACCGGCAAACTCAGCCTGGCTATTTGACCCCTAAACTCTGAACACAGTGCATACAAGGGGACATAACTACTCGAAGGTACTCAGATGAACATAAGGTTAAGCTGCTCAGCTGCAGTCCGGCTGGGTAATGCTGACAGGCTAGAACAGCCACTGTCCCCCAAGCTTGGTACCTTGTCGTGCCTGAAACTCAGGTGGTGGTTTTGGAGGAAATTTCATCGGGAAACTTCTTTCCTGAGTCTCTCTGGCCAAGTGCACAGACACTGCTTCAGCCAGGTGAATTAACTGACATACCCACGGATGCTATTTTAAATATTTTGCAAGGTGAGTGGTGAGTATGGATTGAATCATGGTTTGTTTCTGGGAGGTGGATCCTAGAACAAAAGGCAAATCATGAAGCAAGGCAGCCCCTCCACCCTCCGTTCCTTCACAGGCATTGTGCTGTGCGCAGTCAAGGACACATGCCATTCAGCGGTGGCTCTGCTTTGCTGACACTCTCAAAGTCATTCTTCGCTTTCGCAGCTGTCAGGGCTCTGCACACATTATGCATTCCTTCTGGGCACCTGATGCTCACGTTCCACCGAGCAGGCGAAGCAGGCACCTATACAAAAGGAAGCAAGGACTCTTGGCCTCCCAAAGATTGGGGGCTGTGGGCCTCGCACTTATTAACCGACTGCCGTTTCCATTCCCCTGGTCACTTTTATTAGGCTTTCAAGGGCACCTGCATTTGAGGGGGTCTCAAAATGTTTTCTCGTCACTCTCATCTTTGCCCCCTCCTCCCACCCCACCTTGCCCCTTCTCCTGTACACTATCTTGCATGCCTGGGCTCTGTAGCAGGAAATTAAACTGTGATTTGGTATGCTAAATTACCTGAACTAAAAACTATAATTTGCAATATTATTAAGTCATCACTGTCACGGATTTCAATTTCTTTCTGTTTAAACCTCTAACTCATAGCATCGCTCTTTTCGCTTATTACTGAAAGGAGAAAAGGAGAGAGAAAAGCCCTTGGTTGCAGTCCCGACTGATCATATCTGTCAGGAAAGTTAAAATAGTATGCTTCCAAGTGGTTACTTCAGCCCAGCCAGTTTTTAGTTGAAAACTCCACGTCACTTTCACTGTGTGCTTGTTCATGCGTGAGGGTACATGGGAAAGATGTGGGGCTCCTTGGGGGCTCCGGACAGTTTGGGTCAGTTGCAGGAATTGGAAATTCCCATATTTCTATGTCCCAGGAAACCTTGACCGGGTTTCAGTCCTGGATGATGAGGACTTTTTCTTTCTGCACTGCTATCTCCAGTCCTTTTGGCAACACCTGGATATTTTCCGTTAGCTGGGCAACATTGGGCGTCTTCCTGGCAGCCAGGAGCCCAGTCTCCTTCTTCTGCCATATTCTCTGTGTTGCTGCTTTGAATTAGGCATGAATATTTTCTGTGAGAGTGGATCAGTCAGGATAGGCTAGGTGTTGCTGCAGTAATGAATCCAAATCTGGGTAGCTTACAATCACAGGCTTTATTGCTTGTTTATAATCTTTGTCCACCTTGGCACACAGGGAGCTTTGCTCCGTGGCTTTGCCATCAGCCTCACCTTGGGCCCTAGGCTGACAGAGCAGCCGCTATTTGGAATATTGCCAGTTACCAGTTCTCTGAAGGAGAAAGATGGCAAAACATGCACTGACTCTTAAAGCTTTCTCCTGGAAGCGACACAGACCACTTGTGGTCACCTTTCATTGGCCAAAGCAAATCACTTCAAATGGCTGGAAAAGTGCAATCCTACTGCAGGCCCAAAAGAGAGAGCCAGAATATTTGTGAATGGCCTTAATGATTACTACAAGCATCTAGTAGGTTCATGAGCTTAAAATAATGAAGAAAGAGAATGACCATTAAAAAGTTTGCCTACCCAAACAATGTAAGCTGAACCATTAAGAATTTAGTGCTTCCGCCCTGCACTTCAGTAACATTACAAAAGCAAGGTGCAGACCTTGGCAACTATTAAGAAACAGCAATGTTGAGATCTGATCATGGGGTCCTGTCGCTGGTGTCTCCCTCTCTGACAGCCTGGGCAGGGACTGGAGCACAAGGTGGGATGTTCTCTGTAATACATCGGCAATGATCTCGGGAACAAGGCGACTGGACTAGGTGGTCTACTCTTTTTTTTATTATTATGTTATGTTAATCACCATACATTACATCATTAGTTTTTGATGTAGTGTTCCATGATTCATTGTTTGCGTGTAACACCCAGTGCTCCATTCAGTAGGTGCCCTCTTTAATACCCATCACCAGGCTAACCCATTCCCCCACCCTCCTCCCCTCTAGAACCCTCAGTTTGTTTCTCAGAGTCCATAGTCTCTCATGGTTCGTCTCCCCCTCCAATTTCCCCCCCTTCCTTTTTCCCTTCCTGCTATCTTCTTTTTTTTTTTTTTTTAACATATAATGTATTATTTGTTTCAGAGGTACAGGTCTGTGATTCAGCAGTCTTATACAATTCACAGTGCTCTAGGTGGTCTACTCTTTCTGTTCTTCTCTCATTCACCAAGTCTCCACTGAAGATCTAGATTTTACCAGGTGATGGTGCCGTTAGAGTAATGGTTTACTCAGGCTCCAAAGTCAGACTTCCTTAATCTAGATCCCAGCTCCATCATTACTAGCTAAAAGACCTTGGATAGGGGTGCTTGGCTGGCTCAGTCATTGGAGCATGCCATTCTTGATTTTGAGTTGTGAGTTCAAGCCCCACATTGGGTGTAGAGAGTACTTAAAAATAAAATATTAAAAAAAATACATTTTTTTAAAAACACCTTGGATGACCTTGGATAAATTGCTTCACCTCTCTATGGCCCCAGTTTCTTCATCTACATAATGGATATGATAATAGTATTTACTTCATAGCATGGATAAAATATATTTATAGCTCTTGGCCCAAGGCTCCATAAATGTTGTCCCTAAGACGAGATCACTTAAAATTTTTATATTTATTTTAATATAATATTTAAAGATTCTGAAAATTGTGGAAACTAGCTCTTTTTCCATTGCTTTGATAAAATAAATATTCCTCATTCTTCAAAATCAGGTTTCAAGGTACATCTTAAGTGCTAGGAGGTGCCAACAAAAAAGACACCCCTATGGGTGTCTTTTGACCAGTCATCCACAGTAAATGCTTCTGTCATTCAAATTTTTTTTCTTTAGCCACCTTGATCATAAGTTGGACTAGCAAAGAATTATATAGGCTGGTGAGGATTCTGAATTTCTTTCAAGGTTGATCTAAGTATTTAAATATGATGCGCATAACCTAATAAGACACGGATGTTCAGAATCAAATGTAATCCTAGGTCATGACAGAAGTCAAGGACAAGAACATTGTGGGGCCACAATTATAGCAGAAGCATGAAGGATACCTGTACTTCTTGACCTTGTAGAGTTAGCTCATTGTGCAGCCTTCAGATTGTGTTGAGTGCTCTTGAATAGGCTGGCCAGTCCACTAACGGTTAGTCTACTGTGAACAGTCAAGGTAACAGCATCACTTCTCGTATTTACTTTGCTGATAACAGTGCTTGAGAAATAGAAGTGCAAGGGAATGTTAAATATATTTTCCATGATATTACAAGGCTATTAATAGAAGGAATGAAAGTCACAGAATAACAGCTTGCCCCACATAAATTTTATTTCCCGTCAAAGATTTGAATCAACAACGCAGAACTAAATTTCTTAGGGCATGGGGCTAAGGAGGTCAGGCAGTCATGGGTTTTGTCGTGTAGCCACAAAGGATATTCCTGCCCCTTCTAACCATGTCGGAATGTCCCCTGGCAAAATAGGAAGCCAAATTAAAAAATTGGCAGGGAGCCAGCCATGTACATTCAGAACTGCTCTGAGGAATCTTGTCAAAGGACTTCTGTCTTGACAATGTTTCAGTAGTTCCAAACCCACCAAACCCTGCTTTTCAGCAAGCACTAAGTCCTAACTATATATGCAGTTGTGTCATGTGTTTAGCTGGTCTGGAAAATGCTTTCCTCTGCAAGATAAACAAGGAAACTGGCTCTAATACTTCATACACCTTTAGGAGATCTAGAACATAGAATAAAATCCACATCAGTTACATGAATCTAATCATCTGGGTCAAAATTATCTAGTTTTTCAGTAGCATCAGATCTGCTTTATAGCTTCCAAAGCTCAATTTATTACAGAATAATTATCCCAATTCATTAGTATTAAAGACTACTAAACAACCAATCAGAAGACCTGTATTCTAGATCTGCCTCTGGTGCTGTCTTGAGCAACTGATTTTACCTCTCTTGACCTAATATATAAAATGGGTTATTTGGACTAGAGCAGAGGTTAGCAAACAACAGTCCACGTGCCACATCCAGCCTACTGCCTGTTTTTGTAAATAAAGTTTTATTGGAACACAACTACATCCATTCGTGTATTTAGTATCTGTGACTGTTTTCATGCTACAACAGCAGAGTAGTTACAGCAGAGACCATATGGCCTGGAAAGATGAAAATATTTACTCTACAGCCCTTTACAGAAAAATTTACTAACTCCTAGGTTGGAAGATATCTATATTCCTCTCTTTCCTTGTCTGCAAAGTGGAAATAAAAATAGTACCTCAGAAGATGATAAGACTCAAATGATAGTTCTTAATACAGTTCCTTTTTAGTAAACGTTCACTAACATAATTATATCAGTGCTAATTAAGTGGTGAGTATAATTACTCTCAGAATTCTAGCACTTTCCCATTGCAGAAGAAATAGCGCCTGCTGCAGTGATCTGAGGAAGATACTACATGGAAAGGAAAGAATGGCAACTGAGGCCTGTGACTCTTGGACAGCTAGACTAACAAAACCCAAAAGAGTCAAAGACAGGCCATAGGCGAACTATATTTCTAGCCTAAAGGGTGCTAGAAACACACATTATGTAAATATTTACTTGACACTTAAGCCAACCTTGGAAGGCTATGATTAAGACTAGCCAAGAGAGGAGCTAAAGGTATTCCAGGGCAAGGGGAGCTGAATGCCAAAGAGGCATGAGGAGCAGTGAGTAGAAAAATCTGGTTGGAACAAAATATTCTGATACAAGAATTTTGAGTGACAGAGCTAGGAAGGTTGGTTGGGGCCAGCTTGTAGAGTTTTGAGCACTGGAGCAAGGAATGTGGAGAGGTTATTTTATGTGCGTTGAGATCCACTGAAGGTCTCGGAACCTGAAAGAATTAGTATTTCTAGAATAGTGTATCTTAAAGGTGTAGAATGCATTAGAGGACAAAGAAATAGGAAATCAACTTCATTTTATAGAGATCAAAGACAGTTTTGTCTGCATTGTTGTCATAATTATAAGAATGTTTTATATTTGTTGTTTCTGTTTGTTCTTATATTCCTTTTCTGAAACTTCACTTAAACCTTTACACAGTGTGTTCAAAATGAAGTTGTAGCTAATGCACAAATGTAAAAATGAATTCATATTTTTTCTTAAAAAATGCTACTTAAGCATTTTACATGTACTTCAAAAAAAAATTTGCAATGTTTTCAATTTATTCAGCAATACTAAAGGCCTACTGTGTAAAAGATAGGGGAAAATGAGTAAAACATGGGTTCTGTCTTCAATCTAGGAGGGAAATAAGTGACATAAAAAATTAATACAGTGCCATAAGTGATTTGAGTATTCAAAAGGAGCGAGGGGCAGGAAGGGCTCTCAAAGTGTTGTAGACACTGTTAATTGTCTACCCAATATCCATGTCCCATTTTTCCTCTGATAGTAGTAGACTGATTATATGTATAACAGCAAAGAATCTGGCTAAATATTCATTTTCTAAGGTTTCATTACAGCTGTGCATGGCTTCCTATAATACAGTTTTGACTAAAGATCTGGAAGAGAACTTTGCTGGAGATTTCTAGAAAACCTTTTTACTGTCTTGATAAATGTCAGATACTGCTGGCTCCATTCTTCCTCTTTCCATCTAGTCTTGAATCTGGATGCAATGCCTAGGGCTAGGGCAGCCATCCTACCACCATGAGGCAATAAAAAGAGGATGATGGAATGAAGAGATAGAAAGTTCTTGGGGCCCCGATGATATCATTGAACATATGGAACAACATTTGTAACCACTGACTTCTGCACTTCCTATTATATGAGGAAAATTAGTTCTATGACCTAACTACTCTTAGTTGAATATTCTGTTGCAGACAGCTGAATGCTAGAAGATTCACTGAGAAAAGTTGATTCTGTGTTTATTCACTTCTACAACTATTTATTTCTTCAACTCTTGTATTTCCTCAACAAGTATTTTGAAGCACCTACAGGCACTGTGCTAGAGGCTAGGATTACAAATAGAATGATTCTACCCTTAATTCCCCTGTGCAAGAATGCCTGGTAATTCTGTTGAAGATACTCAGGTGGAGAACAACAGAAGGCCTCTTTTTTCTCCATCTCTATCTTTCATATCACTCTAAGTGCTGTTTTTACCCTGTAAAAGAAACAAAAAGAGCGCCTGGGTGGTTCAGTTGGTTAAGCATCTGCCTTCGGCTCAGGTCATGATCCCGGGTTCCTGGGATCAAGTCCCGCATCAGGCTCCCTGTGGGGAGCCTGCTTCTCCCTGTCCCTCTGCCTGCCGCTCCCCTCCCCCTGCTTGTGTGCGTGTTCTGTGTTCTCTCTCTCTCTCTCTGTCAAATAAACAAAATCTTTAAAAAAAAAAAGACACAAAGTGAAATAAGGCTGGAGGAGATATATATATATATATATATATGAAACACATGCCTTCTCCACATTCCCTCAGAAGAAATAGAAATGACCACGTTGTAAGAAGAGGTCAAGAAAGCTAGTACAAATCCTTTATTCCACCTCATATCTTGGCCCAAAGAGCACTCTCTGAGCTCTAGCATGGCTATGGGTTCTTCATCTAGAACATTGTAACAGACCCATTTGGAAAAAGGTTAGTTCACATGTGGGTATACTACTCCCCAAAAGAAAGATGGTCATTAAGTGAATCCTCAAACCCAAGGCCCTAAACCCCCTCTTGAGCCTTGCCTTGCTCGGGATTGTACAAAAAGAAATCCACAAGCATGAGACATGGCTGGAGAACGTTTTTACTCTACACAGGTGGCAATATATCACAGGAATGCTCTGGAGTCTTCCTTCTCGTGTCGTTTTTCACCATCTTAAAAGCAAAGGTTATCTGACAGGAAATGCTTTGTGTTCATTCTCTCCTTTTGAGACTGTATTTTGGGAAATGAGCTGAGCATAGTATCAAATGGTGTTATATCTCTGAATATAATCCAATCAAGAATTAGCTTTTGATAAGAAAACCTAATTGCTTCAGAAAGGATCATGTGGCTAAGATGCTATAGGGATAAGGCCGGTCACAGACTAGTGTGCCATTTACCAAAACTACTAGGATAAACTCAACTCATCCTTCTTGCCAACACACCAGTGTCTGCTTCTGCCTTCCTCGTTGCTGCTAATGCCGTTATAACTGCCCTGTCACCGCAGCAGCTCAGGACCCTGAGTCCCACCAACATACATTGCTTCCTTCTCCCTGCCGTCTCTGGACTCCTCTCCTCCCAGATCATGTCACTGCCACTGCCTTAAGTCAGGCCATCATGACCTCTTGCTGGAACTAGCAATGGCCTACCAACTAGTCTTCTCAACCCCAAGCTCTTGAATCCAACCCCCATCCGCTTCCTGTGGCCTCTAGTGTGTAAGTTCCATGGAGCAGGGACCTCGTTTGTTTGCCTTGTTCACCACTGCATTCCTAGCATGGAATACAGTGCCTAGCACATGGTTAGTTCTCAGTAAATAGTGTTTGGATGAATGCATCCTACAGAACAGTGCTGAGCTGATTTTCATCCCCTGCTGAGCCTTACTGTCTCCTCCTTTCCCATGCTATAAAGTCCGGCCCTCCATAGGGTGGCATTCAGGAGCCCCAGCACTTGGGTCACAGTCTGACATTCTTGTATTCATCCCTTGACATTCTGTCATCTACTCTCCATCCGAACCAAACCAGGTGACATTACTTTTCCAAGACGGGATCTTTGTGCCTCCTTCCAGTGTCTGAGCCTTTGCTCCCTCTCTCTGTGGACTCCCTGAAAGCCCTGGAGGCCATCCCTGCCAATCCAAGTCCTAAATCCTACCTCTCCCTGGAGAACTTTCCTTTGTGAAGGCTTTTCTAAAAATAATAATAAACATGTCAGTTTTTTTGGAGAGCTTACTCTGTGCTAGCTCACATTTCCTTCTCACAAAAACCCTAGGAGGCCGATGTATTTATCCCCAGTCTAAAGATAGCAACACTGAAACTCAGAGCATTTTTAAGGATTTGCCTGAGTTTGCACAGCACGGGCAGGGTAGGATTTGAATCCAGTGCTAAAGCCTCTCCCTTAATCCTGCCTGCTGTTATCCTGTCATCCACTATAATTGCTCCTTGTGCATTTTGGAGGCACAGAACCTACAAACTGGCAGCCAAGGAGATGAACCAGCTATGGACAGGATTTGAAAAGTATTTTCAAAAATTAGAAGATCAGAAATTTTGGATTTTGAACTTCTCTTGAAAATGAGGAAGTTCTGGCAACACTGGGTGGGGGTTCCCACATGGACATGATCCAGGGGAGCTAGGTCATAAGATGCCCCTCCACATGGGAGTTGGACTCTCACCTAGTCTGGCTAAGGCAGGCATTTGAGTTTGTGTCCCTGGTAGCATCTTGTTGGCACCTGTCATCAAGCATTTTTAAATGCTCCCTTAACTCATTCCACCTTTTGGAGGCTACAAGCTTTCCCCTTTATTTCTGTCTGCTTTACTCTGTTTTCTCTCTCTAACATGAAATCAGTGCTTGGCATGTTGTGGACCCTCAATTATCTTTTTATTAAATTGAATATAGGTAAGTTTGCAGGTTTGCTAATAAGCCCAACTTTGAAGACTTCTCTAAATACAGCTTTTTAGGATACAAATGTAGTGATCCAAAGGGGCACCTGCACCCCAATGATTGTAGCATCAATGTCCACAATAGCCAAGTTATGGAAAGAGCTGAGATGTCCATCAACAGATGAATGGATAAAGAAGATGTGGTATAGATATTCAATGGAATATTAGTCATCAGAAACGATGAATACTTACCATTTACATTGACGTGGATGAAACTGAAGGGTATATTGAGTGAAAGAAGTCAATCAGAGAGAAACAATTATCTTATGGTTTTACTCATGTGGAATATAAGAAACAGTGCAGAAGATCACAGGGAAGGGGAGGGAAAACTGAATGGGAAGCCATCAGAGAGTGAAAAAAACCGTGAGAGACTCTTAACTCTAGGAAACAAACTGGGGGTTACGAAAAGGGATGTGGGTGGGGGGATGGGGTAACTGGGTGATGGGCATTAAGGAAGGCACGTGATGTGATGAGCACTGGGTGTTAATACACAACTGGATGAATTACTGAACTCTACATCTGAAATGAATGATGTACTATCTGTTGGCTAATTGAATCTAAATTTTAAAAAAAATACAGCTTTTGGGTTAATTTTAGTATAGCCAACTCTCACTTCGTCCCATTTGTAGAAAAGTAGTAGGAGTGAAAAACCACTGAATAATCTCTGAGGTTTTTTGTTTGTTTGTCTATCTGTTTTTTTACATCGCATTACCTTGATGTTTCCATTAGATTCTCATTACATATTTGCTTCTGGTTATGCTCATTGGTAGATCATGAAATCATTTTGCTTTCCCTGGGAAGTCATCCCTACTTCCACCAGTTAACCATGTCCTCCCCTTTGTATGCCTCTAGTGTAGAATTTCTCTGATAGAATCCTAAGGATTGTTTACTAGCCTGTTCTCTTCCTGGCAGGGATTGAGTATTATTCATCTTCTTACCTCTAGTGCTCAGCACACTGCCTGGCGTATAATAGGTGTTCAGTGCAGTTTCATTGACTGAATTATCGCCTGAAGTACATGCACAATAGATAGATGATCTTAATTGAAGTTTCTTAAGTCTGACATGAAGAGACATTGGCACGACTTCCTCAAGTTAATCAATGGTATTGATAATTTAATATAGTATTTTCCTTTATACTTCCTTCCAGTTAAAAATTTTAACACGAAGTTCTTAAACACCAAAGGGATATGTTGTTGTGGAGTTCTTGGTAAAATCAAGAGGCTTCAGAAATTGCATATTCTTTCTTCTTTTGAAGCGGTTTTAACAGGCAGTAATTGGGTTCATTAGCCTGTGCTTCTGTCTCCCACGGCCTTCGGGGGCCAGCCCCGAGACCCCGTGGAGGGCCTGTATGTTTGATCTGTCAGCAGCTACAGTTCCTGGCCCTGCTCTGACTTCATTGACCAAAACAAATGACAGCATGGTACTCCATTTTCTTAATGTCACCAGGCCCAAGAAATTAAAAACCAGTACTGGACACTAATAAAAAAATATATAATAAAAAATAATAAAAAAAACAGTATTGGACACTAATAAAAAAAAAAAAAAAAGACATACCTTCTCTTTTCTGCTGTTGGGCTAGAGTAGAAGTGTTCCAGAGTCGTAGCTTTTCCCTTTCCAGGGGTTTCATTCTGATATTTTACTGCCTTAATGACACTCAAAATTTTGCCTTGAACTCCGCAGCTTATGTGATGTCATTTAAACATTCTAGAAATAAAATAAGGGTTAACATTGATGGAATATTGCTGTGTGGGCCAAGCCCTAGGACGAGCATCCTAATTGGATCATTATATCTGATCCTTATGAGAACCCTAAGGAATGGGTATTTCTATTAACCCAGATCTTGCATTTGAGGAAACTGAGGCTTAAGTGGGTTAAAGAACTCAGACAGAGTCTCACCTGGTAAAACCACAGTGTGGAATTCCAGTTCAAGCCATTGCAAGCATTTACTCTTCTGCTCTCCCAGCATTCTTTTCTCACAGGCAGCTTTGCAGAAATTCCCCAACCAGAAAATGCTGGTGGCTCTCACTAGAGGAAGTTCCTAACTGGGTGACCGGGGCTGCTATTAGTCAACTCTTATTGAAGTACATGAGAGGAAGCTAGACACAAGTGAGATTCATTTTTAAATAAGGCACAGAGGAAAATTAGCAAAGTCTTCAAGCTTGCATGATTTCCCTTGTATCATCTAGGATTGCTTTTGTACTGGACTCCATATTGAATTTGACACCGGAATCATTGATACAAGAAGAGAGTAAAGTGATTTTATTTACTATAAACAGAGGCAAATATTTGAGTGTTGGAAACCAGACTGTCCCATAATGTTTTCTCTCGTACTTTGAATTAAGAAGGAAAGTACAATTAGAAATGCATAAACCAGCATCCCATTTTTATACTTCTGTTCTGAAACTCATTATTTCCTATTTTTAATTTAATAATTTTATTTGCTAGGGTGTTATGTGACAAAGTGTCTCCAGAAGCCAAGTATTTTCTGTGAAACTTTAAGGTTGGGCAAATAAGACCCTAATTAACTTATTTATCAGGGTTCTCTTACCTGATGCACAGATTGGAGATAAATGGTAAACATCTCTTCAGGGAGGGGGCGCCTGGGTGGCTCAGTCGGTTAAGCGTCTGCCTTTGGCTCAGGTCATGATCCCAGGGTCCTGGGATGGAGCCCTGCATCGGGCTCCCTGCTCGGCAGGAAGCCTTCTTCTCCCTCTCCTGCTCCCCCTGCTTGTGTTCCCTCTCTCACTGTCTCTCTCTGTCAAATAAATAAATAAATTCTTTAAAAAAAAAAAAAACAACAAACATCTCTTCAGGGAGGAAGGAGATGGTACCAAAATGGCTGAACAGGTGCCCTGGGCAGCCTCCCCACCACCTTCTTCTACCTTCAGTTCTCCTTGATAGAGATTCTTACCTTGGATTCAGCACATTGGTGTCTCCTCATCATACAGTAACTTGTATGTTTCCACATTCTGTGTCCTCACCTTCTCCTAGAAGTCTTCTTTGATTAATCCTACCTATCTGATGAATCACTCCCCCTAGAGTTAATGGATTCAGCATTCTAAGTATTTGAGGGCATTTTTTCATATACAGGCTGTTCAGCTCCTCAAAATATAAGTGCAGTATCTATTTAAATGCTGGTTTTGTGACACTACCCACAGTGGATATTCAGGAAATACGGAATGACTGACTAATAAACAGAGGGCAAGGCCTCTCTCAAACTGAAGCCCTATGGACTTTGCATAAAAATTGCCAAGATATCAGGAATAACCTCTTCATTTATATTAAAACTATGGAATCCAACAGACAGAATTTCTACCACATAGAGCCACGCCAGATATGCTCCCAAAGGGCAGCTTGTTCACTGGGAAAACCTGAGTCAGCAGGTTTAAATTATTCCTTTTGAACCACTTAACTTTCGAATTTCCTCATTCAGTGGCTTAAACTTGACTTTAAAACTGCATGCACTCAAAACATTTGCATTTAATTGCAGCGGTGGTATGTTTTCTTGTTGCCATCTGAAACATATTCATTATCGGTGTCAGGCTTACACTGAGAGTTGGGTTATTTATATCTAAAAAATCAAATTCAACAAAGAACTGAAGGCATGTAAGTTGATTTTCCTACTTTTTTATTATAAGAATATGCAGCCTGTAGATACACAAATTCAAATCCTTGGCAAATCATATTTTCAACGACTGTCTAGAGATAAATGGATATGAGTAGAGAGAGTTATTTTGGGAATGATAAGTCAACATGAATTTTATTTTTTATAACATATATATACACATATATTTTCAATATGTGTATGATTCAAGAAAATATTGTGTCTGGCAAGTAATTGCTGTAGCAGTTTATGTGATGAAGAGATTTGAGCCTTAGAAAAAAATGGATTTAAAACGGTCTTTAACCTTCCTCTAAATTAAAGAATATTAAGATCCTTTTGTACACTTATGACTCTAGGGTTAAGTTGGAGGTTAGAGATGCCAGGGGGCTGGCTGTGCACTCCCTGGGTTCTCCATTTGATTAAGACCCACGTCTTCCTATTTGAATGCCATGTCATCGAGGGTAGATGTGGCAAAGTGCAATGCCTTTTGCTATTCCAGGATATATTTAAATTAATTTAAGAACAAAGTGTTCCCTTAGATCCGTCAGTTGTTGTTGCAGTACTTTTAATCAGAACCAGAAGTCCAGGCTGCCTCAGGTGATCTCATGTGAATAAATGTTGATTTCATGAATCCTATGCCCTGTTGATCAGACCACATTCTTGTCTACCGTGTTTGTGAAACAGTAAGTTTCTTTCTTCAAAGTGGAAGGTTGCTACTGAAGATTGATGTATTTTAAAGATGGATAGTGACCTTTCAAAGGTATTCATAAATCACTTACAACTGACCTGCAAATACAAAGTGAAATGAACAAATGAGACAAATCCTTGCCGATAGGAGCCCTAACTTTACCTTAAATACCCACATAAAGAAGTGCTGTTCTCTTGGCTGAAATTACTAGGAAACATCGTGCCCATTCTCCTCCTCACTGAAGATGCAGATACGCTGACAGGAGGGTGCCTCTGCCACTGAAAAGATCACATGTGTTTTAACTAGCAAAAGGTGACAGGGTGATCAGAAGCCACACCTGGCAGTCATCTGTAGACTAACAGATCAGAATAATGAAATGCTAGTAAGATGGGTAGACGCAACCTCCAGTATTTATTGAGCTTTGTGTTCTTCACTGAGCTGGGGGCAGTGGGAGAAAGGGGTACTTAAAATCACAAAAGAACAAGCTCTGCTTGCAAGATGTTTCCGGAGTCCGTAGAGAAACTGTCTACTAGCCCACAGATATAATGGACACTAATAGGAGGGCAGCAAAGACCAATCAAAGGGAAATCTCAGGCCACAGACGATCATTCTTAAAATTCATCACGGGAGAGATGAATGGACTGCAGTCACCAAGAAAGTCTTTTTGCCGGCATTGGGCTTTGAGCTAAATCTTGAAAGAATGGGTAGGAATTCTCCAGGTAGAAGGGAGGGAGGGAGGACGCCTCAGGTGGTGAGTTCAGGAAGGGGACAGGCTGGAAGCCTGACCTGTGCTCTCGGAGGAGCAGTCACACTTGAACTGCTTGCTGGAATTCACCCTGTTGAGCAAGTTCAAAATTGGGCACTTTGCATCAGACCCAGGTGCTTCTACTGGATGTATTACAGGGGAGTTTGTTCGTATTTCTTAAGCAGAAGAATGCTATAAAGGGCAGTGTTTTAAAGGAGTTGGAGAATTTAGTCAGGTGACTAGTACCATAATGCCAGGATAAGGTGAGCGTTGTCTGGTCTATACCGCATAGCGGGGATTGAGAAGGAATAAGAAGAGAAGTTATTCTGCGCAACTGCCAGGGGCTAAAACATCATACATGACCTGGAAAATGGAAGTTATCTGTAAAGTTTCTGATGTTATCCATGAATCAAATTAGCAGAAGATACCGTTTTAAGCGTAAAGTGCCTGCAGTTTGCTAAAGGTGCCGCTAGGTGGTGAACGTGCATTATCCGTGGCTTTAGATTAGCCATTGGCTTCTCTTCTGGTGAAAGGGGTTTAGCTAATTTTGAGAATTCAAGTTCTAATTGAGTAGATTTCTATTAGTGAACTGTAACTTTATAACTTATATAACTGGCTATTAGTCAATAGGGTAAATTGAAATATTACTCAGTGGTAGTTACGTCAAGCATATAACAACCTGTGTACAAAATTGGAGCTATCTAAATAAAACTACAGGATTCTCCATTTTATTTTAATTTTTCTTATTAGTTGCCCACTCGGAAAGCTTCTTCATTTAGTATTCAAATAGCAGCAAGGTATCTTTGGTAACGAATGACACCAAACTATTTGGGTGTTTAGAGATGTGGAAATCGTGTCCCATTCTAATATCTGAGCTGACTACTCTGGGTTATAACCTAGTTCTTCCTACTTAGCTGTTACTGATGTGTTACGTAATGCCCTTATCTGGCAGTGCTTCTGCTATTACCAGGAAGCTCAGTGAGAATGTATCTCACTTCCACTGTTTCCTTCAGGATGTTTTATGACTGTAAGCATCAGGAAGGCAAGGGCCATGTGTATCAGGCCTAGCACTCATCCCAGTACCCTGCACTGTGTCCCGCACAGAGCAGACCCTCAGGGTGTTAATGAACTTTTTCTGCTAGTCGAAAAAATAATGCAGTGGACTTTTCACCTGATCTCCGTAAGTCAAATACAACTGCATAGTATACTGTTGCCAGTGAGGCAATCAGAGCTTACCTCTGTTACTTTCCGAGATTGATTCAAAAGAAGTTCACACAAAGATTTTCCTGTATTCTTTGTTTCTTGCAATGTTTCATTTAAAAAGTTCACGTGGACACGCGTGCGTGTCTGTGTGTGTGTGTTTGTGTTGGAAGAGTCCTGGTACTTTGGCATTAATCTTTCTCGATTAACAGATTAACTCAACAAGATTATGATTTTTCTTATGCTTAATTCTCAGGGTAACCTGTATTTCTATTGCTTATATTTATCTTTATAAGTGTGGGAACACATCTCACAGTGGGATAGAATATTTGGATTTGGGACTGGGCTTCCACAGCAGTATTCAAGTGTTAGTAATAGCAATTTCTTGAGTATTTAGTATATGTCATTGAATATTTGCAATGATTAAGTATTATGAGCCATATTTTCTAGCTAAAGGAGCTGAAGCTCAGATGGGTTAAATTAGGTACACAAGGACACACAGCAAACCAGGGTCCAACCCTGGAGCTGTTGGCCAGCACAGCGTATATACTTCACCAGGATGAGATCTGCTTCCTGTCTCTACCACTGTGTTTAATTTTCCTGCTTGAAAACCCACCCAAAGCAGTAAAGAGGAAACCTATTTCTTCAAACATACTTCCAGGGTTAAATACCTTGGACATAATATATAAATAATACTCAAATCTCTTTCAGTTCATCTATTTTGGTGGAAATTGCCATTTAACAAGAAAATTTATATTTACTAGTAGTTTGGAAATTATTCCTGACCCTCTTCTACTGCAAAATATTCAACTGGAAACTGTCCTCTTGTCTAATACATCCTATGGACTCAATAATCCTATAAATTAAAGTGATGATCACTTAATTAAAAACATAATGTAGATAAATCCTTGGCTAACGAGTGTAAAAGCTGATACTCTGGGGCCCCCACAGCAACCAGTGTGGGTCCCCAAATAGCCTTGGAAACACAGGGAAGAGAGGAAGCACATCTTTGACACAGCCTGGCAAAGGAATCGAGCACGTCTATGTCTTCCTGGTGGGAGTGGAAGGAGTACAATCTCTCTTGGAAGGCACTTTGGCAGAAGGTATCAAAATTACAAAAAACACAAATCCTGTGCCCAAACAATTCCACTTTTAAGAAGTTCATCCTCCAGATACACTCACACAGGCGTAAAATGATCATGTACACAAGGTATTCTTTGCTTTTACTTCCTTGGAAGAGCAGAATGTTGGTAAAGAACCTAAGCATCACGCATGGAATCACTGAATCATTAAATTGTACACCTGGAACTATATGTTAATTATACTTCAATTTAAAAAAACCCTAAACATTCATTAAAGAAAAACTGATCAAATAGATTATAGTACATCAATACAATGGGCTATCATGCAGCTGTAAGAATGAAGAAGTTTTTAAGCACTGATAAGGAACAATTATGGATATATATATATTATTTTTAAGTAGGAAAAAAGGGCATGGCAATGTTATAAGAAAGTACTATTTATGTCTTAAGAAAAAAAGGGAAGCAGGGGCGCCTGGCTGGCTCCGTCAGTAGAGCATACGACTCTTGATCTCAAAGTTGTAAGTTCGAGCTTCACATTGGGTGTAGAGATTACTTAAAAATAGAATCTTAAAAAAAAAAGGAAAACAAATAGTACACACGTCTATTCACGACTATATTTGCTTGACTATGCATATAACAATCTCTAGAAGAATATACAAGAAATTGGTAACATTGGTAAATGTCCAAGGACAGGAGCAAAGTGGCTGGGAGTCAGGGAGTAAAAGAGAGACTTTTCTGTATGTTAGAACATGTATTCTCTCTCCTTAAAAACCTTGTATTTTAATTCTAAAACCTTTTAAAAACATGTATATCTTTTAATCCTACATTTCAAGTTCTAGGACGTTAGCTTGAGGATGCTGCAAAAGAGGTACCAAGGACTTACGTCCAAAGATGTTCTGTGCATCATTATTTATAATGGTAAAATGGAGAGGGGATTCAATAAAATAGTTTTGCGTTTGGAAATTTAAAGCAGGAAATAAAGGCGTTAAGTGTGCACACTGCACACCTCCTATGTAAAATGCAACACATTTTTATGTTCATCATCCTGGATTAAGAGCAGTCTGTCTTGTTCATTGGACCCACAACATCTGACACGGTGCTTGACATGTTAACAATCACGTGGTTAATAATTATAGAAAAAGTAATAGAAAAGAAGACGGGCAGGACATATTCTTAAATGTTGACAACGTTTACTGGAGATTTTTACTTTCTTCTATGATTTTTATTTTCCAAGTTTTCCGCAATGAACACGTACTATCTTTATGCCTGGAAAGAAGTACAATAGGTGTGGTAAGACTGCATCCCAAAAAGCAATTCCTATTTTTCATGCCATGTCTATCGATGGAGGAACGGACAGCTATTTAAATGAGTACTAGTGAGTGTTTGCATTCGCTCAGCAGTGCTTACAGAAATTCTGGAAAGGATGGTAGTAGTGTGTAAGTGGCAGCTGGTACGTTTAGTGAGTAGTGGAGGTACATGAGGGGATAATTTGAATGCTACTTACAGTATCCCTCTGCACTTAGGAGGGATCACAGAACTGGGGCTGGAGTTACTTGACTGAACAGAGTTAAATACGCATTAAGATCTCTTCTGTAACATTAGACCTGATTCTTGTTTTTTCCCTGTTTAGGACTAGAGGCAGATCTAGGGTCTGGTCCCCACTCAGCTACTTACACACCCCATGATTTTCTAAGATGATCTATCTCCATCTACAAGAAGAGGCTAAGAGCGTGGTCTTTGCTGGGTTGCTCATGAAGTGGGCTCCTAACGCAAGTGAGCAGGTTAGCTCAGCTAGACTCTCTGGATGCCTCCTCCCGTTTTTGCTTCCCCCACATTTGTCAGTGTGTTTGCGTGTGAATGGAGAGCAAAAAGTTGCTTTGGAAATGGGGAAGGGACTAAATTCTTCAGCAAACCTTCTACTTAATTCTACCATTGCTCCTTTAAGATAGGAATCATCCCTTATCACTCATGAGGGAGTGTTCCCAGGGAAGCTGTGGCCATTCTAAGATCCTAATGATTAGCACCTATGATATGCTGATACACAGTATACACAGAGCTTTTCTATGACCTCTAGAATTTGTTCTAAGGAAAGAAGATGGAAATCCTCTATTGATCGTATTGCTGTGCCTGAGGACACTGGAGAACTTATTACATTAGTATGGGTTTTGGATGTTTGCCTAAAGCCACAAACCTTTTGATGTCCACCTTCTAGCCCTGAGAAATTCCTCATCACTCGTATAATTCCTGCAAATAAAATAAAGCAAGATTTTTAATGGAAAATGCTCTGCTCCTTCTTGCACTCCAACTTCAGTTGCCTTAGAAAAATTTTTTGAAACACTAATTTCACAAAATAGTTTTTTCATTGTGTGTTGCAAATAATTTTAACACCCTCTAACACAAGGCACTTGCTTAAATAACAAAGTAGATGAGAATGATCAAAATTTTGTATTTGGATTAGATAAAATTACTTTATAGGTAATTATGCAAAATTCAACTTTAAATGTAGATGTTATAGGTATAAAATGTTAATATATAAAAACCATTGTGTAAACCATACCTGGATGATTTGACTAACTTTTTAATGTTGATTAATTTTCTTAGTGAAGCTGATTGTGTACTCAGGAGAAATATATAAAAACTTGTAGATGGATGAATATATTATGCTGGCAGAAAAAAAATCATAGCCATCAGCAATGTAAAAAATATTTTGTCAACAAATCCTTTCTGTAATGTGATAACACTACCTTTTACTATTTCTTAAAACCTTGTTTCTCAAATGTAGTCACTGAGTACTAATTTCTCTCCCCCACCCCCGCCCCGCCCCTCCCTGCACTGATGAAGTGAAACACAGGATGCCTGCCACTAGGGGCCTCCTCCACAAAATAACCTTCCATTGCTACCTGGCATCACTAATCTTACTTTTTAAATTGATATTGTTGGTTATCTCTGCTGAGTTAAAAGAAATAAATGCCCATTCACGTAAAAAAAAAGTGTTTTAAAGATTCTCACAAATAGAAAAACAAGAATACAGAAATTAGAAGAAAAATTT
This sequence comes from Eumetopias jubatus, assembly GCF_037043125.1. Taxonomy (NCBI): domain Eukaryota; kingdom Metazoa; phylum Chordata; class Mammalia; order Carnivora; family Otariidae; genus Eumetopias; species Eumetopias jubatus. The sequence goes on along the minus strand of NW_028274811.1, from coordinate 73,057,121 downwards.
CAGCATTTGGACTAACCAAGTGAATAATAAATTCTTTTAAAAATCGGTTACTCACTCAGTTGTCTGTTTCCCCCCAGCTGTCTGTCTGTCTGGAGAATGCTCCTTCTATTTGTATTTCTGCATAGCAGCAGTTTGGCTCAGATGAAATTTCTAATTCATAATACTGGTAGATGTGCCAAAAAGTCACACAAACCAGAAGGTTAAAAATAATTTCTATCAACTCTGCCTAGTGTGTTTGAGGAAGAGCAGATTGTTGTAACTCTCATGCTTACAATTAGGACCCATTCATAAACAGAGGCATTTAAATGTTTGTATATATCTGATATCCTAGAAACTTGAAAAATCAGGTAGGAGCAGTCAGCATATATTATCCTCTATCTTCCACCACTCGGAGGAATACAAATGGTAGTAATAATATTAAAATGATAGATCAAGTCACATTCTTGAGAATTCATTGTATCTCAAGCAGCAGGCAAAATGCTTTGCAAATTTAGGATTAGTTTACCATATTAGGGTCAGAACGATTTTATATCCATCGAAGGATGTGGAGATTTGTTAAGCTCTGCGAGAAAACATACCCAAAATGAGTTTCTTTGTCCTCCTGGAATGTGTACTCCCGATTCCTTCCTATCGGAGGTTTCCTCCTTACATTTGTGACACGGATCCTTGATTTCATGTTGGTCAAGTTCTCCTGCACTTGGATGTGTATGTGTGGCTGGAGCTGCTAACGTTAACTGTAGTCCAGAACTCAGCATTTCTGACTCTCTGGCTCAGGTTCCCACATGATGGTGAGCAGCGATTTCTAATTCCCTTCTGAAACCTTTGGTGCAGGTGGGGGTTGGCAGGGAAGAACAGATGTCGTGGGACGACTGGAGAGCTACTTCAGGGCAGGTGGCAGGAGCACGTTTGTGAGCTGCCCAGGGAGCTCCTCCTTCTACAAGGGATGGTGTGGAAACTCGCCTCTGGGTCACCACCTATGTGCGGGGCCTCCCCTGGCCCCAACTCTTGCCAGCTTATGGCGAAAACAATTCTTCCTTACTTGACACTGGAGGGACAAACAAGACTGGGCTGAAAGGTTCTCTCGGAATTTTGACTTGATGGGTGTTTGGTTAAAGAGCCTGGACAGGGATGAGCACACTTTCCTCAAACCCGAGCATTTCATGGTGGCATGATAGTAACCGTTTGTTTGTTTGTTTGTTTTTCTTTACTATGAGCAATTGCATGCAAACGGATCTAGAGGTCCACAGAGAGAGATCGCTCATGCCAACAGCAAACACCTCCCTGACGGACAATATGAGAGACTGGTTGTCTCCCCACATTCCAGCATCATGAAACCAACCTCAATTACCTGTGACCTGGCTAAGTTCTAGACTGTTTCTAGATTGTTTCTTCGGTTACTTAGCCAAGAATGTCTTTGGTGTCCCTTAGAAGTCAAAAGAGCCAGGAATACGAAGCGGGAATCGGTGAGAAAGAAACCAAAATAGCTTCTTGTCCTCAGGTACCTGCTTTCACAGGTGCAAGCTGGATCACCAGGGCTGCAGGGGCAGGGCCCTGAGAGGTTGTCTTTGTCCAGAAGAAGGGTTTTTTTGTTTTTGTTTTTTTGTGTTTTTTGGTTTGTTTTTTCCTTTTAGGAGCAAATCATGCCTATTAAACACAATTCTGGTTAAGACGTTTTAACGGTAAGTTAGGTGACATCCCTTTAAGCTTTATAAAAAGGAGCTAAATAAAAGACCGGCTAGGCAAGCTGGGAAAAATCTTAATTTTATTAAGGCAGTGAAAGAGAATGAAATGCAATATCAATAGCAAGTAGGACAGTGCAGAGCTCCTATAAATCAGCCTTGCAGGCCCGTGAACAGACCCGAGCACTTGGAAAACGTCTTTCCCAGCGACGAGACAGTTTCACACCCTCTACGGACTCCATCAGCCCCTGCTCGGGGTTAGCCAACGATTTTGCCTCTTGCATCACTGAGAAAACAGAAGCCATTAGGAACTTGCACATCTTCATGGCTCTCCCCTGCCAGATCTAAGACTAATTCCTCTGCCCCGCTCTCCGGCCTTCCCTCTGGCCACCGGGGAAGAGGTGTCCCTGCTTCTCCCCTCCACTTCCCAAACTCTGTCCCACCCCTTCCCAAACACATGGCTCCGACAGCTAGAGCCCCTTTCTGCTCCTCCCTTTCTCCTCTGCCCTCGATCATTCCGAGAGTAAATACATTGTAGTGTAGCCCTTCTCAAACTGCAACACCCCTATGCCCCAGGATCTTGGTGAATTGCAGATCATTATTGGAGGAGTCAGGCTGTATTTTCCACGTTTAACTAAACAATCCCCTCTTTTAACTTCCCGTCTCTGCTCTCTACCCTTCACTACCCCCCCTTTTTTTTGCCACCCTTTACAGCAGCAATGCTTAGTGAGGGAGGGGACTGCAGGCAGTGTGTCCAGTTTTCCCTGAAATTCTCTGCTCAGTCTATCCAAAGCTTCCATCCCCAACATCGCACTGCCCATGTTCTTGTCTGTGAACTCACTTGCCAAATCCGCTGGTACTTCTTGACCTCACAGCAGAGTTTCAGAGAGGTCACCTTTCCCTCCTTCTTAAAACACTTTTCTTTTGACTTCGGTGATGCCTCTTCCTACGTGTTCTTCCACCTCAGTCTTTTTCAGCATCCTCAGCTGGCTCTTCCTCATCTGTTCAGCTACTAAGTTTTATTGTGCCTTGGGGCTCGGTTCTGCCCCCCCCACCTTTGTCTGTATTCTTTCCCCAGGTGACTCCTTCTATTCACCTGCCTTTAAGGACCTTCTAAATGCCAAGGGCTTTCACAGCTGTATCTCCAGCCCTGACTCCTATATCTGACATTCACCTATCCATATCACCTCCTGGATGGCCAGGAGGCCGCTCATATTTTTTTCACAGCCCGAAAGCAGCTCTTCATCTACTCTTCGCCCACACTGGTTCCTTCTCTACTCTTCTGTAGCTCTGTAAGACCAGCATTCATTTACCTAGTTGTTCAAGCCAAAAATGTAGGCAGTTCTTTGTATCTGGGAGGTGAGAAAAAGAGAAATCAGTCTATTCACTTGTGTACGGTGAATCTCCTTACAGCACATTCTGCATACGTCCAGTGTGGTCTAAGTTATCATCTCTTGTCGATTACCACAATAACCTCTTATCTTTTCCTCGACAGTACATTTTGCCTAAGTGGTCTTTTAAAAATGTCGACCAGATCATGTTATTGCCCTGGTTGGAACACTCCCCCGGCTTCCCATCACACTTGTAATAAAATCCGCACTCTTGATTCTGGTTTCCAAGGCCCTCTGGCCCTGCCTGCTCCTCCCACCTCTTCCTATGCCGCTCTCCCCTCCACCCGGCTGCTGTGTTCTGGCATCTTTTCTCCCGGAGAGCATTCGCATTACCTGTACTGGTTCCGCTGATCTTCTCCTGGTTAGCTCCTTCTGGGCGTGCAGACCTTGTTCTAGGTGTTGCCTTTTGGCTTCCAGGCTGAGGCCACCCACCTTTCTCCTGCAAGCCACACTTCCCAGCCCCCTGACGATGGCTTTTGGGGGATTTGCCCAATGGGGGATGGAAGAAGGAGGGAAGAAGGAAAACAAAAACTGGACAATGTCTTTCATTCTCTTTCCTCTTTCTCCTCCCCTTTGTGCTTGCCTTTCTTCACTCCGCCGACCCCACCTCTGCTTCTGGCGGGCATCTTCCAGCGGTGACTGGGTGCTGGCTCACCTCCGTGGTCCAGCTCCCCACCACACAGAGGCAGCCTCCCCTCCGTCATCCCAGATACCGCCCAGCAGCCCTGTCCTTTGGCTGCACCTCCTGCCCCCGTCGGTCCGTGTGGTCTAGGCTCTGGTAGTGGCTTCCTGCATTGCTCATGTCTGTCAGTCTGTCTCTCAGTTCTTCCAACACGACTGTAGCCACTTCATGATGTTAAATTCATTTGTGTGAAATACCTACTGTAGTTTCTGTTTTTCTGACCAGAACAGTTCTCAGCCACAAAGTTCATCTTCAGAGTACCGCGCCCTGAACCCCTGGGTCACTCTCCAGCACGTGCACCTGTTCTGAGTCTCTTCGTTGCACTTTTCATTTTCTGCTACTTTTTTCTTTATTTGTATGTTTGTGTGGTGCTGTCCCCAGAGCCTAGAATAGTGTCTGATATGTAGGTGGCATTCAGTGAGTATTTATTGAATAAATGAATAAGAAGAATGGACTGAGATTTGGCTAAACTGAACATTGCTTAAATGCGGAGGTGATGTGAATGAGTGATAATCAGACTTCTAAATACAAGATCCATGAAAAAGAAAGGAATATGAGAGAAAGAGAAAAAATGAGGCAGAAATGGAAAATGTTACCCTTCGGCAAGAGAGACAATTAGGGAAAACAAAGCACATTTATTTTTTATATCTACTAATGGGCCAGTTGCTGTATAAACATGATTTCATTCTGTTCCCACATCAGCACTATCGGGGAGAGACATTATCTCCATTTCACTGTTGGGAAAACTAAGCATCTGAGAGGTTAACTTTACACAAAATCACAAGGCTGGAAAATGTACAACAGGATTCAAGCCCACAGTCCGTCCGGGTAGGACAAGCCCAGGAAGGTACACCGTAGCTTCAATTCATGCCCATCCTACTTCTATTTTAAATGCACAAGATTTAAATGCCGATATGTAAACTATTTCTGAAGCGCTTGTTTTATCTTATTAAAAACCCCAAGGCCATCCCCAGTGAAAGAATTTGAGATATTTTTTCAAATTGATTCCCAATTTTTTTCTTGCCTTTCCTCCTCCCTCCCCCTCCTCCCTAAATGAACTGAACGGCAGACCATGATCCACACCACTGAGTAAATAAAAATATTGCCATCAGCTCAGGGAAGTGGGCCTTTGGCATTTTCTTCCAGGTTGACCTCAGAATGAGCCTGTTTTAGTGATTTAGTTTGTAGTAAGGAAGGGGTTTAGGGGATAGGCCCACCCCATATATCAGCAGCATCCCATAGCGCATGAAGTTGTTATTCAGGTATGTGCTACATATGGCATCAATAGAGAAAAATGGCCCAGTTCCCTTCAGATTCACCAGGCCTTTATTTGTACCATAGCCTCTGTTTTGTCGGATTTCACTGAAGAGCCCCATAATCTTCTTAATGGGGACAAGCGAGTTTCCTTTACTATGCCAAGGTCTGAAAATGGCGGGTGACGTTATACTACGCAGTGTGTAGGGAAACTGAGGGAGAAAAGTCCAAAATGGTCGAGCAAATCGTTTTTTCCAAATTACAGTTTCCCTTGTTTGGTTGAACCAAGTATTTTAACATGACTCTGACATTGCTTTTTCCCTGAGCCGTTCTTAAGACTTCTCCCTATCCCCAAACGTCATGCTCTCAGAACCCTGATAACTTACAGCAAACAAACAAATCATGAAAATTAAATAGCAATAAAACTGTTGTTGGATTCATATAAAAAATATTATCCAGTATTTAAATGGCTATTATTTACAGAAACTTGGCAATTGTACCATACAAATAATGAAATTGATTCCAGTTACAGTCCATCTTTGTTTGGAAAGGAAATACCAGTAGTGTTTGAAAAATGGATTATTAAAGACCTTGGTTTGCTGAAGGTGGCTCATATGTTCTATTTGCTAACACAGCATCTTGTTGGGGGGAGAAAAAAAATAATAAGTGCAGCTTTTCCCTACGCCAGATTATTTTCACTACAGATCTTTAGAGCAGGAAATAAAAACCAGCTAATGGTTCACGGGGCATGTGGAATTAGTTTAAGCAGAGCCGAGCCCCGGTCTTGCTGACCGCCTCCTCCTTCCTGTGCTGTTTTGTCTAAGCTGGCCTTCGAGTATGTCAACAAATCTCTTCTAAGGTCAGATGGGAAAGAAAGGATGGCGATTCTCTCTCTTTCTGTAAGGGTGTAATTTACAACAGATGTGCTTTTTTAGAAAGGTACAAGTTTGTCTTGTCAAATATTTGTAAAGAAAAATAGCCTCCGGATTTCACAGAGTAATCCTTACTTGGTTTTTGGAGATATCACAAAGAGCATTGTTTTTATAATACTAATATGATTCTTTTTCTCACACAATTTGATTATAACTCAAGATTAGTGTTTGGGAAGAGCCAAGTTTAAAGATCTAAAACAGTGTTGTGAAGAAATACCATATGTGACTTGATGGCTTTTTGACAGTGACCTGAAAGGAGCCCAATTTCAGCTCGGGAGACATGGGTTAAAGTCCTAGGAATTCTTTTTAACTAGTAATGAGATTTTAAGTTCGCCAAGCCTCAGTTTGTTTATCTGTAAAATGGGGGATTCACTTGCCCCTGCCATCCAAGTGGGAAGATAGATTTAAAATGCTTACAAAACCATAAACATAAAGGTAAAGGAGTATTTTCATAAGAAATCTCTTCAAGAAAAAAATCTTTGTGGGTTCCACACCTTTTTGTATATATAATAAAAGGAAATTTTAAGTTATTATGAAGAGCTGTACTCGTAGGTAGATTAGTAACCAAAGCTTGTGCTGTTTAAGATGAAGTAATAAATTCTGACCCTGATTGAGCCATGAGGCTTGTTGAAGAACCAATCACTGATTCTAACAGAAGTTTTACCTGCATAAACACTGACAGATAAAAATCACATGATGAAAAAGGCGTGTGTCCTGCATGGGTATGACCAGCTTTGGCCTTTGGAGGATGCACAACTTTCAGTGGGTGGGAAATACTGTAAACCGGAGAACAGATATGGCTGGAGGCACCAGAGGGGAGTGAGCACAGAATGGGATAGAAGTTTGAGTTGGGATGTTAGGCAACTGGGCTTCAGTTTCCTCATGGAGGGAATGAGAATAGTAATACTCATCATCTTCCTGTGACTGTTGTAAGGACTTTGCAGGGTGATCCGTTTAAGATAATCTATGGTTATATGAGATGATTTGTACAAACACAGGATTCCTGAAATGTATCATAAGAAGGGAGAAAATCCTGTCATCTTTATTAAGATTGAATACAACTTAACATTTGGAAGTTTTATAGCATTTTCTTTGTCAGGTTCTTCACATTGGTAATAATGTTAGTGACTCACATGTATTGAGCATTTCCTGTGTTCCAGGCATGCGTGGTAAAGGCTTTAAGTGGCTTAAATTCATTTAATTCTATAACCATCACATAAGTAATTTCCATCACTACCCCCATTTTACAGATGAAGGTGAGTAAATTGCTCCCAAGCACACAGCTAAGGAAACACTGGAGGCAGGATTTCAACCAGGCTTAGCAAAGGAGCCAATTAGAAATCTAATCTTCTTCTAAATCAGATTGGGGGTGAGTAGAATAAAAGAGCTCACAGCTTCTCTAAATCCTCAGCTTGCCTTCTCATCTTTGTATTTGAATTCCAACCTTGTTGAAATACACATTTGAAAATAAATGATTTGAAAGAGTTTTGTTTTTTTTTTTTTAAACACACACGTACACCCAACTTTTTCATTACAAGTTAAGGTGAAGACAGACTCGCCCAGCATTTGCTGTTTGGACTCAGACACAGGCAGGGTGCTTCTCCTGCTGTCCCTGAAGCCCCACCATGGGACCCATACACAGAGCAGGTTGAAATTCCCTCCACTAGCAGGTCCTCACGTTAGCTTTCAAACGGCTCGGAGGGGCAAGAAGAGATGCCACAGCCCTTATCTTCTCGGAACCAGAAGGGATTTTAGGACACATTTTATTTAACTGGTTTTTTTTTTTTTTTTTTGGTGGGTTTTTGGTTTGTTTTGTGTTTTTGTTTTTCACCAGGTCTAAGGACAGGTCACAGGCCACGGTAATCCTGAGCGTGCTTTCACATTTTTAAAACCTTTCCACAATCTGTTGGTTTTTGACTTTACAGGAAAACCCTGTGAGGCCTACAGATTCTTCTCTCAAAACTTGTGTTGTACTGTCCTGGGTCAAAGTAGCCTTTGTCGCTTATTTTCCCGTGGGGTTACTTGGGAACAGCAACCTCGCAGCTTCTGATGTGGCTCCTATCAAGGTTAGCCTGGAGGCAGGCCTTCTGGCCCATTCACCACCGGGGACTTGGTCTGAAAGCGGAACTTCCCACGGGACCAGAGCCTGATGGGATAATCTATAAAGCCCCTCTCTGGAAAGTGTACTTCCTGCCTGCTGGCAAGGAGATTAAGTCAAAGGTTTTGATATTGATATATAGTCCTAATCTTTTAAGAGCTTTCAAGCACTAGCAGGACAGTTAAAAGGAATTTTCTTAAATCATTAGGGAAGAGGGAGATTTGCAAGTCCCTTAGGGCCTGATGATGAGGGGTTGGAGTAGCAAGCAGTTGGGCTCCAGGGAAGTCTCCCTCCTGACAACAGGTACACACACATCCCCGGGTGCCTTCTGTAAGGTTTATTTACATTTACATTGAGTGGAATTGAAACATGGACGTACAGACTCCGACAAATAATTATTTTTGTTTAATTGGGAGTTAACACAGTCGACAGGCTGTGTTTGTGCTTTGGTTTTATGTCATTTTTGTTGACGATCGAAGGTATTTCCCTTCCTTTCTTCACGTTCGCCCCCGGGCTCTTGGTCCCCCTGCAACGGCCTTCCTTCAGGGCCTTGGTGCACCTCTGAGTCCCTCCTCTTTTCTCTTGCCCTCGGTCTTCTTCTCTTTCTTCTTTCTCTTGCTTTTCTTCACCCCCCCCCCCCCCCCCGCCGCCATCCTCTCTCTTTGCTCCTTTTCTTTTCCTTTTCTTCCTGGCTTTCATCGTAATTCTTAGGAGTGCCAGTTGCCATTTTTTAAAATGCCTGTTGTTTACATTGCCTAGCCCAGAGGCCATTTCTCTCCACATTTCTGTTACTTTACAGTCACTTTTATAGGTACGTGCAAAATGCAGAACTGTAAACGAACACGGCGAGGCACAACCAAATGCGATTAAAAATTGCACTGTAGAAAATGAATACTGAAAAGCACAGGGCTACCAAGCAAAAAAATTAAGACCAGGTAAATGCTCATTCGGCAGAAAAACATGTGCAGAGTCAGCAGAAGCGGGGGCGGGGGGGGATCTTCTCAGTGTAACATTATAAAGAATCTGCCATCATTTTCAAAAATGAATTTTGACAAGTTAACACTAAGTCGTCTGGGGCAAAACTAAACATGCACAAGAAGGCTGCATATTTTGGAGAATTCTAATATTTCAATGTTTTGTTTTTAATATAAGCAAAAATAGATAAAAATAATTTGAGTTCTTTTAATAAGCTATGTCCATAATTTTATTATTACTACTACTACTAATTATAGACAGTTTATTTGTACCAGGCATTGTACTCAGAGCTCTACATGTCTTACTTAATTTGGTCCTCTTTATAACTCTGAAATGTAAATGTTTTAGAGAACTGTTTTACTTCTGTCTTAAATGGTGTACATCTGTCATCTTAACCTTAAATATTATCTCAGAATTCTTTAATGTCTCAATGGAGGATTCTTATTCTTAAGGTTAATATGAGGAGAAGAACCGAGGCAATAAGTAACCTGGGTAAGATTTGATGTCACAAGAACTGAGTAAGGCACGGAGATACGATTCAGCAGTCAAGGATCTCTGACTTGCCAAAGATGCTGTGAGAATTTCAGTATTCTAGATTTGGGGCTGAGACATAGTTTTACTTGATCTGAAAAAGAAAGGAATATTGGCACAGTGAAAATATTTCACCACTTCAATGTGCCTTTATTCAATCTCTAGCTCATATCTAATATATTTTCCATATGTTAGAAGTATAGCTCTGAGAGGAGTTTGTTTTGCAGGGCATTTTACTGAATGAACCAAGCAAGTTTGTGCACCAAAACCATCTTTAGCATAAAAAATAAATCACATGAAACATAAACATATTCCAAACACCATTGTACACTCTGTGCTATGTGAGACTACATTTACTCACAGAAGAGCTACAGTCAATAGTAAACTATCACAATTATGTCTCATAGCAAATATCAATCTTATCGCTTATGTTTTGCCAGAGGTTACATATCAAGGCTTTAAAGGAAAAGCAAAATTATAATCAAGATTAGCTCTTTGGGGTGGAAAATCTGAATGCTTCCTCCAGGAAATAATAGGTAAAGTGATCATATGCCCTGGTTTGCTGGGTCAGTTCCGCTTTATGCTTCTCCTGGCCTAAGAGTCAATAGCTGCTTCCTTCCTTCTTTTTTTTTTTTTTTTGCTCCCTCACATTCTTAAGACATTCTCTCACTCTAGAAAGTAACTGAAATATTAATTCTAGAACAAATATTTTGAGCCAACGTATTCTACATATTTGTTGTGATCAATACAGTACAGGTGTCCAGCAGAGCCATTTTTCTATCATGTCAACAGGGCTGACAGTGACTAGTTTGGCAGGGCCCCTAAATAGCATTCATGACTGGGGCGGGATGCAGCTGGATGCACGAGGAACTCAGTCCAGTCACACAGTACATATCCCCTGACACCTATCACTCTGGGTTCTTGTTCCCATTCAGAACAGAACCAGTGAATGGGGTACTTGTCATTTGGGTTTGAAAGTCAATGGACAAGATTCTCTAAATATGGAAGGTACTCCTACTGATTCTTTAGATCCTTAGATTTTCCTAAATATTTCAAAGCTAGGCGGTAGATAGTTCCTTGGAAAAATCTAGTTAACTTTCTGTTGTGATATGTGATCGCAAAATAGGTGAATATGAAAGAATCACTGTATTTCAAGTTTGCAGTTATTGATGTTTTGCGGACTATTTAAAATATAATAAGATTTTTAAAAATTATATAGAGCCATTAGAAAAAGTTGTACGATATAAATCTCACATGTTCTCAGATTTATAGTTATAGTTCTTTTTTATGGGTAACTTTTTTTTTTTTACATCTTCAAAAGAAACCTTAATAATGCATTAAAAAAAAACAACAACCAACCAGTGTCACTACCAAGCCTTTGGATGATTAACTACCCTATGATACTTCTTTCCTCCAAGCTGGTTTATAAAGGAAAGCAAAAACGACAATAAAAGAAATGTACCAATTTATTCTCTACTAATAAAGTATTGAACATTAGTGAAAAAAGTGTGAAGTATTGGAATGCAACACAGAGCAATTCCATTACCCACTGCAGTTTTGGGTCATATACTGTATATAAAGAGTAATTACTTCATTGGTTGGGGACCACAGTGGAGGAATATAGGATTTGATGAAAGAGATTTTAAAATAAAAATTTTATTCCAAAGCATTTGCTTTTCAAAACTTTGTCAACATTACAGGCCATCTTATTTTGGTTTTTGGTGTTTGGGGCTGAGGGGCTGGGTAGTGGTGTGGAAGTGCAAAAGAAATAGAAAATTAAGAGTGAGCAAATTTTTAAAACTCTTTAGCCAGTAATCATATGTCATCAGCACATAGATTTTAAAGTATCTACTAAAAGTAGTTTTTGTAGATGCCTTCAGTGACACATCTTACTAATGAAGCTCCTGTATTTAATATTCACACACTCCCTTATTGACATTACATCTGGTGGTTTCTGACACACCTTTCACTTCCTACTGTTGAGTCAAGTTTCCGGATTTTATTATCTTGCTGATCGTGGTGTCTACGGTGTAAGTTTCTAAATGTTTTCAAGTCTTTTGTTCTTATTTATCACACAGGGATCCTGGGTAGGGACGGAAAGCTTCCTGGGTAGGATGGTAAGGTAACGTGGTATATTATGGAGAGACTAGACCTCGAGCTGGCCTGTCATAGTCCTAATCTAAGCTGTCACTTTTCTCAGATTCTTCGTTTCTTCTTCTGTAGAGTCCTGAAAAATAACTACATTGTAGGATGGTTGTGAAGACCAAATAAGCCATGTGAAAAGCATGTTAAAATGCTTAATGAGTGTCTGTTTATATTCTGCTGCTTTCTAAAAATAATTTTAAATAGGTACAAAAATCCAAAAAATACAAATATCAAGAAAGAAATAGATAAACCACCTAATATGATCAACAAATATCAATTCCTTTATTTCTTCTACTCAGGTTCCTTCAATAATGATATTGGAGAAAATCAGGGAAATAATCTGGTTACAAAAGTGAAATATGTTAGTTGCAAAGAATTATTAATATTATAGGAAGGTATGAAGAAGAAAATAAACTTCCATTACCTTTAATATTTTGACACATTTTCATTTTTTTTCTAGCCTACCCATTTCAAAAAAAAGTTAGGATTATACTCTATCTCACGTTTACCTCCCCCCCAACCCCAGTTTATATTAGATCATAAGCATTTTTGCTGTCATTAATTATTCTCTTTAAGTAATATTTTGTAATTTCATAATAGTATATCAGTTGTATGTACCATAATTAATTCCACCCAACATGTCAGTGATTTTTTTTGTTATTATAAACGAAACTGCAGTGATAGTTTTTTTCATGTTTATTGAATATACTGGAAATCCCATCCCTTGATTTGTCATATTTGTTGCAAATTTTTTCCCATCACCCTTATAAATTAATGAGAGCTTTTGACATCATAAGTTTTTTATTTTATGTAGGTCCTGCTATCAATTTTTTTTCCTTTGTGACTTCCTTCACTTTTTTCATGTTTAAAAAGTTATTTCCTATTCCAAGGTCACTAAATAACTTACCTATATTTTCTTCTGTTTTTATAATTCACCTTTAGCTTTTTGCTTTTTAATTAATCTAAAATGTATTTGGGGCTCTCTGTTTAAGGTAGGTCTGTGGTAGAATTGGGCTACCTCAAGTAGACTTGAGAGTCTATGTAGGTAGGATTTAACATAATTTTCTGCAAATAGTTAACACAAGTACGCAGTAACATACTACGTTCATCTGCATGGTGGATTTATGATGGTGCTTTATCATAAAACAATCTTTCAGTGTTCATCTTTCATATTTTAATTACTTAAATATCTGGTACAATAAATGCTTTCTCATTATTTCTGTTTTGCAAAAATTTCTTGGCTATAGCACTCAATTTATTTTTCCAAACAAATTTATCAAATTCTCCCCATTTCACTGCACTCCAAACACATTAGGATTTCCTTGAAAATGCATTAAACCTATACGTTCAACAGAAGAAAAGAATAGATTCTTTTAATAATCAGTGTTCCAGTGCAAAAACACCGTATCTCTATTTTCTTAATGTAGATTCTGTACATTTCTTATTAAGATTATGCCTAAGCGATTATAGATTTTATTGCTATTGTGAAAAATTTTTCACATGATCATTTCAAACTGGTAAGACATTATTCTCAATGACTTTTGATTGTGTAACTAGCCTTCTTCGATTCCAGCTTGATTTATTCTGTATGCAGAAAAATATTTGTTAAGAGCACTTTCATAAGACATAAATGAATTTAGCCGATGCTTGAGAGAGAAAACACTGAAGGCCATGGAGATGATTCGAACAGACCAGCTTTGTAATTAGGAAACAACAGAAGGAGCCACTGGATATCCTTTTTTTTCCTAAAGTGTACAATTGCATGGGTGAAATTAATGCACTTTTTGTTTTATTGCTGGGGAGGGAAAAAAAGACAAGAAATTGATGCATTCATGTCTGTCATGACAAGTGAAGGGTGACTTTTGGAGACAGCGGGGATCCTGAGAGTATGTAATTGTTCTGTATGCTTTGAACCTTATGCTTCTCAAGTACCTCATCGTCTGACAGTCCAACTTGGTACAAGCTAGATGAATAATGTAGACAATTGTCTTCCATGGGAATTATATTTAAAATGAAGGCTCTAAGTAACCTCTACCTAAAGATCCTGTTTAAAACTGGCCTCCGTGTCTTCAGTCCCATTGTACCCTGTTTTTCTTGGACGCTGCACATACACCTGTCATTCACTTGCCCTCAGTTTTGAAGGTGGCGGGATGCCACGCCCAGCCATGTTCACAGTGCAAAGTGCTTTTGACTTTTCTGAAGTGAAAGGCAGTATGTAAATGTGCAACATGACGACATTATTATTCCAGCTTTCTGGCTGCTTTCAGCAAGCACTGACTGCCACATGAGGTCTCAAGTGTTCTGGCACAGTGTGGAAGTGTTCAAAAGAAGTTAAAGTAATGAAATTGGATCTACATTTCCATAGATCTTCAAGCTGGCATGGAGGAATGGAGTCATGGAATCAGGGTTGGATGGTCTCCACCAAACAGCCTAGGCAAGGGCCTGTGATGCCAGGCTACTAAGCAGAAATTTCAATCGTGAAAGGCCACCACTATTTCTTCCTCTGGGTCTAAAATTACAAAATGTGCACATTTCCCTCAGGCTCGCACCATTCTCTGGGTGCTTTATACTCCATCCCACCCACCCATTCCCTGGAGCACACCAGCTTTGCTTAAATCCAGGACAAGTTTTAAAATGAAGAACTAAGTACCAAGGGAGAAAAATGTTTAGAGCCCTAAAATAGCATATGCTATTGTATCAAGGATGTGACTGTTACACTTTAGAGGTGGGCCAGGCTTACCTTGTATCTGATCTTCCTAAGCTAACACTTAGGAAGTGTCTATTTAACGGACTTCAGTTGACCCCCCCCCCCATTTTCATCGCTCACAGGTCTTCCAGATTTGGACATTCTGAGACCTGCCCTCTCTCCTACACCTTTGCATGCTTCCCCACCCCCCAACTCTGGCTAAAATGTCTGTTCATCAGGGCAAGATCAACAGAATCTGAGTCTGGTGCTTTGCCACCACCTTTATATTGGCATAGGTCCATGATGCTGGGTGTCCTTCCTCCTCCATCTCCCTTTATATCTGGAAATTTTCATGGGGTCCAAGCATCCATTTATATATGTACAAAGATGAAGTTTATTTAAGTTTAAAAATGTGAGAGGGACAATTCAAAGAATTGAAGCGCTGAAGAATACCTTTACTCACACAGAATCTCTCTTTTTTCTTAATTGTATTTTAGGACAGTGAAAAAAAGGGATTTATAAATAAAATCTATGCCATCCAGGAGGTTTGTATCAGTGTCCAGAACATCCTAGATGAAGTGGCTTCCTTTGGCGAAAGGATAAAGAAGTGAGTGAGTGATACTGACATGTGAGCCCTGGCCTTCTGTGGGACAGAGTGTCCATTTGTTTTTCAGAGGGTGAAATGAAATGCCACATTCTTTTTGGCAGGGGAGACTCCTTCTGGGTGATCCTATTGCTCAGTTTCTTCATTATTTACTTTGTTTCTGCCAGTCTTTGGTTTTGTGAAAGTTCTGTCAATTTCCTTCCTGAAATTTAGAACATATTGGTTGGAAAGAAGTCCTACTTGTAGCTTTGAAGAAATAACACCGTCCTAAATTTTAGCACATTTTCAAGTGAAAGACTTTGTTCTTAAATGGAATATGAAATCGTGATAGGAAAAAAATAAACCAAGCTAGATGAGAATTTCAGGTAATCAAGACACATCTTCATTTTATTATTGGTTGACTTACACTGTCACCGAGGAACTCTAAAATTTTTTTTAACAATCATATTTTATGTAGCATCCTGCAAAAATATTTTCAAATTTATGTACTTAAATAGTTGAGATCATAGTTACAGATGAACTAAACTAATGCACTTTTAATAATTTAAAAAAAGGAATCCCTTTCCTAATTTAAAATATAGCTTCACTGAAAGCTAATGCAAATTAAGAAAACAAGAATATTCTTAAGAATATTCTTTTTTTTTATTATGTTATGTTAATCACCATACATTACATCATTAGTTTTTGAAGTAGTGTTTCATGATTCATTGTTTACATATAACACCCAGTGCTCCATGCAGTACGTGCCCTCTTTAATACCCATCACCGGGCTAACCCATCCCCTCACCCCCCTCCCCTCTAGAATATTCTTAATATAAGAATATTATTATAGTCTTACATTATTTGTATTTTACTTGAAATAATTTTATTTACTAATGAACTTTTAAAAATAACTAATTCAATAAGGTGGATTCACAAGTATTGATGATCAGTTAAAAATATACTGAAGCCCTCATACTGCTAAAGTATGTGAAAATTTGCTACATAATGATTGCTAAGTCGTCTATTCAAGAAGGGGTGCTGTATATTCCGATAAGCCTACACCTTCCTAGTTTCATGTATCAATTCATTGTTTATTATTTATATTATTATTCACCAAAAGAGTTCCACAGATTTGAATCCTTGGGCATACACATTTGAAAGCAGTAAATTATTCGAACTAAAGGTGTGAGACATTTACCTAATGCTTTTCATGTTTCAGGGACTAATGCATTTTACTTTGTATAATTTTTTAATACATTTCCACATATGCATACATGCTGAGTTTCCATTTTTTTTTTATATCAGAACAGCCTCCCTCTCACTCCAAATGTACAGCAGCCTTCAGTCTCAGACTTCTGAAGACTGATTCCTACATCTTTTTTCTTCTTCCTCTCCACGTTTTCCATTTCTAAGAATGTTCCTTTGTTCCACTAGAGCCAAGTGTTTAGTCCTTAAACAGGGCATTTCCCTTTTGAGTGTTGTCCTTTCTCTGAGGTACACTGTGTGTTGATACCTGAGAGAAGTATCTCATTTATACCATAAGATGCTGGGTCAGCTCTGAGGTGGGGCAAATTTATGCCTGAGAGGAAGAAGCCTCTTTGTAACTCTGGGTGGTAGGGGACCTCAGGTGCTTGGCCAGAAAACATCATTGCAGTTGAAGAATATGGCCAGATCCTGGCTGTGGACCAGCCTTGGAAAAAACTGAGTTTTGTAGAACTTTCCACAGTTAAGAGACAGAGGCATACGTACAGGGTGAAGTACAGAAATATGCATAGGTTCCAGTGATTCTTACCGGAGCCATCTTTTCTGCACAATTTTTTGGGGGAATATTAAAATACAGAAAGTCCGCTGGGGTTGCATGAGATAAAATGCATCTATCCAGAAAGCAGATTCAGAACCAGTCATTAAGTACAAAGTGAAAAGCCTCTATAATTACATCTTGTTACTAAGTAATCATTCCAGAACTTTCTTGAATTGCATCTTTTTTGGGGGAAGATCATAGTCTAGATTTAGTTTTCATGATGCACTGTGGAAATAGAAAAGGGCAGTCTTTTTTTTTCTGACATTAGCTACACTGATAAGGATTCCTTGCCATTTATCCTTCCAAGAGGAGAAAGAACACAGGGAGCCCTTCAGGGAGGCTGCCCAAAAAAAGGGTTTTCTGACTGAGGAGCCAGTGCCCTTGCACACTGAAGAGTGTTGATGGATGGCTCTGAGCGGATCTCCAGGAAAGCAAGCAGACAGACCCTCAGCCTTCTGTTCTCTTCACAAGTGTCAGGGAAGGAAGGAAGGCATGATCCTTCCCCAGGTGACAGTTAAACAGGGCACTCACTCTGGCCAGGGGAGGAAAAAGACAAAGAGAAAAGCTAGTTCCCAAGAGTTACTGAAAACAAGACAATGAGACCGATCTAATTTTGGCTCTTTTACTAGGAAGAACAGTTTTAGAAAACACTGGACCTTAAGCAGACACAAAAGGCAAGCTATATGCCCACAGAGCTAAGGAGTCACTCCTAGGTGTTATGCTGAAGGGAATGATAGGAAGAAAATCTTTTAATCCTCCTTTACTGGATCAAAAACGGCCCTGGACAAACCCCACCCCAGGTGCACATAACATACATAACCAGGAAATGAGAGAAAATTAAAAATACCCACATTTCTCCATGTCACCTATAATTTCATATTTTTTGGAGGTGTTTTGGGGGCCCTTGTCACTGTGGTAGGCTCCGAGAGTGGACTAGCTCTAAAAATGTCACTCTGATTCACATGTTATCATCACTACCAGTCCACCTCGATACAAGTTGTCCTCATTTTTAAAGGGGGAAGTTGAGGTATAGAAAGGTTGATTCCTCCAAAGTCCTATGGCAGAATCTAGGCTTTCAATGCAGATCACATACTTTCTTTGCTCTTTTCATTAAACTGCACTCAAGTGTCACTCAACAGTATGTGTTAGGGCCTTCATAGAAGCTGGTTGTTGAGGCAACTGGATGCCTGTAAACGGTGACATAGTTATATACGCAACACTGAAGACTCCATGCAACAGTTTGGTTTTATTATTTTGCCATGAGAGTCACTACAGAATTTCCACACAAAAACTCCTAAATTATTACAATCTTTCCATGTTCCATTTCCCTGATTTTCTACATCCTTTTGTTTTTACCTTCTCTCTCATTTTTTTTTCTTTTTGTCCCACTACATTCCTTCCCATTTTCTTAGTCCTTTTTTGCAACTCCCCCCACTTCTGTTCATTGATCCTGTTTTTGTTCTTTGTTCTGAGGTTATCTCACTGCCAGTGCGCAGTCTTGCAGCCTTCCCCGACCCCCGACATTATCCATCAACAACAGTGTGGGGATACTGCAGTGCCATCGGCCAGGCCCTGCTCTAACCCACTTCGCCAGCTTACACTCCATTTTCACAGTCTTTCCAGCACATTTACCATGTGTTCTCCTTTGCCAGAAATAACACAGGGAGAACAGTAGTCAATACTGACTTTCTTTCTTAATTATCTATGTATTTCTGGGAAGGGCAATGATGGCAGGTGAGTTTTTACAAGGCTGACTACTCTGTTCCCCCTCCCTGACTTCTAGATCCATTGGAAACATAACTGAAGTGAAAAGGGAGTATCCCTCAAAGGAATTCTAAACTAGGGAGGATTTACACAACAGTGTAAGAGTTAAGTCTACAGACAGTTGCTGACATTTTATTTCCAGTGTCTGGAATCCACTGTGAGTTGACAGAAAAAAGAATGGTAGGCCTAGGGGCATTCTCCTCTATGAAAATTGGGAGAAAACAAGATTGGCTACTAGTTTTAGAGGTAGAAAAACACATTTAAAAAAATTTTTTTTTAACCACATAAGGAGGCCCCCAACTAGTGTAACTTCGGACCCTGAAGGCACTCGGGACCATCTGTAAGGGTTGATGGCAAGACTTGTTTGCGTGGGCCCTGCTTTCATGAAACTCAGCACATTGTGACCAACCTGTGTCCTCCGATAGGCTCACTACAATCGCCTTCTGTTCCACAGAGAAATGCAGTCTTACCCGATCCCTAGTCCAGAGGCTGAGTCAGAATCACATTTATTTGAACCTTTGTTTGAAAAAAGTATGAAGTGCTCAGATTGCTGATGTGTTAATTTCTCATTCAGTACTTTCAACTGGACTGTCCCATTCTTAAGCTGGCTGGCCATTGTAGCCCTCTGTGTGTTCACAGTCATCCTGTACTTCATTCCACTGAGATACATTGTCCTTGTCTGGGGTAAGTAAAGCCTTTTTTTTTTTTTTTTTAACTGTCTTAGATACTAGGAACAAACTATTTCTAAGGGATGAGTTATACTGTCAGAAGTTCCCTGTATTTATGATCATGAAGCTACTCCATGATGAAAAGAGACAGGTCAGTTAAAAATCACAACAGTATAAAGATTTAGGTCTACCTACAAAATGCATTTTTCTTATCTGGCACTATAGGCTCCATCATCCTGTAAACATGTAGTTGTGCAGATTCTTCATATATCAGAGTGTAGCTTTGTCCAGATATCATTCTGATTTATTTTCACCACTTATACGTAAACAGAGGCATTTCGCTCCATACGGTGCATTTAGGACAATATGCTTTTGTGCTGTGGTACTTTATCTTGTGGAAACGTCTGTAAACACGGGGCTATATATGGCCGCCTGTTTAAGAGGTCACCTTTAGGATGCAGGAAAGGGGTCCTTGGCCCTGACAGGCTGCTTAGGAATAAGAAACCGGCTTTATGTGTACTAAACAAAAGTGCTTCTGCAAAAACCCACTTTAAAGGTGATTTTTCCAGTCCTTGTTTTTGATGCCGTTATGCTGCATGCCAACAGTTCCTACGGCCCTAGACTCCACTTAGATGATAGTTTCAGCATTCTTCATTGTTTTAGAGTTTCTATTCCTAAGCTGAGAGAATTCGTGCTCTGAAAAGAACGGTCAGTCTCTACGATGGACTCCCATATAAAACTACCTAATGATATATAGAAACAAGACCAGGGAGGAGTAGGATTCTCTACTTGCCCCCCCCAGCCTAAACATACACAAAATGCCAAGAACCAAAATGGGTATGGATTCCAGAAAACACATGTTTACACTAAAAGCAGAAAGATCAAAAGGAATGTTTTGTTATTTTCTTTTTAAAGAAATGTTGGAATAAGTGACAGAGGGGTCTGAGGTCCCCACACCCTCCAGTGTTAAGATTCCTATCTCCCTGTTCTTTTTGGTCTGTCTTGTCATATCCTGAGTTAAGCCCTCTTGCCCTTTATTGTCACTCTGCTTACCTTTACCTACACATGGGTAGGCAGGAGAGGACGGGGGGAATGATGATGATTTTTTCCCTTGTTATAATTTAAACCAGTTTCCAATAAGATAGTACTGGCACTACACCGGGAGAGAGGCCTTTCTTCCCTCTGTTCAAGCCCTCATCTTTCCTTCCTTCCTTTGATATATAAAACAGATGCTGTTTTCTTGAAGGAATTAGGGTAGGGCATGCGGTGTGGCAGTTTATTATCTCTAACCTTCCTAGGGTCAGATCTGCCATCTCGGTTGTGATAGGTGATGGACCTCTGGTTTTGTTTCCCCCGCTCTCAGAAACTGGAACCCATGGCGGACATCTGGCTCGGTAACCTGGGGTGGCCTCACTGGCTCTGTCTTAAACGTAATTCTTAGAGAATGTGTTTGGGCCTCTTGTTTCATCATATGAAATAAAAGAAGAACAGTATTTCTGTAGTGCTAGGTGACTGCTGAAATATTAACTGGAAATTTAAGACGTGGGTCTCACATGGGGAGACGGACCAAAATCAAGAATGCAAAGTAAGTTTATTCTGTCGAACTTCCTGAAGAAGAGCCAAGATGCTCTAAGTTATGGCCCAGTTTTTACGAGTTTGTTGATTTCATATAAAGCTGTTAATTTATTTTGTATATGTGAATATGCTTGGTCATTTATTAAGTGCAATATACATTTCAAAGAGTAGACTTATCCCAATGAAATTCTACCTTATATCACAGAATATATAGAATAGGTGCTTATAGTTTTATACATTGTTTTGACACTTCTATCTCATTAAAGTTTTTGTTTCTATAATAGCTCCAATTCCACCTAAGTTTACTCCTCAACCACGTTCACTCTTCAGGTAGTATAGAGGATTAACTGTTGAATAATTTAGTATGGGTAGATACGGCTCATCTGTAATGGTTCTTGGCTGTTCTATTCCAAAAGTGATCCAAGTAAGTCAATCACAGCATCTTTTGCAAGCATTAAATTTAAATTTTGTGTAATTTGAAAGGAAAATTGCTTCCTAAAAATCTCAATGCCAGAGATGTAGAAACAGAAACATTCCCCCCACCCCATGGTGAGAACTTCTAAGATCTACTCTTTTAGCAACTTTCAGATATGCAGTGCAGTATGAACTATAGTCATCATGCTGTGCATGACCCCCCATCACTCATTCTGTAACTGAAAATGTGTAGCCCTTCACCCATTTCACCCATCCTCCCACCCCCGGCCTCTGGTAACTACCAATCTGGATCTATGAGCTTGGCGTATTATTATTATTATTTTTTTTTTACTGCCACACACAAGTAAGGTCTTATAGGGTGTTTGTCTTAGACTCGTTTCACTTAGCATAATGCTCTCAAGGCCCACCTGTGTTGTTGCAAATGGCAAGATTTCCTTGATTTTTATGGTTACTAGTCCACTCTGTATATATACACCCTATTTTCATTATCCACTCATGTGTCAGTGGACACTGAGGTTGTTTCCGTGTCTTGGCTGTTATAAACAGTGCCGCAATGAGCATGTGCCAGGTGGGTGTTATTTATATTTTGAGTTCGTGTTTTTGTTTTCTTTGGATAAATATCCAGAAGTGGAATTGCAGGAACATAGGGCAGTCCCATTTTTCTTTTTGTCAAGAATACCCGTTCTGTTTTTCATAGTGCACCAGCTTACACTTCCACCAACAGTGAATGAGGGTTTCCATTTCTCCACATGCTTGCCAACACTTGTTATTCCTTGTCTTTTTGATAATAGCCATTCTAACAGGTGTGAGGTGATACCTCAAGGTGTTTTTGATTTGCAGTTCCCTGATAATTAGTGATGTTGAGCATCTTTTCACATCCTAGTTGGTCATCTGTAGGTCTTATTTGGAGAAATGTCTATTCAGATCCTCTGCCTATTTTTTAAGTGGATTGTGTTTTTGTTTTTGCTATTGAGTTGTATTAGTTCTTTAAATATTTTGGATATTAGTACCATAGCAGAGATAAGATTTGCAAATATCTTCTCCCATTCAGTAGGTTGCTTTTTCATTTTATTAATGGTTTCCTTTGCTGTGCAGAAGCTTTTTAGTATGATGTAGTCTTGTTTATTTTTACTTTGTTTTGCTTTTTGGGGTCAAATCTGAAGCATTGCCAAGACCGATGTCAAGGAGCTTACTGCCTTTATTTTCCCCTTGGAGTTTTATGGCTTCTGGTCTTATATTCAAATCTCTAATCCATTTTGAATTAATTTTTGTATATAAGATAGTAGTCCACTTTCATTCTTTTGCATGTGGTTATCCAGTCTACCATTTATGAGACTGTCCTTCCTCCATTGTCTATTCTTACTTTGTCATAAACCTATTGATTATATACGTATGGGCTTTCTATTCTGTTGCATTGATCCACGTGTCTGTTTTTATGCCAATATCATACTGTGATATCAGGGAGTGTGTTGCCTCCAGCTTTGTGGTTCTTTCTTAAGATTGCTTGGCCTATTTGGGGTCTTTTGTGGTTCCAAACAAATTTTAGGTTTGTTTGTTCTACTTCTGTGAAAAATGCCATTGAAATTTTTTTTTTTATTTACTTATTTATTTATTTGACAGAGAGAGACACAGCGAGAGAGGGAACACAAGCAGGGGGAGTGGGAGAGGGAGAAGCAGGCTTCCCACTGAGCAGGGAGCCCGATGTGGGGCTCGATCCCAGGACCCTGGGATCACGACCTGAGCCGAAGGCAGACGCTTAACGACTGAGCCACCCAGGTGCCCGCCATTGAAATTTTGATAAGGATTTTATTGAATCTGTAGATTACTTTTGGGTAGTATGAACATTTTAACACTATTCTTCCTATCCATGAATATGGACTATTGTTCCATTTATGTGTGTTGTCTTCAATTTCTTTCATTAATGTCTTACAGTTTTCAGTGTACAGGTCTTTCACTTCCTCCATTAAATTTATTTGTAGGTATTTTATTCTTTTTGATGTGATTGTGAATGGGACTGTTCTTAATTTCTTTCTGATCATTCATTATTAGTGTATAGAAACCAAACAATTTGTTATTGATTTTGTATCCTTGGTTTGCAAATTGGCCCCCATACACAAAGTGTATAGACTGAAGAAAGAGGGAGACCATTTCAGACTGTTAGGTGGCAGATTTAATATACAGGGGAACTCACAAGGCTTGTCTTGGGTGGCTATAGGCAAGTAAATCTCCACCCCTGCCCACCAGAATCTTAAAAGTTTACATGGAGGAATTAACTGGGCTCAGTCCCATATACTGTTCAGATGGTCTTAATAACACCTTACTCTTTCAAGGCTACATCCTTGGAGCAGTTCCCACTGTGGGTACAGTGGGAGGAATGTACATTTCAAAAACCAAAGGGTGAGAAGCCTCAAATTGTCAGAATTCAGCAACCAGGTCAACCATAGGTCATATCCTCTCCTAGCCTCTCCATTACCTCTTCCCCCAAATCCTGCAGCTTCATTGAATTCACTTATTAGTTCCTTTTTTTTTTTTTTTTTTTGGTGGCATCTTTAGAGTTTTCTATGTATAACATAATGTCATTTGCACATATTGCATTTTTTCTTTTCCAATTTGGGTGTTTTTATTTCTTTTTCTTGCCTGATTGCTCTGGCTAGGGCTTCCAATACTCTGTTGAATAAAAATGGTGAGTGAACATTCTTGTCTTGTTCCTGAACTTATGTTAAACGCTTTTAGCTTTTCACCAGTATGATGTTAGCTATGGGTTGTCATATATGGCCTTTATTATATTGAGTTACGTTCCCTCTATATCCACTTTGTGGAGTTTTTATCACCAATGGATGTTGAATTTTGTCAAATGCTTTTCTGCATCTATTGAGATGATCATCTGATTTTTATCCTTCATTTTCTTAACATGGTTTATCACACTGATTTGCAGATGTTGTACCATCCTTGCATCCCTGGAATAAATCCAAATTGTGGTGAATGAGATTTTTAATTGTTCAATGCAGTTTACTAATATTTTGTTGCGGATTTTTCATCTCTGTTCATCAGAGATATTGGCCTGTATTTCCTTTTTTGTGTGTGGTGTCCTTGTCTAGTTTTGGAAACAGAGAAATGCTCATAAAATGAGTTTGGAAGTGTTCCCTCCTCTTCTAGTTTTTGGAAGAGTAAGAAAAACTGCTATTCTTTGAGTGTTTGGTAGAATTCACCAGTGAAGCTGTCTGGTCCTGTTTGTTGGGAGGTTTTTGATTACTGATTCAGCTGCTTTCCTAGTAATCAGTCTGAATAGAAATTTTCTATTTCTTCATGATTCAGTCTTAGAAGACTGTATGTACCTAGTAACTTACCCATTTCTTAGGTTTCCATTTGTTGGAGTGTAATTGTTTATACTAGTCTCTTAGGATCCTTTATACTTCTGTGGTTTCAGGTTTAACACATTCTCTTTCGGTTCTGATCTTATTTGAATCTTTTTTTTCTTGGCAAGTCTAGCTAAAGGTTTACCATTTTATTCATCTTTTCAAAGAATCAGCTCTGAACTTTATTATTCCCTTTCCTCTGTAACTTTTTTTTATTGAGGTAGGCATTTATTGCTATAAACTTACCTCAGAGAACTGCTTCGGTTGTACCCCATACATTTTGGTATGTTGTATTTCTGTTTTCATTTTTCTCAAGGTATTCTTTTACTTCTTCATTGATGCATTGGTTTAGTAGCATGGTATTTAATCTCCCCATACTAGTAAATTTTCCAGTTTTCTTCTTGTAATTGATTTCTAGATTCCTTCCATTGTGGTTGAAAAAGATGCATGCTATGATTTCAGTCTTCTTTATTAAGACCTGTTTTGTGGCTTAACATATGAGCTGTCCTGGAGAATGTTCCATGTGCACTTGGGAAGAATGTATGTTCTCCTGCTTTTGGATGGAATGTTCTGTCAGTGTCTGTTAGGTCCATATGGTCTAACATGTCATTTAAGGCTGATGTTTCCTTATTGGTTTTCTGCCTGGATGATCTAGGTGGTGATGTGAGGTATTAAAGTACTCTCGTATATGGGGCACCTGGGTGGCTCAGTTGGTTAAGCACCTGCCTTCGGCTCAGGTCATGATCCCAGGGTTCTGGGATCGAGCCCCGCATCGGGCTCCCTGCTCGGCAGGAAGCCTGCTTCTCCCTTTGCCACTCCCCCCGCTTGTGTTCCCTCTGTCTCTGTCTCTGTCAATTAAATAAATAAAATCTTTAAAAAAAAATAAAAAAAAATAAAGTACTCTAGTATTATACTGCCATTTCTCCCTTTATGTCTGTTAATATTTGCTTTATAAGTTCAGGTGCTCCTACGTTGGCTGTATAAATATTTTAGAACGCTATATCCTCTTGCTGGGTTGGCCCCTTTATCATTATGTAATACCCTTCTTAGTTTCTTATTACAGTTTTTGTTTTAAAGTATGTTTTTGTCCAATGTAAGCATAGCTACTCCAGCTTTCTTTTGGTTTTTGTTTGTATGGAGTGTTTTTCCATTCCTTCACTTTCAGTCTGTGTGTGTCTTTGCATCTGAAATGCATCTCTTCTAGGCAGCATATATATAGATGGGTCTGGTTTTTTTATGCATTCAGCCATTTGATACCTTTTGACTGGAGAATTTATCTTATTTACAGTTAAACTAATTATTGATCGGTATGTACCTATTGGCATTTTGTTAATATTTCCTGTTTTGTAGTTCCTCTGTGTTCCTTTCTTCTTTTGCTCCTTTGTGATTTGATGACTTTCCTTGCCGGTATGCTCTGACTGCTTTATTATCTTTTGTGTATCTAGTATAGGTTTTTGCCTTGCAGTTACCATGAGGCTTACATATTAGAACTTACAACAGTCCATTTAAGTTGGTAACAATGTAAGGTTGAATGCATTCTAAAGCTCTACATTTAACTCTGCTTTTGATGTTACATTTAACATCTTTTAATCTTGTGTATTCCTTAACTAATTATTGTAGTTCTATTTTGGGGGCTCCACATGAGCATATAAGTTCCTTTCAAGGAGATGCCAGCGTGCTGCAGCGACAGCACAAAGATGGCACCCGGCAGCACATGTTTCCTCAGAGCACTTTCCTAAGCCTCTAGATGTATGCCAAACTTGAAGCCTGCCATGCAGGCCTGAAGCTCCAGGACAATGCAATAGGTCTCTCTCACAGATAGACTGTGGATGTGTTTTAGCCTGATGTCTGTGCAGGGCCCTGGGGGTGGTAGTCTGCCAAAAACTCTGTAACTGTTACAGTCCTGTGGGACCCAGAAATACAAGCCTCATGTCCACCAGAGCTAGGAGATCAAGGGAGTATTCCCTCAGTGGCAGCTGTAAAAACCAGGGCACGAGATATATGTAAAGCCTCCTCTCTCAGAGAGACTGCTGCTCTGGAGCATGACACAGAGCCCACTCTCCAAGGTTTCTGGAGAAGTTTACAGTCAGCCCTTACATGTGTGTTTAATTAGAAGCCTGCCCCTTAGGCAGTAACTAGGATGATAAGCTTAGGGGTCTGTGACAAAGACTGAGCATCTGAGTCTGTTACCTCTAGCTATGTCCTCAGGGTCGTAGATGTTTAAAAACTCTTGTTTTGTTTTGTTACAGTCCTGTGGGACCTGTAAGCATAATCACATTGGCCACCAGAGCCAGGTGATACACAGGTGTCCCTCAGCAGCAGCTACAAAAGTCAGGGGTGTCAAACAAGGATAGAAGCTCCTTACTGGGAGATATTTATAAGCTATAGTGTGGCAGAGAGTGCAAAGACTGCATCTAGTGGACTGTTCCCTGAGAACTCTATAAACTCTTGTAAGTGTGCCAGACCAGAGGGTTGACCAGCTCTTCTATAAGCAAATAGGCTTGTTTCTCAGAAAGACTGGGGGTGTCTTACAGTCTGCTGTCTGTACAGTGTCCTGGGGATGGTAGTCTGCCAAGAACGGTCTGAGTGTTAGAGTCCCATGTAACTCAGGAATGGAAGCAACCCTGGACTACTGAGCCCAGCAATCAAGGGGTGTCCCATTGCCGGCAGTCACAAAAACCAAGGCACCAGATGTGTGTAAAAGCTCCACTCCAGGAAATGCTGGTGCTCTGAAGCATGGCAGAGGGAGAGCATGAAGCTGGTGCTTGCCAGTTGGAGGGTAAAAATGGCACCCACCAGCTTTACAAGGCAGACAGAGAGTGCAGAGTACCCTGGCAGGCCCCTGCCCCTCCAGCTGAAGCTTTAAGTTTTATATGAAAGAGATTCATTTGCTGAAGTCGGGATGCTTTTCTAATGGCTGCTTCTATGCTGCACCCTGGGGCAAGTGAGTCTGTACACAAGCCCATTGAGCCATTTCTCAGTTCACAGCAGCTCTTTATGTCATGATTTTCAAAGCCAGATGTGTTGGGGGCTCATCTCTCAGTTGTAGGACTTAAAAGCCGGGGTGCCTGATACAGGGTATAACCTGCTGCTCTTCAGAGAGAAGCTCCATGTTTGTGAGTCACATCATAATTCAACGTAATTGTGGGTTGCCTTGCTGGGGTAGGATTTATAATGAGATTTTGTCCCAGCCCCTCCTACCCACTTCCATTGGCCTTTTTCTTGTTTCCCTGATGTGAAGAAGTCACTCAGCTAGTTTTCAGGTCTTTCTCAGAGGGAACAAAGTGTTCCATATGTAGCTGTAGATTTGGTGTGTTCACGGGAAGGGGTGAGTTCAAGATCTTCCTACATTGCCCTATTGAGCCACCTCTTAGATGTAAAACCAGGCATAAAACTGGGGCACCATACACATGTAAAAACTTCCCTTGGGGAGATACCCTTTGTGGAGTGTGGCAAAGGGAGAGTGTGGAGCTAAGCATCCACCAGCTGGAACAAGGCAGAAGGAAAGTGCAAAGATGGCACCCCCAGTCTCTGGGTCCAGAGAGCACCCCAGCAGTCCCTTGAATGTTTGTCTAACCAGACGCCCACCCCTCGGGCTGATGCTCCAAGACAAGCAAACGAGTCTCTCCCAAAGTCCAGGTACCCCTCAATTAACTGCTTCCATGTTGGGCCCTGGGGTGACTCCCAAGTATGCAAGTCCTTTAAGAACCATTTCTCAGATCACTATAGCCTTGTGGGTCCCGTGGACGTGAACTCCATTGGTTTTCAAAGGTAGATATCTTGGAGAGTCGTCTCATAGGTGCACATTGTTAAAAGCTGGGGGTGCCTGATGTGGGTGGGGCTCAAACCCTTCACTCCTTAAGGAGAAGCTACAGCTTTTGAGTTCCCTCCTGCCCATGGGTTGCCACACTGGGGGTAAGGTTTATGAGGAGTTTATGTCCCAGCCTCTCCTACCTGCTTCAAAGTGGGCCTTAGTTCAGCACCCCATATGTGGGAGGAGAGTTCAGGATCCTCTTGCATCACCATCTTTAAAGCTGTTTATTTTTTTTAAAAAGCTGGTGGTAAAACTCTTTCACATTTCAGGTCATTTAAAAGAAAAAAAAAACAAGGACAGCTGTCTTCTAAACATTTAGTTTGCATAACATTAACACCTCCCCACTCCAAAAAACAGTAAGGTTTATCTTTTGAAAAAGGGAAAACCAGTAAATCAGACTTTTTGCCTTGAAAAGTTTCATTATAGATGAAATACTAAAGCAAGGCTTCTAAGTAATATGACACTGAGTGGCAAAGCAAGATACAGCATTGTACATCCTTGCCAGGTGCCTTTTGTTTCCCAAATAAAATGCCTTTCCTGCGGGGAGGAAGCCACTAAAGTAAAAAGAGAAAACCAGAGCTGCCATTGGGTTGGGATGGAGGGAGGAAGGGGACAAAGGAAAGGAGAGAAAGAAACAGGAAAGGGGGAGAGGGAGGGAGGGTGGGAGGGAGAAAACAGGGTGTACTGGTTCGTTCAGTGGAGACTGAAGAGCAGCTTAGTCTAGATCTTCAGATCACTGCAACATATGGAAATATACGTGATTTTTCTAATTCTTAACTTTGGAGATTTCAATAATGTTTGATCTATCACTTTTTCAGGCATCAATAAATTTACAAAAAAGCTTCGGAGTCCATATGCAATTGATAACAATGAACTACTTGACTTCCTTTCCAGAGTCCCTTCAGATGTACAACTGGTATGTAGGTTTCACTATCACTGCTCTTTACTGTAGGATGGCATTGGGTTTTCACTTTTCATCCTTTTAATTTCAAAGGTTTTAGAACTTAAAGTTAAAAAGGCCTGTAGCAGATTTTGCCTTTCAGGAATTTAGCCCACTTGGGATATTACCCAAGAAGAACTTTTATAAAGCATGGGGAATGGAGAACAAGAGAGGGTTGCATCAAGAACCTACCAGGGCTCATAGGGGCAATTTTCCTCCAAGGAAGGTTCACCTGGTTTGTGAAAGGAAGTCACCATTACCTGAAGGGAGGAAACAGGAATATAGATGCTGAAAGCAAGATGTGCCAGTGAACATTTGAAAAACACTTCTTTGCCTAATTTACAGGAATTAAGTGAGTTTTAAAAATGCATATTTTGGAGACCAGTGGGGGGAAAGGGGTGGAGAGTAACTGCTTTTTCAAGACTGGGGCACATCTCAATCCTTTAAAATTCTTTGAGGTTAACTCATGCCCATTAATCATCAATTATTTTCAGAATAAATGAGAAATGTTTTAATCAAAATCTTGACACTATGTTGCAGCAATACCTTTCTTTCTTTGTTTCAGTTGAGTTTTCGATTTGGTATCCGACAACGAGAGTGGGCTGGAGGGAGATTAAGCCTAAATTAAACAGTAAATTGCAAAGAACCGTTATCCACCCTTTCAAAATTAAGATAAAGATGGTTTTGCTTTTAATGTAATGTGTCACTGACAGTGAAGAGGCAGCCTGTTACCAAAGTTCACAACAGCGCTCTCATGTAATTTCTGGCAGGATTTCCCTTATGATTCTTGCTCTATCATTCTATTGTTTTCTGCATCCCAGCTGCAGATCTCATAGACCTTTCAGGGTGAGCACTCTTCCCACCCCTGTCTCCAAGCATAGTCTGTCATTCCTTTGCTTTTCCTTCCTTTGCCAGAAAGTGACCACCTGACCAGACTTTCTCTGAACTCTGTTTAAACAGGTGCAATACCAAGAACTGAAACCAGATACTTCTCATAGCCCATGTAAAAGGAAGAAAAACAATCTTGGCTAGCCAGCCCCCAGCACTGAGGAGACCAGCATCTGTTTGGGAAGATAAAAGAAAAAGCCTTCAGCCTCTGCAGCATTTCCTTTCTTCCTGCTTTTTATTTATTTTGCCTTTTTATCATGATCGAGAGAATTTGTAAATAGTGTACAAGTGTACCTCATGTCTTTGAAAATATACTTCCGTTGTACAGACTCAATTTGATAAAGGTTTAGCTGTTGCTGTGTGAAAGCCTTGTTGGCTGTGGATAATAACACACTGGAACAACAAATAGAAGAATGGTAACGTTGGGAGATAGATATACACTTCTCTAATTACAAGTGGAAGCACCAGAATATTGCATTAAATGCTCAGCTGTGCCCTGATTAAATCTACATAAAACATAAATGTCATTTTGATTTTTAAAGTTTTTTTTTTATGTGACTTTTTTATCTGAAAAGTAATCCATTACAATTTTCTATGTTTTATACATTTCAAAAGGGAAGGGGGGAATCCCAAAATCTGAATTATGGAACAGATGCATTTCAATTTAACTTAGACTCTGACTTCAGATCCTGAATTTCATTCCTGTGCAAATTACTGAGATATGACTCAGCTTATTTTAAGCTAATGAGTGAAGGTACATTCACTGTCAAGATAATCTTCCACACTCTACAAAGAAACCTTCCAAACCTTCTATCATTCCATCTAAAACCTTAAAATCTCTACAGGATTACACATAAATACTGCCAGGTTTATAAATGATTGCCTATCTGAATTTTTATACCTACCACTACTTTAATTTGTACCGAGTTAGCAAGTTAGCAACCCAGTTGTCAAAAATACTAGCAACCTAAATCCGTGATGCTTTTGGTGTCTCTGTGCCTCTAAAAATATTTAATACTTATGTGTTATCACACACACAAAAAGTATCTGCTTTCTCATAGATTACTGAAATGCTTTAATGCATAGTATGATTTTTGTTAGTGTGAATTTTAATGTAAAGAATGCTAGTGTGCTAAGTGATATGCCAGTGTTTCATTATATTCATTTATAGAAAAACTAATCATTCTTGATAATATGAATGCATGAAACCTATTTTGTAAAAAACAAAAACAAAAAAAAACAAAAAAAAAACCTGCTTATGGGGAGGGGGGAGTTTGCCTTTAAAAAAATGTTTCACTACTTTCCATAGAATCTATACTTAAAAATTGCATTCCCAAAACTTAACTTATGGTAGTTTTTGTACCTAGCTCCCTGATAAATGAAGGGAGTATACCTCTGGAGAGAGAAATAATTTGGTGAGAATGTTTTACTTCCTTGACTGGGTAGGGGATTAAGCTTGGCTAAAAATGCTGTAGAAAATGTTTTGCACTACTTATATTAATAGACTGGGATAGGGTGAAGGGGGTGGGTGGGTTATGATGAAAAACATAGAAAAGCCAGAAGCCAGAAATATATATTTCACTCTAAAGGAAGATTCTTTAAAAATAAATTTAATCTCATCAAAGCTAATTTTTAAAGTATTTTTATTTTAAAGCGACGTTGTTAAATACTATTTCTTATGATAGAACTATTTTGATCTGTTTATACACTATGCTTGAAAGAGAATGTCAATTAAATTCCCTTTCTACAGAAAGGCTTTGACCTCAATATGCTCTATTTAGCTCACCGTGTTTATAATAACATGCTCCTATCCGCATACCATCACTGTTTGTTGCTTAGACATAATACTCCATGAAGCTGATGTTACCACAGAAAGTTTACTGATGGGATAATTTGTTTGAAATACCTTTTGATTATACCTTGTGTGAGATTTATGTTCCGTGCTGACAGTGTCTACTCAAATGTCTACAAGCCTGATATTGTACAACTTCAGATGTACCTGGTGCAGAGTAACCGTTAACAGATGCCTAATTTTTGTTTCATTCTACCAACTTTCAGATTTTAAATTCAATGGTAATGTTGACTATACATTCACTGCATTAAATAAAAAAATCTTTTTTAAGTATAATCAGTACTCCTTTCTTTTTCTTTGCCTTTGTTTTTTTTTGTGGTTGAGAGAGGAGTGCTGGAGGACTGTTTGCATATTCTTATAAATGACACTTAGAGAAACTGGACAAATAAAGGCTTCTCTGAAACCTTGACTATTGCATGAAACTCACTACCTTCGAAGGAGTGAGCATGCAATGAAGTTGATAGAAGAGTACAAAATATCTTGAGGCATGAAATGATATTCAGAGGAATCTTCATTGCTTTCAAAAGTACTATATTCACAGGCTGAAAAGAAGAAACTGTGTCTAATAACATTTTAACTATTTCTTTCCCCTTCTCACACAGGTACAGTTTTGCCTTTTGAAGGCTGTTTAACTTTAGTTTTGAAAGATTTTCCATGTAATTATTTTAAGATATCTTTAAGAGATTAAATGTCACTCCAAATAGGTGTGAGGCTTCTAAATCCGGTAATCGTGTCAACTATTAAATATATTCTTCAGTGTCTTTTAGTAGTAAATTCCCTAAAGGTCAGTCACATGATATTGCTATTAATTGTAATTCCTAAGAAATGCATATTTTAAACTTTTTATTCATTTAGAAAAAGAACATAATACTTGCTCATTTTGGTACTGTTCACAGATTCAAACTGACAGATGCTATAGGGATTCCAAATTACATTTGAATCATACTATACACTAGGATAATCTGAATTGAACGTTTTTTTTAAAAAAGATTTTAAGTGATCTCCATACCCAAAGTGGGGCTCGAACTCAACCCTGAGATCGAGAGTCTCATGTTCCACTGAATGAGCCAGCCAAACTGAAAGATATTTTTAAATGACTTTGCTTTGTGATACATTTATTGAATATCTCTATTATATGACTTGCCCTGTAACAGGCAATGATTCAACCAATGACAGTATATTAAAATCAAATCTGGAGCTATAGTAAGAACAAAATTTAATTGATAGGTTTCTGAGAGTATCTTTTATAGAATTTTATTCTATATATATTTTTTCTGAGTAGCCCAATTTATTAAACTTATTGAATTTATAATTTAAAATCTTTTTAAATTTAAATTCAATTAGCCTGCATATAGTATATCATTAGTTTTTGGTGTAGTGTTCATTGATTCATTAGTTGCATATAACACCCAGTGCTCATCACATCATGTGCCCTCTTTAATGCCTGTCACCCGGTTACCCCATCCCCCCACCCACCTCCCCTTCTGCAACCCTGTTTGTTTCCCAGAGTCAAGAGTAGTCTCTCATGGTTTGTCTCCCTCTCTGATTTCTTCCCAGTTTTCCCTCCCTTCCCCTATGATCCTCTGAACTATTTCTTAAGAATTTTATTCTACATTTAAGAGAGAAAAAAAATTCAGTAGTAATCTCTCTTCTTCAGGGACCCTGGGAAATTTTTTTCCCCATTTTGATCTTAATATCCAAATGTCTGTAATGCTGTAAGTGGCGTAATTTTGTATTAACCAGTCTTATTCAGAGGCTTTAATTTCAGTTCATATGCTTGTTAAATGTACCTCAATATTTTTGAGTTTTGTACTCAGCATTAAAAACAAATAAAAAAATGTATCACTAGGCCATTGATGTTCCAGAAATACAAGTAAAGAGATCCACCGTTATACTTCTTGCAAAAGCTTCGGGTATTATTAAAGGAATGCTTATTTAAATTCTGGGGCTTTAAATGTCAAGTGTGAGTAGGTGTATGTGTACAGATGCCAATTCATTTGTTTGATTAGAGTATCTAGAATTAGCCTTTTCTAATTGTTCAGTCAAGTATGAATTAAAACCACATAAAAAATGTAATGAATACTTACAATAGTGTCATTCCTTGCAGTTATACTTCTCTTCCCCGGGATGACTGGTGTAACTCACTGAAAGAAAAAACACAAAACCTTCTTTTTTGGGGTGAAAATGTTAGGTCTTATGCCTTAGTTTTCTGCATTTGTACAGTGGCAGTCACATCGTAGAAGCTGTTATCAGCTGAATCTTTGAGATTTAAGAAACACCAAACAAAATATCTCATTATGTAAGAATACTATGCAAAAAACCCCCAAAACATTAAATGTCCAAAGTGGTCACCTGCTGCAGAAGCTACTACCACCATGAAAGGTTTGCTGGAAGGTAATGATTGTGTATGCACTCTCCCAAGGGGATTTGTGCTAAGAACCAAAAAAAAGTGTAACAAGTACACCAAAGGTCTCAAATGAGTTTTAATTTATTGAGATCTTCCTTTCTTCATATTCTAAGAACAAAGAAATGGTCCCTCAAATGCACAAGCTATAGTTTTTGTAGACAGGTTTTTTTTTTTTTATATATGACGGTTGTATCTCCACGTTACTGAACAATTATAAAACTCCATTTAAAAAAAAGTAATGGCAATGCTGTTTTGCTCTAGGCAATTAATAGCATTACTATATTAAGCTGAAAGCTTTATCTGTATTAAGAACAGAAATAGGTAAGTAGCTATGCCGAAGTTTTTTCAGTCTGTAGCAAAAGTAAACATGCAACATAATTCTCCCCTGCTGCAGATTTTTCAGTGTTTCTTCAAGAGAAAAGGAGCGACCAACCTGAGTCAGTGAAGGAACCTGCAAACCACATCTTCTCAGGAGGAATGCATTAGGGATTCTAAGACCTGGCTTGTTGCTGCTACTATGGCAAGATGGTAGGCCAGGCTCAGTCCCACTTCCTATCAAAGACAAGCTTCACGATGGCATGAGGCAACTTGAGGCAACATTTTATTTTGCTAGAATCCAAATAGTAAGAAGTTTAGGGAAAATGCTAACTGCAGAGAGAAAGGTGCACACCTGGCCCCAACCATCTTAGGTGGCTCTTGATTACAGGAGACCCACCTGGGACAACAGTCAACAGTAATTACAGAGGCAGCTGGACTACAGAAGGGAGCTGAGAGGAAGGAAGAACCATTGCTTGTCCCAAGTTCACATATCTTCTAATAAAGCCATCCAGAGAACTGGAAACCTTACAACTCAACTCGACATCACTCCCTCAAAACATCCCTCCTTTGTACAGCACTGATCATGACAATTATAAGCCCAAATCCGTGTGTAACCTGTGATACTGAAATCATGGAAAATAATTTATTGGTGTCAAGAACTAATAAACTTAAAAAAAATTGATCAAGACCAAAGTGTCTATTTTCTATTATACAGAGAGGGATAACATTTGTGTTTTTGTTGACTTTGTTGTGTAACACGGGAGGTAACTAACCCAAGTTCTGACCCAATCTTACATGATGGTATTCATACCCCTTACCTTTGATCTGGAACTCTTACACAGCAGATTCTGTTAACACAGAGAACTAGCAAACTTCCAGCAGGGTCTTTGAAGCACAGAGGAACCCACTGGGAAAAGTCAAATACTTCCTATGTTTGAAAAACTAGTTTTAAAATAGATCAATGTGGTGGTCCGTTTTATTTGTTTGAAGTTGAACATTACAAATTTCCCTGTAGGATTAAAAAAAATGCATTTTCAGTTATAATACAGAAAACCTTTTTTGGGGGGGGTGATCATCACAAAACACCTGGCACTTGATAACCAAGAGTCAGGCACAATAACTCTTACGGGGTGGGATAGCAGGTACATACCATTCTTGTGGCATTATGATGTTAATGCAGAGAACACAGAAGTACTTGATAACCCATGATCTCCCATGACTGTGACAACACCCCTGACAAGCAGGTGAGAAATCTCCCCACCAAAACACATTAATGTGATATTCCCCAGTGCACTGTAATTACATTATTGGTATCCAATGAGTTTATATAAAATCATTGTTAAAATATTCTATTTTGAATTGTCCTACTTAAAACAGTACCTTACAAGAAACCATTTTCTTGGCCTTCACAGAAGAGGTGCAAAGTAATATGCTCTGGAGAACAGTGGCAAG
Organism: Eumetopias jubatus; assembly: GCF_037043125.1. Lineage (NCBI taxonomy): Eukaryota > Metazoa > Chordata > Mammalia > Carnivora > Otariidae > Eumetopias > Eumetopias jubatus. Next base: position 73,020,892 of record NW_028274811.1, on the reverse strand, counting down.
ACACTTTCACTCAGAATTCTCTCAGTGAAGAGCTGGCTACCTGTATCTGCATTAGTGTGTAAATAATACAATCAATAGTAAAAAGTGAATTTTTTTCCAGGTCTGTGATGATATAAGAAAAAAAATTCTCAGTAACACAGTAGTAACTTCCCTTCAAATAACAGACAAATGTAGCCTTCATTGAATCTGAGTGTTCTCCCTGCTTTTTGGTGTCTGCAAAGACAGGCTAAAACACATCCAGCAGGGTCTTTGAAGCACAGAGGAACCCACTGGGAAAAGTCAAATACTTCCTATGTTTGAAAAACTAGTATTTTACTTAAAATGCATATTTTAATTTTACTGAGTATTACTTATTGCTCTGTAATTTCATCTCTATGTAGTAAAAAAAAGAAACAATGCAAAACAGAAATGCATCTGTGGGATGAAGTCAGATACCAAAGATACATATTCGTTAAAACAAAAACAAAAAACTATTATAAATCAGACCATTCTGGTCATTAGAAAAATTTATCAGTGTCATGACATAAACCATTGCTGACCTAACCTTTAAGTTGAGAAGTACTGACAACAAACTAAGTTCTTTTTATCTGTCACCACTTTAAGATTAATGATTTTTTTCAACATGACTATTTCATTTTGAGGACAGAAAAATGGAAAATCATTGGAAATTGTAGTTCATCTACTATTAAGATGAATGATAGCGTAATAGGTGTAAATTCAAAGCTGGATTCCATATTTTCTGTTCAGTGCAATTTATCTGCTGGAATTGCCAAGCAGATTTTTTAAAAACCTTCCTTTCTTCAGTAGAACTAAATCCTATGTTCCAAAGAGTAGTTAGCCATTCTCTATTAATATTTAACACCCATTATGCATAAATGTTCATTTGCTCCAATTCAGATACTTTTGAGAGGGAGATTATATTTACCAAATCTGGGTTTACTATTCTAAAATGACTTGGGGGCAATAAAACAAAAAATTGGTGGAAATGTTTGTTTTAATTCTAATTGGAGATGGCTAATTGTAAATGCTTGAATAAGGAACTTTTATTTTTTGGTCTATGTCAAGGGCAATATTACATATTATAAATTACATATATAAACAATATTATATAGTTGTTTTATTAGAAGTATTGTTTTTTTAACAACTGGTAACTGCTGGTTACTTTGCTGATTTAATACTATTGGATCTTAATTCAGCAAGGAGTTTAAAAACCCAGAGAAGTTCACTATATTTGTTTTTAGAAAGAAAAAAATAAATGTATATTCAACAGTACAAAGATAGTATTATAAAAAAAATTACTTCCATCTAGTACTAAGAGTTATAGTTTTTTTTAAACATATAGTTTAAGTGTATTCATAACAAAAACTCCATATCTACACTTATAAAAAGGCCTACAGTAATGAATTCAAATATGTAAGATACAGGGAAAATTGGTATATTAAATATATAAGTTATCATTTTGCTTATAACACAAAGTACTCCCAAATAGCAGACTCCCCTAAAAGTGAGTCATTTGGATTTGTGATTGGAAAATGTTAAGAAGCCTCTTTTTCAAGTAATTTAATCTATTTGACCCTCTAACAATTCACATAAATTCATGTTTGTGTCTTTGTTGCTTGAGGCTTTCATAAACTGGAAAGCACTATTTGAAGACAAGCACTTACTTAAGAGGAAAAGCGTTAAAAAAAATCTAGTGATCGATGATGTTAAAATTATCTTTTGTTTCATCTGAAAAGGTCTTCTTTTTATAAAATTTGCAATACCTTGAAAGATATATGCTTTGGAACCAAGCAAAAACAATAAATACCACAGTCTCTTCTCATTGATTTAGTCCAATAATTTCTAATTCTGTAAATAATTGTCAGAGTATATCCTCCTACCACAATTCATTTCAATCTACAAGGTGAATTTTTTGATAACATAATTTGATTTACAAGAGTTAACTATTCCATGTTTCCGTGGAACTGATGTCTGCAGTTTTGACAACACCAGGCACAGCCTAATTCCAATAATGCCATCGCTGACCTTTCTAACTCAATCCACATTTGTTATAAAAACAATTATCATTCAGAACTTTGCGAGCTCCACGTCAGCAGGAGGTGCGACTGGCGTGGAAGCTACGTGATAAATGCCTGCGGGAAAGAGTGCCTCATGTCACTCAAAGATGACCCCTTCCTACTGCTTCAGGAGCAACAGTGACAGGCTCTCATCGAGTTCATAACTTAACTGAAAGGTGTGTAAAGGCATATGGATTGCACATTCCAGCAACAGTGTTTTCATGTGAAGGTATTCATTTAACTTTCTGTAACAGCATAGACAAAAATGGCAAATGTTTCCTGGCATTTAGATAAAGTATCCTAGCATTAATGCATTTGTATTTACCTGGGAATGCGTCTTAGTTCGCGAAGACTGCAAAAGCACACCCCACATTCTACTCTCTAAAACATAATTGCTAAAATCATAGTGATTGAAGGATTAAACTCTTAGATCTGTGTGATATTCACATTTAAAAACTAAAATAGAAAACCAATTATTACTGTAAAATACACAAAACTGAAATTTTTTTCAACAGCCTACACAGAGGGCAATAAAAGTAACAATATTTCAATCTAATTTACCTTCCTAGACTTTTATGAACTTTTATTGTAGTCAGCCCGTTAAGCAATACCACCTAGAACATAGTAGGTGTTCAAGAAACAATAAAAATATTGATTTCGCATTTGATTTATACAAGGATGAATGTTTTCCTGGTCATCTTGGAATTAAGGAAATGACAGAAAGTGTAATATAAATGGACTACTTTTTTCTGCATTGGGAAATTAATAACAAGCTAGAAAACTCTAACTTTGAAAAGACCCTTCCTAAGGAGCTGCCAGTAAACATTCTAAAATCTTTTATATTCCAAATATTTCTACAGATTACATATGGGGAAAGCTGCATCTTAAAAGCTCAGAAATCTTATTCCAGCCTTTATTTACATTTGTAATAAAGGCCTTGATAGGCTTTTTTTTTTTTAACACAAGTCTACTGAATTACAGATATGAAATCTAGCAAAGTACAAGAAAGAATAGCATAACTCAGCCTTGCCTTCAGTTGCTGGAACTCTGAGCCATTTACAACTAAAAGCGAGGACTGGAAAAGCCTATGAATTTTATTTATTAATATTTCTATTTCCTCTACCTCTAAGATCAATCTGAAGCAATTATTATATTTTCTAAAATAAAGTTTAAGCAATAATATTAGAAAAAAAGTTTCTCATTGAAAGTTTAAATTTCATATACATTTGTTTAAATTCATGTACATATACTGGTATTGTTAACTAGGACACAGAAAACAGTAATCTGTTTGCCAAGTGGTACTTCTGAATAAGTGCAAAACTACAATGACACCTTATTAAAATAGGCAGAGACCTCAATGGCATTTTTTTAGTGTTAATACTTCATATCATGAGTTGTAGAAGTTGGCAGAAAGAACAGTTATGAAACATTAATTCTAATTGCAACTAGATGAATATTTCTTAAGAACATTTAATTTAAAAAACTACTTTTCTTAGCAGTGCAATACCCTAACTCATGATGTTGGTTATTTTATTAATTTAGAATTATTACCAACTTGACCAATTACTATCTTGCTTAAATAATTTGTTATAACTAAAAAGAGGAGGTAAGAATTAGAAAAGAAGCAACATTTATTAAGTGCCATACAAGGTGATAGGCTAAGAATTCTATCATGACACAGATAATACCTGGTGTTACTTTCATTTGACAAGTAGGAAAGCAATAGCTTCGAAACAAACCTGCCTTATAATTTAGTTAATAAGAAATTAGATATAAGTATGCCTGTTAGATGTCAAAATATGTTTTTTAGGCTTATATTAGTTGACCAAGTAAACCTTATTCCAGATGCCTTCACAAATGAAGTAAAGTGGCTATTCTTCGGAATGAAAATGTTCTTATTCATCATGTTGGGAAACACTTTACTAAATCTTTCTGAGCATTTTAATATTCCTTAGATAGTCTCTGCTATGTCATGGTTTCTCTGACACTCTGGCAGATTCAGTATATATTAACGAGACTTTTAGGTTTTGACATTTGAAGGCTAACTAGAAACAACTAATATTTCTTAAAGTATGTGTAAAAAATTACTGATTTAAAAATATAAGTAAAAAAAAAAAACCCTTGATTTTTATTGAGCTGATATACTAATGTAGCAGTTTTCAGTTTAGATTATAAACCCAGTAATAAAACACTCAGAATTTGTATCTCGTTAAAAGATCTATTTCTAAGATAAAACTAAAGTGTGCTTCTTTAGCAGATTAATTCCTTGAGATCATCACTTTAGTTACATAAAAGCTAAATGGAAGTTTTAATGTTTCTTTTCCAGCTGTACCACAATGTAACTTATTCCCACTAGGAAAGTAACTCCAATTTCAAAAGTGGTTATTATCCACACCCTTTCTTTTAGTTTTACTATAAATTGCTGTTAGGAAAAAACTGCAAATTGAAATGTAAATTCATACTACACATTAAGATTTTAGATAATCTCAAATCTATTACTGAGTTGCCACTTATAATCTTAATATTTGGCAAAACTTACTATGCAACGTATGTTGTCACTTACAGAACAGTGGTTACATGGAGTAGAAATAAACTTTGTACATGAACTATTAAAGTAGATCAAGGGATCAAACTGTCAAACTTGGCACATTCACTGCATTTAAAAACCAAGAAAATATTATTATTGTAAATTTTAGAAATGTTTATTTTACAAACACACAAAACTGAATATTTTAGTCCAACAGCCTATGGAGAATAAACAGGGAGCTACATGCTTATAGGTGCACATTTGCATGGATATCCTTGCCATGATTCTAAGTCCTTAAATCCCTGGAAGAGAGGACAGAACATTCTGATTTCAAAAAATATTTAAATTAAAATGTTTTACATGTACAATATAAATAAATATCACTTTCAGATCAGGAAATAATAAAGATTAATGAAAGCGGTATATACCAAATGAAACTCTTTACTTTTGAGTCAAATTCTACAACATGGAAAAAAGAAGCCTACATTATAGGTTTGCAGAAGTTCTTTAAGTGCTTTTGAAATTTAGCAAAACTGCAAATTCTGTCAATAAATAAATCAAATTAATATTTGTTAATAAGCTATGAAGTCCATACGAAATGACAAAGCAAGCTAAGCATGTTTAGAAAGTTGACTCATATTTTTTGGCATCATCATGAAAACTCTGTGACTGAACGGCACATCATTTCCAATGTCACCAATAAGGCCTCAGTGTGCACTCCAGGACACCCTTTTAAATTCTCAGGCAGTTCCTTAAGAATATTTGGGAGCGTCTGCAATGTCTTTATATTTCTGGCATAAAGATCCAATAACCAGTCAGTATGAGCACTGGTAGTTTCTTTATAATTCTTACAAGCCACAAGCAGCTCATTTAGATGAGTTAACCCTTTGAAAGCTAAGAGAAACTCTGAAGATAAATCAAAAATTGAACAAAAATTTAGCAACATCCTACTAAGTAAAAATGAGCCAAATTCAAGTTGCTGGTGGTAAAAATGTTTCTCTGCTTGGGCATGAAAGTTCTCCACTGTATCTTCTATTTTTGTAATAGCAAATAGTTCTTCCTTGATTTGAGATGATACCACATAATCCAAGGGCAATTCTCCCTTAGAGTTCCTCTGCTGTAAAAGCACTGGGCCTGTGAAAAAGAAAATGCACAACATCAAAACATTTTTATTTTGGCAGCTTAACAGTTGTTTTCTCTATTTCCCCAAAGTATCCAGGTCTCCGTTTACGGCATTTCGTAATAATTCATGTTGACAAAATTAACTGGCCATACATATTGACTTCCTAATAAAGGTACATTAAAAAAACCCAGAATTCTAGTCAACGCCTAAAAACACATGCCTTAGTTCAATAAAAAAATACATAATTACAAATTTAAAAAAGCATATAAAACTTTATAAATTGTCAGGTTGAAGTAAGAATTTCAGTGTTCCCAGAAGATATTTACAAAATATGTTCTTCTTCAATCTGTGTAACAGTCTTAAAGGGATCTTATAATTTCACCAAGGAGAAAGAAGTACTACCTCCTTCCACTGCTAACAGGTGACTGCAACAGAGTAGACTATAAAACCATGCACAGACATAGATCACACTTTTCATTTACCTTTGCTTATGTTCAATTTTTAGTATACGTAACTGATTTACAAAAAATTAAATGTTAACTGCTCTGAGTCAAAAGTCAGATTTCATCTTTCTGTCCTGGCTAAACCTATATATCTACTTAGCAAACATTGAAGAGTTTATCCCCTAGGTAGTAAAGGATAATATGGGAGGGGTAAAACAACAATGACTCAGTATTTGGTCACATAGCACTGAGTACTTTGTACCCCTCTGTCTGTCAAGTCCTGTCGTTATTTATGCACTCTGCCGTAAAAATGTTATAAGAGATATAAGGTTTTAGTACTAGAAGACATAATCAGAAGATCCTACATACAACATAAGAGCATACTGTCAGAGAACACAGTATAGCTGCAAAAATTCCTAATCACGAATCTGATGAAACATATGTAATAGCCTAGTTTATAAAATGTGTTTAATATAAAAGATCAACCACTGATAATATATAATTTAGTTTTATGGAAAAAATAAAATTCTAAATCATAATTAGGACTCTTTTCATAATATAATGAAGAAAGTGCACCAAGTAACCCCTCTTTTTAAAAAAAAAAAAACCCAAATTATGGACAAGATACCAAAAGTAAACAAAGGTTTTAGAGACATAAATAAACTTCTGAAATTACTTCTTTCAAGACTGAATAACACACAGAGAAGAGATGATGTAGTTACTTTAATGATGGTGTTAAACCACTTGGTAGGTCCAAACTCAGAATCCAACTAAGGCAAAGCTTAATCTGTACAATTGCCAAAGGACCTCAGTAAATTCAACTACAAGTAGGTTTCTTCTCTTATGACAATGAACTCATACATGTACCATTCTTCAACAAGAGCCCTGGAAAAATTCACTTTGGTCAGTATAATCCCATTCTCTTTCTACAGAGTTGGACTTAATACAGTAATGGCTCTTATACTGCTTAGATCATCTGAAGCAAGGCCAAATATTGGCTTCGAATGTCACATACATGATTGAGTAGAAAAATAAAACACTTAGAGGAGACAGAACATTATAGTTTAGTAAACATATAATACTAAAAAAAGTGGAAGAACTGAAAAATATATTGATTATGAAATGGTGTCAGTAAAACAGACACACTAAGGCCTTTAGGGGGCAGGAGAAGATTATAAATAACCAAAATGCTTAAGCTACCAAGCTATAAGACCTTTCACATATGTATATACATGGGGGGGGGAGGGCGGAAGATCTAAAGAAAATATGCATTTTATTTTCATTCAGAATGAAATAGCTTTAACTATAGGAGAAAATAATTTTACATTTCCAGTTAAAATCAGCACAAATAAAAGTAACAGGAAATTTACACAAATTTTTATTTCTGCATTATAAACTAGTCATCACTTTTCCTTTGTTTCTCTTTTAAAACACAAATTAGTTATCAGCAAAATTTAACATAAAATTTCTATTATTCAGTTCACATGTAAGAAGAATGTTACTGAAGAGGGGAGTGGGGGTGCTTTCTGAAATGCAGAGATCAAAAATCAGAAAAATCAGCAGATAAATATTAAGCTCAAGTTATCTCCCTCACAAAACCCCTGCACAAGTTACCACCATTCGAAAAAAATCTTCCCACTGTAACTTAATTAACTGCAAAATGTGAATGAAGAAAAGATATTCTAGGATATTTCTTTTTGTAGTCTGTAAAGAAATGACTCATAAAAAAAAGATTAATCGAGTTAACAGTTATACACAAGAAATGAAACAAGAATGGAAAACCTTAGTAACCACAATGGAACACTTAAATTCATTTATTAATAAGCTTTCAGAAATGGCTGGTTCACAACGACATCACACACTTTAAGTAAAAGAATTAATATTTAAAACACACTCAATTCAAAATACACTCTCATACACAAAACTAAACAGGCTTTATAATTAATAAAAATAAATAAATATTTACATATTATGAAAAGGTGTTCCTATTAAATAAAAGGTGCTTTTGTTCTCGGAGACTTTTTATCTTTTTCATTAATATGAAATAAAGGGATTTTTCCTTGCAGACCTTAAACATAACATGCTATCTACCTCTGAGGGAATTCACTAAAAAACTGGATAATTTATCAAAACCCGTTTAGCATAAATGCACTCACCCCCATGCTGTAGTAGCAGCTTGCCAATTTCCACATGTCCGTTTGACAGTGCATCATGCAAAGGAGTCACCCCGTCCACTTGAGTGAGCAGATCTACCTCTGGACAACGTTGCAAAATTTCCTGGACACACACTGTGTTGCCATAGTTACAGGCTTCATGCAAAGGCGTCCAGCCAGCATTGTCTAAATTAGAAATCAAGGCAAGTTTTAAAACAGCAAAAGTAGGTCTTTTGGTAGTAAAGTACTGATAATCTGCTTCCTTTATCAGTGTGACTTTTAGGTGCTTCCTTCATATAGAAATATCATGTTTTGATAAAAATGCCTGAGGTGTAGTCCTATTTCAAACTGTAAGAAAAATAAATTAAAACAATTTAAATATAATGATTTTGAGATCTATCAAAATATGGAGAAAAAATGTTGCTGCGCTATTAGTTATAAATTAATATATGATGAATTTCTTGGTTTTGCGACTGGTAGTATTTTGAAGATATGTTAGGTAAATATACTTAAATGATTTTTCTTAATGTTGACATAATACTATTTAATACCAAAAACATTAAGACACTGGATCAGACTACAAAAATACAGAACTTACCTTTAACATTGATGTCTATTCCTGGCAAAGAGAGAAGAAGAATCAATTTCTCCACTTGGTTATTTATGCAAGCTCTATGGAGGGCTGTTTCTCCTGCCATAAAAAATTAATAGATTATTCCAGAGAAGACAAGATATCAACTAAAGAAAATAATCAAAGGGCATGAACTAGAAGATCTGGCCCCATGCCAGAAAATTATTTATTGAGTTTTCCTTTTGACTGGTCTAAACATCTCTCACATTAAAAAAAGGGGGGGGGGAGGGATACCCACCAATCCATAGAGCTTCTATTCTATCAGCAACTCAGCAATGAAATTCTACTGCAAAAGGTTTAATACAGGCATTGTCTCCCCCTAGTTCAAGGTTTAAAGCTTCAATCCCGCTATAAAAGCCCCAAATGATCAGAGAACACCAAAAATACTGGGTTTTGCAGCAATAAAAGTTTAGAGTGCAATTGCCCTCTCTTAAATTTATTCATGAACCTACGTTAAATGTATGGCTCTTTTTTATACAGCATTTATAGCTTAATTCAAATGAATGTTTCTGGCTAAGCACGAGTGCCTCTACACACTCAAGTATAATTCAGAACTTCAAATCCATTAACAGATGGTTTGCTGCTTCTCAATAGGCTGTCTGGCTTGGCTACAGCAGCACAGAGAAGGAGAAATGGGGGAATCTTAATATAAACACACACACACACACACACACACACACACACACACACACACACACACACACACGGAAAAAAAAAAACAAAAAACTCTAGTACCATTTAAAGCTGAATAAGAGTGACAAATGAAATGGTAAAGTTTTTTCTAGGAGGGATGCAATTAGTGCCTGCTGGCTAAAAGGGTCTATATCCATCTCTGTTGTAACCAAGATTAATAAGATGTAAGTGATAATTTGATGTAAAGGGAATTAAAAAAACTTTTAATAAGCAATTGCTTAGAAAACAAATGAAATACTGAATCAAACCCTTTCTTGCTATAATACTACGTAGCACATTTTTACAGTGTTCAATTTTATAGATTATCTCTGTAACTTCTACCAAAACATTTCTTTTACATGCAAGGAAAAGCTTTTGAAGTTTTTTCTCCACTATTTCTCAGTTCTCTTCCTCCCTCCCAGTTCCCTCTGCTATTCAGACTAAAGTCATTCATATTCATTTTACTTTCTGACACAATAAACAAAGAAAAAGGACATTGTTTGTGTAGTTAATACCAGAGTTCTACTTTAATACATTTTTCACATTTTGAGCTAAATGGGCAGCTATTTTGAATTCATCAAATGCAATTATGAACTTTTATCATGTTGAGAGATTATAAGAGCTTTACTCTTACTGTTTACACTGGTGTCCTAATGATAATTTTTGTATTAAAAGCACAATACAGCTCATTAGCAAGAGACTCAGCAATTTCCTTTGGTCAGGTATAGACTTGTGGAAGGTTAACATATTTGTGAGTTAAGAGGTCACTAAGTAAAAGAGGTGCTGAAGTGAATTATTACTGCACTATTCTTGTTACTCCATCCTTTAGGTACTTAGGTTCCAGTATAGTTAGAACCAAAAGCCAAACACATTTCATAGTCTGGGCTCAATGCCTGGGAGAAAAGAGTCCATATGCTTAACACAGCTATGTAACATAGCCTACTCCTCATTCTTTGTTCACAAAATGTCTAGGACTGAAAGAGATGAAGACTGAATTATACTTTCAAATCAAAAGACTCTAATCCCAAGCTGCACAGGTTGAGGTGGAATAGAAAAGTAAGGCGGGCAAGTCTGGAATGAGCTCAATATGAGCTAATATCTGAAGAGGAGGGGGAGAAAGAATGGGGAGGAAATATTCTATTATACTGAATATTAAACAATCACTTTCTCTGCACACATGACAGTTCAAAAAAAAATAATAATATGCTATCTAAGAAGGTATTTTCTGGACCTAGTCAAGTTCAAGGATTCATCGGGGCCAGTGTGTAAAACTTGCAAATATCAACTACAATCAAGAAGTTCCTAGCATAAATTAACTTAGTTACTTGGAATACCTTTTAGATTAGTCTTGTGAAAATTCATCTTTGTAACTAAAGAGGGGCAATTCTCCTTGGAACATGATAATTCTCCTTCTGACTTCTTTTTCAATCTTTTTAACGATGAGGAACATTTAGCAAGGTTCAGCTCTCTGAAAATAAAGTAAGAAAAAAATGAAAGCTTGTTTTTCACGAAGGCATGGCAGTGTACATTACATAGTGAGTACTTTTTAAAATCTAGCCTCCTGTTCATTTAAACCCCCATTCATTCAAATCTTTATTGCTTGTTTTTTTATATTTATTCCAAGTGTGTAGAAACAAATTTTTATGCATTCATTTTTATTAACTTTGTACCCCCAACTGCCCACTGAAAAGTTTATGAATATGGAATGTCACATAGAGGAAGAGCCCAAGTAAACTACATTTGGCAAAGAGAAAAAAGCAAAATGCTAAGATCCAAATGCAGGCTCCTGCTCCCCATTCTTATTTTCATATTCTGATCTGATTCTTCCTAAAAACATTTTAAGGTTTTCTGAATTTTTTACAGCATACTTTTAGAAAAGGTTTTGCATGTGGGGGAAGCTATTGTAACAATTCAGAGTATCTTACATGCCTATGGATTCTGAAATCCAATCTTTATTATATACAAATAGTAATTTTAAACATAGGCAAAACGAGTGTGAAAGAATTTGAGAAACAGTTGTATTTTTTTGGAAAGCACTTGATCTTAACACAGAGAAAACATGTACCTTGAATTAAAGCAATAATGTTGATCATATGTATTATTTTATACATCTCAAACTCAGTTTTCTGCTCTGCAGTATAATTCACACAACATTAGAGGTAAGTATAAAGTTTAAAGAATGTGTCCAAAAAGGGGCTATACTTAAAAAAAAAAAAAAGAAAAAAAAGGTGATCCATAAGCATAACTTACGGTAACTCTGGCAGCCCTTCAACTTGTTTCTGTTTCGCACCATTCAGCATTAATAAGGCTCTCTGAGATTCAAGGCAAGGCCGCTGTCCTATTTTCTTTGCTATCTGCATCTTTCCAGTCCCTGGCACACCAGTCTTCCCCAAAGCTGGCAAATAGGAATATACCTGTTGCAAAATAGTATTATATTGCTTTCTCAACTACAAAGACCTGGAAAGCAGTCAAAAGAAATTACCTGATTCATTTCACCATTACATTTAGTTATATTTTCTTGGTTTTATCACTATGGTTGCTATCCTTTCTCATTTGAGCATGCTAAAATAATAAGAAAGCATCTAGTTCCAGGTCATTAACATAACAGACACAAAAAGAAAAATGTCTTCTTGAAAATAATTATTTTTTCAAATTCACTATTGATATTCTTTTAGCAAAGTTCTCATTTGGATTAGTCTAATGCCTAACTTGTTATGGTTCATTTGCATATTTTAAATATTTGTGGTTTATGTACAACCGGTATTTTGTCATTTCCATTTTGGTAATGCCTTCCTTTGACAGAAAAAAAGTCTGGAATAAGTGGAGTAAGAAGAGCAAAAGTCATTAAGGACAAGGATTGCTGCAAAACAGTATTTGCCCAATCCAACCAATAAACAAGCATATTTCTCATTTGTTGAAGAAACTGCTGAAGACAGTAGATACTAAGGATAACCAAGATAAAACCGGAAAACCTTGAATCAAATGGGGCTTACACATGTGTATATAAGATAAAAAATAATAACCTTTGGCATCATCTACAAATTTTGCTTTTTAAATACAATTAAATACTACATAAAATTTTTTTGGATCTAGATCTTTTCAAAATAATTATCTTATGTGCTATAGCAAATGATTAGGAGACTAAAGTTTCTGTATTATTTTTCTGTTATCAATCCTTAATTACTCTCAAATAAGTAATTAAAATTTCTATCACTAATTACACTTCATTTCTGAGGTTGAAAAATACCCACTCTTACATAGATTTGAAAGATTACATAGATTTATATAAATTTGAAAGATTTAAGGTTAACAAGCTCTGTCCAATTATTAGAAATAACAAACATCTTAAAGTTGAATTTATGAACTCACTTCTTGGCAATTAGAAGAATAGAGTGGTCTTACCATTTTCTGAAGAGAGAGTGGCTCAGAAGAAACACTGATGGAACCCTGTAAACACAACTTTTTAAAGACTGCCTCTGCAACAAACATTTGAAGCCAGGAAGAGGAAAAGGAACAAATGAAAATCTCTAATTCCTGTGAAGAGAAGTCTGCACAAAATGAAAGAAGTAAATATAGTTATTGCTATACCCTATAAAAGTTCTGTCTATAGAATATTTTCTGCATAGGTTTTATTCATTCAAATGATGATTCCTACACCAGTAAGATTCATCCACATAATTTTAAACCCCCCAAAACGGTTAATACTCTTATTCCTTGCCTTTCAAGAAAAAAAAATTTTATGGCACATATTCTCACATTTGAAACAATAATTTCTATTATTTTAAATAAACATCTTGAAATTAGGTAATACATACATGAATAGAGAGATAATATATGAATAGATAGGTATGGGATTTTTATCACTATATTTTCTGATTCATGTTAAAGATCTTTTCCCACAATAGGGTTGTGCCTTTAGTGAACCAGTACTTGGTTTTTTTTAATGGACACATATGTTATTTGAGTTGACAGGAAGAAAGAAATTAGACCCCTTCCCCTGACAACATCCTTGAAACCTATCACTGTAGAGGAGGAATAAATGTAAAGAAAAGGACAGTTTAAGACAAGAGAATGTATAAGGACTTCCTTAGAAGTTTGTACGCATTCTAATACAGGAAGTGGGGGGAGGGAACTGTAATTTTAAATAACAAAACTGACAAAACACCAAGAGCCTCAAATCTCTTCTTCCAAAAACCTCAAGTTCTCCAATAACATGGAGATGCATAAATATACAAAAGAACTGAAAGTAATGAAAAACTGGAATGACTATTTGCCACATAAAATAATCTATTCAATGTTATGAATACTCCATTGACACTCTCTGCATAAGTAACAGAATGGATGGTAAAGTGGAATATAAAGAATAAATAAGACCAATCAACAAGACACTATGGGAGCTAAAACTAAAACAGACAGGAGAAAAAAGTTGTGATATTATACAACACAGCAGATTCACTACTGTAGGGGAGAAAAATTTTTTTTTATATCCTTCTAGGTTCTTTTGGCTGGTGTAGTAAATTGACATAAGACAGATTAACAGGAGAAAAATTTAATTCCTTTCATATGGGAGCCTCATAGACATGAAAGGTTCAAAGACAGGTAACTGAGGTTTATACGCCATCCTGAGTTAAGAAGAATGGGGATGGAGGTCTGGGGCTTCAAAGGAAAGGAGGACAATTTTCAGGAAGACGGGAAAAGCAAATGTTTGGTAAATAAGTATTTGACATGCTATGCAGAGACAATGGAACACAGACAGGAATCTGAACAAACAGGCTCTGCCAAACTTGACCTAGCTTACCACATCTATCTTATACACTTTGTAGTTATCTCTGGTGGTAGCTCTCTTCCTAGACAAGTCCCTCTATCTACATTCTTTTAGGCAGTTAAGAGAGTAATGAAAAGTTCTTCCTGAGTCTTGTGATTCTTGATTGTCTTCAGCTCAAAATAACCCACATGCTAAAGTGGCACATTCTGGGGCAGCACATTCTGCTCCCCTTCATTTCTGTCTTTGAAACTTCCCAAGAAGTTTCACATTCTAGAAGTTGAGTTGATAGGTTGCTCCATCTCACTGAACCAGTATCTTAGCCCTGAGAACTGGTCAGTTCAATTGGAAGAGTTGTGTCTCCTTTCAGGAGGTAGTGATACTGGTGGGCTCCCAAAGTTAGGTCTACATTGTACAAAATATCAGGAATTTACTAAGATTATTTCTATGGAACCAAAACAATAGCAAATGCAGGCAGTGGCAATCTGAAAGATTTTCATGGTTTGCAGTTTCAATGTCTCTGGTGAGTTTTCTGAGTGGCCACACAGCAATAGGCATAAAGACAGTCCATGCATGAACTCCTGTGGTAATTTCTCTAAAGTTTATATCAAGTTGTCCAGCTTTTGCTTGCACAGCTTCAGGAAGAGGGCAGTTTCAGTTCTCAGAGTTTCCAAGTCAGAAAGGTGGGAGCAAATTCAGAATCTAGTCCAATTTACAGGCAGAAAACAAGACCTCAAAGACAATTAACAGCAACAGAATTTGATATCTATAAAAGTGTATTACTGAACAATTTTTCTCTCTACAGCCCCCTCCATTTAATCAAATATAAACACAATAAGACTAAGTCATTTAAAAATTAAGTCTAGTTTCAGTAAACTTGGCCTGATTATTTACATAAGTGCAGCAAGAATAGTTACTGATCATACAGGCTCTTCTAAATCTGCTTTGTTGGAACTTTCCATAAGGAATTTCAGATTGAACTTTCAGTTTTTATTTATTTTTGAAAGTTTTGTGTATTTTTCTTTTGTAATCTCTACACTCAATGTGGGGCTTGAACTCATGACCCCAAGATCAGGAGTCGCATGATCTTCCAACTGAGCCAAACAGGCACCCCTCAGATTGAATTTTTAGAAGATCTTGAGACTAGGCAGCCATGCCAAGGTCCTGCCATCAGACTTTGTCTGTTATACCTATAGATGTGGATAAATTCCTCTTTTCTTGAGGTCTCCAAAATATCCAGGTTTCTGAGCCTGCCAGGATGTGACCTTGTTTACCTGGTAAGGCTGCTGGGAACCCTGAAAGCAAGGTACCAGGCTGTTTTTCCAAGGGGATTCAATGACTCCATGAAGTCAGCTTTAGTTCTTTAAAGCTGTCTGGTCATATCTGATTCTATGCACATTCTCAAATATGACATTCCAGCCAAAGTTTTGGCAACACAACCAATGTTTCCAATTGTGTCCTGTTACAAGGAGAACAGATTCTTATTGAACTTATGCAAATAGCTATACTACCATGAAAATAATACTAAGAAGCTTCTGACTTCCACAGAGATAAGGTAGGGAGAAAAAGTACGCATTTCATCTTTGTTTACAAAGGATAGTATATTTTACCAATTTGTTGTAAAGTTTCCTTAAAAGTGGAAAAACATAATATTCACCCAGCAATGCTGCAAACAAAAAGTCATAATCCTCATCCTCATTAGTTCATTCAGTCCCATAAAATTAATTCTTGTTGATTTTAAACTTTTTTTTTAAATAATTTTTATTGTTATGTTAATCACCATACATTACATCATTAGTTTTTGATGTAGTGTTCCATGATTCATTGTTTGTGCATAACATCCAGTGCTCCACCCAGAATGTGCCCTCTTTAATATCAATCACCAGGCTAACCCATCCCCCCACCCCCCGCCCCTCTAGAACCCTCAGTTTGTTTTTCAGAGTCCATCATCTCTCATGGTTCCTCTCCCCCTCCGACTTACTACCCTTCATTCTTCCCCTCCTGCTATCTTCTTTTTTTTTTCTTAATATATTGCATTATTTGTTTCAGAAGTACAGATCCGTGACTCATCAGTCTTGTACAATTCACAGGGCTCACCATAGCACATACCCTCCCCAATGTCTATCACCCAGCCACCCAATCCCTCCTAACCCCCACCACTCCAGCAAACCTCAGTTTGTTCCCTGAGATTAAGAATTCCTCATATCAGTGAGGTCATATGATACACGTCTTTCTCTGATTGACTTATTTCACTCAGCATAACACCCTCCAGTTCCATCCACGTCGTTGCAAATGGCAAGATCTCATTCCTTTTGATGGCTGCATAATATTCCATTGTGTATATATACCACTTCTTCTTTATCCATTCATCTGTCGATGGACATCTTGGCTCTTTCCACAGTTTGGCTATTGTGGACATTACTGCTATAAACATTGGGGTGCACGTACCCCTTCAGATCCCTACATTTGTATCTTTGTAGTAAATACCCAGTAGTGCAATTGCTGGATCGTAGGGTAGCTCTATTTTCAACTTCTTGAGGAACCTCCATACTGTTTTCCAGAGGGGTTGCACCAGCTTGCATTCCCACCAACAGTGTAGGAGGGTTCCCCTTTCTCCGCATCCCCGCCAAAATCTGTCGTTTCCTGACTTGTTAATTTTAGCCATTCTGACGGGTGTGAGGTGGTATCTCATTGAGGTTTTGATTTGGATTTCCCTGATGCCGAGCGATGTTGAGCACTTTTTCATGTGTCTGTTGGCCATTTGGATGTCTTCTTTGGAAAAATGTCTGTTCATGTCTCCTGCCCATTTCTTGATTGGATTATTTGTTCTTTGGGTGTTGAGTTTGATAAGTTCTTTATAGATTTTGGATACTAGCCCTTTATCTGATATGTCATTTGCAAATATGTTCTCCCATTCTGTCGCTTGTCTTTTGGTTTTGTGGACTGTCTCTTTTGCTGTGCAAAAGTTTTTTTTCTTGATGAAATCCCAATACTTCATTTTTGCCCTGACTTCCCTTGCCTTTGGCGATGTTTCTAGGAAGAAGTTGCTGTGGCTGAGGTCGAAGAGGGTGCTGCCTGTGTTCTCCTTTAGGATTTTGATGGACTCCTGTCTCACGTTTAGGTCTTTCAACCATTTGGAGTCTACTTTTGTGTGTGGTGTAAGGAAATGGTCCAGCTTCATTCTTCTGCATGTGGCTGTCCAATTTTCCCAACACCATTTGTTGAAGAGACTGTCTTTTTCCCATTGGACATTCTTTCCTGCTTTCTCAAAGATGAGTTGACCATAGAGTTGAGGGTCCATTTCTGGGCTCTCGATTCTGTCCAATTGATCTATGTGTCTGTTTTTGTGCCAGTACCATACTGTCTTGAGGATGACAGCTTTGTAATAGAGCTGGAAGTCCGGAATTGTGATGCCGCCAGCTTTGCTTTTCTTTTTCAAGATTCCTCTGGCTATTCGGGGTCTCTTCTGGTTCCATACAAATTTTAGGATTATTTGTTCCATTTCTTTGAAAAAGGTGGATGGTATTTTGATGGGGATTGCATTGAATGTGTAGATTGTTCTAGGTAGCACTGACATCTTCACAATATTTGTTCTTCCAATCTATGAGCATGGAATGTTTTTCCATTTCTTTGTGTCTTCTTCAATTTCTTTCATGAGTATTTTATAGTTTTCTGAGTACAGATCCTTTGCCTCTTTGGTTAAATTTATTCCTATGTATCTTATGGTTTTGGGTGCAATTGTAAATGGGACTGACTCCTTGATTTGTCTCTCTTCTGTCTCGTTGTTGGTGTATAGGAATGCCATTGATTTCTGTGCATTGATTTTATATCCTGCTACTTTATTGAATTCCTGTATGAGTTCTAGCAGTTTTGGGGTGGAGTCTTTTGGGTTTTCCACATACAGTATCATATCATCTGCAAACAGTGAGAGTTTGACTTCCTCTTTGCCAATTTGGATGCCTTTGATTTCTTTTTGTTGTCTGATTGCTGTGGCTAGGACTTCTAATACTATGTTGAATAGCAGTGGTGAGAGTGGACATCCCTGCCGCATTCCTGACCTTAGGGGAAAAGCTCTCAGCTTTTCCCCATTGAGAATGATATTCGCTGTAGGTTTTTCATAGATGGCTTTTATGATATTGAGGTATGTACCCTCTATCCCTGTACTCTGAAGAGTTTTGATCAAGAAAGGATGCTGTACTTTGTCAAATGCCTTTTCTGCATCTATTGAGAGGATCCTATGGTTCTTGTTCTTTCTTTTCTTAATGTATTGTATCACATTGATTTGCGGATGTTGAACCAGCCTTGCAGCCCAGGGATAAATCCCACTTGGTCATGGTGAATAATCCTTTTAATGTATTGTTGGATCCTATTGGCTAGTATTTTGGTGAGAATTTTTGCATCCATGTTCATCAAGGATATTGGTCTGTAATTCTCCTTTTTGATGGGGTCTTTGTCTGGTTTTGGGATCAAGGTAATGGTGGCCTCATAAAATGAGTTTGGAAGTTTTCCTTCCATTTCTATTTTTTGGAACAGTTTCAGGAGAATAGGTATTAATTCTTCTTTAAATGTCTGATAGAATCCCCCTGGGAAGCCATCTGGCCCTGGGCTTTTGTTTGTTGGGAGATTTTTGATGACTGCTTCAATTTCCTTAGTGGTTATAGCTCTGTTCAGGTTTTCTATTTCTTCCTGGTTCAGTTTTGGTAGTTGATACATCTCTAGGAATGCATCCATTTCTTCCAGGTTATCTAATTTGCTGGCATAGAGTTGCTCATAATATGTTCTTATAATTGTTTGTATTTCTTTGGTGTTGGTTGTGATCTCTCCTCTTTCATTCATGATTTTGTTGATTTGGGTCATTTCTCTTTTCTTTTTGAGAAGTCTGGCCAGGGGTTTATCAATCTTGTTAATTCTTTCAAAGAACCAGCTCCTAGTTTCGTTGATCTGTTCTACTGTTCTTTTGGTTTCTAGTTCATTGATTACTGCTCTGATCTTTATTATTTCTCTTCTCCTGCTGGGTTTAGGCTTTATTTGCTGTTCTTTCTCCAGCTCCTTTAGGTGTACGGTTAGGTTGTGTATTTGAGGCCTTTCTTGTTTCTTGAGAAAGGCTTGTATTGCTATATATTTTCCTCTCAGGACTGCCTTTGCTGTATCCCAAAGATTTTGAACAGTTGTGTTTTCATTTTCATTGGTTTCCATGAATTTTTTTAATTTTTTAATTTCCTGGTTGACATATTCATTCTTTAGTAGGATGCTCTTTAGCCTCCATGTATTTGGGTTCTTTCCTCTTGTGACTGAGTTCTAGTTTCAAAGCATTGTGATCTGAAAATATGCGGGGAAAGATCCCCATCTTTTGGTACTGGTTGAGACCTGATTTGTGACCTAGGATGTGATCTATTCTGGAGAATGTTCCATGGGCACTAGAGAAGAATGTGTATTCTGTTGCTTTGGGATGGAATTTCTGAATATATCTGTAAAGTCCATTTGGTCCAGTGTTTCATTTAAAGTCTTTATTTCCTTGTTGATCTTTTGCTTAGATGATCTGTCCATTTCAGTTAGAGGGGTGTTAAAGTCCCCCACTATTATTGTATTGTTGTCAATGTGTTTCTTTGCTTTTGTTATTAACTGCCTTAAATAATTGGCTGCTCCCACGTTAGGGGCATAGATATTTACAATTGTTAGATCTTCTTGTTGGATAGACCCTTTAAGTAGGATATAGTGTCCTTCTTCATCTCTTATTACAGTCTTTGTTTTAAAATCTAATTTGTCTGATACAAGGATTGCCACCCCAGCTTTCTTTTGGTGTCCATTAGCATGGTAAATGGTTTTCCACCCCCTCACTTTCAATCTGGGGGTGTCTTTGGGTCTAAAATGAGTCTCTTGCAGACAGCATATTGAAGGGTCTTGTTTTTTAATCCAATCTGATAGCCTGTGTCTTTTGATTGGGGCATTGAGCCCATTTACATTCAGGGTAACTACTGAAAGGTATGAATTTAGTGCCATTGTATTGCCTGTAAGGTGATTGTTACTGTATATTGTCTGTGTTCCTTTCTGATCTATGCTGCTTTTAGGCTCTCTCTTTGCTTAGGGGACCTCTTTCAATATTTCTTGTAGGGCTGTTTTTGTGTTTGCAAATTCCTTTAGTTTTTGTTTGTCCTGGAAGCTTTTTATCTCTCCTTCTATTTTCAATGATAGCCTAGCTAGATATAGTATTCTTGGCTGCATATTTTTCTCATTTAGTGCTCTGAAGATATCATGCCAGTCCTTTCTGGCCTGCCAGGTCTCTGTGGATAGGTCTGTTGCCAATCTAATGTTTCTACCATTGTAGGTTACATATCTCTTCTCCCGAGCTGCTTTCAGGATTTTCTCTTTGTCTCTGAGACTTGTAAGTTTTACTATTAGATGTCGGGGTGTTGACCTATTTTTATTGATTTTGAGAGGGGTTCTCTGTGCCTCCTGGATTTTGATGCCTGTTTCCTTCCCCACATTAGGGAAGTTCTCTGCTATTATTTGCTCCGATATACCTTCTGCCCCTCTCTCTCTTTTTCTTCTGGGATCCCAATTATTCTAATGTTTCATCTTATCGTATCACTTATCTCTCGAATTCTGCCCTCGTGATCCTGTAGTTGTGTATCTCTCTTTTTCTCAGCCTCTTTATTTTCCATCATTTGGTCTTCTATATCGCTGATTCTTTCTTCTGCCTCATTTATCCTAGCAGTTAGTGCCCCCATTTTTGATTGCACCTCATGAATAGCCTTTTTGATTTCGACTTGGTTAGATTTTAGTTCTTTTATTTCTCCAGAAAGGGTTTCTCTAATAACTTCCACACTTTTTTCAAGCGCAGGTAGTATCTTTAAAATCATGATTCTGCACTCTAGGTCCGACATCGTACTAATGTCAGTATTGAGTAGGTCCCTGGCAGAGGGTACTACCTCTTGTTCTTTTTGCTGAGGTGATTTTTTTCATCTTGTCATTTTGTCCAGAGGAGAACAGATGAATGAGAGAACAGAATGCTAACAGGTTAACAACGTCTCCAGCAAATATACTCTAGACAAATCAGAAAAGACCTGAAACCAGGGGACAAGAAAGGGAAAGAAAGAAGAGAAAAAAAAAAAAAAAGGAAAAAGAAAAAAACAAACAAAAACAGAATAAAACAAAACAAAAAAACAGAATATGATCAAATATGAGCAGGCTAGTGCATAGATCAGTCCCCCACACTAGCTTTTGGGCATATTTTGGTCTGTTAGAAGAAAGTGCCTGCTAAAATTTTAAAGGAAGAATGACTGATATATGTACAAAATAAGGGTTGATACAATGAAGGGATGGCAGATGATTGTAAAGATGAAAATTATAAAAGATTTTATAGAAGGAATTGATAAGAAGTTGTTTTTAAAAAGAAAGAAGAAGATTTAAAAAGAAAAATGAAAAAAAAGAAAAAAAAAGGGAGAGAATGTGATCAGGCAGGAGACTAGAACAAAGCCATACACCAGTGATTTAGGGTAGATTTTGATCTGTTAGAAGAAATTGTATCTCAAAATTTTAAAGAGAGAACAACTTATATATATATATATATATATATGCCAAAAATAAGGGTAACTACTATGAAGGGATAAAAATATGACTCTAAAAATGAAAAATAAAAAGTTTTTTTTAAAAAAGGGATAAAAGGTTTGAAAAAGGGAAAAAGAAAAATTAAAAAGAAAACAGTTAAAAAAATTAACTTTGAAAAACTAATGAATTATGGTAAAAAAGCCATGAATTCTATGTGCAGTATTCCCCTAGAGCTGGAGTTCTCCCGTTCTCTTTGATCGGTAAACTTGGTCTTGGCTTGCTGGCTGTTCGTGCTGATCTTCTGGGGAAGGGGCCTGTTGCCGTGGTTCCCAAATGTCTTTGCCGGAGGCTGAATTGCCCCGCCCTTGTGTGTCTGGGCTAAGCAAGCTGCTCGGGTTTGCTCTCAGGAGCTTTTGTTCCCTGCAAGCTCTCGGTATAGCTTTGGAGGACCAGGGTGAAAATGGTGGCCTCCCAATTTCTGCCCAGAGGAGCTGAGAACTCGGGGCCCCGCTCCTCAGTGTGCCCTCAGAGAAAAGCAGTCATTCCCGTCTCCCCGGTCTCCGGCCGCACTCCCTGCTCACCCAGCCTGTGATCGAGCGTTTCTATCTCTGGCACCCAACCCCGTGTGGAGTCTCCAAACCCAGCAGATCCCTGTGGTGCGCTCCCATGCCGTTCGTCCTGGGGGAGGAAGGGGAGTCTCCCCGGCTCTGCCGCTTGTTGGGTCCCTGCTGGAGGAGCAGTAGCCCGACTGGGCCGCGGATCACAGTTTATGGCGACCCCGAGCTGAGAGCCCGCATCTCGGCTCCGTCTCTGCAGCCGGCTTCCCCGCTCCGATACTTGGGGGCTCTGCTGCACTCAGGCACCCCCGGTCTTTCTGTGACCCCGAGGGTCCTGAGACCACACTGTCCCGTGAGGGTTCCACCCCCCGGTTAGCCACTGGAGCGACGTCCCTCAGCAGAGCCGGCTTCTAACAATTCCGATTTTGTGCTCCGCGGCTCTATCACTTGCCAGAAGGGCCGACGGAGGCCCCCTCCCCTGCCTTCTATCCTCCCGAATATCGCCTCGGATTCACTTCTCTGCACGTCCTACCTTCCAGAAAGTGGTCGCTTTTCTGTTCAGAGTGTTGTTACTCTTCTTATCTTCGATCTCCTGTTGAGTTCGTAGGTGTTCAGAATGGTTTGATCCCTATTCAGCTGAATTCCTGAGACCAGACGAAATCCAGGTCTCCTACTCCTCCGCCATCTTGCTCCCCTCCCTGTTGATTTTAATCTTAAGTCTGCAGTTTTATGAAGCTGTTTCTCCATCACAGTTCTGCAAATTCTTACCCAGTTAAATGTTATGATCTTAAAATAATGAGAAACACATATTCTAGAGCATTTTTCACAGTCCTTTCCATGAATCTCTCTGATGATGAAATGTATTCACAAAGGCAACAGAGAAGAACAATAATTCTCTGTAAATAACAGACTTAAAAATGGCTGTGGTTAAGGGTCTGTAAGAGTTCATTACAACGTTATTAAGAAAATTTGGTTATTTCTGTGGCATACATCTTAAGATTAAAGCTAGAATTACAAGTGATAACATATACCAGGACATATCAGATATCTTGGAATTTCCTATTATTTTTGGAACACTAACATACACCTATACAAATACAACATAAAGAAGGCTTAAGTATAGCTTCTTATTTGACAATGTTTCCCATGTGATTTAAACCTAATTAGTTTAGAATTGCTCATTTGACAAGGAGTGAGAACATATCTTTTATAATATTCCAGACACCCTCTGCAAAATCCCAAATTTATTTCAAAGTCAAAAAAAGACTTCATTTAGCATTTGATTTTGGGAAGTTTGTCAAGAATATCAAAAGATTTTAAAGACTTGGTCAAACAGGATCATAAGCCACTGTGAAATAATTTCACAAAAGTGACAATTAAAAACTTTGCACTCAAATATAGAAATTTAGTTGGGAAAAAAACAAAGAAACAAAACCTTAGCTCTTTTAAGAGGAGACTGTTTTCTTAAGTAATCAAAGAATTCATAAAGACAAAATAAGTAATTAGTTTGATAATACAGAGAATATTTTCTAGGCAGATTTTATAAAAGGTGTAGAAAAACCTTTTACATTATCAAAAGCAAATGGATCTTTCAAGAAAACTTTGTCCTTTTAGCAGATGAAAGAATACTTCCAGTTTTACTTAAACATAAGTACATTACTGATATTAAAGGTTATTTTTAAAAAACGATTATAATGAATTCATTTAATTTTAGACAACTTGACCACACAAGGTAAAATTGTCTCTCCTTCACATTATGAAACAATCAAGATAAAATTGTTTCCCCCTTACCAAAAACACATCTCCATACCTCATACCTTCTCAAAAACTCAACTTATTTTCCTTGCATGCAGTTATTTCCCCTCTTATTACAGTAGTCTTACATACATACATTAATTAAAATTCTTAAAAACCCTCAGAAAATTTAATTTCTAGTGAAAATTAGGAAGTAGACAATTGTGCTATTATCAACAAATTTTGAACACATTTTACAATCTCTAGAAGTCTATTATTCCTCATAGTAAACTTGCCAAAGAGACAAAAGACAAGTTTACTAACACATCAAATATCTTCAGTTCCTCTGTAAAAGGAAAGCAGAAGTGGATAAAACTTTATACAGTAATTTATGTTTCACTATTTCATCAATTTAGAAATGATCTAGGTATTCAATGAATTTCTGTCATTTAACTTGACTTAGCAAACTCTAAGGGTTTAAGAAGTTACCAAAGAGATGTGGAAAGCTATTTAAGTACACATACCATAAAACATAATTATTGTAGAAAAAATTAACCTAAAAACTCTTACCCCACTTACATCTAACTAAATCACTTGCTCCCAACAATTACATTTAGATTACCCATGAAAACGTCGTAAGACATTAGACAAAGCCAGCCATCATCCCAACCTATTTTTCTTGCTCACAAATTTTTTTGAGATAACATGAACTAATTTCACTAATAAAACTTGGGTAGAATAAAAGTTATATGTCTGTATTATATTCAATGTTGGTAGTTTTAAAGACATGTTTATTTTAATTAAACCAATGAACTTAAACTAGCTTTAATACTAAATACTTTCCCAGATTATGTGGACCTAAAAGGCATTTGCATTAGCCTGATGTATTTCTGAGAATTTTAAGATTATTTAATCCATTTATATGGACTGTTTGTTTTTAAGCCAAGTAGAGTTCTTTTTATAATTTTAGCAATACTATCCAGAGGTAGAATATTATACATCTACCCTACACACATACACACACACACACCCCTGCAAACAGTCCTCACAGCTTTTGTTTTAAAATTTTAGTCATGAGATAGGTATGATAATGCAAAATTCACTAGTTTATAAAAGAGCACTTGGATCCAAATTTTGTTTTGACAGTTGTAATAAGTTAAATTCACCTGCTCAGATGGCTAAAGCTCTTCAGTATTTATGGAGATGACATTTAAGATTTTTTTATTAGCTTTATTTCCAAATAGTTCCTTTGTTTACTTCTTCAGATAAAAAACTTCTCCCTAAAGTTTGCATTTCAAAGAATGGATCTTAGGTCTTAGAGTATGTGGCTGTAGAAAATTTACATCACAAATGCACCTAGTATCCAAGTTTTCTCCAAAATGGAGCTTTTGGGGCATATTTGCCTATGATTTATCAGAAAGGTAGGGTGATTGCTATTTAAATTTTTCTCTCCTTAAGTGTAGGACAATTCTATTTTCAATATTCCAATCTTTTACAATATCTACTAGCATTTTAAGATTTATAGGGAAGATCTGGGGGATGGTAATTGTTTCAGGGTTTCATTTCTGGTTTTGCAAAGATCTGTAAGATAAGGACTTATATCATGGAAAAAATTTCCAACTAAGATAGAAACCTAAAGATTTCTATATCTAAAACTTCAGGGTTTAGTGCAATATACCTTTGTAACGTTTCTGTAATGTTTTAAAACACAAAGGCCTTCTTTCTGATTGCAGAATTCAACCTTGGCCCAATTCATCTTAGGGGAAAAAAGCCTCTACTATTGCTTCTGAGACCCTGAACATCAGCCTTTAGGCCACCAGCTGATCATTTGTAGGAGGGTCTAAAGAGATACTCTGGTCATTTCTTTCCTCAGAGAGGCGGATTTTTCCCCAGGGATCCATCTGGCTTGTCAGTGAACTGCAGCACAACTATGGGTGGGGAGAATACTCTTTTGAAGCTAATCAAGGTCCCCCCTAGTGGGGCTGTGAATGGCCACTAATCTTTCTGTTCTCTAAATTTGTTAAGTCTTCTGAAAGTAGAGGTAAGAGGCTTTATCATGTAAAAGATTTGCTGGCGTTCATGGGTCATGAATTCTTGGCAGTGGGGGTCCAGTACACACATATCCTCAAGGGACACTGTATGGGAAGGCCAGAACCTAGCAGTGGTTGATTAAAGAACCCTGTGAAGTAGGAGGAATTTTAAGAAATAGCAGACAGAGGCCTACTGTCCATTACAGGTGCTTCTGTTTAAATTTACTTCCTAGCCTTCAGCATTTACACTAGTAACCAATACACTCTGGGCTTGCAGATGAGGCTGGAAAGCTTTTAGTAAATCTTTCAGCAAAAGGAAATACAAGTAGCTAGCTGGGTGTTTGAAGAATTTTGGGGAGAAGACAGGGAAATTTGGGAAGTTAAGGGAATTTGCTGAGGAGATGGGGCTGGAATTTAAGATGGGGAATTTATATGGGATGTGGACTTTAATTTTTGTTCTAATTTCTCTTCTTTAATCTTGTTAAGGGTGTCCCTAAGGCTAGCTATTATATTCCTGTGGGTCCCTCTTTTTAAATATGGTCTTTCCAAAGGCACTAATAAGACAACTGTTTAAGATAGAGCTCTCTAAAATTTCTCCTTTTAAATTAACCAATTATATATTTTTATACTATAAGGGTTCTATTGTCTGGCCATTGACATGAGGGATCTTATACTAATCTTAATAGCAACTCAAACCAGTAAGCCTTTTTGTGGAAAGACCCAGAGGTACCTTTCCATGTTAGAATCAATCTTTACCATAGACCCAAGAGAGAGGGTACAGAAGATGCAGCCCCTATGATCCAAGAAGATCATTCAAAGAAGTCTACAAAAGTTGTTACAGTAGAAATGGTATTGTGTAAATAGTGTCTCCAGTCACAGACATGTTAATCTGTGACAATGTGCAGACACTACTGGAATGGGACTTTCCTAGCAGTAACAACATAGGTTGAGAAGACTAAGGCCTCTTATGGACTGGGACCTCTCATGATAAACTCCCCTCACAGCTTGCACAGTCAGACAAAGGGAGTGCTGCTTATGACTTCATGTCTCGGAACCCCAGTCTACTCAACTGGCCACCAATCGGCATGCTGGTATGTGCACCTTACAGCTGACAGAAACGATGGAAAAATATTCTCACTGGTCATAAAGCCAAGCTCTCAAGAAAAAGAACAAGACAAACGTAAAACCTCATCCAGTTTCTCTTATATGTACGCTAACTAAGCCTCAGGTCTCTCAGAGCCAGAGTAATACTTAATAGGGATGTTCGTTTTGGGGGATTGTTTCTTTTCTTTCTTTCTTTTTTTTTTTTTTACAAGTATCTCATGGCACAGAAATTGTCTTGAGGTTGGTGGGTGATCTAGTGTCAATCTAACCTGCTCTAGGACCAACTTATCCTAATATGGGAGTCACTGAGTGAGGTGGTGGGCACTCTAATAGCCTTTAAATGCTCGACCCGTGCACCCCAATTTTGCAGGTTTGGCTTCCAACAGCCTTTACCTTATGTGCATGTTGACCCACAACAAAGTCTGTCTAAACATACACCTGTTTGATGAGAACCATGAACTCACCAGTCTGTGAGGCCACTGGCTCAAAAAAGTAGGTTTATGGGGCTTATGCTTGTGTTATACCCTATGGTTTTCCTCCTGTGACAAAGAACATAAGAGAGACAAAGAAAAACAGTGACTGTCTCTGGGAGGAAAATGATCAATAAAAACCAAGACTACTCATAACAAACCTTTAACAGAGTCACTATATGCAAGGAACTAGTTTCACAAATATTTCCTCCTGCTAATCCAAATTTAGAAAAGCAAAAATAGGACTCTCACCATTCTTGCTTCCACTGGGCCATGTAGGGAGAGATCTGGGACACTGACATGGTAAGAAGTCTTACCTTCTGCTGGCTTTCTGTCAGTGGTCCCAGGATCTCTCAGTGGGAGAAGCCCCAGAGCGAGCAGTAAAATTACTCTCTATGTGGTCAACTGTAGGGGAGGAAAAATTTTCCCTCAACCGATCTGGATTCTTTTGGCTGCTCTATTAATTAAATTGACATAAGAAAGATTAACAGAAGAATAACAAATTTAATTCCTTTCATACAGAAGCCTCACACAGACAGAAGAAGTTCAAAGACACAATATACACAAGTATAAAACTTGACCTCTATAGTCAGGGGCTGGGTTTCTTTAGGCTGAAAAGACACCAGACAACCAATTTACGTCCTTTCCTGTTCAAATGCCTTACCAAAAGGCTAAGGGATGGTATCCTTGCAGTCCTTCATTGTTTGATTTGTTCAATCGGGGGGAGGGGGGTTACAAGAGGGGGAGGTGAAAAAGAATGGACTAAGTGGGTGGAGAATTTTACCCCAGGGAACATTTGACAATGTTTGATTGTCACAACTAGGGTGGGAGGTATTATTGGCATCCAGTGGTCAAAAGCCTTGGATGCTACTAAATGCCCTACAATTCAGAGTTCACAGGAAAGTCCCCAACAATAAAGAATTATCCAGCCCAAAATATAAAAAGTGCCCAGGCTAAGCTAGAAACCCTGCCTTGCCTAAAGACCTGAAGTTCCTGCCTTAAGGCACACTGCCATATGGGCAAATGGCTCCAGTCAGATGTTAAGTAGATCCACGTAGCCCCACACAAAGAAGAGATTGCGAATTTAAATAATCCTTTCCAAAACTGCAATATAATTTAAAAGAACTGAACAATAGAAAGGAGTTATTTATAACCTTTTGTTACAACTGACTACTCACAGCCTACTAGACTATAAGTATTATAGAAACTGTGCAAGCAGTAAACTGAAGAATGATCATGATCAGATTTTAATCAACTTGACATGTTACATTTTATAAACTTAAGGTGTACAGCCTATCACTTTGATACATTTATATATTATAATGTGACTGCCATTGAAGTAACATTATATAACATCATTATAGTATATTATCTGTATTCATTATACTGTGTATTAGCTCTCTATGGCTTATTTACTACTCATTTCAAGTTTGTACCCTTAAACACAATCAATCTGATCCCCCCAATTCCCATCCTATACTAACCATCATTTTGATGTGGAGAACAAAGGCAAAACAAGTGTATAAGAAAAATAAATTTCCTTTGCAGCCCATTGACTAGTAGTTGAGACAGGCAGAGTGACCTTCCTCTACCACTCAACTGCCTCAATGTTAATACTCTGCCAGAGGCAAAAGGCAACCTTAGCTAGACATTAGCCCAACTTCCAGGATCCTGTAAGTCTTCTTTAACATAGAAAAATCCCTTTGGAAACTTCCTTTATCTCTGCCCCCCTGCCCCTCAAGATATATGTTAGCAATCATCCTCCAAACATATGGCCCACTGACAAACATGTGAAGGGTCTCATGACTAAAGTTTTACTAGACTGTAGTAAATGGCCTTTTCCTATAAACAGCTAGCCTCTCAAGGTCCTAAAAAACTTGCTTCCAAATTCCTTAGAGACTTACACCCTATCCTTAACCCCCTCGCAACTTAAAAGTATATAATCAGTCACTCCTCATAACCAGTGCAGCTCTTTCTGCCCAAGGGTACTGTCCCTGTGCTTTAAAATAACCATCTTTTTGCACCGAAGACATCTCAAGAATTCTTTCTTGACCATTCACTCCAGGACTCCAACATCATACCACATCAATTTTATTGGTTTTTTTTTTTTTTTACAGGTTTGATTTTAAAGATTCTACATGTAAGTAGTATCATACAGTACTTGTCTTTCTCTGTGTGACTTATCTCACTTAGCATAATCCACTCATGGTCCATCCATGTTGTTTCAAATGGCAGAATATCCTCCTTTGTCATGGCTGAATAATATTCCAATGTGTATGTACACCACATCGCTTTTATCCATTCATCCAACGATGGGCATTTGGGTTTTTTCATATCTTGGCTATTGTGAATAATGTTGTGACAATGGGTGTGCATAAACCTCATCAAAATGCTGTTTTTACTTCCTTTGGGTATGACCCCAAAAATGATACTGCTGAATTGTATGGTAGATCAATTTTAATTTTTTGAGGAACCTCCATATTATTGTTCATATTTGGACCATTCTATATTCCCACTAACAGTGCATAAAGGTCCCCCCTGCCCCCTCTGCTTTTTTTAAAAACACAACCTTGTCAGCTCTTGTCTCGTCTTCTTGATGATATCCATTCTAACTGGTGAGGTTATCTCACTGTCGTTTTGATTTGCATCTCCCTGATGATTAGTGATCCTGAGCATCTTTCACGTGCCTGTTGGCCATTTTGATGTCCTCTTTGGAAAAATGTCTCTTTAGTTCTGCCCAAATTTCAATAGACTGTTTATCTGCTATTAAGTTTTGTTAGTTCTTTATATCTTTTGAATATTAACCCCTCATCTGATACATGGTTTGCAAAAATTTTCTTCTATTCTGAAAGAACTCTTTTGATTATAAAATCTCTAGTTACACAATAAAAAAAAAAGCCTATCATCACAGCATTTACCTCAATCTCTTAACACATCACCTCTAAGCAGAGGCAAAAACAAAGCAGAAATAACTTCACTGTACAGTTCAAAAGAAATGACCAAATGAACTTATTCATCCAGAAAGAGCATTTGATAGCTTTAAAAAAAATAGAAAACACTAACTATAGTGGATCCACATATTACCAGGTAACACATTTAAAGGGAATAATAAATAACAGATGAACAATAGAACATAAGAAACTAAGCCACGGGACTGTAAGACCTTTACGGGCAGGATCATTTTTGTATCCCTCACAGGTTAGAGGTCACTGACTTGCAGAGAAGAAACATTTAGTGTTTGAAAGATAAATGAATAAAGGAGTGACTGGCAGAGAGCAATAACCCTAGAAAGATAAGCCTAGATCACCTTTTAAAAAAAATTTAGCACATCATGCCACTCCCTTATATTGGCTTCTAACTCCTCAACTCTTCCTCTGCCTTTATTCACTCTTCTCCTTGCATCTTGCCAGCAGCCAGCTACCATAAGATTTCAAACAGGTCCCGCTTTTTCCTGTCTCAGTTTTGGTAAATGTTGTGTTTTCTAATGGGAGATGCTTTCCTGACTCTGCTAAACTCCTACTTACCCTTTAGGTACTGCTCTCCTCAACTACCTGATATAAAGTGTAAATTCACTCATCTCAACACCGAGTTTTTCTTGTTTGAAGCACTTAGCATTTTTAAATGATGTATTTACATTAATCTAACTGTAGTCTGTTTCTCCCACCAAAAACTCCAAAAAATTAAGAACCATGTTTTGTCCCCCCATCCCACTTCCACTATACATGGCATTTAGATCAATGCCTGATAGAATGGCAATAAAAATCTGCTGAATAAATGAAGAGAATAGAAACATTTTGATGAGATACTTAGTAAAATCATGAAAACATTGATGGAAGAGGTCTGAAGCATGCAGAGGGATTATAATAGAGATTTAAAATATAAAAGTGAATAAAGGTTTGGAAAAAATAGTGATGTAGCCTGAGAAGGGCAAAGGAAGCTTTATTAAAGTTCTCTAAAGATATCAAAAGTATTATTATAGATTGTGATGACATATTTTCTTCCCACTCAGAACAGGAGAAACAAGTTAAAAATTAGGAAACAATGTCTTGCTGTCTATCCTTATACATAAATTTTTACTGGAACACAGCCATGTCCATTTATATATTGTGTATGGCTACTCTTCCTACAACTGCAGAGCTGAGGACAGACTGTGAGCTTGTAGAGCCAACAATACTTATTATGTGGTACCACATACAAAAAAATTTGCCAACCCCTAGTTCTAGCCAATTTACCAGGAATTTCAATTAGGCATTAAAAACAAAACAAAACAAAACCCTTTCAGATCA